>NC_092314.1:24291637-24916637 GCF_036785885.1 Coffea arabica
TTTGCCTATTCTCATGGTGAATAACTTGATCTACTCTTTTGTTCTTCATGAAATACAAAGTTAATCCACTTAAGTGTACCTCTATTCTCATGAATCTACTCTTTAAATTCCATTTATGTTGTTTCATCGTTATTAATAATTTTCATTGAAGAATAACAACTAAAAACTTGCTATTAGTGTTCAAACAATAACAAGTGATAAGCATGCATAAATGGATAAATTAATAAAGAGGTAGTAAGAGTAAATCATATTCAACACATATCAAGTAGGCATAAGTTTCATTTACTCCTTAATCTAGAAAATTAGCTACTCATGTAATATAAGATATTAAAAAGTATAACTTCATTATATGCAAATCTAATGAATCACAAGTAAAGAGAAAGATAGAGAAAACTTAGCTAAGATGATGAATAAACTCTTAAATCTTTTATTTCTTCAACAAAATGAATGATACAATGAATTATCCAAAATTTTCTTACAAGTTGTTAGTTAGAGAGAATGAGAAAGAACTAAAACTAATGTCTACCAAGAACTATTTAGAACTCCCAAGAACTTCTTCTCTCTTCAATGATTCTTACATATATAATGTTAAGAGAGTAAAAAAAGTGAAAAAAATAATATGACATAAAGCTCCTTTTCTCTTCCCTAAGGAATCTTGAGCATGTACAGCTGAAATTCTAAGATAAAATTGAGTTAGAAAGCAGTGTAAAAATAGAGCAAAGTGCATAACAAGTTGCAGAAAAGCAGGAGAGAATATCCGATCACCCAACACGCGACCTAAGGCCACGTATTGAGGTTGTGTATTGCCTTTTGGATTGATTTTTCGATTGTTTTCTACTCCAATTCCTCACTAATCATTATGTCCAGATGTTTGTTCATGCAATGCACCATTAATACTTGCATTTGATCTTCTACGTTCTGAATTGCCATTGAATGAAAAGCTAATGACTTCGAATCGAATCCATCTCGGTTCAATGTTGAGAGTTCACCTCAATACCTGTAAATATGGCCAACTTTTGCACATTAGGTTGCTCAAATAAAACTTGCAAAATTTAACAGTTTAGGGAGTAAATTATATCTTAAATCATCCTAATTAATATAAAAAACATACACAAAATGCTACTAATATTGATATATAATAAACACTTATCATTATCTTTTCTCTTGTAATATCATTTTTTAATTATTGGTTGGACCTAAATGTTACAAGATAATTAACTTCAAGGGAGGTTAGTTTAGTTTTTTAAATTTGAAGGGAAGCCAGTGAAATAATTGAAAACCTCATGGGAGATTTCTGAAATTATCCCTTGAGAAAAAGGAAAAAGAATTACATTTGGGGAAATGAAAAACCCAAAGTAAAAACCGTAAACCCACACTCTCACAACATTTCCGTTCCTTAGCCTCTTTCGGCATCGGGCCCCCGGTATTATTCTTTTGTCCACCTCTTCCGTCATCTTCACACCTTCTCCCATTTCCCCATCCCCTCCATGCCTTCAAGTCCTAATTCCTATTCCTGTTTTTCATAGCCTTGATTAAGCCCTCAAGAGATCCTCTAACCTAATCATGATGCTGTAGTAAGCAATTTATCGCTTTAATCCGTTACCTAATCATCTGTGCCTAATTTAAATACTAATTGGTTTGATTATTCTGCTCGCGAACCACCACCGATTGGGACTGATTGTTGGAATTCTGATAGCCGAGGGTTTTTCCCAGGATTTTGCAAGAAATTTTTTTTAAATTTTGGTAGTTTTGTTAACTTGAGATGGAATCGGAGGATGATATGCACGACGCCAACGACGCGGAGTCGGGCGACGATGATTTCTACAGCGGAATGGATAGCGACGGAGACTATGATTACGACTACGGCGCTGCCGATTACGAGTTTATGGGTAACGAGATTGATGACTCAGATGATATCATTGATAGTCGTGGCCAGGTCCTATATTACTTTTACCTTTAGCTTATCTGGATTTTTCCGCGAGGAAGTGGATTATTATATGTAATTACAGTGCTTGTAGATTTCGATTTATAGGTCTAATTTAGGTGTGTTTCTGTACAAGGACCCAACTTGTGTATATAAAGGTAGATATTACAGGTCGTGCATTTCAGATTATGTGTACCATTTAGATTTTCCTTTGGGGAAGTTTTAGGAGTGTTAATTTCCACTTGAATTGCGTGAGCAAGCACTTGCATTTGCTGCTTGTGTAATTGAGATAATGATCGTTGACTATTAATGAAATCCGCTGCGTGTGCTAGGGTTTTGTATTTGACGAGTGTCCCCATGCTAGTGCTGAAGCTTCACTTTTATGTCATTATACCCGTTTATGTGTGGGTTGAGTTCTGATTAATTAGAATTATGGAAAGATTTTGGAAGTTAGTGTTTTTTAAACCAAATGGTGGAGTTGGGTTATGCATTTCTGTGATTTAGGTGATTGTTGCCATGTATTGACTTTAGAGGTAATAGGTATTTATAGCTGTTGGTAGTGTATGAGATGTATTAGGTATTTATTGTTTTATTCTTGTACTTTGGAGTATTAGATTTGAGTTTTGAGGTCTCAGCCTTGTTTGGCATGGAAAGAATGAAATTTTGGTTGGAACTGAGGGTGAGTTTACAGTGGTGAACCTTTCTGCTCCATGTAGATTCTAGTGTCTAAAGTGTCTGAAGGTTAGGATTCTGGATGTCTCATGGAATGAATACTGTGTTGGCTTAAAGTTTTTCCTATTGATTATCTTTTTGTTGAAGGTTCAGGTCTGAGGATGCTAAGTCACCAACATTTCATTGATTGATTCGCCTTTTCCATTCCATTTGAAACTAAAATTAGTTTTTGTGTAATTCAGAAGAGTTACACCATCTTGAAGGAAGAAGATATACGTCAACGTCAAGAAGATGACATCATGAGAATTTCGACCGTTCTCTCTGTATCAAGAGAAGTGGCTTGTCTACTGTTGCGGCGTTATAATTGGTAAGGAACATGCTTTTTGATCATGTCATTTCCCTTTCATGTGCAGTTCACTGGTTTACATATCTGTGCTAATTTCCTCTTAACATTTGTATGGTCATTGAGATTCATCCCTAGGTTACTGTAGTCTGGTTATTATGTAAGTCTAAGTTATTGTTTGACAGGAGGTTCTATTTTCTATAACCTACATGTTTTGGTCAAATGTGCTTGTTTAAAAGGTTCCGCACCATATATATGTGTACATATACATGCATGTGTGTGTGTGTGTGTGTATATATTTATTTATGTATGTACGTATGTACGTGTGTGTGTATGTACCTGCTATTTCTCTCGAGACACCAGAGCAATAGAAAAAATGGCTTTCAAAACAAGAAAAGAAGACAGGATATTGTCCTTTCTGGAACCTAATTGTTTTAACCAATGAACATATAGGAGTGTTAATAATGTGCATGAGGAATGGTTTGCCCATGAAGAACGAGTCCGCTTGGCTGTTGGTTTATTGGAGAAGCCTGTTGTTCAATCCTCAAATGCCAAGGAGGTGAGCTATATGGCGTTGACAACTTTATAAGTACATGTACTGTATGCATATATTTGTTTCTAGTGCAGCTAAATTTTTTCATCATTGCTCTGCAATTTTCTTCTGGCAGGTTGCCTGTGGGATTTGTTTTGAGAACTATCCTCTTGACAAGATAAGTGCTCCTGCATGCGGTCATTCTTTTTGTAATACATGCTGGCAAGGTTATTTCACTAAACCATGTTCAGACTCCTCAAGTTGACTGTAGATATGTTGCACTTATATATGCTCAATTTTTAATGGCCAGCCCTAGGCTTCTAGTTTTATGAGGCTTTCATTAGATATGTTAATTGAAACCTTTGATCAATTGGTGTATAACTTTTCGGAGGATGAGTGGGATGTTCTGTTTGTTCTGTTGGAATGTGGGAATGCTAACAGTTATTTACTTTTAATATAAGGTTTAGTATCAGTGTCAAACAAAAAATGAACTTAGGAAAGGTGAATGCTGCAACTTCTGGGACTTGTTGCAGAAGAAATTGGTGCATGAGGAAAGTATGTACTGAATGTAGATATTTGGGTGAGATTGCACTACTATGAATGATACCCTGGGAGCCTGGGAGCCTGTACAAACTTACATTGCCCAACAAACTAAAGGCTTTTAAGATACAAATGCAATTGAGGAGGAAGATAACAGAAATGAATAAAAAGTGAGATTGTGCTGTTGCTTCATACATGCCAATTTTAACTACTTTCTTTGTCCCTCCAAATTGAGTATTTCTGTGAGCATAGCTTTTCTTTTGATTCTCCTTCGATAGAATGAGAGGTGGTTTCCAAATTCTGTTTCTGACCAAGATTTAAAGGCTATTACATCAACTTATTGTGTACCTTTTTCCTTGATTTAACCACACTCTTTTGCTCAGATTCAACCTCGTGGGGCTAATATAAGAGTAATCTATTCAAAAGTCTTTCTTCATCACATTGTTGCACAAATGATTATATCCTAGGGAATCATACCATTTTTAGCTGAATGTTTATTCGCTTAATATTTATTGATCAACATTTAGATGTGGGATCTTTTAATTAAAGTGTTTATATTTAATTGGGTTCTGATTGTTACATGCTGTCAGGGTTAACAATTATTTGTTAATTTAATTGCATCCAAAAAAAAATTGTTGCATAAGATAGTTATTAGAGAATAATAAGATCAGTACACCTACTCATGTTTGGTATAGATAATGCATCCAGATTTTCAGTGGTAACAGTTTCTTTTTTGGTTGCAACAGAAAAAGTTGTTCATATAAAGTCAAAAGTAATTGGTTAAGTTCTACTGAAAAATTAGTTAACATGCTCTATTTGTGATAGTTCCCTTATATTTTAAGGTCGTGATATTTTGATTTAAGTCAATTTTAAGCTGTTACATGTGCATCTCCTAAACCTTTGTGCTTGTGCAAGGGTCAGTACAAATGGAAAGAAGAAAATAGAAAATGTATAAAACATCAGCTTGGTCTTATGCTTTCAATACCTGATTGATTATGTTCAATAATTGCATTACCTAGGTCTTTGCTCAAACACCCTATCCTTCCATTTTGAATAAGTTCCAAAGATTTTTGACAAAAGCTTTAGTGAAGAATATCTTTATCATAATTATCCAAGATGCATGCCTAGGTTGGCGAAGAATTCAAACTCTATTCTATCATTTTCCCATCAATCAGTGCTATGATCAATGTAAAACAACTTTTCTTCTTGAATGTCTTTTAAAAATGCTTAGAGATACCTTGTCGCCTGTTAAACATCATCTCGCTTAATCAGATAAACTAGATATTTGGCTGTGAGTTCAAGCTAATGCTGAATTTGTTCGAGCATTGTTGTTTGTTTTTCCATTTGTGTGGAATTTTTTTTTGCTTTCAAGAGCAACTTTTGCTTGGGATTTTGATGGAATTTGACTTCCATTTGTTTTTGAAGTTTTGGGAAAAACTTAAAAAGATAGCGGGAAGAAAAGCATTGAAAGGGTGGTTGTACAGATCCTTGGGTTATTAATGAAGAACTTCCTTATCTAAAGCATTTTCTCATTTGGTGTAAGAACTAGATATTAAATACTGTAAATCTTTATTTGTTTGAGTCATTACATGAAACTTGGTGTAATAGTGCTTATCATTAAACTAGAATAACTAGATTTGGATACTAATTCAAGCTAAAAAGCTTAGCTGCTGTGATACTAAGTGCATGTGATCTGCATTAATTGATTTTCTGGTATTATTGTGCATCATGTCCATCCTTCTTGTTGTAAAATGTTTCCCTTCCCTAGTTATAATAAGCCTCTTCTATGTGAAGTTTATCATATCAACTTGATCACTTTTTACCCTTGTATCATACTGTAAGCCTCTTAAATTTCTTTTCCTTTTTGTGTTGTTAGCTTACATTAGCACATCTATCAATGATGGCCCTGGTTGCTTGACGCTGAGGTGTCCTGATCCCTCCTGCTATGCTGCTGTTGGACAAGAAATGATTGCTAGGCTGGCGTCTGATGAAAATAAGGATAAATATTATCGTTACCTTCTTAGATCATATATAGAAGACAACAGGAAGGTGGATGGTTATTTTCCTTATTTGTACCTCATCTTGTACTACTTGATTTACATACTTTCTGCTGCATGTTCTTTCTCTTCGTCTTTCTACTTGATTTACAAAAGCAGAACTCACGTGGATTTGCCTACCTATTTCTCTGGTTTTGGATACCATTTGTGCACACCAACCTTAAAAAGTTTACTATACAGGAACAAAACCTTAAAAAGCTGGAGTGACGTTTTAGATTAAAGCTATCTTCCTTTTTTTAACTTCAAATGTATGTATTGGATATGACATGGCTCCATCTTAAACCTAGTGGCTGTTTGGAAAATGTACAGAGCATGTCTAACTTAGTTTGACCTGTTTTTGATATCTGCTTTAGAACACTGCTAAGCAGTTGTTTCTAATGTCATTATTCAGCTTTTATGCATTGATCTTTGTGGTTATAGAACTCTTATGCATTGATCTCTGAGTTTTCTTTTAGTATGAACTCTTTAGCTTACTTGCATATATAATGATATAAAAATAGATTCTACTACTCGGATTCATCCTTTTAAATCCATTCAGGGGCAGAAGAATATAATAGGATGCTTAGGTTCCATTTGTTGATCATCTATATAAGACTGGAATGTATCTCTTGTGTGGGGGTTATATTAATAAGCTTGTTTACATTGCTTTGAGCGTACCTTTCTATTTTGGTCAGAATGAAAAAAATGTATGTACCTTGGAGAAATGCATACATGAGGTGAAAGATTGTTTTCTACCCAAAATATAATCTAAAAACTCTGCTTTTTCACTTGTCTGTATCTTGTGATTGTTGTGATTTTGGAGTAATTTCTTTTCTACTCTTCTATTTTGTAGACCAAGTGGTGTCCAGCCCCAGGTTGTGATCATGCTGTTGAATATGTGGTTGGAAGTGGGAGCTATGATGTTACTTGTAGTTGTTCATATAGCTTTTGTTGGAATGTAAGTCTCTTTTGGATTGTTGGGAAGAACTTCAATATTTGTTGATTGGTACTTTCGACCATTGTGCTTATTGTACATTTTGATCTAGCAGTGTACAGAGGAAGCTCATCGCCCTGTGGACTGTGAGACTGTGGCTAAGTGGATTTTGAAAAACAGTGCCGAGTCAGAAAACATGAACTGGTATAGTAACATATTGCCATGCAACACTTTACATGCTTTTGATAAGTCTGTGTAATGCTAGTTTCTCTTGTTGATTGATGCTAACTCTTTAGTTATTTGCCTGAATTTAGGCTTCGTTTTGAATTAAGGGACAGAAATTTTGTCAAGGAGAAGAAACTTAAAAGTAGAAAAGTGAGTGAGCTTTTGGTTAGTCAAGTTAATCTGTCAGGGTAAATCCGTTATTAAAGATGCAATCAGCATTGTTATTTTATAGAGATGAAGACGTGAGCAGTCTGCATATGCCAGTAACAATGTCACTACTTTTCAGAATCAATATTTGTTTAGAATCTTGCGTTAGCAATATTAATAGTTTGATGGATGATTAAAGGATGACAATGATACTGCTGTGCTGAATTCTAGGATATTGGCGAATTCTAAGCCTTGTCCAAAGTGCAAACGTCCAATTGAGAAGAATCAAGGTTGCATGCACATGACTTGCACACCACCTTGCAAGTTTGAATTTTGCTGGTAAGGTTCTGGAAAAATTCTGTGTTTTTATGTGAAAAGTTCATGTATGGTTTTGTTAAAGAACAATGTCTTTTGTGAGCTCTCCTACATGCATCTTGTTGCTCATAGCAATGAAAGGATAAAAGGGAAAAAAATTTTCATCTAATGTCATTTTGTAAGTGGAGGCCTTTGTTGTTTCAGGCTATGTCTTGGTGTATGGTCAGAACATGGTGAGAGGACAGGTGGTTTCTATGCTTGCAACCGTTATGAGGCAGCAAAGCAGGAGGGGGTGGTATGGGCATTATTTTATCTTCTTCCAACTCAAGAAGAATACTGAGAATATGCTGCATTAAAGGTAGTTTTTAAGTGACAGTGTTTTGATAATTTTTCAGTATGATGAAGCCGAACGCAGGAGGGAGATGGCCAAGAATTCTCTGGAGAGATATACTCACTACTATGAGCGGTGGGCAACCAACCAGTCGGTATGCACACACTGCTCTACTAGGATTGCAGTTGTTGCATTCTTCTATCAATGCATTTTGATGTTTAAGTAATCGTTTGGTATCCTCATCCAAAGATGCAAGTACCGGTAACTCGGGAATGCATTTGAATTGGGCTGATAATTGTTATTTTCATGGCAAACATGACAATTTCCAGTGACATTTGTGGCATTCTGCATTCTTTTATCTATGCATTTTGATGTTAAGTAATTGTTGGTAATCCTCTTCCAAAGATACAAGTACTGTTAACTCGGGAATGCATTTTAATTGGATTCATCATGGTTATTTTCATGGCAAACATGACAATTTCAAGTGACATTTGTGTCATTCTGTATTGGAGAATTGTGTTGGTGGTTTCTTAGTAAATTCATTTATCTTTTAAATAAAGTTAAACAGGAACTTGGCTTCTCACTGAAAAGAAGAAGAGAGATACTTCAAAAGCCTGTCTATAACATCTTTGTCTGGATGAGTTCATTCTGAGGCAAAGATCCATCATCATTTAATCATATTGATCCTCAAACTTTGTTTTACTAGTGGCAGATCATTTCTTTACTTATCAAGATAAGCTTCCATCACGCATGTGTTGAATGTATTTTAAAGCATCAGGTAATCAGACTAAGAAAAGAAAGAAAACGTTGGTGGAAAAAAGCACGGAAGATTGACAGGATGCCATGACGATAAGCATGTACATGGTAATTGGCATTAAGAAGTACCATAACTAGCTAGTATTGGGCACTAGTTGCTACATTGGCCTGCAATTACTTTTTTGCTTTTTCTTGTCTTTCGATGGGTTAGACAACTGGAATAAAAGACGGAAAAATTATCTATATAGTTGATTTAAAGATAGTGGTGAGAGAAGTCATCATTGAATATCATTTAATGGATGCAAAGCAGCAGAACAACTTCTTGTGTCATTAATGCTTTATGGTGTCTTTAATTTCATTCTTCTGGAGATAGTTCCTCATGGTTGGAATAATTCCTTTTTGTTAAACATACTGCAGAATTCTTTGAAATAGGTGATATGGCTACATTCCTCTTTGAGTTAGTCATTTTTGTAACAACTACTTCCCTACTTGAGTTGCAGTGCCCTAGTTTCACTTCTGCATTTCAATCTTAAGGTTGCAGAGTCATGATCGGGAAAACGATGTTTCTGTGGCTGCTAAAGCTTGTCATTTCACGATGCTTCTGAATTTATATGATATCTGTACTTATTGTCCTGCTTGAAAAAAGGTTGTATGTTTTGTTGGTTGTATCCTGTACCGTCAACACAGTTTATGGAATAAATTTCATTAATATATTTTATAGGAAGATATTTATGCATAGAACGAGAGGCATTAGTGTGTTTGGTTGTCTACCTATGTGACATATTTGGTATTAGATTGTGGATCCTTTGATTGTGAAATAAAGATTGCAAGTTATACCATAAAAGGAGCAAGGTTTATCAAATTCATGCAGAAGGGTTGAAGTAGGTTGCTCTTACACTCGTACTTGTTCACAGGTCAATGCCAGTAAGCATTTAACCTTGTGTTGTGCTTTTAGTTTCCTTGTTCAATGCTAGTAAGCATTCAACCTAGTGTTTGTATTTTTAGTATCGTTTCTTTCCTATTTGTACTTTTCTAGGATATTCGTGTCTACTTGGCTACTCTAGTTGCCATTGGGTCCATCACTGCTCTGAATGGGACTTGGTAAGGGAGAAATCATATTGTTAGGTCACAATATATGTGCAAGAATGCTAGGAGGAAGTTGAGAAATGATTCCTTTGTCTATCCAAATGCTCTTTTGTTCTTTACTTTTGAGTAAGTTGGATGAGAATGTTTATTTAAAAGGCAGAGTATCTAGACAATGAAATCAGAAAAGCTTCTTTTAGGATTTTTTAACCTGATTTTGGTAACAAGAAATGTAGATTCTGTTCAAATCAGAAATCATGCCTTTTGTCTTTCAAGCAACTATGAACCTTTTAGTTCTTTGTGCATGTTTAGCATTCTCAATATGCATTAGGATACAGTCAATTTGTTTGTCAGATTTATAAAGGGTCTGGCATCATCATAATGAAACTTAAAACTCCTTCGAGAGTACCAAATGCCCCACTTGGTCACCTGAATTGTTTCTTCATTTATTTGCAGTCAAGGCAAAAAGCTCTAGCGGATTTGCACCTAATGCAAACTGTGCATGTGAGTACAATCTTCGTTTTTACTCTCTTTTTTGCGCTTTGATGTGTAATTGATATAAGGCAGCCCTCATGCTTTATGACTGAAGGCAAACACAATATTGACTGACAACAAGAACCTTTTGACCCTCTCTCTCTCTCTCTCTCTCTGATATATGGTTGCAGAATTCTGCTAATTATGTGTTTATCTGAAAAGAAATCTATCTAATTTGAAATTGCTATTTCTTATATGTGATTGGAATATGCAGTTGTGGCCTCATACTTATGACTATGGCAAATGCAATATTCGAAGACAACAAGAACCTTTTCTGCCTTCTCATTTATATTTATTTTCGCTGATAGTTTATTTTGCTAGTCCTGTTTGTTGAAAAAGGTGATGGTTTAGATATCTAATTCTATGTATGTATAAGAGCCAAAGCTAGCTAGAAAACTATCCGATGCTTAGTAGTTTGTGGAGAATAAGACTTTCGGATTGGCACTGGAGAACTTGTATGCTTTTCTTTTAAATTGGTCTTCCAAAGTCCTATTCATAGTTCCAAATTGAAGGCAGTTGCTAGAATCTAGTCTATTATGTCAATGGTGAACTTTCGTGTTACTTCTATTAACTTTTGTGATCGAGGCACATTATTTTTTATTCCTTCATTACTTTTTATTCCTTTATTAGTTGGCATTTGGTGATAAGTAACTTCAGGTGCCTTCATAATTTGATGTCTTCTTTTTTCCCTACAGCTGGAAAAGTTGAGTGAAATACAATGCCAACCTGAGTCACAGTTGAAGTTCATAATTGAAGCTTGGCTTCAGGTAAGACATTCTCAAACTATAAGTTCTCAATTGTAGTTTGACGTTAACATAGAAAGTTTGCTATGTCTAGTGTGTGTGTAGTCGAGAAGCCACTTAAAGAACTAGCATTTGTTTTCATTTTAATGTATTAACAACTTTTTGAAGGCTAAAACTCTTCATTAATATGTACAGAATGAAATTTTGTATGGCATTTTTACCAAGTTGCACTATTCCATCTGTCCAACATAGGATGAAAATTAAATCAAATAATGATGGTGTTTTAATGTGCTTAAGAACTATGTTGACTATTATAGACTAGCACTCTTGTTATGGACAACGGAGTAGCCAGAAATCCATATGCGAGGGCTTCTATCTTGGCCTGCCATGTATCTTTCTGTCTGTCTCTCAGATATTATGTGAACTTTCTCATTCGCACACTTTCAGACAAACATATTTACAAAGCAAATGACATTTAGTGAAGATACAATTAAGTTTGTGGATATTTTGAAGTAGATAAGTGTTCCTAAGATTTGGGGCTTTGGATTAATGGTTTTTACTTCGAGTCTTGGTTGTTGCTGAGGAACTTAGGGTTTTTTTGGGCGGCAGAGCTGTGCCTAAGGTCCTTTGCTACTCAGAGGGGCTATGAAGTTGGGGCTTAGCTGCCAAAAGTTTTGACTTTCTGATCAAGAATATGATAGAACAGCTTGGGAATGTCATTTTTTAGAAGCAGAGCGTGAGTTCAGGATATGAAGAAAGGACAGGCTTTGAGATTGGGTGTATTGCTTCCTTGTCTTGACTGCCATTTAAGTTCTCCAGATGGGATTGCATGCCTTGAATCTGTGTTTCTGTTTAGTTGGATTACTTCTGTGCTTTCAGTGATTTTAAATGCATTTTTTGGCAACTGAATTTCAGGCCAATAATTAGGTGGTTTGCGGGGTAAACATGGATTTTCTGTGATTGTACTGCACATGTACATTGCCTTCCTTCTGGGTAAAAAAATTATGAAGTTCCAACCATTGGCTGGCAACTGGTGATAAAAGCAACTGTGATTGTGCTATGCTACTGTGGATGGGGCCTGTTCTTAAATTATTCTAAGTACCTGATTTGGGCTTCTGAGTTTAAAAAAGCTATTATTTTAAAGCTAGCTTCTAGCTTTCTTTTTATTGCTTTTTCAGAGGGAAAAAAGCTGAAAATCAGAAGCAACAAAAACATTTTTTTCCCTTTCCATTTAGATATTTATTCTGATTCTGATTTTGAAATTCAGAAGCAATTGAGCGCAAGCTCATATTAGATCAGTACATCTTTTACATGCCCAAGTAGGTGGTTCACTTGTATGGAAAGTTCTCAATGCTCCAACCTGATTTAGGCCATTATTAATGCTTTTGTGTTAGTACCATTGCAAGCCCCAGAGGAATAATGGTTTCAGCATGATATCAGCTCTCAAAATTATTGTTTATCTTAGCAACTGTGTGAAACTTGTTTTGTCTCAGCAATTGGGAGAAGGAGAAACTTGTTTGATCTTAGTATATCTTCAGCTCTCACAAACTAGTGTTTATCTTAGCAATTGCGTGAGACTAGTTTTGTCTTTGGTTTATCTTAGTAATTGTGTGAAATTAGTTTTATCTTGATGTATGCATGAATGAATACATACAGTCTACAAGAAACTTCTTTATGCAACTGAGCTAAACAGAAGCTTGGGTTGGGGGTACTATATAAACCTGTGAGTTGCACTTCTGACAGTTCTTCCAGGTGTCTTGAACCCAGTAACCTATTATTAATATATTATCACCGGACCTACTGAGTGAATAACCGTGGAGTGTTTCTGCTTTTTGTTGACTATTTTGGAGGTCATTAAATATATTATATATGAGACTTTTGTGTTGCATAAACAGCTGCTGTAGTCTTGTGTACTTTTGAATTGTATAGGGCTGGGATTGTAAACATTTCTTGGGGGTTGTCAATCTGACTTAAACTTATTTTTTCCCACACACTGATTGTTTCTTTGCCATGTAATGTACACTGTACATGTGATCAATTCCTATGATTGTGCAGATAGTAGAATGTCGGAGGGTTCTAAAATGGACATATGCTTATGGCTATTACCTACCTGAGCATGAGCACACCAGGAGACAGTTTTTTGAGTACTTGCAAGGTATCTTTGTCTCTTTGATCCATGTGGATCTTGGTTGCATTCTTTTGCAATTAACATTTGTCACTAAATAGCTTGGAACGGTTTTTTCCAGGGGAAGCAGAGGCTGGTTTAGAGAGGCTCCATCAGTGTGCAGAAAAGGAACTACAGAATTACCTCCAGGCTGAAGGTCCTTCGAAGGATTTCAATGATTTTCGCACGAAGTTAGCTGGTCTGACTAGGTAATTTAGCTCAAGTTTAAGTCCAGGAAATGATCTACTATATCTTTTTCTGATTTGTGACCCTTGTCAGAGTAAATTTCTGTGATCTTAGTGTACTTATGTGCTTTTGAAAAGTAAATTTCTTTTGATCTACTATATCTTTTTCTAATTTGTGACCCTTGTCAGAGTAAATTTCTGCGATCTCAGTGTACTTATGTGCTTTTGAAAAGGATACAGTCCTTTGCCTATTGGACTGATTCGTCAAAGAGGTTATCTAGCATTTGGCACGCATTATTCCTGCACAGATGTTGTTTACTGTATCCTTTTTGTTATGCATTTGGTGAAAAGAAGAATTAATGGCTGAATTGTTGAATGAAACTTGAAAATAAATTTTAGTAGGTGATATTTGGCTGGAAAGATATTGACATGCTAAATTTTTATATTTGATCGGTTGTAATGTGAAACACTGCTAGCTGACCATGCAACAGAGGTTCAAAGCAACATTTTAATTGCAACTCTGATAAAAATTGATGCGAGTTATTGCATGAACATGAGCTGATAGTCAAATGGCTCCTGATCTCTGCTTTAGCAAGTTTGCTTAATTACTCATTTTTACTAGCCTTACGATTCTGGGCCTTTGTTCCTTTTTATTATATAGAACACTGTTCTGTTTTAATTTTTTGTTTTGCAGCTTTTATTTCCCCTTCTGATTATTGAGATTGTTGGCCCCTAAAGTAACTCCAGCCAATCTTTTTTCCTCTTATACTTTTGTATTGATGAAGGATGATCTTCTGCATTCTCACATTTATCCATTTTGTAGCTGATAATTAAACCTTTTGCATTCTAACTGATATATGTTTTAAATTGCTGCAGTGTGACCCGAAACTACTTCGAGAACCTGGTCAGAGCATTAGAAAATGGTCTTTCGGATGTGGACTCACAAGGATCTTGTAGCAAGACATCAAGCTCAAAAAATGCAACTGCTAGCAGCAAGGGAAAAGGTGGTGGCAAGGGAAAGGGGTCTTCCAAGACAGGAGGGTCTAGCAGAAACCTTGATGATTCTGGTAATTGGGCATGTGATCAGTGCACGTATTCAAATGTTAAGTCTGCAACTGCATGCCAAATGTGCCAGCATCGTCGGTGAAAGAGTCCTCAAATGGTTTTGCTTGGACAATATACCTTTTGGAACAACATAAGACGACTTGCAGAAGAATTGCAAGGAGTAATTTAATCTATTATTTGAAGGTGAGGAGGATTTCGAGATAGATCTGAGAAAAGTGGCAGCCATATCATTTATCTCACGTTTGTGTTGTAGAGTTGTAGTAATTGTGCTTTCACTGTAAATAGTTTCTGCAAATGTATTACCCCGACCAGCTATGAAGCTTCTTGATTAAGAAGGCCGACTGATTTAACGTCACAGAGACTGCCAGTTGGGTACAAAATATTCCCCTTTGTATCATTCTGGAATGATGTGGCTTCTTTGTATATGCATGTTTAATGGATTAGGATGTTTGACTATTCACAGGGGAGTTGCCATTAGTCCTCTTGTAATCTTCTTAGTGTATCCTACATGAAGCTGGAAAGCACGGGTAATCAAATATAGTCTTAGTTGAAGTGTGAACTACAATGGGCAATTGTAATTAGCTAAGTAGAGGGCTAGAGAATCAAAGTCGGGGCTAGTTAATATCCCTACAAAAAATTGGGCCTCTGGACTTTCTTTCAGAACTTATCAGATGCTTCACTATCAGAGTTAACAAGCAAGTTCCATGCTGAGTGGCATTTCCATTTGACCAGCAGTTTCTGGTTTGTAATTTGTCAAGACAAGCTAATCAGAGAAGTGTTTCACTCTAGGGAAAATTGGTTTGCTATCAAGAGGCATTGGTATATCAGGATGATACGAGTCAAGGCACAATGAGTAGGCAGGCTTAATGGAAAAAAAAAAATCCCATCGAGATTTTGCTTCCATCTGCAAGAGTCTGCTCTAAAGTAAAAAACAAAAACCTGATTATTCTCGCTAATAAAACTATATGTATGTGTTCTTACACAACCTTTGTTTGCTTCTTTTTTGTTTTTGTACGTGTTAACTCTAAGCATTCTATGAAAATTTTAGTGTGAAAGAGAAACCCATTGAGGTGCAAACCTCTCACTATTTGATTTATAAATGTCGAGAGTAAGGATGATAATGAGGTAGATGCCCATGAATACCTGTCCCACAGATGACAAATGGGGCAGGGAAAGTGTGGGGTTAGGGTAGGGATAGAGGAGAAAATTCACCCCAACCTTATGGGGCACTTGGATAGGGGATGATTGTCTCGTCCCATCTTTGCTTTGTTCCCGCTTCAAATTAATATTTTACATATACACTATCTATTAGTACATATATCCCATGCTTTCTATTATTATTACTTATTATAACTATAATATTATACTCCTAGGCTTCCTGAATTAATTTAATTAATGAGGAAAGAAGGTTAAAACTTATTTCGACCAAGAAAGTCCACGTAATAAACTATTGATCACTAATAAGTATAGACACCAAATTTTTGCTATTTTTCAATATTTTCTTGAGTTTTTCATCTGTTTATTGGTCATTTATTTTCATGTATTTTAATGTGGATTTCTCTTAGTTTTGCAGGTTTTGGAAAAGAAGAAGAAAAACAAGGAAAATTGGGAAAAAGTGGGAATATCCAAAAAGGAAGAAAATTAACAAAAGAGAAAAAAGAAAAAAAATTATTGGGAGCTTCCAAAAAATTTCCTAGGATTTATCCACCTACTGTTTTCTTTTTCCCAAAACTTCCCACACACTCACACTCTTCCACTAGTAATACTCCACACTCCACTCACACACACACACATACTCTCTCTCTACACACAACACAATACAAATATATATATTTTTTTGTCAATTGTCGTCATCTACACCTACTACTATTTCTACTTTAACTTTTTTTAGATGGGGGGTGATCCAACAAGGTCACGGAGAACTGACAGAAATTGAACCATCATTGGACTATACGGGTGCAATACGTACCCATATGGATCTAAAAGAAGTCACGTTAAGTGGCAAGAGGCAACACAATACAATTCATTCCCCCTATTTTTCCCTCTTTATCTCTCTCATCATCTATATATGTAGTTAAAGAGTGAATTCAAATGGCCAAAATGGAGTGGTCGTTTGGAAACATGGAGTGAGAGCCCATAAATTTTCACATTTTCTAGGGTATTATCCTATTTAATGGTATGTTTGTCTACATTTTCTTTATTAGGAAAAATTTTCTAGATAATTTTTATGAGTAAATATAGTTTTTAGATGATTTTTCTAGTATCGGTTGGTTTTTGAGAAATTAAGAGCGTATACCGGACGTGGGACCCGCTAGTGCGGAAAGTTCGGAAAAATTTGGCCAGTTAGGTTAAGTTTTGGATACCGGGTTTATTTTACCAGGTGCTAAAAGATAATTAGAGGTTGTTAAATGGATGAGAGTGGAGAGACAAAAGGATAACCATGTATTAATTGAAGTGACAAGTGTCACTTGTTGATTAATTCTTACATTTTGACCATAAGACCATCTTATCACCTTTACCAAATAAATACTAAAATTGACCAAAAATTTCTCATTTTCTTCATCTTCTTGGCCAGCCATCTTCAAGCAAAAAGGAAGAAAAACCTCTCCACTTTCTTACCTCTAATCTTGCCCAATCTTTCAATTCAACCGTTTAATCTTCAAATTACTCCATAAAACTTCTTGCTAGAAAGGATTAAGAAGGATTGGTGGAGTTGTTTTGGAAAGGGAAGCACTAAGCTACCAACTTTCTTGGGGTTTTAAGGTATTTTTCCAAGAACATCCTCTTTACTTCAATTAATTGCTTATTAGTGGTTTTTAGTTGTTTTAGATGTTGTTTTGGGGAAGATTAGCATTTGAATGCATGAATTCTAGGTTAGGGTTTTGAATGACCCTGTTCTGTCCGGTTTTATTTGAGCATGCTAGAGGCCGAATCAATTCTTTCCCAAAACATAAAAGTTGTATAGAATGATGTTTTATAGTAGCCTACAAAATTTCAGCTCAATCGGAGCAACGTAACCTATGAAAAGACCGAAATACCCCTGCTGCCCTGTTTCTATCCGAACATGCTAATCAGCTTCTGTAATTGGTTGTTTTGACCAGGAATACTACTGATTTGGTTGTTGATGTCTTCTTAAGAATTCTACCCTTGTGTCTTAGCTTTCTAATGGCTTTGGAATCACTTGAATTGGAGTTGTATATGTTGAGATATGACTGAATGAATCAGGACTGCCACAGTAAACTTTGAATTGGAAAATCTGGAGTTGTTTTGGTATATTTGACATAGTTATGGTGAGAACTGGACTAAGTGGTCTTCATGAAAGTTATAGCTCTCTGTCTTAGCTTCGAAATGGTGTAAATTTTATCCAAATCTGATAAGTGTAGCTCCAGTTGAGTCCTTTCCGCTAAATGACGTCAAAACTGTCTTTTGGTTTTAGGGTTTATAATTGGGGCTTTTCTAGGGTTTCTTTGTTGAGTTACCATTTAGTTGTTTTGAAGGGTATTGTTGCTCTAATTAAAGGTGTTTGATAGTTTTGTGATTGGGTGTTGAGGTTTGGTTGGAAAAGTAAAGAAAGACTAAGGGAAATGCTGTCAAAATTTTCGTGGAACTTCTGCACAGTCTCGGGAAATTTGCTATATCTTGATGTAGGAATGTCGGAATTGAGTTCTGCTTGTTGCATTTTAAACTGGATTCATAGGGCTATAAACTATGTAAATTTCAGGCCCTGTTTATGTCTGTACCATTTATGGTGATTTTTCAAAGTTGACTGAAATATTGTACCTGTTTTGTCTTTCATTGGATAAAGCAGCAATTTGAAGTTTGAATTTGACTGACTTGCGTTCTGAATCTTATGAGGATGTTTTTTGGAAAATAATATCCCTTTGAATGTATTTTCCAACGGTATAACTTTTTTTAATTTTGGACTTACAAAACTTGAGATATGATTTTCCATATAGGGTTGCGCGAAACTGGAAAATCCTGTTTTCCTTGTATTGATCTTACTTTCATTATCTACTTCAAATTTGGAGTTCGTCAGTCATTGTAGGTAGAGCTTTGAGGTTGTTCATGCCTTTAAGACTAATTGTTACCTTTTCACTGCGAGGTCACCTCTTTGCTTTGCATTAATGGTTCTTTTGACTAGGCATATGGCTCGTAACCGAGTCTCACTTGTGAACTCCATACTAGGTCTTGGAGTCGAGTCTTAAGTGTTTGTCTTGATTGTTCTAGGAGGTGCCGACGGTTAAAGCCACACTTGAGAAGGAAACTTTTGA
This sequence comes from Coffea arabica, assembly GCF_036785885.1. Classification (NCBI taxonomy): domain Eukaryota; kingdom Viridiplantae; phylum Streptophyta; class Magnoliopsida; order Gentianales; family Rubiaceae; genus Coffea; species Coffea arabica. Next base: position 24,310,438 of record NC_092314.1, read on the forward strand.
AGTTATCCTTATTTGAACTGGTGAGTGCACCACTCCCCTGAGTTATCGCCAAACTGGTTTTCTATACTTGCAACTTGCTATTTGAATATCTTTTCTGACTGTTTATCTTGTATGAGACGAGGGTGTACTTTATCACACTCGTTCTCTTGCCTGTACCGAACGAACTGGAATCTATTACTTGTACTTGTTATGTACTTGAACTTGTTACTTGTACTTGTTATGCGATCGTCTGGAAATGTGTCCAACGATCGTCCTGTTAAACTTGATCCCTGTTAAACTTGAGCTCAACCTCATGGGGAGTTAATTAAATCGAGCCAGCAAGGGCTTGGTCGAGATAATTGACAATCCTTGGGTACCTGCTCCTGGGGGAATCTTTGTGTATTGAGACTCTTGATTCCGGTATACTCGAGTATTACCATTCTTGTTCCTGTTTGGCGTTCGGGCCCGGTAAGGGGTATGTTTGGTGAACGGGGTTTTGGCGTTAAAGTGGTGTTCTGCTGGACTGGTTTCTTTATTTCAACATTGACGGAGGGTCAACGAGGCTGGATCAAGTATAGCAACGGGAATTTGGCTCCTGAGAGCAACCTGTATCCTTTACATTGTCATGTTCATTCATTTCTCGTATTTGATGTGAATATGTGCCTCCAAAGTGCTTTCTCATGAACTCTACTGATTCTACTGTTTATACTATTGGTACCTCATTGAGCTTTCAGCTCACCCCGTTCCGTTATTTTTGTTTTCCTTACAGGGAACCATCTTTTGGAACTGCAATGTTTTGAGAAATGAGTTGAGCTAGTTAGAAATTCTTTTGTATTTTTGGTATAGCTCCTCGACAACTTAGAAACCCTAAATGTATCTTAATACAATGTTTCTTTTTGGATTTGTAAGCTTACTAATAGGTATATTTAAAATGTTTCCTCATGTTTATGTGATATATCTATTCGGGAATGTATATTCTTTCATGGCAAACAAAGTGTACTTGTATATGGTTGGATCCTACATGGCGGCGGCCCTTCCATTTCATCTTGATTCTTGTAGTTTTATTCCGGTTTGGATGGAGGTGTGACTGAGTCCCAGCGAGAGCTGGGCAGGCAGTCCGCCGAACCCCTTTGGTTCGCCCTAGGCTGAGATGGGGCTGTCACAGGTGGTATCAGAACTGCTTCGCGTGGTCTCTGCGCGAAATGAGCTTGGGCCAAGTGGTGTTATGGTCCCGATTCCGTGAATATGTACGAAGGTTTAAATGCTCTTTGAGCATAAGCTATGGATCGTGAAGTGTTATAAGTTTTAAACCTTTATCATGGTGCTTTGAGATAGTAGATCTGTAGGTCAGGTAAGAATATCGATTGTAGATGAATTACTCTTGGGACTAGCTAGCCCGAGTTGTGAATTATCTTATTTTGGGATTCTTGTGCCTGACTACTAAATAGACGAGAGCCTAGGTTAGAAATGACTTGGACGGACTAGAAATTTGATTCTATGGAACGTCTTGTCATGTGTTAGGGTTTCATTACGGATGATTAACCTTGCCTAAGATATAAATTGTATTATTCTCGTAGATCGTGCCTGAAACCCTAGAGAGGGATAGCTTTTAGTTGGTTGGTCTTGTATCGTTGGTCTAGTTAGTAATATTCATGATGGTTCCTCTTGTATCTAATTGACTGCTACTGTGTGATCTGTCTGTGTTAGATGTGTTATATGTATATTGTTTACTTTTATCACTTGCACCTGCATACTTTGGTTTTAATACCATATTCGTGGTCCAACCCTAGACTGGTTAAGCCATATGGAAGGCACCCGTAGTGGACGTGGTCGTGGTCGCGGAATTAGGCAACTCACGACGGAAGGTGATACAAGGGGTATTCTACCGTTTGACCACTAGAATGGGGTATACTAAGTTCAATTTGAGAAGGAAACAGAAACTATACGAAAGAATTCAATGAGTTTGGCTAGTGAAGGGATACTGATTGCTTAGCTAGGTACGGTGCTCAAATCGAGTGTAAGAAGGAAGCCGTAAAATTTTTGGTATTCCGAAGAAGACGATGATAAGGAATTTCGAGGACGAAATTCTTTTAAGGGGGAGAGAGTGCGAGAGTCCGAAAATTTTCCCATTTTCTAGGGTTTTATCCTATTTAATGGTATGTTTTTCTGCATTTTCTTTATTAGGAAAAATTTTCTAGATAATTTTTATGAGTAACTATAGTTTTTAGTTGATTTTTCTAGTATCGGTTGGTTTTTGAAAAATTAAGAGCGTATACCGGACGTGGGACCCGCTAGTGCGGAAAGTTCGGAAAAATTTGGCCAGTTAGGTTAAGTTTTGGATACCGGGTTTATTTTATTAGGTGCTAAGAGATAATTAGAGGTTGTTATATGGATGAGAGTGGAGAGACAAAAGGATAACCATGTATTAATTGAAGTGACAAGTGTCACTTGTTGATTAATTCTTACATTTTGACCATAAGACCATCTTATCACCTTTACCAAATAAATACTAAAATTGACCAAAAATTTCTCATTTTCTTCATCTTCTTGGCCAGCCATCTTCAAGCAAAAAGGAAGAAAAACCTCTCCACTTTCTTACCTCTAATCTTGCCCAATCTTTCAATTCAACCGTTTAATCTTCAAATTACTCCATAAAACTTCTTGCTAGAAAGGATTAAGAAGGATTGGTGGAGTTGTTTTGGAAAGGGAAGCACTAAGCTACCAACTTTCTTGGGGTTTTAAGGTATTTTGCCAAGAACATCCTCTTTACTTCAATTAATTGCTTATTAGTGGTTTTTAGTTGTTTTAGATGTTGTTTTGGGGAAGATTAGCACTTGAATGCATGAATTCCAGGTTAGGGTTTTGAATGACCCGGTTCTGTCCGATTTTATTTGAGCATGTTAGAGGCCGAATCAACTCTTGCCCAAAACATGAAGGTTGTATAGAATGATGTTTTATAGTAGCCTGCAAAATTTTAGCTCAATCGGAGCAACGTAACCTTTGAAAAGACCGAAATACCCTTGCTGCATTGTTTCTATCCGAACATGCTAATCAGCTTCTGTAATTGGTTGTTTTGATCAGGAATACTACTGATTTGGTTGTTGATGTCTTCTTAAGAATTCTACCCTTGTGTCTTAGCTTTCTAATGGCTTTGGAATCACTTCAATTGGAGTTGTATATGTTGAGATATGACTGAATGAATCAGGACTACTACAGTAAACTTTGAATTGGAAAATCTGGAGTTGTTTTGGTATATTTGACCTATTTATGGTGAGAACCGGACTGAGTGGTCTTCATGAAAGTTATAGCTCTCTGTCTTAGCTTCGAAATGGTGTAAAATTTACCCAAATCGGATAAGTGTAGCTCCAGTTGTGTCCATTCCGCTAAATGACGTCAAAACTGTCTTTTGGTTTTAGGGTTTATAATTGGGGCTTTTCTAGGGTTTCTTTGTTGAGTTACCATTTGGTTGTTTTGAAGGGTATTGTGGCTCTTATTAAAGGTGTTTGATAGTTTTGTGATTGGGTGTTGAGGTTTGGTTGGAAAAGTAAAGAAAGACCTAGGGAAATGCTGTCAAAATTTTGGCGGAACTTCTGCACAGTCTCGGGAAATTTGCTATATCTTGATGTAGGAATGTCGGAATTGAGTTCTGTTTGTTGCATTTTAAATTGGATTCATAGGGCTATAAGCTGTGTAAATTTCAGATCCTGTTTATGTTTGTACCATGTACGGTGATTTTTCAAAATTGACTGAAATATTGTACCTGTTCTGTCTTTCACTGGATAAAGCAGCAATTTTAAGCTTGAATTTCACTGACTTGCGTTCTGAATCTTATGAGGATGTTTTCTGGAAAGTTATAGCCCTTTGAATTTATTTTCCAACGGTATAACTTTTTTTAATTTTGGACTTACAAAACTTGAGATATGATTTTCCATATAGCATTGCGCGAAATTGGAAAATCCTGTTTTCCTAGTATTGATCTTACTTTCATTATCTACTTCAAATTTGGAGTTGGTCAGTCATTGTAGGTAGGGCTTTGAGGTTGTTCATGCCTTTAAGACTAATTGTTACCTTTTCACTCCGAGGTCACCTCTTTGCTTTGCATTAATGGTTCTTTTGACTAGGCATATGGCTCGTAATCGAGTCTCACTTGCGAACTCCATACTAGGTCTTGGAGTCGAGTCTTAAGTGTTTGCCTTGATTGTTCTAGTAGGTGCCGACGGTTAAAGCCACACTTGGGAAGGAAACTTTTGAAGTTATCCTTATTTGAACTGGTGAGTGCACCACTCCCCTGAGTTATCGCTAAACTGGTTTTCTATACTTTCAACTTGCTATTTGAATATCTTTCCTGACTGTTTATCTTGTATGAGATGAGGATGTACTTTATTACACTCGTTCTCTTGCCTGTACTGAACGAACTGGAATCTATTACTTGTACTTGTTATGTACTTGAACTTGTTACTTGTACTTGTTATGCGATCGTCTGGAAATGTGTCCAACGATCGTCCTGTTAAACTTGATCCCTGTTAAACTTGAGCTCAACCTCATGGGGAGTTAATTAAATCGAGCCAGCAAGGGCTTGGTCGAGATAATTGACAATCCTTGGGTACCTGCTCCTGGGGGAATCTTTGTGTATTGAGACTCTTGATTCCGGTATACTCGAGTATTACCATTCTTGTTCCTGTTTGGCGTTCGGGCCCGGTAAGGGGTATGTTTGGTGAATGGGGTTTTGGCGTTAAAGTGGTGTTCTGCTGGACTGGTTTCTTTATTTCAACGTTGACGGAGGGTCAACGAGGCTGGATCAAGTATAGCAACGGGAATTTGGCTCCTGAGAGCAACCTGTATCCTTTACATTGTCATGTTCATTCATTTCTCGTATTTGATGTGAATATGTGCCTCCAAAGTGCTTTCTCATGAACTCTACTGATTCTACTGTTTATACTGTTGGTACCTCATTGAGCTTTCAGCTCACCCCGTTCCGTTATTTTTGTTTTCCTTACAGGGAGCCATCTTTTGGAACTGCAATGTTTTGAGAAATGAGTTGAGCTAGTTAGAAATTCTTTTGTATTTTTGGTATAGCTCCTCGACAACTTAGAAACCCTAAATGTATCTTAATACAATGTTTCTTTTTGGATTTGTAAACTTACTAATAGGTGTATTTAAAATGTTTCCTCATGTTTATGTGATATATCTATTCGGGAATGTATATTCTTTCATGGCAAACAAAGTGTACTTGTACATGGTTGGATCCTACATGGCGGCGGCCCTTCCATTTCATCTTGATTCTTGTAGTTTTATTCCGGTTTGGATGGAGGTATGACTGAGTCCCGGCGAGAGTTGGGCAGGCAGTTCGCCGAACCCTTTGGTTCGCCCTAGGGTGAGGTGGGGCTGTCACACATGGCGTGCTGTCATTGGTTAGAAAATGGTCATCACTCACACGTGATCTTTTTTCTACTTTTGTACTTTGGCAAATGAGTTTTTTAGATGTTTATATAAAATTTTACTGTAACTTACTGTTGAAATTGTAGGAAACATTTTTAAGATGTAAAAAATTTTTTCTTTTGTTTTTCTTTCTTTCTTTTTTTTTTCTTTCCTCTCCTCTTCTTCTCTCTCATCTCATCACTTGTCGGTCATCGGTGATTAGCGTTGACAGTTGTTGCAAATTTTTTTTTGCTTTCTTCTCTCTTTCTTTCTCTTTTCGATCTCCCTCTCCTCCTTTGCCCCTCCCCTCCACCACCTCTCTTCCTCCCTCCCTCCCCTGCCACCCTCCCCCTTCCCCCTCCCACAATCGCACGATCAAATCGCGACCTGGGGAAGGGGAGCGGGAGCGGGAAAGAGAGGTGGCAGGGGTCAAGGGAGGGGAGGGAAAAGGAGGAGGGAGAGGGAGAGGGTGAAAAGGGAAAAAAAAAGCATCTCTTTGCTGGCGGCGGCGCCGGATGAGGTGACCAATGTCAGAACTGGCGTCGAAAGAGATATTGACCTATGGTGTCCAGTGGCAGAGGTGGTGGTAGGTTGAAGTTGGGAAGGAAGAAGAAGAAAGAAGGGAAATTTATTTTGTGTGTTTTGGGTATTTTAAAGTATGTATTTTAAAAACTTTTGAAAAGTTTTTTAAAATTACTGTAACTAAAGTTGTTAAAAAAAACTAGTAGGAGACAAACTAGGCCAAAAATTTACTTGCCAAACAGGGCCATAGCACGGACAAGAATCAAGTAGCTGTTATACAAAATTTTCTTGTCCCCATCCTTCTCTTTATTATATGCCCACTGGTTATTCTGGCGATTGGCGTTGGACTCTAGACAAAAGCAAAGAGCAAGTACACCTAGCAAATTTTCAAAAAACTTCTCCTTCATTATCTTCTTCCTCTTCATAGGCTTCTCTTCCTCTTTGTCATCCGCATCTTCCTTCTCCTCCTTATTTTTTTCCATTTTTCTTTCATCCGCATCTCTATCTTTTTTTTTCTTTTTTCTTTTTTGTAAATATTGATTAAAAAAAGTTTTCTTCCATCTATTATTCTATGGAATTCGATCTCATTGGGAACTTTCATATTAAGGTATTCTTGAAGTATTCTACACTTTTCTACACAGATGAAAACAATAAAAAGCAAATGAAGTTCATAGGAGGCATCTCAGGTTAAATTTTCTATCTTTGTTCCATATTGTGCCCAATTTCCATTTTTTTCTTTCTTAGCTATACATGCAATTCATATTTTGGGTTGACCACCATCACTGGGATGAAAGGGGGGCAATAATTGCCAAGAGACTCAGTAGGTGGATTTTGCTTTTCTTCATATGTCAATTTCTTTTTAGATCGATTTTTATTCTTCCAACTTTATTTGGTAGATTACTTTCTTCTTTTTTTTTTTAAGTTTTTTTTGGTTGTACAAGCGCTAGCTTCATGGTAAGTATACGAAGGTATTAATGGCTTTTCCTCCTTTCTATTTCTTTCTTGACTACTTAAAAAACCTTTGTTTAGAGTTTTTTTGGAATGTTGTGTACTCATATCTTGCCTGATGGCATTTTCTCTTGTCTCTCTCTTTGGTTTAAATATTGTTTTAATTTGTTCAAATTTCTGGTTAAAAGGATACAATAGAGATTTTAATTGATTGGCTCATTTAATGTTTTACTTCTTTGATGTCTAATTTTTTGTGTGGTTAGAAATTTAGGAATATGATATTTACATAATTGTTTATCTTTATAGTGCTTAAATTCTCATGTGTTTTACTGATTACTAAGATTCTAAGAATTTATATTATTCTCCCTTTTTTCTGCTTCTGGAGTTTAGCTATTTTAGAGTTTGTCTTGTTTGCGTCATTTATTCATTATTGTCATATGAAAAAAGAAAAAACCCTCGATAGCAACCAAGAGATGTCCTCTCAAATTCTGATTTTGGGTTTTGCTTTGGATTGTGAAGTGTCACCTATTACCTACTACCGAATCTATTACATGTAGGATCTTAGTTTCTTTCCTTAGTGGTGTGCAAGACCCTTTTTGTGTCTCGATACTAAAAAAAATAGTGTATTTTTTTTTATAAAAAAAGCGATAAAAACAAAAAGCCTCCTGTGTATACCTAATATACAGAAAAGTCCCATGTGGTTTCAAAACATACAAAATGATACCTTGTGACGGCCCCACCTCCCCCTAAGGCGAACCAGAGGGTTCGGCGGGCCGCCTGCCCAGCTCTCGCCGGGACTCAGTCGATCACTACAATCCTCAAATGAATTACAATATAAATCTCTAATATACATCACATGGTCCACAAACATACATCCAAGTCTCCAATAATTACATGTCACAAATGCAGCGGAAACTGATTCCAATCGTGGAATGTATACTTACATCCATATCAATTTCAAATATTTATACAAGACCAACTCGTACATAAAATAGATCCAAACTTAAACTGTAAACGATATAAGCCATCCAGTCACGTGAATAAGCACAACAAGCCCTTCCTTCGCCTTGAGCCCTGTGGGGGGGAATAAAACATTTTTGGGGTGAGCTAAAAGCCCAGTGAGTAACCAGTAAAATCAGTAATCAAATAGTTTTCACAAAAATTCATTTCATTGATGTCATGGTTCAGAAATCAGATGTACGTATTTTTGCTCTCGTGAGCCAGTGAAATCATTGTAATGTTTTAGAAGTTCAATAAGTAATCGGGGGTAAAAATGTAATTTTGTTACAGGTCAACATTTGCACAGTGAGAGTAAAACAAAAGCAGAAAATGACACCACATGGTAATTCCACAAAGCTCAATGAGCTAAAATCTCAATAAGGTTCCGAACATGAAATTTCATAACAAAGCCAACACATTAACCATCAATAATCAATAATTCAAGAAACAATTACAATGGAAAGCGATAGTAACATATTCATTAAAAAGGATACCGCTCACATGGAGCTATTCATTCGTTCGTTCCCCTGACATTTCCCCTTATTCCTCCAATTATTTGAAAATTTCATTTTTATAAATAAATCCTCGTTCATCTTTTTATTCGTTCATCCCCTTTTCCGGACGTTGACCGGACTCCACCCATCCGACGTTGGCCGGACTCCACCCATCTGGACGTAGCCGGACTACAAGGTAATACTCGAGTATACCAAATTCACCCAGGGTCACCATATCGCCCGACCGAGTCCGCTTCTGGCTCGAGTCGATCGGTAACGAAGGGCAGTGGCCAGTTCAGCCAAAAGGCTTACATCATGCGCAACTAGCATTTAATCATTAATCATTGAAAATTCATATTTATTTAGGTCGAGTGCGATAAAGTACACACTCGCCTAGAAAACTCGTTTTAACAATCATCGAAAGTACTTAACACATTTTCAGTTAATAATGACAAGCCAATAAGTCAAGAATTACAGCAACCAAGGGACACTCATATGCAAGTACGCATGATATGCAAGAAAACAGTTCAAAAGTAACTTTTGGAAACAGTTTAAAAGTAAATAATGCAGGAAACGGTTCATAAAGAACTTCAGAAATAGTTTGAGGTCACTCACCTCAATGGCTCAGAAATCATCCATCATGTATCATTGCCTTGCTCAAACCCAAGTCTTAGATCACAAACTCAATGCAAACAAATCCTTTAAAAGTTCGGACAGCACTTCCCCTACATTTGCTAACTTTTCCAGCCATCATGGCTTCATTATTTCCTCAGCTAGTCCCAAAGGTACACACACAACAACAAGTTCATCCATAGTCATTCAGCAAGCTCCAAGTAGTACTAGTGCAAGTCAAGCTAGGGGGAAAAAAATCCGGAAATGAAACTTAAGCTCAAAACCAGAAAAACAGTTTTGACGTCATTTTCCGGTAATGGTACCAAAGGCGCTATGATTGTCGGATGAAGGTACAAGACCCACCGTTTCGAAGCTAAGAGATAGGGTTACAATATTGTAGAAGGTCACTCAACCCAGTTTCGAGTGTAACCAGGTCAAAAATGCAAGATACCACACCAGAATCACAAAAACAGGTTTACAAAACGCATTCCGGCATAAACATCATAACTCAGCCTACACAAGTCCAAATCCAGAAATTCCAAAGCCACCCAAAAGCTTAGAAACAGGGTTACATTTCATCAGAAGACCTAAACAACTAATTCGGAAGCATTCCAGACCAAATTCACCAATTACAGTCGCAATTCTCCAATTCTGGGTAAACCAGGACAGCAAGGGTAATTCCGTCTTTTCACAAGATACACTGCTCCGATTGACCTGAAATTTTACAAGCACCTCTAAAATGTCATTCCCTACAACGTTCATGTTTTAAGCCAAGGCCAATTCGGCCTCTAACATGGTGCAACAAAAACGGGCAGAATAGGATGAAAATTTCCAGAAATCTGAAATCTTTTGGTTTCAATTGAACTTTCTTCAATTCCTTGTTCCAATCACTACCAAAGCCCCTTGTATAATCTTATATTCAACATATAGTAACCATATAGCAAGTTTGGGCAGAAATCAGCAAACCCTAGTTCATAATACCACAAGGAAAAAACCCCCAAAACATGATTGCATCCATGATTCACCACCAAATTTGAGTTGCCAAGCTAATTTACACAAGATTCACAAGATCAAAGACCATGATCAGATTTCATACCTCAAAGACAAAGCTTGGAAGAGTGATACTTCACCTCCTTTGGAAATTTTTAGTTCCCCTAGCTTCCCAAGATCACAACTCACTCTTTAATCGGTTTAGAATTTGATTTCCTCACTTGGTTGGTGCAAACTCAAGATGAAATGGTTGTTTTTCTTGCTCTCCCTTTCTCTCTCTCTTGAGCTCGACCAAAACAGAAAGAAATGAAGAAAAATGAGCTAAAATGAAGGATAAAAGAACAAGGAAAAAAAAATTAATCAAAGAGCCATAGGGTGGTGACACTTGTCACCACCAAAACCATACAAATTTTTCTCTCTCTCCCTTACATTTTTGGCCACAAATTTCAGCCATGTGGATAAGTATGAGGGGGGGATATTTTGCTCCATTAGTGATAAACTTGTATGACAAGAAAGTGGTGATCAAGTAGTGCGTTCAACCGGTAGTGCGCGGGACCCGCCGGTTTGCGCCGTTTTTCTTAAAACTAACCGATACCAGAAAAATCATTTTAAAACTATCTTTGCTCATAAAATTTATTTGGGAAATTTTTCTAATAAAGTAAATGTAGAAAAGGCGGGCGTTAAAAAAATAAACCCTAGAAAATTAGAAAATTTCCGGGTTCTCAAACTCATTTTTTTTCGGGGCGTCACAATCTCCCCTCCTTAAAAGAATGTCGTCCTCGACATTCCACTTGTACTAATCAAGTCGAGACATCCCGCAAGAATCACTAATATTTCAAACCAAACCCACTGTCCGGCATCCTAAACTTCAAGCCTAGGATACACTATCGAGATCTGAAGCCTAAGCTCTGATACCAACTGTGACGGCCCCACCTCCCCCTAAGGCGAACCAGAGGGTTCGGCGGGCCGCCTGCCCAGCTCTCGCCGGGACTCAGTCGATCACTACAATCCTCAAATGAATTACAATATAAATCTCTAATATACATCACATGGTCCACAAACATACATCCAAGTCTCCAATAATTACATGTCACAAATGCAGCGGAAACTGATTCCAATCGTGGAATGTATACTTACATCCATATCAATTTCAAATATTTATACAAGACCAACTCGTACATAAAATAGATCCAAACTTAAACTGTAAACGATATAAGCCATCCAGTCACGTGAATAAGCACAACAAGCCCTTCCTTCGCCTTGAGCCCTGTGGGGGGGAATAAAACATTTTTGGGGTGAGCTAAAAGCCCAGTGAGTAACCAGTAAAATCAGTAATCAAATAGTTTTCACAAAAATTCATTTCATTGATGTCATGGTTCAGAAATCAGATGTACGTATTTTTGCTCTCGTGAGCCAGTGAAATCATTGTAATGTTTTAGAAGTTCAATAAGTAATCGGGGGTAAAAATGTAATTTTGTTACAGGTCAACATTTGCACAGTGAGAGTAAAACAAAAGCAGAAAATGACACCACATGGTAATTCCACAAAGCTCAATGAGCTAAAATCTCAATAAGGTTCCGAACATGAAATTTCATAACAAAGCCAACACATTAACCATCAATAATCAATAATTCAAGAAACAATTACAATGGAAAGCGATAGTAACATATTCATTAAAAGGATACCGCTCACATGGAGCTATTCATTTGTTCGTTCCCCTGACATTTCCCCTTATTCCTCCAATTATTTGAAAATTTCATTTTTATAAATAAATCCTCGTTCATCTTTTTATTCGTTCATCCCCTTTTCCGGACGTTGACCGGACTCCACCCATCCGACGTTGGCCGGACTCCACCCATCCGGACGTAGCCGGACTACAAGGTAATACTCGAGTATACCAAATTCACCCAGGGTCACCATATCGCCCGACCGAGTCCGCTTCTGGCTCGAGTCGATCGGTAACGAAGGGCAGTGGCCAGTTCAGCCAAAAGGCTTACATCATGCGCAACTAGCATTTAATCATTAATCATTGAAAATTCATATTTATTTAGGTCGAGTGCGATAAAGTACACACTCGCCTAGAAAACTCGTTTTAACAATCATCGAAAGTACTTAACACATTTTCAATTAATAATGACAAGCCAATAAGTCAAGAATTACAGCAACCAAGGGACACTCATATGCAAGTACGCATGATATGCAAGAAAACAGTTCAAAAGTAACTTTTGGAAACAGTTTAAAAGTAAATAATGCAGGAAACGGTTCATAAAGAACTTCAGAAATAGTTTGAGGTCACTCACCTCAATGGCTCAGAAATCATCCATCATGTATCATTGCCTTGCTCAAACCCAAGTCTTAGATCACAAACTCAATGCAAACAAATCCTTTAAAAGTTCGGACAGCACTTCCCCTACATTTGCTAACTTTTCCAGCCATCATGGCTTCATTATTTCCTCAGCTAGTCCCAAAGGTACACACACAACAACAAGTTCATCCATAGTCATTCAGCAAGCTCCAAGTAGTACTAGTGCAAGTCAAGCTAGGGGGAAAAAATCCGGAAATGAAACTTAAGCTCAAAACCAGAAAAACAGTTTTGACGTCATTTTGTGGTAATGGTACCAAAGGCGCTATGATTGTCGGATGAAGGTGCAAAACCCACTGTTTCGAAGCTAAGAGATAGGGTTACAATATTGTAGAAGGTCACTCAACCCAGTTTCGAGTGTAACCAGGTCAAAAATGCAAGATACCACACCAGAATCACAAAAACAGGTTTACAAAACGCATTCCGGCATAAACATCATAACTCAGCCTACACAAGTCCAAATCCAGAAATTCCAATGCCACCCGAAAGCTTAGAAACAGGGTTACATTTCATCAGAAGACCTAAACAACTAATTCGGAAGCATTCGAGACCAAATTCACCAATTACAGTCACAATTCTCCAATTCTGGGTAAACCAGGACAGCAAGGGTAATTCCGTCTTTTCACAAGATACACTACTCCGATTGACCTGAAATTTTACAAGCACCTCTAAAATTTCATTCCCTACAACTTTCATGTTTTAAGCCAAGGCCAATTCGGCCTTTAACATGGTGCAACAAAAACGGGCAGAATAGGATGAAAATTTCCAGAAATCTGAAATCTTTTGGTTTCAATTGAACTTTCTTCAATTCCTTGTTCCAATCACTACCAAAGCCCCTTGTATAATCTTATATTCAACATATAGTAACCATATAGCAAGTTTGGGCAGAAATCAGCAAACCCTAGTTCATAATACCACAAGGAAAAAACCCCCAAAACATGATTGCATCCATGATTCACCACCAAATTTGAGTTGCCAAGCTAATTTACACAAGATTCACAAGATCAAAGACCATGATCAGATTTCATACCTCAAAACAAAGCTTGGAAGAGTGATACTTCACCTCCTTTGGAAATTTTTAGTTCCCCTAGCTTCCCAAGATCACAACTCACTCTTTAATCGGTTTAGAATTTGATTTCCTCACTTGGTTGGTGCAAACTCAAGATGAAATGGTTGTTTTTCTTGCTCTCCCTTTCTCTCTCTCTTGAGCTCGACCAAAACAGAAAGAAATGAAGAAAAATGAGCTAAAATGAAGGATAAAAGAACAAGGAAAAAAAAATTAATCAAAGAGACATAGGGTGGTGACACTTGTCACCACCAAAACCATACAAATTTTTCTCTCTCTCCCTTACATTTTTGGCCACAAATTTCAGCCATGTGGATAAGTATGAGGGGGGGATATTTTGCTCCATTAGTGATAAACTTGTATGACAAGAAAGTGGTGATCAAGTAGTGCGTTCAACCGGTAGTGCGCGGGACCCGCCGGTTCGCGCCGTTTTTCTTAAAACTAACCGATACCAGAAAAATCATTTTAAAACTATCTTTGCTCATAAACTTTATTTGGGAAATTTTTCTAATAAAGTAAATGTAGAAAAGGCGGGCGTTAAAAAAATAAACCCTAGAAAATTAGAAAATTTCCGGGTTCTCAAACTCATTTTTTTTCGGGGCGTCACATACCTCATATTTTGAACTAAACTGTAAACTAACAGAATCCGTTAAACTTAACAAAAATGACAGTCTCAGTCGTTAAACTTACCGAATTTTGTTAAGTTTACTGTTAAATTTATAAGATTCCGTTAAGTTTACCGTTAAATTTACCAGATTCCGTTAAATTTAACAAATTCTGTTAGTTTATAATTTAGTTCAAAACATGAGGTGTCGTTTTGTATGTTTTAAAACCACAGGGAACTTTTCTGTGTACTAGACATACCATAGGGGCTTTTTTGTTTTTAACCCATAAAAAATAAAAGCTGAAGGGTAATGCTTCCAAATTAACTCAAGAGTAAAACTAGAGAAGAAACCACCAGTCTTTGGGCTGGTGGCCACCATTAACCCTTTAAGGCTCGGTGGGGTATTTCCTTTAAAATATCCAGGCGAGTGCGTAGTACACTCATTTAGTCCTGTGGTGATTCAGTCCCCTGCGGATTACTCTTGAACCTCTTTAGGTCCATCCCCTCCCCCTGGTGTAGGATAGATTAGGATATACTACAGTTGTCGTCTCCGAAAAACAAAAGTAAAACTCGAGAAGAGATTTGCATAATGTGAAAAGCTTTCTTTTTGTGTTTTGGGACCAAAAACAAATAAGTATGTTTATATAAAAGGCATAAAACTCAAGGATAATGCTTCAAATTAACTTCTCAAAGCTCTTCTCGACTTACATAGAAAGTGGGAAGAGGAGTTTCCAAAAGCATGGTCATCCTCTTTGGTAGTCCTCTTGGTCATTCTTCTCACGTGCTTCTAATCTAAGTTATGTACAATTTTTTTTTTAAAATCACATCACATTAGATAATTTTATCAAGTTGTGTTAATTTTGTTTTTCTTTCCATTTATCAAAAGGTAAGCTTTTGTGCCCTAATTAATTAACATCTTGCAATATATTTTATGTCTTTTTTTCCTAATATCTCCTTGACTTGTGGCATCTCAGGCCATTTCAAACAAGTTTCAGATAATTTATTCTCACTTGAATTTCTACCATACTCTTAAATTTTGATGCAGGAGTTGAAGTTTAAAAGGTAACCTTGCAATGAATATTTTTTTCTTCAACAAGGATAACAAAGATGCAAATGTCAAACTGTTGGAGCTCCTATTTTCTTGGCACTTCTTTTCCCCCTTTTCTTTTTAGATTTGTTATTAGTTTGTTGTTCTAGTGTTGTAGGTGTGCGTTTGTAGATTTTGTCATGGATCATTAACATTCTTCAGTGGATCAATGGTAAGGTAATTTGTGAGGTGTCTCAAACAATAACTAGGGCCAATAACAAAATTATCATTTTTCTTACCAACTCTAAATTGCGTATCATTAGTCGGAAATGGAGAAAACTGCTACATTGTTATTGTATTTCTCTTTTATTTTGTAGTCACTATCTAAGAATTTTCTTACTTCATTGCATCCATTCGAGAAATGGCTCTTCTTTTGTTTTTTAAACTTATTTTTACTTAGCTTACCTATCTTGGTTTGATTTCTTTTTAGGTGAAAATGTGAACCAGAGGTGGTGGGAATTCTACTAGAGGCTTTAAGATTTTAATTGATTGACTTGTAAAAGCTTCAAATTGAACAACAAATAGTATATCTACACTTCCTTCATGTTTGCCTCAATGGACTTGGATTATTCACATATACTATGGGAAATTCTTTGTAAAAAGCTCCACAGTATACAATGGGTAAGTTTTTTTACTTTTGTTGGGATGTTCTGGCCTAGGATGTATATAATGGGGTGTTAAGTTTTTTCTGTGGGGTAGATTTGCTTCGTTTTATTACCTTTACATCTATTGTTTTGATTCCGAAAGTTTCGAATCCTTAGGATTTTTCTTAGTTCCGGCCGATTAGTCTATATAATTTTTTTAAATAAAGTTTTGTTTAGAATTTTGGTTGATAGTGTAGCAGTTATTTTGCCGCAAGTTGTGTCTTTGTAGCAGACTAGCTTCGTTAAGGACCAAAATATAACAGAAAATTATTTGCTTGCCTAGGAGATTATGTCGGGGATTGGGAAAAAAGCTAGAGAGGGCAATGTAGCTTTAAAGTTGGACATGTCAAAGGCTTATGATCGGGTATCCTATTTATTCATTGTCAATGTCTTGTATAAATTTGGGTTTGGGGAACGGTTCATTGACATGGTGTAGAGATTGGTTTCTATTGTTTGGTTCTCAGCCATTATTAATGGAGCATCATATGGTTTTTTGAAATCTAGTAGAGGTCTTCGTCAGGGTGATCCACTATCACCAGTCTTGTTTGTTATTGGGGCTGTGGTCATTTCGAGAGGACTCAATAGTCTTATTTCATAGTTTGGCTTTATGGGGTTCAAAGTACCAAGGGGTGCCCTCCTGTAATTCACCTGGCCTTTGCTGATGATGTGATTATTTTTGTGAATGGTTCCTCTACTTCCTTAAAGAACATTATGCAGGTGCTGGAGTTATATCAGAAAACATTTGGCCAATTGGTAAATGCCCAGAAGTGTGGATATTTAATGCATCCATCAACATCACCAGCTCACCGAAAGGTGATTCAACGCATAACTAGCTCTTCCACACAGCACTTTTTGGTTAAGTATCTAGGATTTCCTTTGTATATTGGAAGATGTAAATCATCTTATTTTAGGGAAGCGTGTCAAGCTATTACTGGAAGAATTCTTTCCTGGAAGTCAAAGTTTCTATCTTCTGGGGGAAGGATGGTTTTAATAAAGCATGTGCTTTCATCTATTCCAATTCACCTCCTATCCGCTGTTGTGTTGCCAATCTCTGTCTTCAAAGTTGTCAAAAAGGTCTGCTCAAACTTTTTGTGAGGTTCTTCTGTAAGGATCGAAGACAACCTAAGAGGGGGGTGAATTAGGTGGTTTAAAAACTGGCCAAGATATGAGTCACTTTTTTAGAAATTGCCTTCTTTTTAAAAAGGACCACACAATGGAGCAATTGATGAGGAAGCACAAGTGCTTGGGAGTAGAAGAAATAGACAATTTGTATTGGAAGACAATAAGTAAAAGGATATAATAGCAAACCAAGTTTCAAATTCTACTTGAGTTTGAATACCACTTTATATAGCAAGCTTCTTCAAGTTGATCAACTTACAACCAATCTCTTGTGTACAAAGGAAGGATTACTTCCTTCTCGCTCCAAGCCGCACTTGGTCAAGTAAGGAAGTTTTGCTATCACTCGGATAACTCTCACAAAGCTACACTATTGAAGAAATAGAAACACACTTGAAAAGCTTATTGAAAGTTCCATAACTAAGAGTACAAATCTTCTTTAAAGAGTATTCTCATACTTGAATCACTCAAGATCTGATGTAGTTTCGATGTGCGAAAGTTGTTTGAAGTGGTTGACTTTTTCCTTTTTATAAGAGACCAAAAAATTCTTCAATTAATGCTACCAACGAATAGAATGCAACTGAAGAGTCAACTAGCTGTTGGTGGTGTCGGGCGTCCGGTAGGCTAGTTTTCTGCGTCCGAACACAGGCAGTGAGTTCAAGAAATTTTGTTGAAATGTTTAGGACGTTCGGTACCTCTAGAATATGCGTCCGAAGGCATGATGTAAAACTGGGGATTCTCCTTTAATTTGTTCGGACATTCGGTGCCTCTAATGTTTTGCGTCCGAAGTATCACAGCGTTTATCGGACATTCGGTACTCAGGTGTTGTATGTCCGAAAGTGGGTTCTTCATGCGTCTGAAGTTACTCAATGGTTGTCGGACGGCCGATGCAGTCTTTATGTACGTCCAACAGCTGTTTCAGCACATGTTAGCCTTTGAACCTATTCTGTTACAATTCTGAAAGGATCTAATCAGAGAATATTAGTACCATCCATTTTTTGTAATCATCAAAAGTTACGGATTGAGATAAACAATCTCCCCATTTTTTATGATGACAAAACAATGGATGGAGTAAAAAAGGTTTTAGGTACAGTTCCCCCTGACTTAATGCATTCAAGGAGTATACACAACTTCCCTTCAGAATAATGTCCACTCATGATTATTCACAACTCCCCCTTAAAATGACTCCCTCTCACATATAGATTACATATCTATATTCTTCCCCTTTTTGTCATCATTGAATCAACCAGTAAAATTATCCATATAACCAACAATGTGGTCGTTCATTGCCTTACCAATATTATCACTAGGTATTATCAGCAAAACATATCCAAGCTGAATTTAGCAAAACAGTAAAACAAATTGAAACTAATATGGCAGAACACAACAACACTATCCATCCAGAACCAAAACCAAAACATTATCAACCAAAAACTAATATTTGCAGATAAACTGAAATAAGCAACATTCAACATAAAGGATAACTAAATAGTTTTACAGACCAGTAGAGGAGTAAAATCTTTAAGATAGAACACACCAAATGTTTTTTATGTGCAAAAGATGCAAAAACCTACTATGAACTATTATCCTAATCATGAAGTGCAGTAGGCTAGTAGTGCCTATATGGTGATCTTAGAGGATCTAGGTCTTCTTCTAACCAGGCAAAACTGGGTAGGGTCTTCTTCCTCAGTGTCCTCATCCTCATCATCATCATCCTCTTCAGTCTCTTCTTCAATTGCCGAAGCTTTTCCCTTGTCCTGTGGTTGAGAACTGGAGGCACGGTATTCTGGGGTAGTCTTAGTGGTTGGCTCAGTTCTAGGCTCCTTTCGGTGTACATTTTCATTTTCTGGAGGAATGGGAGATACAAGCAGATTTCTTTTGGCAACGAAGGTGGCTTATTGTTCAGAAGTCATGGTCATCATCAAGCCATCTTCAAGAAGTAGGATATGTTGTTTGAGGTCATCAAGCAGAGAGATGACCTCAAGGTTGGATGAAGTATGCATAGAGGCTGACCTTCTAGAATGAATGGTGAAGGGTGTCACATACATAGACTAGTCTCGAGGAGTCCTAGGGGTTACAGGAGTTTCATGAAAATTTTTTCTCCTAAACTCAGAGACAGTTTCTTTGTAGCACCAATGACCCTCAAAAAATTTCAGATTTTTTTTTTTCAAAATAAGCCTTTGAAAACATAGTTGATGCACTCTCTTTTGGAGATTTGCAAGTAAAGGGGATTTCAAAATGAGCAAAAATAGGAGTCAGAAATTTTCCATAGGACAGTTTCCTACGGCTGTCAGTGCTGATTTTGAGCAGAAATTTACACATGACAAAATCAAAATCAATTCGGATTTTTTCAAGAAAACAGTAGAACAGATAAAGTTCCATTTTGTTTGCATCAGTTCTTTGACCATCAATGGGCACCAACAGATTTGAAAAATGATCAGGTTTTGAGCACTAAGATCTTCCAATCTTGCCTTAGCAAGAATATGATATTTTTTTGACATTTCTAATAATATCAAGTCTTATTCCTATTTTGGCATTTTTAATTTCCGAAATTTTAGCCCTGATTAGCAAAGGGCCGGAGAAACTCTCTAGTTATGAATTGGGTATAGAACGAATAGGCGATGCTTGGTTACAATTTTGAATCCGTTATTATATGTTTGCTCTAGTTTTTGTTGTTTTTGATGTTGAAACAGTTTTTCTTTATCCATGGGCAATGAGTTTCGATATTTTGGGTGTATCTGTATGTATTAAAGTGAGACTGAAAATAGGTCATCAATTTTACAACATGAAAGTGATGGTATACAGAGGAAAATTCTTCATAAGAAAAAAAATTTGCAATTTTGCCTTTAAAACCATCTTCAATTTTGGTTTCTAAAACAGAGTTGACAATTTCAGAATTCAGTTCTATGTTAACAGAATTGACACATGAAATGAGATAAGTATGTGATTTACGCTTTCTAAGGTTTGCAAAAAATTGATGAAGCATATCAGGATAGTAAGTGTTTGGAATGGTCAAAAGATGGGTCCATTTTTGAAATTCAAAAAGGTTGAGAACAAAATCAAGATTAAGCTTACGGAATTCGTAGGGAATGATGGTCCTTTGAGTGATGAAGCCTTTCTACGAGATCCATTCAAAGCTCTCCCTGGCTTCATCATAGATGAACTTGGGCAGAGGAGTTGGTTCAACAGTAGTTGTGTCTCTGGTTATTCATTTTCTGGATGCTTTCTTTTTCCACTGCGCTGAGTAGTTGGTGCAGTACCCTGGACATCAGACCTTGTCCTTGGTGACTTCTTGGTAGATAGTTCATTAGTCTGCTGTTCCTCAGCATTTTTCTCTGCATCCTACTGTTTCCCAGAGGGATCAGCAGTTTGCCTTCCCTTAGGTTGAGCAATGCTCTTCCTTTTGGCAGTCATTTTTCCTTTCCTGGGTGATTTCATGGTGGTTACATCTACATTGGTAGGCTGCTCCAGTTCCTCTTTATTGCCACTTACTGGATGCCCTTCAGATTGATGCTTCTCCATCTGCTCATCGGATGGTTCAACATATGGCTCTCTGGTTTGCGCATTCTGCTTTTTCCTTGCAAATTGCTTCGTTGTTTCACCACGATGTTCAGTTTTTTTTTGGGTGATTTGATGGAAGGTTCGATAACTTGAAAATCTTCATCCTCCTCATCACGAAGCTTGAAGGTGCGTTCGGCACTCACGGATCCTCCTCTAATCCTCACCATGGTTGCAATGCAGTGTAATTTTGTTGTGTAATGTGATACAAATAAGTATCAAACGATGAGGAGTGCAGTATGAACTACAGTGGATGCACGAACTGTCCACAGAGGGAGAAATTTTTGTGGTTAGGGTTTTGGGTAAGAATTGGGATTTATAGTGCAGTTGGCGGTTGGGGGAAGTTATATGCATAATAAACTCGCAATAGGTATGTGAAGGTGTCAGTCAGAGTGATTTCTTGGTACTTGTTCCGAGAAGAGATGAATTTGAATTTTGAAATTGAGGGAATATGAAGAGTTGCGTCCGAGACAAAAGGGTGAGAATGAACTGAATAACGCAGAGGGCTTCCTTATAAGATGCAATTTTTGAGTGTCGGATGGCCGAACGAAGTAGAGCGTCCGTCATCTCCGTCCGAACCAAAAATTTCTGGGTAAATGATCAAGAACACTATCGGACTTCCGTTCTAACGCATCAGACGTCCGATAAAGAGTGACCAGAGAATTTTTAGAGAATTTTTTTGAAACGCCCAATTTTGTTCTAAAAAATACAAATTGATCCAGTGGTAAGGCTTTTGTGAGAATATCAGTAATTTGATCTTTTGAACAGACATATTGAACACAAAATTCACCCTTATGGACAAGATCACGAATGAAATGACGCTTTATGTTTATGTGCTTTGTCCTAGAATGTTGGATGGGATTTTTTGTCAAATTTATTACACTAGTGTTATCACAATATATAGGCACACAATCATACATCAATCCAAAATCATTCAATGTGTTTTTCATCTACAATAATTGAGCACAACAAGCTCCAGCGGCAACATATTCAGCTTCAGTTGTAGATAATGAAATAGCATTTTGTTTCGTGCTAAATCAGGATACTAAGCAATTTTCAAGAAAGTTACATATACCTGTTGTACTTTTTCTATCAATCCTACAACCTCTGAAGTCAGTATCAGAGAATCCACACAAAGGAAGTTCATGACACTTAGGACACCATAGACCAAAATTCAAGATTCCTTTTAGATATCTAAGAATTCTTTTTACTGCATTTAAATGAGATTTCTTTGGACAAGATTGAAAACGAGCACATAAGCACACAACAAACATGATATCTGGTCTACTAGCAGTTAAGTAAAGCAAACTACCAATCATACCTCTATACTTCTTTTCATCAACTTTTGTACCTTCTTCATCCTTATCAAACTTGGTAGACGTGTACATAGGTGTTCCGACGCGTTTTGAATCCTCCATTCTAAATCTTTTGAGCAGCTCCTTGGTGTATTTTGTTTGGTTGATGAACATTCCATCTTGGGTTTGAACCACTTGGAGTTCAAGGAAGAAATTTAATTCTCCCATCATGCTCATTTCAAACTCTTTTTGCATGATATTGGAAAGATCCTTGCACAAGCTCTCATTAGTAGCACCGAATATAATATCATCCACATATATTTACACAATTAAAAGATCACATGAACTTTATTTAGTGAAGAGAGTAGTACCCACAATACCTCTTTTAAAACCATTTTCAATCAAAAAACCACTCAACCGTCCATACCATGCTCTTGGAGCTTGTTTTAGTCCATACAAAGCTTTTGAGAGTTTAAATACATGATTTGGATAAATTTTATTTTCAAAACCAGGAGATTGATCAACATATACTTCTTGATCAATAAATTCATTTAAGAAAGCACTTTTAATATCTATTTGAAATAATTTAAAGTTCTTGAAACATGCAAAGGTCAAAAACATTCTAATTGATTCCAACCTAGCTACGGGCGCAAATGATTCATCAAAATCAATTCCTTCTTCTTGAGTATATCCCTTGACTACAAGTCTGGCCTTATTTCTTACTACCTCACCTATGTCATTCATTTTGTTTCTAAAAATTCACTTTGTGCCAATGATAGAATGATCTTTTGGTCTAGCAACTAATGTCCACATCTTGTTCCTTTCAAATTGATTTAGCTCCTCTTCCATAGCTAAAATCTAGTTCTCATCTTTCAAAGCATTAACAACATTTTTGGGTTCAAAGTGTGAAACTAATGCAAAATTATCCATTAGTTGTTTAGAGGAGGAATGAGTTCTGACCTTCTCGGATGGATCACCAATGATGAGCTCCTTAGGGTGGTTTTGAGCAAATTTCCAAACTCTTGGAAGATCGTTAGGTGTATTAGTGTCTCTGTCATTGTCTTCCCTTGCTGGACTATCTTGAGTTTCATCTTCCTTTGAGTCATTTTCTGGTGAAGCAATGCCTTGGTCAGTGATTGTGAGTTTCTTTAGTTCTTCTTGAATACCTGCATCATCATCTTCACCACTACTTATGGAAATGTCACTATTAGATTTATCAAAAGTGATATGTATTGCTTTCTCTATAATCAAAGTCCTTCGATTGTAGACTCTGAAACCTCTCTTATTTTCACAATATCCTAAGAAAATTTCCTCATCAGATTTTTTTATCAAACTTTCCGAGATGTTCCTTGATGTTTAAAATGAAGCATTTGCAACCAAAGACTTTAAAGTATCCAACTACAGGCTTTTTTTATCAAACATCAGCTCATAGGAGGTTTTGTTCAAGATTGGTCTTAAAAGAACTCTATTCATGGTATAGCAAGCTGTATTTATAGCTTTAGTCCAGAAGTATTTTGGTAAATTACACTTACTTAGCATGGTTCTAGCAGTTTCTTGAAGAGTTCTATTCTTTTTTTTAACAACCCCATTTTGTTGGGGAACTCTTGCAATTGAAAATTCATTTGTAATACCGTTGTTATTACAAAATTCTAGAAAGCCACAAAAATGAAATTCTAAGTCATTGTCACTTTTGATTTTGATGATTTTCAATCCAATCAGATTCTAAACTTTTGTAAATAGTGAAACAAAGTTTTTCAAAGGATCATTTTTGTGTGCAATAAACATCATCCAACTGTATCTAGAATAGTCATCAACAACAACAAAGCAAAATCTTTTGCCACCTAAGCTGGTGGTTTGTGTAGGACCAAATAAATTAAGATGTAAAAGTTCTAGAGGCTTTGTAGTAGAAACACATTTCTTGGTTCTTGGGTTTAAAAGACACTTTAACTTGTTTTCCAAATTGGCAAGCATCATAAATTCTGTCCTTTTCAAATTTGATCTTTGGCAGTCCTCTAACAAGTTCCTTTTGAAAATTTCTTGTGACAACCCCACCTCTCCTTAAGGCGAACCAAAGGGTTCGACGGACCGCCTGCCCAACTCTCACCGGGACTCACTATAGTTCTCAAATAAAAATGAAAAGAAGACCACAAGAACAAGTGTAATAATAATTTCAAACTTAAAACATATACTTATATATATTTCTATCTCAAAAGGAACACAATTTAAATATACAAAGGTTCTCAATTCTTCATACATCCAACTCTTGCCAAGCGCTAGGGTGAGAACCATTACAAAGATTCAAAAGAACTTGACTAGACTAGTCTATACTGATCTCTCGTCCTTGCTCACATCCTTATTAAGGAAAATAAAACTAACGGAATGAGTTAAAAGCTCAGTGAGGTTCCAGATACATAACCAACTTAAATAAGGACATTAATCATGTAATAACAAATAATCCAGAAAATATTTACGATATAAAACAATGATAACACATTCATTAGAAGGATACATGCTCACATGGAGCATTTCGTTCTTTCATTCACCTTTTATTTCCTTATTCCTCCAATCATTTTAAAATGCATTTTGTAAGTGAAAACCCCTCCATTGACATTATCACTCGTTCTTTCATTTCATTCTTCCCCCTTTTGGACATTGGCCAGACTCCACCTGACAACGTGGTAATATTCGAGTATACCAAACTTTCATCCAAGGTCACCAAATCGGCCGACCGAGTCCGCTTCTGACTCGAGTCGACCGGTGACAAAGGGCAAGGGCTCAGTTCAGCCAAAAGACTTACATTCATGTACAACTAACATTTAATCACTGAAACATTGAAAATGTCACATTTCATTTAGGTCGAGTGCGATAAAGTACACACTCGCCTAGCAAAATTCATTTTTAACAAACATTTATCATGTAATCAAATATCCACCACAACTAATCATATAGTTAATGGAAACAAAACAAATAAAGAACACTCACCTATTTACGCAAAATAACGTCCAAAGTATCCTTCCGGATAACACCCTCAATCACCAAGGAAGCCTAATATAATCAAAAGAATACACTATGCTTCAACTATCAAACGTTTAAGTGATTCCAAGAAAATCCGAATACTTACTAGTATAATATATACATATGAGTTTTAAAGTGAAAAGAGTACATTTAGATCAAAGGATATGAGTAACTAAGGGTTTTCCAAACCAAACATAAAACTATACTCAAAAAGGTTTTTAGAAAATTTCATCAGAAAACGAATGAACAGTGCCACGTCAGAATACGGCCGGATATGAAAAGATAGTTGTGTTCAAATTTTTGGAAAGCTCTTCATTTTGTCCGAAACTAACTCATATGCAAAGAAATAACGTATAACAAGTGTTTTGGGTAAAATCATATGAAAAGAAAGATAAACAAACCCTAAATTCACATCTAAAGCCTCGCTTGATAAAATAGGTTTTGCGGCCGAGAAACCCTATGCAACTCTTCTTTATTTTGGAAAGAAAATAAATAAAAATTTGAAGTTCAAAACTTGACATTTGTAACTAAGTTTCATGCTTAAAATGGTTGTCACATTCACCATGCGGAAAAGTACTAGTTCAAATGGAATCTAGCTCAAATAACACCTGTGACAGCCCCACCCTCCCCTAAGGCGAACCAAAGAGGTTAGCGGACTGCCTGCCCAACTCTCGCTAGGATTGACAGTGCAGGTAAACACGATCTAAAACGTTTCGGGAAAATAAAACGCGCTCATACAAGCCGAAATCGTAAGTATAAGTACTAAAGTACTAAAGTAGGCTCAAGTCGGTGTATTGTGGGTGCCATGTCATATAACTCGAAAAAACATTCCCAAACTAAATAGGATACATAAACAGGATTAAACAGTGTTATACACATACGTTTGTAAATTTACAAGACAAAAGGGAGATAATTAGATCAAAATACATTTAGGGTTTTGCCCAAAAGGAGCTATTCAAAATACATTCACATAAGCTCAACTCGGCAACCAACATTCATGGCCTTTCCAAAAGTATTCAAATTCCTGTAAGGAAAACAAAAAGAATAGAGTGAGCTTACGCCCAACTACCACTCAAGCAATGAAAATCATATAAGCAGATAGCATTTCATTCCAATTCATGTAATAAAAGTAAGCCAAGAGTACACATCAATAGAATTGGTAAAAGGATACAGACAGCTCTCAAGAGCCCCTTTCCTCGCTTGTATACTTGATCGGACTTCATTGACGCTCCGTCAATATTTACCAGGTAACCAACCGTAGGCCCCACTTTACTTCCATTCCTTCCACCCAACATACACCTACCGGGCTTGAACTTCATACAGTATAAATTTGGTAATACTCGAGTATACCGGAACCAAGAGTCATACTCAATGATTCCTTGTAACAGTCCCCATGGCTCCTCAATTTTCACGACCAAGCCCTCGCCGGCTCGATTCAATCGACTACCAATGGGGTTGAGTTCAGTAGTAACAGTAATGGCCGTTGGATACTCGTCCAAATGACACCAAATCAAGTATTTGCATGTATCACTCAATTATACAGTAAACAGTCATATAAGATAAAAGGGTGAGAGTGATCAAGTACACCCTCACCTCAATCAAGGTCAACAATGCAATTAAGCCATCAAATCATCAATTTCAAGTGTAACAAAGCCACATAGTAACAATCAAGTGAGTAGTATACTCACCAAGCAAGCAAGTGAAATTTCATAAACTTCCGCCCAAAGAGCATTTTTAATCACCGTCATGCCCTAAAATATTCAAACAAGCACAATAAGACTCGATTACAAGTCATAGATCAATCCCACATACTACCAAAAATAAGGCTTCATTAGAACGTACAAGTACTAAAGTAAGCTAGGGAAAATCTGGAAATGGAAGTTAAGATCTAAACCCTAAAAACAGTTTTTGACATCGTTTAGCGATTTTGCCGCCACTAGCACTACGATTATCGGATAGATGTACAATATACACCGTTTCGAAGCTAAAAGAAAGAGGTACAATGTTGAAGAAGGCCACTCAGTCCAGTTTGTAGTGCAACTAGGTGAAAAGTTCAATGTACTACACTAGAACCGCAAAAACAGGTTAACAAACCGCATTCTGGTTAAATAACCATAATTCAGGCTACCAATGTCCAATTCAAGTGATTCCAAAGCCATCCGAAAGCTAAGATACCAGGCTATATTTCTTAAGAAGACATCAACAACCCAATCAGTCGTATTCCCAATCAAATTAACCAATTACCAAAGCTGATTTTTCAGTTTCGGACAGAAACAAGGCAGCAGGGGTATTTCAGTCTTTTCATAGGCTACGCTGCTCAGATTGGCCTGAAATTTTGCAGGCAAATATAAAATACCATCCTCTACAACTTTCTTGTTTTAACCCAAAAATTCAGCCTCTAACTAGGAGGAACGGTACTGGGCAGAATGAGGTTAATTGAAACCCTAACTTCCAAAATTTCCTTTCAATGCGGAAATTTTCCGCAAATAGCCACAACTTACACCCTCTAGCTTCATTTTAGATCATTTCCAACCATCATCCATGGCCGCACCATAATAATCATATTAAAACAGAAAAATCATGAATAAATATAAAACTTCACCAATATCAACCAAAATCATGAAACAACACCTAAATCCATCACTTCATCTCACATAAGTCCATAATTAAGCATTATTGAGAAGAAAGAAAGGTCCCTTAGTTACTCACCTTAACAACCCAAGAAAAGGAGCAAATTAGCACCTTAATCCTCCAAACCCCTTCACTAATCACCTCACCACCACTCACTTAAGGGTTTTTATGGAGCAAATACAAGATTACACGGTTGGAATTGAAGATTGAACAAGATTGGAGCTAGAAATTTGGAGAGGTTTTCATTTCTTTTTCCTTCAAGATGGCCGGCCACAAGAAGCTTGGAAATGAAGAGATTTTTTGGTCAATTTTTGATTTATTTGGTAAAATGGTAAAAGGGTGAATAGTGGTCAAAAAGTAAGAATTAATCTCTAAGTGATACTTGTCACTTTCATTAAATGCATGGCTATCTCTTTGTTCCTCTCACACCAATCCATTTGGAAACCTCTAATTATCTCTTAACACCTGGTGAAATAAACCCAGTATCCAAAACTTAACCTAACTGGCCGAATTTTTCTGAACCTTCCGCACTAGCGGGTCCCACATCCGGTATACGCTCTTAATTTCTCAAAAACTACCCGATATTAGAAAAATCATCTAAAACTATTTTTTACTCATAAAAATTATCTAGAAAATTTTTCTTAATAAAGAAAATACAGAAAAACATGCCATTAAATAGAATAAACCTAGAAAATGAGAAAATTACGGGGTCTCACACCCTCTCCCCCTAAAAAGAATTTCTGTGACGACCCCACTTCTCCCAAGGGCGAACCCAAGGGTATCGGCGGGCCGCCTGCCTAGCTCGCGCCAGGACTCAAAACTTAAAGCAATAAAACGAGATAGATCGAAAGAGCACTATATACAATATATACAATCCCAAAAGTTATATTTACATCTTCAAAAGTCTCGAGTCAAACCACTCTAATACACTATAACCACAACCAACAGAAGATAGACCCTAAGAAGGGTTCTTATACAAACCACCAAAACAAAAACAAACATTCTAACTGATCAATTATTACAAGCCAATCTAACTATACTAGTGTACGAGCCAAAAGTCCCCGCGTCGGCCCCTGCTAAGGAAAACAAAAGGAAAGGGGTAAGCTATATGCTTAGTAAGTAAACAGGGGCGAAAGCATAAATTTCACGTAACAGTTACACAGTAAGAGTAAAGCAAAAGCAGAAAAGTAACATCACATAATAAGGATACAGGTGGCTCTAAAAGCAATTCATATGCCATGCGTGATCTCCTGCCGACACTCCGTCGACCACACTCAATGGTCCGTAGAACTTCACTTGTACACCCACCGACACCTTATCACCCTCACTGGCCAGTCACCTCACAAACTTGCCCGGGCGAACGAAATCACAAACTTGAGCTTGAGTCACAAGCTCGGGTCACAAACTTGGTCACCTTCTCGGTGAACCGGATTCACAAAATTGGTTCATAACATGAACCTACAAACTTGGTGACCTCAGACTAAGTTGGACTGATTTCGACCAAACCCTAACCGGCTCGAATAGTCAATACAGTCTTAGATCGGGCCCACGAACTCACAAACTTCACAAAATTCACAAACTTTACTCGAAAGTCGCCCCGAGCCACAAGCTCAAGGGTTTTGGTTCCAAAAGGTTCATATACATATGCCAAGTACAATTATACATTCAAATTAGGGTTTAGGTCGAGTGCGATAAAGTACACCCTCGCCTAAGTACCCTTTTCACATATCTCAAACACATAGCAAAGAAAACACACCAAACTGACCTGAATACTTACTCAAAAACTGAAATAGCAAAAGTACGAAGTCGGATCGAAATGAACAGCTTGTAGTGGGCCCCACCAGTTCCGCACAGCTCACCACCGTCTGAAATAGAAGATTGTGTCACATAATATCGCAAATGGCTACTATCGTGCCTAAAACAAGCAAAACGGCAAAACGACACGCGCGCACGTAAATATGACGAACAGAAACGGAAACGGCCGTTAGCGGAAACGGCAGATTTGACACTCATTTTTAGTTTACTCATAAGTTGAGTTACGAATATCGGATTAAGGTGTATGAGATGCCATATCGAAGCTTAAAGGATGGTCAACAACTGTTATGAAGACATCCAGAACTGAAACTGGAGGTTTCAGTCCCAAATGAACCAAACACAATCACTTACGAAATCTGGCCAATGCACAAATGGTCAGTTTTGAGTGCAAACTGTTTTCTATGCTACACATGGTCAAAAGAGCTGAAAATTGGCAGTTAGATGGTTCATTCCAAATGGAACAACTTTCATGAAGGTCGGCAATCCAAATCCGGAACGGAAATTGGTCATCAGGACCAAAACAGATCTGACCAGAAAATGGTCATTTTCACGGGCAAGCCTTGTTTGCTCGGCTATATCTCAGGTTTTATAAATCCGATTCATGAAATTCTAAGGGCGTTAGAAAGCTCTGATATAGGGCTATAAGTTTGGTGTTTTGGTCACAAGCCCAAATAGCTTGTAACCCAGTCAAATGTGAAGCCAAAGTTCCAGTCATAAACCTTCCAAAAAACGTACCAGAATTTGACGGTCAAAACAGGTCTGAGTATTTCGTTTATAGCTCAGGATATACTAATCCGTTTAACCTGAAAATTTACAGGAATATCCAGGACTTAAGGGGCTACAATGTTGAAGAAGGAAACTTTGTCCAATTTTGAATGTAACAAGGTCAAAAATGCAAGACACTATACCAGAATCGCAAAACAGGATCACAAACCGTATTTGACCTCAATATGCGGTAATGGCACCAAATTCACTACGGTTATCGGATGGGGGTGTAAGACCGACCGTTTCGAAGCTAAAAAAATAGGGCTACAACAATGTAGAAGGCCACTCAGTCCAAATCCTAGCACAACTAGGTCAAATATGCAAAATACGAAACCAGAATTACCAAAACAGGTTTGCAAATCACATAATACTGTAATGAGTCCAACTCAGTCTATACAAGTCCAAATGCATTGATTCCAAAGGCATATGGTAGCTAAGACATTCCTCTATATTTCATCAGAAGACACCAACATCCAAATCCAAAGTAATTCCAGTCAAAATAGCCAAATACAAACGCAGTTCTGCCATCCTGATCAACCCAGAACAGCCACAGTAATATCGACATATCTCACTCTACACTAATCCAAATGACCTAAAATTTTACAGGCAACTGAAACACATCAATACCTACAACTTTGATGTTTTAAGCAAAATCCAATTCGGCCTCTAACCCTATGATCCAAAACCGGACAGAATAAGGGGTGATAAAACCCTAACTTTCCACAATTCAACCCAAACCCAAAATTGGTTGCAATTATCACTAATTCACACCTACTAGAGTCATTCCCCCTCATCATCAACCATCATAGATGACCACAACATCACATTCATATTAAACCAGAAAATTCCTCAAAAATATAAAAACTTCACCAAATCACTTCAAATCAAGAAATAAATCACAAATATCATCACTTTAGCCACTACTAAGCATAACTTAAGCATCATTAGGTGTAGGAGTATGTTCAATCATCACTTACCTAGTATACAAGAGAAGAGGAGTTGTAGACCACCTTAGCTCTTCCAAAAACTTCACCAAACTCACCACTAACACCAAATGGAAAGGTTGTATGGAGTAGAAACTAGTTTAGGCAATTGGTTTGGATGATTTGAGCCAGTTGAAAGCTTGAAGTTTGAAGAAGTTTTCTTCCTTCTTGGCAAGAGAGAGGGCCGGCTATGGAGGAGGTAAGAAATGGTAATTTTTGTGCAATTTTTAAGATATTTAACCATTTTGGTCAAAAGTCAAAAACATGAATAGTAAATCATAAAGTATAACCAATAAGAGAGTGACACTTGTCACCTCTTAAATGCATTCTTATCTTTCTTTTTCCTCTCCCATCAATCAAATCCCACTCTCTACTTATCTCTTAACACCCGATAAATTTCACACAGTATCCGAAACTTAATTTTGTTGGCCGAATTTTTCCGAACTTTTCGCACTAGTGGGTCCCACGTCCAATATATATTCTCGCAGGCGGATAAAATCATCTTCCCGTTTCTCTTGCACGATGGGCGGCAAATACTTCTCATTAAATTCTCGGGTAAAATTGATCCAGGTCCAGGGGGTTTGTTCGCGCTCCCACTTAGTTTTAATCACGTTCCACCAGGCTCGAGCGGCTCCTTCAAACTGAAACACAGCAAAAGATATCTGCCGCTCTTCCGAATACCTAAGCGCGGCAAATATATCGAGCATACGGTCCATCCAGGTTTCTGCTAAATCGGCATTAGGTCCTCCTATGAACTTAGGAGGCGCAAACTTTTGGAACCGTTCTAAGGCACGGTCCTCGCCCTCATGATTGCCCGGATTATTTCCCGGGTTTCCAGCAGCATTCCCATAGCCCTGACCCTGTTGGTTAACCATACGTTCCATCAAGTCAGCCATTCGCTGGATGGCTGTAGCTACTTGGTCTGGCTCTTGTTCATGTTCCATTTCAGGGTTTCGTCCTCGCCCTCTACCTCTACCTCGAGTACCGGAGGCCATTTAAATGCCAAAAGTCTATGGACCCAAGCATAACGTGTATTTAGTATTCAAACTAGAAACAAAACAAAAACACAAAACAGATACACGAAAGGCACGCAAAGGATAGGTGCAAAAGATAATACTCGAATATATACATTTATTTACAAAGTCACACCAAAAGATATACAAATTACCCGACCTCCAGTTGGGTCAAAACCCAGTATACACACGAGCACTCCGGTTCCAAAAATCTAGTCAGCCAACCAGATAACAAAAGAAATTAGCCAGGCCAGTTCTAACAAAAGTCATACACTAGCTAAACAAAAGTACAAAAGCGACCCTAATCGCCTCCCCTAGGGCCCAGGTTCCCAACGGAACCTAACGTGTCCACCTCGTCCATCCTCTCTGGACCGGTGGCCCGTGGCGGTGCCTCTGCGGCTAGATCTAGTAGGAGCTCGCAGTCAACCGACATACTCCGAGTGTGACGCCCCCACTTCTCCCTAAGGCGCACCAAAGGGTATCCGCGGAACGCCTGCCTAGCTCTCGCCAGGACTCAAGCAATAAACGTTCAAGCTTAAAGCGATACTAGATACCACAATCAAATTAGTGCAAATACATATAGTGCGGAAACGTTCATGCTTAACAATATCCATACAGTTCTCAGGGTCACATCACAAGGTACCTATCAGCTTGCCACCCGCACGTCGTGCGTTCATAATACAACTTAAATTCCAAAATATACACCCCATATATCCGAATGATACATTAAACTTCCAAAAGTACAATCATAAAGGGGTCGAGCCAAAATACACTTGAAACCCTAAAACACAATATATCTAAAAGGAGATTTCTCCGCGTTAACTCCATTTCCAGTCCTGTTAAGGAAAACAAATCTACAGGGTGAGCAAAACGCTCGTGAGGCCAAGAACACACATGCAAGCACTTTGTTCAAACAGTAATCCCAAATTCATTAAACAAAACCAGGACATTTCATTAGTCAATCATTCGAGCCGGAAAAGTAAATCAGAAACAATTCAAGGATATAGTAGCTCTCAGGAGCTAAGTTCCACTCGCTCTGTCGATGTCATTCGTATACTTTCCCGCATTGACCCTCCTATCAACCGGGTTGGTATTTCCATTTCCGTAGATCACCACTTACTTCCCTCCGTCCACCGTACACCCCAAGGGCCCACAAGTCTATTTTTAGGGCGATACTCGACGAGTATGCCAAGCAAGACCTCTTATTAGGTCGAGCTTATAATTTCATGGCTCGCCCAAGTTCCCGACCAAGCCCATTGCCGGCTCGAGTTCAAGGTCGGCCTATGAGTTTGGGCGTCCCCCATTCATTTGAAAGTCGAGGAGGTTCACTCCAACGACATATGTAACCATTACATAGCATTGCATTTCATTCATTCATTCAATACATTTCATTCATTCATTTGAAATCAGGACGGATGCGATAAAGTACACACCCGCCCTTATTTTTAAAATCTCTAATAATTACCACAATTAAGCAAGTATCAAAGATTCACACACTTGACACTCACCGAGCAATTTAATAAAGATTATTCGCTGGAGTTCAAGTGTCCACGGTGAGATCCTCTTGAAGGTCTCCTTGTGTGCCTGGCAGTTAATGGTGGATAATTACTCAAGTATCTCAATTATCAAGTAAGATTGTACATTAGTACAATCTAAGGAATATTTCACAAAAATGAACCTCAATTACTCGTAAATCGAGGTTCAACTTGCGTTTTATTAAGTACAATATTAATTGAGTTTTTATCATGAAAATCGAGGGCAAAACGTTTGAATATTACTAAGAGAATTAAGAGTTTTTGGAAAACTCCTTTGCCTTGAAATTTGAAAAATTCAGTTTTGTTATGAATCTTTGAAAAATCGTAACTCACTCGGTACAAGTCGAGAATTGGAAAACTTTATACCGTTGGAAACCTCTTAGAAAGTACTATAAGTTCCTAGAAGACACTTTTCCATGAATCGAAGTGGAAAGTGCTCAAAAATGAGCTTGAAGGTACAGAATTGGTTCACAAGGCAGAATGAAGTTGGATTTTGGCCAACTTTGAAAATTCTGCACGATTCGTACGTTGCAAACCAGCCTCTGAAATTTGTCACTCAAGTAGTGTTGCAAGTGAAGTTTATAACAAAACAAGCGGATCAAGAATCGGAGTTTCGAGTACCGAGATACGGTAGCTCAAAGTTAGGCAAATTCAAGACTGGAGAAGAATTTCCAGATTTGAACCTCCAACACTAGAAATTTAATTAGGTATCGAAACGAACTTGGATTGATACCAAAATTGGCAGTATTTCGATACTATATGGAAGGTATCTCTCTGTCAAATTTCAGGGAGAAATACCCTCGGGAAGGTGGTGAACTAATCACCCAAAGTTCCGGAAAATTCCTAAGGCAATCTGCCTTTTGACTTTCATTTTCCAAATTCAAATCGTTTAACCAAGAAAGCTATCCAACCATGGTTCATTTGTGAAATAAAGGTCTAAGATACAACCATGATACCTTTGGTAATGGTTTAGCATCAAAATTTCAATTAATAAGATTACTCACGGGTTTTTGTCCGAAACCAGTCCAAATAATACGTTTTTCCAAAACAGGGCAGTCCTCTTATTTTGGTCACAACTCAGTCAATTTAGCTTGGAATTGAGCGTGGTTTATGGCGTTGGAAAATACATTCATAGGACTAAAAGTTCACAGAAGAAATCGTTTCAAAATTTGGCAAGCAACCAGCTCGAAATTGAGCCTCAAGTTGCTGCCTCTACAGACCATTCCAGCAGTTCCGAGAAACAGGACAGTGATCTTAAAACGTTTGGTCCGGCTCACTCACAAAGAATCAGAACATGCATTTTATCTCAAATTAAATCCTGGGATGTCTAGTTTCAAACACCACTGACGGCACATGATTTCGACATCCGAGGACAGAGTTATAGTCGAAATACCACAGCTGGTCTGAGCCATACGGGAACAGTTTCCAGATTTGCTAGTTTCCCAAAAAAATTCATTTGCCCAACCAAACCTTATTATTTTTCAATGAAACTTTTCACACATCTAATATAACATATAAGCATCAGGTTCATGCCAATAATTCACCAAAAATTGGCCTTATAGTGGCCGAACAAAACAGGGGTATTTTCGGAAATTTTTGCTTCTTGCACCCAATGAAGTTTCTATCAATTACCCACCACTAATCCATCATTTTAACCACTAAACCAACAATATAACCACCATCAATCATCAAATCAGCAACAACCCAAGTGTGGGAATCCATAGAGCCCACTTTTCAAATTTTACACCAATGTCAAGACACCCATACACATGCAATAGCTTAAAGATGCATTTCTACCATCATAATCCAAGTTTAAGGTGTAGGATGATGTTATACCTCCTTGGTGTCTTAAACCAGAAATTTTCGGTCCTCTAGTGCTCCAAGAAACCGTGAAAAACTCCTCCTTTTGCTAGCTAGATGAACTCTCCAAGCAACAAACTAAGTGTAGTTCAAATTTGGTGTGAATCTATGAAGGTTTTGTGCAAGAATTGAAGATGAAAATGGCAACTTTGTGTTGTGTTTTTGCTGCAGAGAATTCGGCCAAGAGAGAGACTAAGAGAGAGAGAGTGTTTGGTCCAAATTTAACTTCTTAAGGAAGACACAATGTGTGGTGCAAATTATCCCCAAAGTCAACTCTCATTAAGGCTCGTTTGGCACGTTTTAGGCTCGATTTTCTCGCGCGTTTGGTTCACTAGTGCACTAAGCCTCTAATGCATATATATTCATGTAAATATTCTTCACTCTTAATTGTCCCGAAATAAGGGTCTAAAGTCCCTCAAATGAAGTCGCGCGTGTGAAAACGCGTACCGTCAAATTTTAACGCTATAACGCGAAACCTCCGAGAAATTCTTATAACGATTGCACTACTAACTATCACTTGAGTGTTTATTCATAATATTACCTATTTTAGAACCACAGTACAAGTTTCCAATATTCCAAACTTATTGTGTTTCTACGCGGTAAAATCTCCAAGCACTATTCACTATTTTTACTAAACGCACTCCAAGAAATTAATTTTTGAAACGAGTCACTTTTAAAATATAACGAAGTTATATTATCATGTATTTAGGTCTAATAAGTCTAGAAAATATTTCTCGTGGCAAAAATCCAATTAAATAATTTATTAAGCCATAAATTTAGGTTTAAATAAAATAATAGTTTTTACGAGTCCTCACATGAGTCGAGTATTAACTCCTCAAATCTCCAATAATTGTATCCATACATCTTTTGGAAAACTATCCACGCGTGAGTAGTACATGCTCACTTAGAACTTATTCACCTTTAATTCTCGATTAACTTTTCTTAATCTGCTATTGTCCGTTCTTAATTTCCCAGGATAATCATACTTTCGAATATAATATCACCTCGAAACACTCGTGTTCACTATTTCTCGCCTAACCAATCCTTCCGAAAATTGAAGTTGTTAACAGGACATTTTAAAAACATAATGAAGACATTATTCCATACGAATGGATTTAAAATGGTCGTAATAAATTATTTGGGGAAAACAGGTGGATAAATACTTAATTAAACCATTAATATTCGATAAAATAAGAAATTTTTCGGGTCTTCACATCCTCCCCTCCTTAACAGAATTTCGTCCTCGAAATTCACACCTGAGGAAATATCATTCCCCTCATGGTTAAGCCTATCAGATCGATCACCAACTTACGTTCTTCCAACTTATGCATGACAGATTCCATTCTTTCGACTAGCAATCAAACCCTTTTTTTTTTTTTTTTTTTTTTAGGCGTTTCAACTTCCGAGTCATAGAGCAACTTAATCGGCCTCATGTCTACCTCATATAGGCAATATCTTAACTTCTTTAAAGCAAATATTGTAGTTATTTACTCCCAATCAGGAGTTGGCTACTTCATCTCGTAATATTTTAACTTCCTAGAGGCATATACAAACACCTTTTCATGTTTTAGTAATATACATTCTAAACCATCCTTTGAGTCATCTGTAAAAAGCACAAGATTACCCCCTACACCTATACACCAATTAACATTCTTCATCTCAAGATTTTTCCTTATATTTAGAACCTCAAATGGTTTGCCAAGTCTTGCACTCTTACAAAAATCCTTGATAAACCAAAGGTAGTATTCGACTAACTCCGAGAATTCCAAATTTCAATATGCTTTTCTGGTCGTTTCCTCTTATACAATCTTTCATTTTAGCTGAGTCAATAATAATTCCTTCCTAAGATACTGTATAACGTAGAAAGATTATTTCTTCCAATCGAACTCACAGTTATTGAACTTAACAAAAGTTGGCGTTCTCTCGAGGTTCGTAAAATTACCATCAAGTGTCTTTCATGACCTTCTCAACACTAGAGTATATCGATATATCATCAATAAATGCCTCCACTGATTTGTCCAAATACGGTTTAACTCCGATACCTTGGGTCCATAAATACTTCTAGTGCATCTGTCAACTCGAAGGGTGTACCGAAAATTTTAGAGTGTCCATGTCTTAATTTGAAAGTGGTATTAACCACATTAGTTCCTAGGGTTCCCAAATGGGTAATATCTCTTCTTTAAATCCAACTTAAATAGGATCACGGCTCCTTACAAATTATTGAATTCTTATCCATGTAAGAAAAATGGTGGTTGCTCTTAATGGTCACATCGCTCCAGACTCCATAATCTATCAATACATAGCTTCTAGCCTTCATTCCAAATACGATATCTAGTCCTTAATCGTTATGCACATTGAATCCATTAATTATTTCCTTTCACTAACTCACATCCACCGATTTTAATATCTCAAATTGGCATTTCAATCATTGAATTCCATTTCAACACTAAGTCCTCACTTCGATCCCGATCTCTAGTCACTATCAAGACCTCAGGTGGTCTATATTCTCAAGAAAAATCTCGATCACATCCAATACCTTTCGTGTCTTATTATAATTCTAAGGGCGTGGAACAGGATTTAAACATACGTGTAGGTCATAAAAACAATTAAAAGCGAAGTAAATTTTCATGAGTCATAAAGATCATAATAATTACATCCAGTTGGAAGAGGTTTATGGACTCCTCTCAAAAAGGAAAGGAGAAACGACAGGATTGTAGCAAAACATGTCAAGTTGCCAGGATACAAAACAACAAAAGACTTTTTCTCTTTTCAAAAGATCACAACCTCCAAAGGTGCTAGCCTAGTCTAGGGTAAAACTACAACCTCTATTCCTCGAGTGAAGTCAAACCATCTCAATCTGTGAAACCTTCACTACTAGGACCCCGTTCATAGCCATTAGTACTAATTACTCCCATCTGGCACTTGATCGCTTTGCGGTGGACCTAGTTGGCTATTGAGTACTTCCTCTTTTTAAAAGTTTTAGGGCAATCTGAAATCCTATGCTTGGTACTACCGCACCCCAGACACTTTCCTTGCTTCATCCAGCACTCGGCCTCAACGTGGTTAATCTTGCCGCAGTATCCACAATGTGCATGAGAAGTGGCGGCTTGGCCAGTTCGAGGCTTTTCTTTGCATTTCTTCTCTAATCCTACATTTTGGCGTAGTAATTCAATTTTCTCTGCATATTCTTGTTTCCACCGTTCTTCCCAGTAGTCAGCTAATTTCCTTTGAAATTCTACCTCGTTTCGAAGAAGGTTCAATTCCTTACGCATTTCTTCCAAAGTTGTCATCTTACCAGTTGGCTTAAGTCAAATGCTAACCTGTCAGGCAAATCGAAGGATCAAAAGAGTAGCCATGCATAATGGAAGTTCGAGCCAGATTACTCTTTCATTCTTTTGTTTATAGGTCACCCCGAAATATAAATCTTAGTTATTCTCTGCCGAACATGGGTGAGTTCTTAAGTCTCCATAAAATTACTACCATTAATTCCAATTACAACCAGATACGGGGACTCTATTCCTTGATATAAAGTTTTTCGTGTCTTACTTCAATCTTCGATATTTGTCTATGAAGTTTGTTCGAAAAGAGATCAAAATCTCGCAGTCCCATTAGTGCCTTATGTATCTTTTCAAATCAATCTTACTGTTTCAAGGTTAGGTCCCCTGTGAAACCTAGATAGACGACCTCCAAGAATCATTTCATTTTCACACCTCTCCTGGTCCTTAGGTTGGCTTATTGGTCCGGAGCTTTGGTACTCAACCAACTGTTCTAGGATATCAGTCGTATGGCCAATAGTAGGAGCTATGTAAGTGTTCTCCTTTATTTCTAGGGTTTCTGTTCAATCCAGCAATCGTTCCCTAACTATCCCCTGGAGCTTGGGGTGGTCTAACCCCCTCGCCCTCAATCCCTTTTTGCTTATTTGGTCACTCGTAACTTTAACAGTCATATAAACATGGTATGAAATGAACGCACCCAAACGAAGTTTGAAAGTGAGACTTTGATCATGCTAAACAAATATGAGAATAAAAGGGAAAACGCTGAGATAATCGTAAATACGTATAACCCCAATCATGGATTTGAAATCATAAAGTAGTAAGGTTAAACATGTCATGAGAAATGTTTAATTGCCTCAAAAGGTAGAAACATATTGAAACAAGATACAAAATACAACGGCCTTTAAGCGAGCGTCACCCTGTCTATCTTTGGCAAAACTATTAAAATAGTTTAAATCGCTAAATTAGTGATTGGCAGAACCCAAAAGTCTTCACTACCTCCCTAGGATCAGTTTCATTTCCAGCACTAGGAGTTTTAGATCTCATGTCCCTTATCAAATATCTTGTCATTCTCCACTCATTCAACCAAGGTAACACACCTAGCCACCGACTCATCCATTCTGTCTTTAATTTCGGCACTAACCTAACAAGTCGGTTCTTAGCTTTTAAAGCTTCTCACTAAGAGCCTTTGTCTCCCTCGCTCCAGAAGTACTTCAACTTCAATTTCAGGAATTCTAGTAGTCTAGGCATCCGCAATTGTCCTCAGTTCTCGATCATCCCTTCGAATCACTCCATTTTCTTCGGATAGCCACTTCAAATGATCGACCACTATTAACACCCCACTATTTGGGCTCGGGCAAGTCCTTTGGAATTCACATGAAGTCCTAGTCCAGTAAATCGGACCATTTCTCCAATGCTCTTTTAGTTCACTCTCTCGATAGTGGACCACCGGAAGGCGCCCCCGAGACAATTTAATATCACCATTACCTTCTGTAGTTTACACTTAAGAGTAAAAGCTTAGGTAGGTCCAGATACACGAAATAAACAAGATTTGATCACTTCATACTATCCCACATGTATCACACCATATCAAGACTCCTTGTCATCCACTAATTCGAACTTAGGTTCTAATTTTTCATTTTCACAAGCAGTCACTTAACTTTCAATCAAATTCCACAGTCCGGCATCCTAAACATTTAAGCCTAGGATACACTACAGAGATCTAAAGCCTAAGCTCTGATACCAACTGTGACGCCCCCACTTCTCCCTAAGGCGCACCAAAGGGTATCCGCGGAACGCCTGCCTAGCTCTCGCCAGGACTCAAGCAATAAACGTTCAAGCTTAAAGCGATACTAGATACCACAATCAAATTAGTGCAAATACATATAGTGCGGAAACGTTCATGCTTAACAATATCCATACAGTTCTCAGGGTCACATCACAAGGTACCTATCAGCTTGCCACCCGCACGTCGTGCGTTCATAATACAACTTAAATTCCAAAATATACACCCCATATATCCGAATGATACATTAAACTTCCAAAAGTACAATCATAAAGGGGTCGAGCCAAAATACACTTGAAACCCTAAAACACAATATATCTAAAAGGAGATTTCTCCGCGTTAACTCCATTTCCAGTCCTGTTAAGGAAAACAAATCTACAGGGTGAGCAAAACGCTCGTGAGGCCAAGAACACACATGCAAGCACTTTGTTCAAATAGCAATCCCAAATTCATTAAACAAAACCAGGACATTTCATTAGTCAATCATTCGAGCCGGAAAAGTAAATCAGAAACAATTCAAGGATATAGTAGCTCTCAGGAGCTAAGTTCCACTCGCTCTGTCGATGTCATTCGTATACTTTCCCGCATTGACCCTCCTATCAACCGGGTTGGTATTTCCATTTCCGTAGATCACCACTTACTTCCCTCCGTCCACCGTACACCCCAAGGGCCCACAAGTCTATTTTTAGGGCGATACTCGACGAGTATGCCAAGCAAGACCTCTTATTAGGTCGAGCTTATAATCTCATGGCTCGCCCAAGTTCCCGACCAAGCCCATTGCCGGCTCGAGTTCAAGGTCGGCCTATGAGTTTGGGCGTCCCCCATTCATTTGAAAGTCGAGGAGGTTCACTCCAACGACATATGTAACCATTACATAGCATTGCATTTCATTCATTCATTCAATACATTTCATTCATTCATTTGAAATCAGGACGGATGCGATAAAGTACACACCCGCCCTTATTTTTAAAATCTCTAATAATTACCACAATTAAGCAAGTATCAAAGATTCACACACTTGACACTCACCGAGCAATTTAATAAAGATTATTCGCTGGAGTTCAAGTGTCCACGGTGAGATCCTCTTGAAGGTCTCCTTGTGTGCCTGGCAGTTAATGGTGGATAATTACTCAAGTATCTCAATTATCAAGTAAGATTGTACATTAGTACAATCTAAGGAATATTTCACAAAAATGAACCTCAATTACTCGTAAATCGAGGTTCAACTTGCGTTTTATTAAGTACAATATTAATTGAGTTTTTATCATGAAAATCGAGGGCAAAACGTTTGAATATTACTAAGAGAATTAAGAGTTTTTGGAAAACTCCTTTGCCTTGAAATTTGAAAAATTCAGTTTTGTTATGAATCTTTGAAAAATCGTAACTCACTCGGTACAAGTCGAGAATTGGAAAACTTTATACCGTTGGAAACCTCTTAGAAAGTACTATAAGTTCCTAGAAGACACTTTTCCATGAATCGAAGTGGAAAGTGCTCAAAAATGAGCTTGAAGGTACAGAATTGGTTCACAAGGCAGAATGAAGTTGGATTTTGGCCAACTTTGAAAATTCTGCACGATTCGTACGTTGCAAACCAGCCTCTGAAATTTGTCACTCAAGTAGTGTTGCAAGTGAAGTTTATAACAAAACAAGCGGATCAAGAATCGGAGTTTCGAGTACCGAGATACGGTAGCTCAAAGTTAGGCAAATTCAAGACTGGAGAAGAATTTCCAGATTTGAACCTCCAACACTAGAAATTTAATTAGGTATCGAAACGAACTTGGATTGATACCAAAATTGGCAGTATTTCGATACTATATGGAAGGTATCTCTCTGTCAAATTTCAGGGAGAAATACCCTCGGGAAGGTGGTGAACTAATCACCCAAAGTTCCGGAAAATTCCTAAGGCAATCTGCCTTTTGACTTTCATTTTCCAAATTCAAATCGTTTAACCAAGAAAGCTATCCAACCATGGTTCATTTGTGAAATAAAGGTCTAAGATACAACCATGATACCTTTGGTAATGGTTTAGCATCAAAATTTCAATTAATAAGATTACTCACGGGTTTTTGTCCGAAACCAGTCCAAATAATACGTTTTTCCAAAACAGGGCAGTCCTCTTATTTTGGTCACAACTCAGTCAATTTAGCTTGGAATTGAGCGTGGTTTATGGCGTTGGAAAATACATTCATAGGACTAAAAGTTCACAGAAGAAATCGTTTCAAAATTTGGCAAGCAACCAGCTCGAAATTGAGCCTCAAGTTGCTGCCTCTACAGACCATTCCAGCAGTTCCGAGAAACAGGACAGTGATCTTAAAACGTTTGGTCCGGCTCACTCACAAAGAATCAGAACATGCATTTTATCTCAAATTAAATCCTGGGATGTCTAGTTTCAAACACCACTGACGGCACATGATTTCGACATCCGAGGACAGAGTTATAGTCGAAATACCACAGCTGGTCTGAGCCATACGGGAACAGTTTCCAGATTTGCTAGTTTCCCAAAAAAAATCATTTGCCCAACCAAACCTTATTATTTTTCAATGAAACTTTTCACACATCTAATATAACATATAAGCATCAGGTTCATGCCAATAATTCACCAAAAATTGGCCTTATAGTGGCCGAACAAAACAGGGGTATTTTCGGAAATTTTTGCTTCTTGCACCCAATGAAGTTTCTATCAATTACCCACCACTAATCCATCATTTTAACCACTAAACCAACAATATAACCACCATCAATCATCAAATCAGCAACAACCCAAGTGTGGGAATCCATAGAGCCCACTTTTCAAATTTTACACCAATGTCAAGAC
This sequence comes from Coffea arabica, assembly GCF_036785885.1. Classification (NCBI taxonomy): domain Eukaryota; kingdom Viridiplantae; phylum Streptophyta; class Magnoliopsida; order Gentianales; family Rubiaceae; genus Coffea; species Coffea arabica. Next base: position 24,353,622 of record NC_092314.1, read on the forward strand.
ACCCATACACATGCAATAGCTTAAAGATGCATTTCTACCATCATAATCCAAGTTTAAGGTGTAGGATGATGTTATACCTCCTTGGTGTCTTAAACCAGAAATTTTCGGTCCTCTAGTGCTCCAAGAAACCGTGAAAAACTCCTCCTTTTGCTAGCTAGATGAACTCTCCAAGCAACAAACTAAGTGTAGTTCAAATTTGGTGTGAATCTATGAAGGTTTTGTGCAAGAATTGAAGATGAAAATGGCAACTTTGTGTTGTGTTTTTGCTGCAGAGAATTCGGCCAAGAGAGAGACTAAGAGAGAGAGAGTGTTTGGTCCAAATTTAACTTCTTAAGGAAGACACAATGTGTGGTGCAAATTATCCCCAAAGTCAACTCTCATTAAGACTCGTTTGGCACGTTTTAGGCTCGATTTTCTCGCGCGTTTGGTTCACTAGTGCACTAAGCCTCTAATGCATATATATTCATGTAAATATTCTTCACTCTTAATTGTCCCGAAATAAGGGTCTAAAGTCCCTCAAATGAAGTCGCGCGTGTGAAAACGCGTACCGTCAAATTTTAACGCTATAACGCGAAACCTCCGAGAAATTCTTATAACGATTGCACTACTAACTATCACTTGAGTGTTTATTCATAATATTACCTATTTTAGAACCACAGTACAAGTTTCCAATATTCCAAACTTATTGTGTTTCTACGCGGTAAAATCTCCAAGCACTATTCACTATTTTTACTAAACGCACTCCAAGAAATTAATTTTTGAAACGAGTCACTTTTAAAATATAACGAAGTTATATTATCATGTATTTAGGTCTAATAAGTCTAGAAAATATTTCTCGTGGCAAAAATCCAATTAAATAATTTATTAAGCCATAAATTTAGGTTTAAATAAAATAATAGTTTTTACGAGTCCTCACATGAGTCGAGTATTAACTCCTCAAATCTCCAATAATTGTATCCATACATCTTTTGGAAAACTATCCACGCGTGAGTAGTACATGCTCACTTAGAACTTATTCACCTTTAATTCTCGATTAACTTTTCTTAATCTGCTATTGTCCGTTCTTAATTTCCCAGGATAATCATACATTCGAATATAATATCACCTCGAAACACTCGTGTTCACTATTTCTCGCCTAACCAATCCTTCCGAAAATTGAAGTTGTTAACAGGACATTTTAAAAACATAATGAAGACATTATTCCATACGAATGGATTTAAAATGGTCGTAATAAATTATTTGGGGAAAACAGGTGGATAAATACTTAATTAAACCATTAATATTCGATAAAATAAGAAATTTTTCGGGTCTTCACACTATAACCACAACCAACAGAAGATAGACCCTAAGAAGGGTTCTTATACAAACCACCAAAACAAAAACAAACATTCTAACTGATCAACTATTACAAGCCAATCTAACTATACTAGTGTACGAGCCAAAAGTCCCCGCGTCGGCCTCTGCTAAGGAAAACAAAAGGAAAGGGGTAAGCTATATGCTTAGTAAGTAAACAGGGGCGAAAGCATAAATTTCATGTAACAGTTACACAGTAAGAGTAAAGCAAAAGCAGAAAAGTAATATCACATAATAAGGATATAGGTGGCTCCAAAGCCAATTCATATGCCATGCGTGATCTCCTGTCAACACTCCGTCGACCACACTCAATGGTCCGTAGAACTTCACTTGTACACCCACCGACACCTTATCACCCTCACTGGCCAGTCACCTCACAAACTTGCCCGGGCGAACGAAATCACAAACTTGAGCTTGAGTCACAAGCTCGGGTCACAAACTTGGTCACCTTCTCGGTGAACCGGATTCACAAAATTGGTTCATAACATGAACCTACAAACTTGGTGACCTCAGACTAAGTTGGACTGACTTCGACCAAGCCCTAACCGGCTCGAATAGTCCATACAGGTCTTAGATCGGGCCCACGAACTCACAAACTTCACAAAATTCACAAACTTTACTCGAAAGTCGCCCCGAGCCACAAGCTCAAGGGTTTTGGTTCCAAAAGGTTCATATACATATGCCAAGTACAATTATACATTCAAATTAGGGTTTAGGTCGAGTGCGATAAAGTACACCCTCGCCTAAGTACCCTTTTCACATAACAAAGAAAACACACCAAACTGACCTGAATACTTACTCAGAAACTGAAATAGCAAAAGTACGAAGTCGGATCGAAATGAACAACTAGTAGTGGGCCCCACCAGTTCCGCCCAGCTCACTACCGTCTGAAATAGAAGATTGTGTCACATAATATCGCAAACGGCTACTATCGTGCCTAAAACAAGCAAAATGGCAAAACGACACGCGCGCACGTAAATATGACGAACGGAAACGGAAACGGCCGTTAGCGGAAACGGCAGATTTGACACTCATTTTTAGTTTACTCATAAGTTGAGCTACGAATATCGGATTAAGGTGTATGAGATGCCATATCGAAGCTTAAAGGATGGTCAACAACTGTTATGAAGACATCCAGAACTGAAACTGGAGGTTTCAGTCCCAAATGAACCAAACACAATCACTTACGAAATCTGGCCAATGCACAAATGGTCAGTTTTGAGTGCAAACTGTTTTCTATGCTACACATGGTCAAAAGAGCTGAAAATTGGCAGTTAGATGGTTCATTCCAAATGGAACAACTTTCATGAAGGTCGGCAATCCAAATCCAGAACGGAAATTGGTCATCAGGACCAAAACAGATCTGACCAGAAAATGGTCATTTTCACGGGCAAGCCTTGTTTGCTCGGCTATATCTCAGGTTTTATAAATCCGATTCATGAAATTCCAGGGGCGTTAGAAAGCTCTGATATAGGGATATAATTTTGGTGTTTTGGTCGCAAGCCCAAACAGCTTGTAACCCAGTCAAATGTGAAGCCAAAGTTCCAGTCATAAACTTTCCAAAAAATGTAACAGAATTTGACGGTCAAAACAGGTCTGAGTATTTCGTTTATAGCTCAGGATATACTAATCCGTTTAACCTGAAAATTTACAGGAATATCCAGGACTTAAGGGGCTACAATGTTGAAGAAGGAAACTTTGTCTAATTTTGAATGTAACAAGGTCAAAAATGCAAGACACTATACCAGAATCACAAAACAGGATCACAAACCGTATTTGACCTCAATATGCGGTAATGGCACCAAATTCACTACGGTTATCGGATGGGGGTGTAAGACCCACCGTTTCGAAGATAAAATACAGGGCTACAACAATGTAGAAGGTCACTCAGTCCAAATCCTAGCACAACTAGGTCAAATATGCAAAATACGAAACCAGAATTACCAAAATAGGTTTGCAAATCACATAATACTGTAATGAGTCCAACTCAGTCTATACAAGTCCAAATGTATTGATTCCAAAGGCATATGGTAGCTAAGAAATTCCTCTATATTTCATCAGAAGACACCAACATCCAAATCCAAAGTAATTCCAGTCAAAATAGCCAAATACAAACGCAGTTCTGCCATCCTGATCAACCCAGAACAGCCACAGTAATATCGACATATCTCACTCTACACTAATCCAAATGACCTGAAATTTTACAGGCACCTCAAACGCATCAATACCTACAACTTTCATGTTTTAAGAAAAATCCAATTCGGCCTCTAACCCTATGATCCAAAACGGGACAGAATAAGGGGTGATAAAACCCTAACTTTCCACAATTCAACCCAAACCCAAAATTGGTTGCAATTATCACTAATTCACACCTACTAGAGTCATTCCCCCTCATCATCAACCATCATAGATGACCACAACATCACATTCATATTAAACCAGAAAATTCCTCAAAAATATAAAAACTTCACCAAATCACTTCAAATCAAGAAATAAATCACAAATATCATCACTTTAGCCACTACTAAGCATAACTTAAGCATCATTAGGTGTAGGAGTATGTTCAATCATCACTTACCTAGTATACAAGAGAAGAGGAGTTGTAGACCACCTTAGCTCTTCCAAAAACTTCACCAAACTCACCACTAACACCAAATGGAAAGGTTGTATGGAGTAGAAACTAGTTTAGGCAATTGGTTTGGATGATTTGAGCTAGTTGAAAGCTTGAAGTTTGAAGAAGTTTTCTTCCTTCTTGGCAAGAGAGAGGGCCAGCTATGGAGGAGGTATGAAATGGTAATTTTTGTGCAATTTTTAAGATATTTAACCATTTTGGTCAAAAGTCAAAAACATGAATAGTAAATCATAAAGTATAACCAATAAGAGAGTGACACTTGTCACCTCTTAAATGCATTCTTATCTTTCTTTTTCCTCTCCCATCAATCAAATCCCACTCTCTACTTATCTCTTAACACCCGATAAATTTCACACAATATCCGAAACTTAACCTTATTGGCCGAATTTTTCCGAACTTTCGCACTAGTGGGTCCCACGTCCAATATATATTCTTAATTTCTCAAAATCTAACCGATACTAGAAAAATCATCTAAAAACTATATTTACTCATAAAAATTATCTGGGGAACTTTTCTAATAAATAAAATGTGGAAAAAGGCGGGCGATAAATAAAACTCCACTTAAGCTTTCTAATATAGTAACACTAGAGGTTTGCTAATCATTCAAACTTACTAAACCTTTGTAATTAAAACAAATCCTATATTTACCTATGTCAAGGCACACACTAGAATACTGAATATAAATTATAGCTTGAACCTTATAATCATAATACGTAAACTAGGATTTTCAAGCTCAACCGAATTAGGGTTTCCTTCCTAGCCATAAAACCCTGATTTTTTCTATACCGAATATCAAATAACCCTAATATCGACTTACGAACGGACTGGGGCCTCACAATTTCGTCCTCGAAATTTCTCACCTTAACTCACGAAAAGTTCAGGGTATTTCTTTTGCATATCTTCCTCCACCTCCCAGGTAGCTTCCACTATCCCATGGTTTCTCCATAGTATCTTAACCAACGGAATCTTCTTGTTTCTCAGCTCTTTAACTTTTTGGTCAAGCAATTGAACAGGTTTCTCTTCGTGCGATTCATCTATGTCAATTTCCTCCGGCTGTAAGATATTGGATGGGTCGGGATAGTACTTCTTGAGCATCGAGACGTGGAAAACGTCGTGGATTCGAGAGAGACTGGACGGTAGTTCCAGGCGATACGCTACCTTACCAACCCTTTGGAGAATCTTGTAAGGTCCAACAAACCTCAGTTGGAGCTTTTTTCCTCTACCTGCTGTAATGTTCCATAACAGTGTGACTTTAAGAAACACATGGTCCCCAATTTTGAACTCCAAATCTTGCCTTCGATTGTCTGCATAGCTCTTTTGTCGGCTTTGAGCGGTTTGGAGTCCTTGTCGTATCACTTAACCTTTTCTCGAGCTTCCTCCATCCAAGGAATAGTTGCTGGGTCTAGCGCCTTTCTCTCGCCAACTTCGTCCCAATAGATCGGTGACCGGCATTTTCATCCATATAGTGCCTCGTATGGAGCCATTTGAATCGACGAATGGTAGCTGTTGTTGTACGCAAACTCTCTACTAAGGTCATGTGTTGACTCCAGTTGCCTCCAAAATCCAGAATGCAAGTCCGTAGCATGTCCTCGAGAGTTTGGATGGTTCGCTCCGATTGTCCATCCGTTTGAGGGTGATAGGTCGTGCTCAAGTTGAGTTTCGTCCCCAGAGTTTCTTGGAATTTCTGCCAAAACCTAGATATGAAACGGGGATCCTCTATCGGAGACGATGCTGACTGGAACGCCATGTAGCCTCACGATCTCGTCCATGTACAGTTGGGCTAACTTGTCCATGGAATACTTCATGTTTACCGGCAAGAAATGGGCCGACTTGGTTAATCGATCGACGATCACCCAAACGGCATCGTGTCCTCGTTACGTTCACGGCAAACCTGAAATGAAGTCCATGGTGATGTTTTCCCACTTCCACTCGGGTATCTCAAGGGGCTATAACAAGCCCGATGGTTTTTGATGCTCTACCTTAACCTGTTGGCAAATGAGACATTTTTGCACGTACAAAGCAATTTCCTTCTTCATATTGTCCCACCAATAGGTTCCTCTCAGGTCCTGATACATCTTGCTACTACCCGGATGGATTGTATACTTAGACTGATGGGCCTCCTCTAAAATCTCCGTTTTCAACGATTCATCCTTCGGCACCACTATTCGGTTCCGGTATTTTAAAATACCCTCAGGACTAAAGTGGAAATCAGGTGTTTCCCCTTTTTTCACCATCTCTCCCCATTTTCGCACCATTGAATCCTCCTTTTGAGCTTCTTTAATCTGCTCCAGTAGGGTGGAGGTTACCCTAATATTACCGAAAACCACCTTATGACTCCCAAGGCAGGGTTTTCACTCGCAAACAGATTCTAACAAATCTCACTCTTTGATCATCAACCCTGCTACTTGAACCTTACGACTTAAGGCATCGGCTATCACATTTGCCTTCCCCGGATGGTAGTTGATTGTGCAGTCGTAATCTTTCAAAAATTCCATCCACCGTCATTGCCTCATGCTCAATTCCTTCTGTGAGAAGAGGTACGTAAGACTCTTGTGGTCTGAGTAAACCTCAAAGGTCACCCCATATAGGTAGTGTAGACACCAAATTTTGAATAATTTTATGTAGCATCTATTTCATGATTTTTATTTTAGATTTGCTAGCATTTTAGTTCGTTATTGTGTGTTTTGCACTATTAGTTGTTATGATATTTTAGTTTTATTCATTTTCGCCCTTTTTAGTTGACCTATTTCTTTTGCTATTTATTTTTATTTACTTTTAGCTTTAGTTTTTGGTTTTAGCTTTTAAGTTTAAGATTAGCATAGAGTTTTTAGAGAAAAGAAAAGGAAAATTTGTTCACAAAAATATGTTTATTTCTTTAAATTCAATCTTTTGGCATTTTGGTTTATTTTTGTTAAAGAAAAAGGAAGGAAAAAAGAAAAATGGAAAAAAAGAAAAATAGCAATTTTGTTTTAGTTGATTTTATTTATTTTGTTTTAGTCAATTTTCATCAATTTATTTTTGTTTATTGTTTGGTTGGTTTAGAAAAGAAGGAAAAAGAAAAAAAAGTGAAAAATGATGAAAATGATGAAAAGGAAGGAAAAATAGAAAATTTGCATTTTTGGTGTTTCTAGTTTATTTATTTTTCATCCAATGATTAATTAAATTGTTTTGTTATTATCAGTCTTTGTTTAATTAATTTTGAAAAAAAAAAAAAAAGAGCCGCGCATGCAAGCTGCGAAAAGCAGCTTGCAAGGACAGAGTCACGCATGCCGTTGAGGGCTGGATTTTAAGGGATAGCAAGCCTTTCATCCTCACCATTGGGGTGAGGGTTTAGGAGAGTGGTGCTTCCATATAAATAGAAAGAAAGAAACAGCCGCAAGGAGGGGAGTTTTGGCAGTGGACGGCTGTAGAAAGAAACCAGCGAGAGAAAGGAGAGTTTTTTTTTGGGGAGTGAAAAGCTGAGTGAAAAGGCAAGAGAGAGGAATCGGAAAAAGCTGAAGGAATCCATCAATGAGGGAAGAGAGTCTGTGACGGTAAAAGAAAGGAAAGGAAAACCTGGGAGAATCAGAGAAGATTAAGAGAAAAGAAGCAGCCCAACGTTTTCTGGAATCATCCATCAGTGGAGGAACGTTGCAGTGACCCGCTCTTCCGATCACCTCCTGTCGTACTTTGCCTTTTAGAAGGGCCAAAGGTAATGCTTTCATCATTTTTTTATATATTCTGCCTCATAGATATAGGATTCATTTCAGAAAGTATCGAAACCTTTGCTGTGATGCCTGTTTATGTTTTCCTCCCTGTACGTTATCGATTGTACATCTGGTAGAAGATGGGATGGGTTTGGATTTGGTTTTTTTTTTTGTTGCAGAAATATAGATCTTCTATAAGGATGTGTCGTGGTTCATTGTTTCAAGTTCATGACCATATGTATGCTTCGGATAAAAAAAGAAAACGTAGAAAAATTCTTGCCGAAAGTTTGCATCTTTGTTTCTAAATTTTTGTGCTTGAATTCAAAGGTTTTACGATTGTGGGTTGAAATCAATGCTTGATAATGTGGTTTCATGGGTCGGTCTTCATTTTGTTGAAGTTTGGGCATAAAATCTACTGCTGCAACAAAGATATGTATGCCGACGCAGGGCCTTTTCTTTTTCTCATTTTTTTTGCTGCAACCTTTCATGCTTATAGCAGCCAGTCATGATTTGTTTTTTACTCTTGATGGTTCTCACCAGATTTCTGAGTTCATGTTTGATCAATGTCTGGTTTTCATGTCTCATTTTTTTTTTTGGTCATTCATGGCTGTTTTCCTGCGTCTTCTTGAAGCCGAAGACAAGGTGCTGCAAGAAGAAAAAATTTCCAGCTTTGCATGTGTTTTTCTGTTAAAAGTTTAAACCCATGGCATGTTTGGCATCTTGTTTGTCTTAGGGGCTAAGTTTAAGCATGACAATGTTTGAATTTGTTTGCTGCAATACACTTTTATAGCTCGCGTAATTAACAGCTTCTAAAGCTGTCGTGAAATATCCCATGAAGCTGGATTCTGCACCCTGTTTGCATGCACAATTTTATGTCAGTAATGATTATAGAAAAATTGATGAGATTTGAGCTTTTGTTTACAATGTTTTGGTCCTTTTTCTGGGTTGTTATCAAGCTGTAAGCTCGCAGAAAAATGGCTAATTTGCAGCAGACCATAACGTTTCTTTTGCCTCCCCATGTTGATGAAGTTGGACTTCCTTCTTTGAGTAGCTGAGGTTCTGGTTTAGCTTGTTTGATGCCTTTGAGTCTGTTTGCATGTCAAATGATGAGCTGTTGTACGTGATTACTGCAATTTGAGAGTAACAATCTGCTGCAACAAGTTTGATGCTCTAGGCATGTGGCAGCAGCAGTGCAAACAAGTTTTCCTTTTCTCTTGGGTTGCTGCAGTCTTGGTTTTTATAACTTTTGGCATGTTGTCTTGGCTGTCTTAGGGTCGAATCTGTTTTGAGTTTGCATGGTTAGGTCTAGAAAACATTTGAATCAGTTCCAAGCACTTGCTGGAAAGTGAACAAACCAGAATTGTCGAATCATTTTGCATAAAATTTCCCAGCATTTGCATGGTTTTTACTTCTATGTTTTGATTTGTTTTGGATGTGGAAGTTGAATGTTTTGTTGCTTGACTCAAAGTTGGGACATTGGTTTGAGAGAGTTTGGTTGAGGTTTATGTTGTTTTTGTGAAATCTGTGGTTGAAGGAGAAATGTAGCAGATGTTCATTTGGTTTTGATAGAAAGCTTCAGTTTTGCAGAAAGCTTCAGATTTGCGTATTTTGCATGCATGGAAATAATCTCAGGAATTTCACTTTAACCCCCCAAGTCTCCCCTTGTCCTATTATGACCCACAAATTTGAGAAAGCTAATCAATTGGGTCCCTGTGATTTTTGCAGCAATGCATTATGACCCAATTACATTCCAATGTCTTGCAATTAGGTTCTAAGGTGTTTGCATTTGAATCATTAATTGATCTTTATTATTTTGGGGACCTTTGAAGCTCTTTGATGATTCATTTTGACATTGATTGCGATTGATTAGTGGTCGTTATTGGGTCCTAGAAATGCAAGTTTAAACCATTCATGGACCTTCATTCACTCTTGGATTCTTGAGATATGATGTTTGCTTGGATTTTAATTTTTACTTGGGGACCTTTGAGTTTTTAAATGCTTCAATTAGGTTCAAATGATTTGAGTAGTGCTTGCATTTGGGTCTTAGTAGATGTTATGCTTGGAGGTTGGATGATCATGCCTTTGCTTGGTCTTTAATTAGCTTTTTTACCTCATTAAGTTGCAATTGGGGGAAAATTTGATGATTTGGTAGATTCCAATTGTTTTGTTTATATCTTATAACTAAATTGGTACGTTAATCCTTTGCTTTGAATGGTTTTAGCACATGCTATCCCGTTAGTTGGTGACTTAGCCCAGTTTAAGTCTCGTCCATTTAACACTACAAAAGGGAGTGGTATAATTCCTTTTATTTTTTTTTTGTTTCTCTTATGTGACTAATGTGCTAATTGAAATTTGCATGTCTACTTGCTTTCCTAGCCTCTCCTTATTTCCTTTCAGTTATTTCATTTACTTTTGATTTTTATTAATGGGGTATGTGTACACCTCTGGGCTTGTAATAGATAGGGCGTAGCAAGTAATTTGGTCCATTTTCCCTTTCCCTTTTGTTTTAGTTAGCAAATGTAATGGTTGCATGCCTATGTGTTATATGTTAAATGCTTTATTAGGATTTTGCATCTAGTCAAGCATGCTAAGTGTTATGTGCTACGTGTTTATAAGTGATTCGCATGTCTACTCGCTTTTTATAGTGTGGATGAATGGAATGGATGAATGTACGTCACCACACTAGTCCAACGCTAGTTGTGGCTTCTTTTATCGTTTCCACTAGTCCAACGCTAGTCGGAATTCATAAGATGGGCTAGTCCAATGCTAGACCCAATAGGTTTTTTTTTCCTTTTTCATTAAGTGCATGATCACCACATATCACGCATTTTTCCTTAGTTTATCATTTGGTATGTTCCTCAAACCCCTTCCCCTTCACTTTAGGACTTGCATCTCATGCTAGTTAGGGTTCATTTGCGTGAAAATCCCCTTCCGATAAGGGAAACGAGCGAGTGTGGCTACTTGATAGCCTTAGCACGCTAGTTTCGCCTTCTAATCCGAGGGAAAATCAAAGTCGAAGAATTAGGCGTCATCCCCGTACCCGACTTGTTGCATTCCCCTAGGGTCATACTTTCATTTTTATCACTTCCATACTCTTTTAATCACATTTCTCTTACATTTCTCAATCCATATTTTTTCACTACATCTTTATCATTTATTTACTTTACTTCACAAATGAAATTCAAGTTTCACTTATATATGTACTATTCTATCTTCATTCATTTGCACACACTAATACTTTGATTTTTCATCCAAATTCACACGTGCACTTTCTTTACACACTCACACACTAATACTTTGATTTTTCATCCAAATTCACACGTGAACTTTCTCTTCACATGCGCACACAAACACTTCATTTTTTTACACCATTTCATACATGAATCTCTTCATACACTTGCACACTTGCACTTGAGTCACCATTTGCATCAATCGACCTCTATGAGGTTTCCCTTTATTGGCCGCCACAATTCATGTGGTCTGGGACCAAAAACCTCACGAGAGACATCATAGAATTTAGGATTGCATTTTTTCGTTTTTGCATTCATATAGGCATAATCCAACATGCAATACATACCCTGGGTAGAAAGTTAGGAAAGTTAGGGTTAAGTCACGCAACTAGCCTTGGCTAGGTCAAAGGGGTGCCTTGGAGTCTATCCTTGCCTTCCCCTTTGTCAAACGTGACTCCCGAACCTTTTTCTTTGTTTTACGTAGACTAGGAGTCGTTTTAAAAAGGGTTTATTATTACTTGACTTTAAAACTCATTTTTTAGGTGACTTGGTACACCTTAAATCATTACCAAGTGGCGACTCCAAACTTTTCATTTCAAAACCCTTTTTTAAAACTATTTTTGGGTCGAATCGTCGCTTTCCAAGTCCCATTGAGACCTATGTCTTTTCAACTCACAAAAATCATTTTCCAATCACAAAAAATACATTTTTTAAACTATTTATTTATTTATCAAAAAATGGGGCGCGACAGTTGGCGACTCCACTGGGGACTACCTAAGTGGGTCCAAGCTTTTGATTTAGCCATTCTTTTCCATTTTCTACCCTTATTATGCATTGCATTTGGATATTAGGGTTGCATCTTCCATTTTTAGGACCTTTTGTCTCACGTACGCATTCAACTACCCCCTCACTCACGTATGTATGATTGATTGGATGTATGTTTATCTCGCGCTTGCATTGCATTTGGGGGGGGTGTCACCTTTAGAGCCTCGCGTGGTTCTCAACCCCTTCCCTCAAAATAGGGAGCACTTCATACGTGCACGTTTACTTATTGTTATCCCATTTTATTTTATTTTTCGTGGGCGCTATCCCACACCGCCTTGTAGGATTAGGATCGATTGCCTTGGGTAGGCGGCTGGTGTGCACTGCGCCCATAGCGCTACCTAAGGGATCACTCAAGCCACCGATCGAAGGCCTTGGGAGTGATGACCCTTTGCCTTTAGGTCTGAAGGCTTGGGAGCCGAAGCCTTATCGAGTCTAGTTGCATTAGTGAACCCCAGCCTCATGCATCCATGTTAGACTTGCCTAGGGTAGAGTCGACCTTACCCTATTAAGCACATTAGGCACGAGGGAAGGGGTTCCACCCCTTTTACTTGCTTTTATTGTATTTCTTTTCTTAATTGCTCCCAATGTGTTATGTGAACTATCAATTGCACTAACCATTCTTTTGTTTTCTTGGATTGCATTCATGGGCCTTAGCAATAAGAGGCCTTTTGGCACTCTTTTAGTGACTTACCCACTAGATGACTCACATGTTTAAATTTCAGTCATTACACTTAATTTTCAGTAAGTACATTTTTCATTTTTAGACCTTTTTCCCCCGATGCATTATTTATGTCCTTTAGGCCATATTTGTGACATATTTACATCGCTTTAATAAATGGCATCATGCATCCACCTTAGAAGGGAATGCCACATAGGGAATCCCGTTTTAGAAATCAGCCACCCCATGTCTCGGATATATAATCCAATGAGACTTGCACGTTTACCTTTCTCGTACCATCCAAAGGGGTAGTGCACCAGGTAAGGTAGGATCCGATCATTTTTCATAAAGCGATCCTTGGAATATGAGCATCTAATAATCGCTTTTTGGCCATTTTTAAACCTAACTGGTAAAAATCCCTTGCGTAAAGGACATTAATTTGAAGAAATTCACAAATGATTCCTCCTTTTTGAGACGATAAATAAACTGAGGCCAAATCGTGATTTTGCTCATAGACTAATTTTTTTGAAACCACCAATGGCCGAACGATTCAATCGATCTATTTTGTCAATTCCTAATCAATTTTGAATAAATCAATTCATTTGACCAATTTACCCTTTTTAGGGTCATTCGGTCAATTTTTGAATAAATCAATTTCATTCAATTCATTTGACCAATTTACCCTTTTAGGGTGATTTGGTCGATTTTTGCATAAATCATCAATCTCCATTTTATTCATTGGACCAATTTACTCATTTCTTAGGTCAATTCAATCAATTTTGAATAAGTCATCCGATTTCATTTGACTAGTTTACCCTTTTTAGGGTGATCTAGTCAATTTTGAATCAATCATTCGATCCATTGGACCGATTTGACTAGTTTTAGGGCGAGTTGGTCAAATCATCATTTCACTCGATCTGTTTGATCAATTGACTTCATTCAATTCATTTGATTAGTTTAATTCATTCTTAGGGTTATCCATTCAATTTTGAATAAATGCATTTGACCATTTTACCCTTTTTGAAGGCGATTCGGTCGATTTTTGAATAAATCATCCATTTTATCCAATCCATTTTGTCAATTCATTCATCATTTGACCAATTCATTCATTTGACCAATTTACCCTTTTTAGGGTCATCCGGTCAATTTTTGAAAAATCATTCATTCGTTTGACCAATTTACCCTTTTTAGGGTCATCCAGCCGATCTTTGGATAAGTCATCAATTCATTGGACCAATTTACCCTTTTAGGGTGATTTGGTCGATTTTTGCATAAGTTATCAATCTCCATTTCATTCATTTGGCTAATTCACCCATTGGTAGGGCAATCGAACCAATTTTGAATAAATCAAGTTTTCATTTAGTCCATTTGTCCAATCTACCCTTTTTTAGGGTGATTCGATCAATTTTTGAATAAATCAATTTCATTCAATTCATCTGACCAATTTACCCTTTTTAGGGTCGTTCGGTCAATTCATCAATTTCATTCAATTCATTTGACCAATTTACCCTTTTTAGGGTCATACGGTCGATTTTGAATAAACCATCATTTCACTCAATGCGTTTGATCAATTGACTTCATTTAGTTCATTTGATTCATTTAATTCATTTTTTAGGGTTATCCATTCGATTTTGAATAAATAATCAAATTTCATTCAATGCATTTGACCATTTTACCCTTCTTAAGGTAATCTAGTCAATTTTTGAATAAACCATCAATTTCATCCTATGCATTTGACCAGATTTCCCTCTCTTAGGGTTTCGGTCTAAGGTTCACTGAATGACCTAGTCTAAACATTGCAATCTCTTTTACACGTCATTTTTTGTGTCAATCAAGGCAAGCAATCCATTCGGACTTTGTCCTAATTTTTAGGACAAATGTGTCTTTTCACTCCAATTGGAGGCCAAATTTTTCAAATCATTTTTTTTTCACCCAATCAACTGATCGGATTCATCAGGTATTGTATGGTGCCTACCCTAGAGGATTGCATTTTCATGCTAGGCCTACCTTTGGCACAAAAAGGGTTCCCCCATAGGACATGCATACCGATTTTGCAGTCTTGTTTACTAACTCGGGTTATTTTTCTTTTGTTTTTCCCCCTCCCCTGCATTCATAAAAATGTTTCAATAAGGCAAAAATATTTTTCTACGTTTGATAACATTTCTGATCTAATAAAGTGTGAAAATTACAAGTATTATTTGATTCTTGGGCAGATCCTACAATGGAAACGTGAAAGATCCATCTGAAAGTTCTAGACTAAGAGCTTCTAAGAGATTGCATAATTGTTTTTCAAAGAAGACTCTGTATATTGGATTTGTTAATACATTCTTGTTCCCAAAAGAGGCAGAAATGTGTATATGGGGAGTTCTTAGAAGTTTTTCTCTTCTCATTTGTATTATAATTGAATGAGCATTTTGTTTCAAACTCTTTCAGCAATAAAATTTTTGGACAACTATTGTTTTGTATATCCATGTACATTTCATTCTTTTTGCTCATTGGAAATTTCATGATGAATTTTAAGAAAATAAGACTAAATTGAGATTTTCTCAACCTCCAGTCTGAAAATTCACAGGTGTATGCTTTCTAAAATTCTTGCGTACACTAGATTGGTGATCCGAGCTATCCAATAAGAGTGCTCAAAGTTAAAAGAAGTCACTCAAAAGACCCAATGAGATACCTTTTTTCCCTTTACTATACAATTCATATTTTGCCCACTCCTATTGACCCCAAAATAAAATCAGTCACATTGATTGATAAATTGCAAATTGGGGCAATCTTTGCTTGGAAAAATGTCCATAGCGCCTAATTAGATTCAATTCACATCTCAATGAAAGCAAAAATGTGCATTATTCTTGTTTGTTTTGAAAATTTGGAATGATACTTTAAGTATTCGTTTCTCTATCCATACAGTTTTTATTATTTGCTCTCCCATTTGAGCCTTTAAAAGAATAATTTCGTTTCAAATAAGAGTCTTAAAGCTCACTACCCTACATTGGAAAATTTTCACATATCAAAAAGGAGTGGATTTTCAATGAGCATTGCGTTACTCTGATTGTCATGAGGTGTAAGAATGATACTTTGGCCAACATTTTTACGACCTAAACACCATTTATCCCTTGCATCCTTATTTGAGCCAAAAAAAAATTTTTGGTGGTTCTTTTCGAGTGCACATATGATCGCACCCCACATTGGGGAAGGAGATTGGGGAATTTTGAAAAAAAAGAAAAAAAAGGGAAAAGTAAAAATAAAGAGGGAATCACGAATTGGAGAAATTTCCACTTGGGTTTCAATTTTTGAGAAAAAAAAAGAGAAGAAAAGAAAAGGAAGAGTTTTGTCCGCACGGACCGCCTATGTTTCACAAATATGGATGAACAAGGGTCTCCCTCAGTCAATTAATTCAGATACATGTAAAAAATTTTCCAATCAAGCATTCTATCCCTAGTTATCCCTTTTGAGCCATCAGAATAAATTATTTCGTTTGGCAACCCCTGAGAATCGCCAACCCCACACTGGGGCAAGTTGGAGTTGAAAAGAAAAGTTTTCAAGAAGTGAAAGGTGACAAAGCCACAAAATCAAAAACAAGAGGAAAAAGAGAACCTCAGTTCAAAAATAAACTGGGGCAAATTTTGTGAAAATTTCAAAAAATGGCAGAAAGCCGAAAAATCAAAAGAAGAAAGAAAATGAAAGAGAAAAAGCCTCAATTGAGCATAAACTGGGGCAAATTTTGATTTAACCCTAAAATAGGGTTGACGCAACAATGCGATCTCAGATTCTTCAAACCACTCTTAAAATCTGCCTTCAACCCTTAACTTTTCTAAACACCCCACCTGACCCCATTACAAAAGCCGAAAGTCCTGACTTCTGCTCTTTGCGACGGCCCTGTCAAGAAAATTTCTGATGCCGGAAAAGTTTAGCTGTATTTCTGAATTGCTTGGGTATGGGGTTGACGCTACTCACCATGTGAAAACCCACCAGATCAAAGAAAAAAAAACGGAAAAGCAAAAAGGAAAAATGAAATACAAAAGATTCGATGGTGAAGTCACTATTGAGTGATCAAACAAAATTCAGGATCTTCAAGTTCAAAATAGGGGCAATTTTGGAAAAATGCGATCTTCAGCACTATGTCCTTGAAAGTTTTATTCTTTAGCTATCGTTTTCAAGCCACATTACAAGCTAACAAAGTCCATCGTTGACTTATTCCTTCATGACAATCCAAAGTGAGGATCATGCTCATAAGAAATTCATCAAATCATTTGTGATCATAAGGGTATAACCCGTTTCCACATGTTTAGCTATCACTTCTGCCCATACGTTGCATGCCTAGAAAGCTTGTATGTTGACTAAGTTTTCTTGAAAATAAGGGTGACAAACTCTTTGCTTTCACTAAGATGTGGTATTGAAGGAATTACAATTTTGGGCACAAGAACCAAACAAATCTCATCTTCTCATTTCCCTTAACCCCCTCAAAAAATCAGATCACTTGATTGGTCCTGACAGATGAACCAACAAGAAATAGTGACCCATTACCTAAAGCATTGATGCTAAAGTGGGGAAGAAATCTTTCGTAATTTGGCATTATTTTGAGAAATTCATCATGGAATGTGCTATATCAGTTTAAGCAAGACATTCAATTTTCTTCATGTTAGGAAAAGCAATTGCTTACCCTGTGCAAATAAATGGAGAAGCATCCAAACCAATTTTTACAATCAAATGGGCCCACACTGGGAAAAAATTTTTATTCATGGGATTTCACAGAATAAGCCCACACTGGGGCAAAATTTTTATAGTTCATTTGAGGATTTCGTCCAAGAATCAAATAATGCATTTTTCAAATCAATCACGCTGTTTCTTTTCATGAAATTCAAGTGCATGTCATATTTTGGTAAGCCCCTGTGCAGGTATTCATAGTTGAAATCGACGAAGGAGCATCTGGCGATGTGGAAAGCCGACGCCGAAGAAAGAAAAGAAAGAAGGGAAAAAGGACCCTACACTGAGGGCAAATTATTTTGAAAAAGATTCTCTCGAAAAATCTGAAAAAATTCAAAATTCAAAAAATCAAAAAATCAAGTTCAAATTCTTGTTTCTTGGAAAATCAAATTTCTTGTTTCTTGACAATCACACTTAATTTCTTGACCAATTGGAGGCAGGAGTGGGTCTTATCCCACTGGCCATTCACAAATATCACATTGGGCCTGGACTTCGTGCCGCCAACCTTCCAAAAATCAAGTTGGGCCTGGACTTCGCGCCGTCAACCCTCCAAAAATCACGTTGGGCCGGGATTTCATGCCGCCAACATCACAAATCACGTCGGGCCTGGATTTTGTGCCGCCGACATCCTATTGAGTCTGAAATTTGTGCCGCCAGTGCAACCAAGGCAGGCTTGGGTGTAATCCCACTAATCAATTCATCATACTGGGGCAAATTATTTTGGGAAGTTTTTCAAAAATCAAAAAAAATCAAATAAAAATAAAAGTCAATAAAAATAAAAAAAATTCAAAAATCAAAAATCCAAAAAAATCAGAAAAATCAGAAAGAAAAGAATCAAAATCAAAATCAAATCAAGTTTCATCACGGCAGGTTTGGGCTTAATCCCACTGACCGATTATCAAGGCATTTTCGGGTCAGTCCCATGATTCAAAGTATTTTCGGGTCAATCCCACGATCAAAAGCATCTTCGGGTCAGTCCCACGATCAAAAGCATTTTCGGGTCAGTCCCGTTTAAATTCTGTTCGGGTCAGTCCCGTTTAAATTCTGTTCGGGTCAGTCCCGTTTAAATTCTATCCGGGTCAGTCCCGTCTTAAATTCTGTTCGGGTCAGTCCCGTTTAAATTCCTGTTCGGGTCAGTCCCGTTTAAAAATTCTGTTCGGGTCAGTCCCGTTTAAATTCTGTTCGGGTCAGTCCCGTTTAAATTCTGTTCGGGTCAGTCCCGTTTAAATCCTGATCGGGTCAGTCCCGTTTAAATTCCTGTTCGGGTCAGTCCCGTTTAAATTCTGTTCAGGTCAGTCCCGTTTAAATCCCTGTTCGGGTCAGTCCCGTTTAAATTCTGTTCGGGTCAGTCCCGTTTAAAATCCTGTTCGGGTCAGTCCCGTTTAAATTCTATTCGGGTCAGTCCCGTTTAAATTCTGTTCGGGTCAGTCCCGTTTTAAATTTCTGTTCGGGTCAGTCCCGTTTTAAATTTCTGTTCGGGTCAGTCCCGTATTAGAATTCCTGTTCGTTGGAATCTTTTGCAGCCCAATAACACAGGTAAGTATTTGGTGTCTACTTCTTTGTCTCAAGTTTTTTCAAAACTCAGACAAAGAGGGGCAAACTGTAGACACCAAATTTTGAATAATTTTATGTAGCATCTATTTCATGATTTTTATTTTAGATTTGCTAGCATTTTAGTTCGTTATTGTGTGTTTTGCACTATTAGTTGTTATGATATTTTAGTTTTATTCATTTTCGCCCTTTTTAGTTGACCTATTTCTTTTGCTATTTATTTTTATTTACTTTTAGCTTTAGTTTTTAGTTTTAGCTTTTAAGTTTAAGATTAGCATAGAGTTTTTAGAGAAAAGAAAAGGAAAATTTGTTCACAAAAATATGTTTATTTCTTTAAATTCAATCTTTTGGCATTTTGGTTTATTTTTGTTAAAGAAAAAGGAAGGAAAAAAAGAAAAATAGCAATTTTGTTTTAGTTGATTTTATTTATTTTGTTTTAGTCAATTTTAATCAATTTATTTTTGTTTATTGTTTGGTTGGTTTAGAAAAGAAGGAAAAAGAAAAAAAAGTGAAAAATGATGAAAATGATGAAAAGGAAGGAAAAATAGAAAATTTGCATTTTTGGTGTTTCTAGTTTATTTATTTTTCATCCAATGATTAATTAAATTGTTTTGTTACTATCAGTCTTTGTTTAATTAATTTTGAAAAAAAAAAAAAAAAGAGCCGCGCATGCAAGCTGCGAAAACAGCTTGCAAGGACAGAGTCACGCATGCCGTTGAGGGCTGGATTTTAAGGGATAGCAAGCCTTTCATCCTCACCATTGGGGTGAGGGTTTAGGAGAGTGGTGCTTCCATATAAATAGAAAGAAAGAAACAGCCGCAAGGAGGGGAGTTTTGGCAGTGGACGGCTGTAGAAAGAAACCAGCGAGAGAAAGGAGAGTTTTTTTTTGGGGAGTGAAAAGCTGAGTGAAAAGCTGAGTGAAAAGGCAAGAGAGAGGAATCGGAAAAAGCTGAAGGAATCCATCAATGAGGGAAGAGAGTCTGTGACGGTAAAAGAAAGGAAAGGAAAACCTGGGAGAATCAGAGAAGATTAAGAGAAAAGAAGCAGCCCAACGTTTTCTGGAATCATCCATCAGTGGAGGAACGTTGCAGTGACCCGCTCTTCCGATCACCTCCTGTCGTACTTTGCCTTTTAGAAGGGCCAAAGGTAATGCTTTCATCATTTTTTTATATATTCTGCCTCATAGATATAGGATTCATTTCAGAAAGTATCGAAACCTTTGCTGTGATGCCTGTTTATGTTTTCCTCCCTGTACGTTATCGATTGTACATCTGGTAGAAGATGGGATGGGTTTGGATTTGGTTTTTTTTTTTTTGTTGCAGAAATATAGATCTTCTATAAGGATGTGTCGTGGTTCATTGTTTCAAGTTCATGACCATATGTATGCTTCGGATAAAAAAAGAAAACGTAGAAAAATTCTTGCCGAAAGTTTGCATCTTTGTTTCTAAATTTTTGTGCTTGAATTCAAAGGTTTTACGATTGTGGGTTGAAATCAATGCTTGATAATGTGGTTTCATGGGTCGGTCTTCATTTTGTTGAAGTTTGGGCATAAAATCTACTGCTGCAACAAAGATATGTATGCCGACGCAGGGCCTTTTCTTTTTCTCATTTTTTTTGCTGCAACCTTTCATGCTTATAGCAGCCAGTCATGATTTGTTTTTTACTCTTGATGGTTCTCACCAGATTTCTGAGTTCATGTTTGATCAATGTCTGGTTTTCATGTCTCATTTTTTTTTTTGGTCATTCATGGCTGTTTTCCTGCGTCTTCTTGAAGCCGAAGACAAGGTGCTGCAAGAAGAAAAAATTTCCAGCTTTGCATGTGTTTTTCTGTTAAAAGTTTAAACCCATGGCATGTTTGGCATCTTGTTTGTCTTAGGGGCTAAGTTTAAGCATGACAATGTTTGAATTTGTTTGCTGCAATACACTTTTATAGCTCGCGTAATTAACAGCTTCTAAAGCTGTCGTGAAATATCCCATGAAGCTGGATTCTGCACCCTGTTTGCATGCACAATTTTATGTCAGTAATGATTATAGAAAAATTGATGAGATTTGAGCTTTTGTTTACAATGTTTTGGTCCTTTTTCTGGGTTGTTATCAAGCTGTAAGCTCGCAGAAAAATGGCTAATTTGCAGCAGACCATAACGTTTCTTTTGCCTCCCCATGTTGATGAAGTTGGACTTCCTTCTTTGAGTAGCTGAGGTTCTGGTTTAGCTTGTTTGATGCCTTTGAGTCTGTTTGCATGTCAAATGATGAGCTGTTGTACGTGATTACTGCAATTTGAGAGTAACAATCTGCTGCAACAAGTTTGATGCTCTAGGCATGTGGCAGCAGCAGTGCAAACAAGTTTTCCTTTTCTCTTGGGTTGCTGCAGTCTTGGTTTTTATAACTTTTGGCATGTTGTCTTGGCTGTCTTAGGGTCGAATCTGTTTTGAGTTTGCATGGTTAGGTCTAGAAAACATTTGAATCAGTTCCAAGCACTTGCTGGAAAGTGAACAAACCAGAATTGTCGAATCATTTTGCATAAAATTTCCCAGCATTTGCATGGTTTTTACTTCTATGTTTTGATTTGTTTTGGATGTGGAAGTTGAATGTTTTGTTGCTTGACTCAAAGTTGGGACATTGGTTTGAGAGAGTTTGGTTGAGGTTTATGTTGTTTTTGTGAAATCTGTGGTTGAAGGAGAAATGTAGCAGATGTTCATTTGGTTTTGATAGAAAGCTTCAGTTTTGCAGAAAGCTTCAGATTTGCGTATTTTGCATGCATGGAAATAATCTCAGGAATTTCACTTTAACCCCCCAAGTCTCCCCTTGTCCTATTATGACCCACAAATTTGAGAAAGCTAATCAATTGGGTCCCTGTGATTTTTGCAGCAATGCATTATGACCCAATTACATTCCAATGTCTTGCAATTAGGTTCTAAGGTGTTTGCATTTGAATCATTAATTGATCTTTATTATTTTGGGGACCTTTGAAGCTCTTTGATGATTCATTTTGACATTGATTGCGATTGATTAGTGGTCGTTATTGGGTCCTAGAAATGCAAGTTTAAACCATTCATGGACCTTCATTCACTCTTGGATTCTTGAGATATGATGTTTGCTTGGATTTTAATTTTTACTTGGGGACCTTTGAGTTTTTAAATGCTTCAATTAGGTTCAAATGATTTGAGTAGTGCTTGCATTTGGGTCTTAGTAGATGTTATGCTTGGAGGTTGGATGATCATGCCTTTGCTTGGTCTTTAATTAGCTTTTTTACCTCATTAAGTTGCAATTGGGGGAAAATTTGATGATTTGGTAGATTCCAATTGTTTTGTTTATATCTTATAACTAAATTGGTACGTTAATCCTTTGCTTTGAATGGTTTTAGCACATGCTATCCCGTTAGTTGGTGACTTAGCCCAGTTTAAGTCTCGTCCATTTAACACTACAAAAGGGAGTGGTATAATTCCTTTTATTTTTTTTTTGTTTCTCTTATGTGACTAATGTGCTAATTGAAATTTGCATGTCTACTTGCTTTCCTAGCCTCTCCTTATTTCCTTTCAGTTATTTCATTTACTTTTGATTTTTATTAATGGGGTATGTGTACACCTCTGGGCTTGTAATAGATAGGGCGTAGCAAGTAATTTGGTCCATTTTCCCTTTCCCTTTTGTTTTAGTTAGCAAATGTAATGGTTGCATGCCTATGTGTTATATGTTAAATGCTTTATTAGGATTTTGCATCTAGTCAAGCATGCTAAGTGTTATGTGCTACGTGTTTATAAGTGATTCGCATGTCTACTCGCTTTTTATAGTGTGGATGAATGGAATGGATGAATGTACGTCACCACACTAGTCCAACGCTAGTTGTGGCTTCTTTTATCGTTTCCACTAGTCCAACGCTAGTCGGAATTCATAAGATGGGCTAGTCCAATGCTAGACCCAATAGGTTTTTTTTTCCTTTTTCATTAAGTGCATGATCACCACATATCACGCATTTTTCCTTAGTTTATCATTTGGTATGTTCCTCAAACCCCTTCCCCTTCACTTTAGGACTTGCATCTCATGCTAGTTAGGGTTCATTTGCGTGAAAATCCCCTTCCGATAAGGGAAACGAGCGAGTGTGGCTACTTGATAGCCTTAGCACGCTAGTTTCGCCTTCTAATCCGAGGGAAAATCAAAGTCGAAGAATTAGGCGTCATCCCCGTACCCGACTTGTTGCATTCCCCTAAGGTCATACTTTCATTTTTATCACTTCCATACTCTTTTAATCACATTTCTCTTATATTTCTCAATCCATATTTTTTCACTACATCTTTATCATTTATTTACTTTACTTCACAAATGAAATTCAAGTTTCACTTATATATGTACTATTCTATCTTCATTCATTTGCACACACTAATACTTTGATTTTTCATCCAAATTCACACGTGCACTTTCTTTACACACTCACACACTAATACTTTGATTTTTCATCCAAATTCACACGTGAACTTTCTCTTCACATGCGCACACAAACACTTCGTTTTTTTACACCATTTCATACATGAATCTCTTCATACACTTGCACACTTGCACTTGAGTCACCATTTGCATCAATCGACCTCTATGAGGTTTCCCTTTATTGGCCGCCACAATTCATGTGGTCTGGGACCAAAAACCTCACGAGAGACATCATAGAATTTAGGATTGCATTTTTTCGTTTTTGCATTCATATAGGCATAATCCAACATGCAATACATACCCTGGGTAGAAAGTTAGGAAAGTTAGGGTTAAGTCACGCAACTAGCCTTGGCTAGGTCAAAGGGGTGCCTTGGAGTCTATCCTTGCCTTCCCCTTTGTCAAACGTGACTCCCGAACCTTTTTCTTTGTTTTACGTAGACTAGGAGTCGTTTTAAAAAGGGTTTATTATTACTTGACTTTAAAACTCATTTTTTAGGTGACTTGGTACACCTTAAATCATTACCAAGTGGCGACTCCAAACTTTTCATTTCAAAACCCTTTTTTAAAACTATTTTTGGGTCGAATCGTCGCTTTCCAAGTCCCATTGAGACCTATGTCTTTTCAACTCACAAAAATCATTTTCCAATCACAAAAAATACATTTTTTAAACTATTTATTTATTTATCAAAAAATGGGGCGCGACAGGTAGTGTCTCCATTTTTTCAGCGCGAAAACAACGGCGGCTAGCTCTAGATCGTGGGTCGGGTAATTCTGCTCGTGGAGTTTCAACTTCCTAGAGGCAAAAGAGATCACATTACGGTTCTGCATTAAAATGCATCCCAGGCCTTCTCGCGACGCATCAGTATAAATGGCAAACTCGTCTACTCCGTTAGGCAAAACTAGAACTGGAGCCCTAGTCAATCTTTTCTTTAACTCTTGAAAACTTGTCTCACATTGGGCATTCCATATAAACCGACCATGTTTCTTTGTCAGGTCAGTTAAAGGACCTGCTAATTTGGAGAAGTCTTTAATGAAACGTCGGTAATACCCAGCCAGTGTGACGGCCCTACCTCCCCCTAAGGCGAACCAAAGGGTTTAGCGGACCGCCTACCCGGCTTTCGCCGGGACTCAGTCGTTCCTTAATCAAATCCAGAATAAATCACAAGAATAAATAGGGCAGCAATCCAAATTTAAAGCGGAACTTATATACATTGCTATCTCAAAAGGAAGTACAGCCATCAAATGTACAAAGGTTCTCACTTCACCATACAACCAGCCCGTGCCAAGCACTAGGGCGAGAACCATTACAAAAGAAACAAAAGACCTAGACTAGGCTAGTCTATGCTCTCATCCTGCTCACCGTCCCCTGTTAAGGAAAACAAAACTAAAGGGGTGAGCTAAAAGCTCAGTGAGGTTCCGAACAGCTAATCAAACAATCAATTCAACACATTTAACATGTAGTATCAATAATTCAAGAAACATTTACAATGGAAAGCAATAGTAACATTCATTAAAAGGATACGGGCTCACATGGAGCTATTCGTTCTTTCGTTCGTTCCCCTGACATTTCCCCTTATTCCTCCAATTATTTGAAATTTCCTTTTTGAGAAATAAAACCATCGTGCCTTCGTTCGTTCATTCATCCCTTTCCGGACATTGACCGGACTCCACCCATCCGGACGTTGACCGGACTCCACCCATCCGGACGTAGCCGGACTACAAGGTAATACTCGAGTATACCAAATTCACCCAGGGTCACCATATCGCCCGACCGAGTCCGCTTCTGACTCGAGTCGATCGGTAACGAAGGGCAGGGCCCAATTCAGCCAAAAGGCTTACATCATGCGCAACTAATGTTTCCATCATTAAATCATTGAAAATTTCACGTTTCATTAAGGTCGAGCGCGATAAAGTACACGCTCGCCTAGAAAACTCGTTTTAGAAATCCTTGAAAGCACTTAACACATTATCAAACAACAACAACAAGTCATGAAGTCAAGGAGAATATAACAAACAAGGAACACTCACCTAGTTATGCAAAATAACGTGCAAAATATCCTTCCGGATATTACCCTTAGTCACCAATGAAACCTAAGGTTGAACAAGAAAACATATTACAGTTTATCGAGCAAAACATTTAAGGGAAACAAAGAAACTGGACTAATTAGGAGTAAAACGTGTAAAGATGACTTTCAAGTAAGAAGAGGGTTGTTTGAACTCAAGGATGAAAAATCATGTTTTAAAATGGAAAACCGGTCATGGTATTGGCCAAATAGAAATCTAGCCCTCGAGCGAAAATTTGGGCAGCACGCCCTTTGTGTTTACCTAATTTTCCAGCCATTTTGGCTTCATTATTTTTCCTCAGCCAATCCCAAAGTCATACATATCATAAATTCAAGTCAATAGCCATTCCATAGGCTCATAACATCATAAGAACAAGAATCAAAGTAATAACAAGTGCGGAAATACAATCTAGCAAAAGACAGATTTGACGTGTGGATGCAGAAATAACATATCCGAGGCTACGCTTATCGGATTGAGGCGTAACATATGCCGTTTCGAAGCTAAGACACAGGGCTACAATGTTCATGAAGGTCACGTAGTCCAGTTTCCAATGCAACTTAGTCAAATCCTCAATTTACAGAACTAAAATCTAACTCATCGGCTGTCTAACTGCATTGTACTGTAATGGTCATATCTCAGGTTACAAAAGTCCGATTCAGGTGCTCTTAGAGGCGTTTGAAAGCTAAGTCAGAATGCTACAACTTTCATGTTTTGGTAAAAAGCTAAATCAGTACGGATCCTACTGGAAAAACGTGATAAACTGGATGAGCGGACGAAAACGGAACACTGGAAATTTCCTAAAATAGTGAGGGTATTTTGGTCTTTTCATGGGCTACGTTGCTCCGATTGAGTTGAAATTTTGTAGGAACCTCTAAAATGTTATTACCTACAACTTTCATGTTTTAAGCCAAGGCCAATTTGGCCTCTAACATAGGGCAATAAAAACGGGCAGAACCTAGTGACAATTTTCCAGAAATCTGAAATCTTTTGGTTTCAATGATAACTTTCTTAATTTCTTACTCCACTTGCTACCAAAACCCCCTATATAACCTTGGATACAACATATATTCATCATACATCAAGTTTAGGCAGAAATTTATTAAACTCTAACTTACATATTTCATTTAAAAATCACCACAACAACTTGCATCACTTGTAATCAAACCCAAAACATGGACTATTTAACATCTTAAACAAGAATAAAAGGATCAAAGCCATAGATCAGATTTTATACCTCAAAAAGAAGGCTTGCAAGAGTGATCCTCCACTATTTCTTGAAGTTTTTGGTTCCCTTAGCTTCCCAAGCCTCCAAACTTACAATCAATCGGTTTAGAATTCGATTTTAGCACTTGGTTGGTGTAAATCAAGAAGGAATTTGTTTTCTCTTGCTCTCCCTTTCTCTCTCTCTTGCTTGGCCAAGACCAGAAAAAATGAAGAAGAAAGATGGCTGAAGTGAAGGATAAAAAGGCAAGAAAACAAATTAATTAAGGAGCCATGAGCTGGTGACACTTGACGCCACCAAAGCCATGCAAATTTTTCTCTCTCTCCCTTATATTTTTTGCCACAAATTTCGGTCAGAGGCAGCTGGAAATGAAGGGATATTTTGCTCAAATATCAATGAGCTCATTTGGTAAGAAAGTGGTGGTCCAGTGGTGTGTTCAATCGGTAGTGTGCGGTACACGTCGGTTCACACCGTTTTTCTTTAAAACACCCGTACTAGGGTTTTTACTTCCTATTCACTAACCTTATATCATTGCTCCTAATCACATATTATTTCTCACTTAAAAGTCACTTTTAATCACCAAATTTGATCCTTGCTCCGTACCGAAAAATCATCCGGCGAAAATCGCGAAAACCCTAATTTGCTCCAATTTTGAAAACGAAGAGTGAAACCCTGCTTTCTAGATTCATTTGCACTTATTGGAGAATGATTGGGTAGTAGGGCTATAATAAAGGAATAATTTCTAAATAAAAAGGCATTTTTGAGAAAAATATAAGAAATTTGCGAGTCCTCACACTCTCTCCCCCATAAAAGAATTTCGACCTCGAAATTCATACCTTCCGTCGCCTCGGAGGACCCCAGAACTTGTTGCTGATGTACGGCATAAACTTGTGTCGATACTTTTGTTCGATTTCTTCTTTCATGTGGTTGTTTCAGTTTGGTTCCTTCCACTTGTTGAGTATTACCCTCTCGTGGCTGTTTCTTCGGGCAATTGCTAAGTTGATGATTGCTACTCCCACAAATCAAACATTTTCCCCTTTTCCGCCAGCAATCATTCTCAGTGTGATTTGCCTTTCCACAGTATCCACAGGCCAATCGAGGAGCTACTGTTGGATCTTCTCGAGAAATGTCCTTTGATCCGATCTGACTTCCTTTCATAGACCTTTCATCTAATACTCTTAATGCCCAAGGTGGGCGAGGTGAATGGTTCACTTTTTGCACTTTGGAGAGCATGGTCTTTTCTCTGGATTCCTCAGGTGTGCTGTTGGATGTATCTCTTTTTCGCGTTTGACAGGCTTTTACTTGGGCTTTCACATTCTCAATTCTTTGGGCCTTCTCAAGAGCCTCTGTAAACGTATTAACTTGAACTGCCGCTAATGCCTCCTGGATTTCCAAATTTAGTCCTTGTATAAATCGTCTTATTCTCCGTCGCTCCGTAACCACCAATTCGGAAGCGAATTTAGACAGTCTAGTAAATTTGGTCTCATATTCGGCCACACTTAGGGTTCCCTGACGCAACCCAATAAATTCGTCCTCTCTCCTTTCTTGGACTAAAGGTGGGAGATACTTTTCGTTAAATTCCCTTACAAAGTTCGCCCATGTCCATACCGTCTGTTCTCTTTCCCACTTGGCTTTATTTACATTCCACCACGCGCGGGCTGGTCCTTCGAATTGAAATACAGCAAAATTTACTTGTCTTTGCTCCGTGTAATTCAAAGCCGCGAAGATATTAATCATTGCCTCCAACCATTGCTCAGCTATATCCGGATCAGGCCCTCCTTGAAATTTCGGAGGTAGAAACTTTTGGAATCTCTCAAGAGCCTTATCCTCTCCGATCTCAGGATTTCGGGGTTGATTCACTGGCATTTGACCCTGTTGATCTACCAGTCGTGCCAGGATATTTGTCATTTGTTGCATCGCCGTTGCCATTTGATCTCCAGCCTCAACCCTCGGTCCCTGTTCTTGCTCGGCCACTGTTTCTCTTTCTTTTTTCGGTTCTTGAGCTTGCCTAGCTCTACGGCCACGACTAGTTCCACGTCCACGACTACGTCTCCCGTCCATATATATGTTTTCCCTCTCTCTTTTCTTTTCTTTTCCCCAAAAAGGTAATTTAGTAAATAAACACACTAAATTGACTACAGTAACAAATTCTAGCATTCCAAATACACCAATAAACATATACGCACATAACATGCCATATCAAGAAGACGGATAAGCAAATACACAATACATATCAAGTTGGACAGATAACCATGTACACACATGTATACTAACGTCATGTAGTAACAATATACAGGTAAATCAAAAGGAAAAGGCGAAGTCGTCCCAGTATCAGCCCGTCCAGTCCCTCACATCACTTACTATCCAAACTAGATGTCCCTCACGTCACTTACTAACGTCTTGTGCTCATTCTAGTCAGACAAAGCCTGTTCATGTTCCCAAAATGCAAGTCTCAAGTACTTAGCAGCGCCTCAACTCTGGAGTACTCAGGCACAAGAATCCGAAATAAGATAATCCACATCTCGAGCTGCAGTCCCAAGAGTAAACTATCTACAATCGGAATTCCTACCTGACATACCTATCTATGATTCTCAGATACCATGAGAAAGATTTAAGGCCTATAACATTCGCAATTCATAGCTTCACTTAGTCCCTCATACTTATTCACCACTTAGTCCAGGGTCACTCCGCGCCGAGACCACGCGAAGCAGCTATAGGTTTTATCCCTCAATCGCTTAACTCTCAAGTCAAATCGAATCAAATCAAATCCCACAGTCCGGCATCCTAAACTTCAAGCCTAGGATACACTACAGGAATCTGAAGCCTAAGCTCTGATACCACCTGTGACGGCCCTACCTCCCCCTAAGGCGAACCAAAGGGTTTAGCGGACCGCCTACCCGGCTTTCGCCGGGACTCAGTCGTTCCTTAATCAAATCCAGAATAAATCACAAGAATAAATAGGGCAGCAATCTAAATTTAAAGCGGAACTTATATATACATTGCTATCTCAAAAGGAAGTACAGCCATCAAATGTACAAAGGTTCTCACTTCACCATACAACCAGCCCGTGCCAAGCACTAGGGCGAGAACCATTACAAAAGAAACAAAAGACCTAGACTAGGCTAGTCTATGCTCTCATCCTGCTCACCGTCCCCTGTTAAGGAAAACAAAACTAAAGGGGTGAGCTAAAAGCTCAGTGAGGTTCCGAACAGCTAATCAAACAATCAATTCAACACATTAAACATGTAGTATCAATAATTCAAGAAACATTTACAATGGAAAGCAATAGTAACATTCATTAAAAGGATATGGGCTCACATGGAGCTATTCGTTCTTTCGTTCGTTCCCCTGACATTTCCCCTTATTCCTCCAATTATTTGAAATTTCCTTTTTGAGAAATAAAACCCTCGTGCCTTCGTTCGTTCATTCATCCCTTTCCGGACATTGACCGGACTCCACCCATCCGGACGTTGACCGGACTCCACCCATCCGGACGTAGCCGGACTACAAGGTAATACTCGAGTATACCAAATTCACCCAGGGTCACCATATCGCCCGACCGAGTCCGCTTCTGGCTCGAGTCGATCGGTAACGAAGGGCAGGGCCCAATTCAGCCAAAAGGCTTACATCATGCGCAACTAATGTTTCCATCATTAAATCATTGAAAATTTCACGTTTCATTAAGGTCGAGCGCGATAAAGTACACGCTCGCCTAGAAAACTCGTTTTAGAAATCCTTGAAAGCACTTAACACATTATCAAACAACAACAACAAGTCATGAAGTCAAGGAGAATATAACAAACAAGGAACACTCACCTAGTTATGCAAAATAACGTGCAAAATATCCTTCCGGATATTACCCTTAGTCACCAATGAAACCTAAGGTTGAACAAGAAAACATATTACAGTTTATCGAGCAAAACATTTAAGGGAAACAAAGAAACTGGACTAATTAGGAGTAAAACGTGTAAAGATGACTTTCAAGTAAGAAGAGGGTTGTTTGAACTCAAGGATGAAAAATCATGTTTTAAAATGGAAAACCGGTCATGGTATTGGCCAAATAGAAATCTAGCCCTCGAGCGAAAATTTGGGCAGCACGCCCTTTGTGTTTACCTAATTTTCCAGCCATTTTGGCTTCATTATTTTTCCTCAGCCAATCCCAAAGTCATACATATCATAAATTCAAGTCAATAGCCATTCCATAGGCTCATAACATCATAAGAACAAGAATCAAAGTAATAACAAGTGCGGAAATACAATCTAGCAAAAGACAGATTTGACGTGTGGATGCAGAAATAACATATCCGAAGCTACGTTTATCGGATTGAGGCGTAACTTATGCCGTTTTGAAGCTAAGACACAGGGATACAATGTTTATGAAGGTCACGTAGTCCAGTTTCCAATGCAACTTAGTCAAATCCTCAATTTACAGAACTAAAATCTAACTCATCGGCTGTCTAACTGCATTGTACTGTAATGGTCATAACTCAGGTTACAAAAGTCCAATTCAGGTGTTCTTAGAGGCATTTGAAAGCTAAGTCAGAATACTACAACTTTCATGTTTTGGTAAAAAGCTAAATCAGTACGGATCCTAGTGGAAAAACGTGATAAACTGGATGAACTGACGAAAACGGAACACTGGAAATTTCCTAAAATAGTGAGGGTATTTTGGTCTTTTCACAGGCTACGTTGCTCCGATTGAGCTGAAATTTTGCAGGCACCTCTAAAATGTTATTCCATACAACTTTCATGTTTTAAGCCAAGGCCAATTTGGCCTCTAACATAGGGCAATAAAAACGGGCAGAACCTAGTGACAATTTTCCAGAAATCTGAAATCTTTTGGTTTCAATGATAACTTTCTTAATTTCTTACTCCACTTGCTACCAAAACCCCCTATATAACCTTGGATACAACATATATTCATCATACATCAAGTTTAGGCAAAAATTTATTAAACTCTAACTTACATATTTCATTTAAAAATCACCACAACAACTTGCATCACTTGTAATCAAACCCAAAACATGGACTATTTAACATCTTAAACAAGAATAAAAGGATCAAAGCCATAGATCAGATTTTATACCTCAAAAAGAAGGCTTGCAAGAGTGATCCTCCACTATTTCTTGAAGTTTTTGGTTCCCTTAGCTTCCCAAGCCTCCAAACTTACAATCAATCGGTTTAGAATTCGATTTTAGCACTTGGTTGGTGTAAATCAAGAAGGAATTTGTTTTCTCTTGCTCTCCTTTTCTCTCTCTCTTGCTTGGCCAAGACCATAAAAAATGAAGAAGAAAGATGGCTGAAGTAAAGGATAAAAAGGCAAGAAAAAAAATTAATTAAGGAGCCATGAGGTGGTGACACTTGACGCCACCAAAGCCATGCAAATTTTTCTTTCTCTCCCTTACATTTTTTGCCACAAATTTCGGTCAAAGGCAGCTGGAAATGAAGGGATATTTTGCTCAAATATCAATGAGCTCATTTGGTAAGAAAGTGGTGGTCCAGTGGTGTGTTCAATCGGTAGTGTGCGGTACACGTCGGTTCACACCGTTTTTCTTTAAAACACCCGTACTAGGGTTTTTACTTCCTATTCACTAACGTTATATCATTGCTCCTAATCACATATTATTTCTCACTTAAAAGTCACTTTTAATCACCAAATTTGATCCTTGCTTCGTACCGAAAATCATCCGGCGAAAATCGCGAAAACCCTAATTTGCTCCAATTTTGAAAACGAAGAGTGAAACCCTACTTTCTAGATTCATTTGCACTTATTGGAGAATGATTGGGTAGTAGGGCTATAATAAAGGAATAATTTCTAAATAAAAAGGCATTTTTGAGAAAAATATAAGAAATTTGCGAGTCCTCACAGCCAGCCCTAGAAAACTGTGGATCTCTGTGGGATTTTCTGGCCTCTTCCAATTGGTCACAGCCTCTACTTTCGCCGGGTCAACCGAGATGCCTTCTTGGGAGATTACGTGTCCTAGGAAGGAGATTTTCTCCAGGCAAAACTCGCACTTACTGAACTTGGCATACAACTGATGCTCCCTTAGGGTCTGCAAAATAACTCTCAAATACTGCTTATGCTTCTCGCGAGTTTTGGAGTAGACCAAGATGTCATCAATAAAAACAATGACAAATCGGTCTAAATAGGGCTTAAAAACCCTATGCATTAAGTCCATGAAGGTGGCAGGAGCATTGGTTAATCCAAAGGGTATAACTGCGAATTCGTAATGCCCATATCTCGAGTTGAAAGCAGTTTTCGGAATATCCTCTCTCCTAATCAACAACTGGTAATACCCTTGTCGGAGGTCCAGTTTCGAGAAGACCACTGCTCCTTGCAACTGGTCAAACGACTCATCAATGTGGGGCAGTGGATACTTATTTTTAACCGTGATATTGTTCAGGCCCCGATAGTCGATACACATTCTCAAACTTCCGTCTTTTTTCTTTACAAATAACACAGGGGCTCCCCAAGGAGACCTACTCTCTTGAATGAACCCTCGCTCCAAAAGGTCTTGTAATTGTAATTTTAGCTCCTTGAGCTCCGCAGGGGCCATTCGGTATGGGGTTTTTGAGATGGGTGAGGTTCCAGGTAACAGGTCAATCTTAAATTCTATCTCTCTCTCTGGCGGCAAGGATACTAACTCATCAGGAAACACGTCTGGGTATTCCCTTACTATGACCACGTCCTCTACTTTCAATTTATCCGTGGGGTGTTGATTAGAAAGGCTAAAAATCCTTGTGCCCCTCGATTTAGTAGTTTCCTAGCCCGAATGCCCGAGATTAGGGCAGATGAGGCTAATCTTTCCCTTATATTTAGGGTCGCCTCCCCAGGAATGCGGAACTCCACCACCTTCTTTTTACAGTCCAATTGGGCGTTATACCTGGCTAACCAATCCATGCCTAGAATCACATCATACCCCTTGATGGACAGGCTAATCAAGTCTCCTAACAATTTTTTCTCTCCTACCCAAACCTCATAATCCCTATAAACCATACTAGTAACCAAATGTTGATTCCCCGTAGGTGTACTAACTTCTAGGTCGTATGGTAAACTAGCAGGTTTTATATCGATGCTACATATGAAATCAGGGTTAACAAAGGAATGAGTGGCACTAGAATCTATTAAAACTTTGGCAAAGCGGTGGAAAATAGGGATCGTACCTTCTACGACCTCAGAGGAATCTGGGACCTGTTGGGGCTCTAACGAATACACTCGAGCTGGCACCTTAGGTTTAGCCCCTTCTCCCTTCGCTGGTCCGGAATTGGTCCTTGGCGGTTGTTAGCTTCCCTTTCCATCTGGTTTTAGGACTGGGCAGGTGGCAAGTCGGTGGTCTGCACTTCCGCAGCACAGACATTTCCCTTCTTTCTTCCAGCAATTATCCTTGGAGTGGTTCGGCTTTCCGCAGTACCCACAAGGCCCACGGGATGCCGAACCTGAACCCTTCTGGAAGTTTCCGCCTTGGCCTCTCCCGGCTGAGCCACCCTTGGACTGAGCCCTTCTGCCGAAACCCGACTGTCGTCCACCTCCCACTTCTCGTCCAAACTTGGAGGGGGTACCTTTATCCCCTTGCCCCAAACCGCTTCCAGGAAAGCCGCGCTTTTTTGCCTGGAAGTTCCTCACTTGGAACCTAGCGCTTTCCACTCATTGCGCCTTCTCGACGGCCTCGCTAAAAGCGTTAATCTGGGCCACCGCAAGATCCTTCTGAATTTCTACGTTCATACCCTGGATAAAATGCCTTATTCGACGTTGTTCGGTCATGATCAGCTCAGGAGCAAATTTTGACAGGCGGATGAACTGGCTCTCGTACTCTGCTACTGACTGGGCCCCTTGACGAAGTCGGATAAACTCGTCTTCCTTCCTCTCCTGAACTAGAGGAGGGAAGAATTTCGCATTGAACTCCCACATAAAGTTCACCCAGGTTCTGGGCATTTGTTCCCGTTCCCATTTTTGTCGAATAACGTTCCACCAAGAACGGGCCGCCCCTTCCAGCTGAAAGACGGCAAAGGTTACCTGCCTTTCCTCAGTATAGCACAAGGTGGCAAAAATATCTATCATTTTCTCAAGCCACCTTTCGGCGACATCCGGGTCCGGCTCCCCAATAAACTTGGGGAGAGCAAACTTTTGGAATCTTTCGAGAGCTCTGTCCTCGCTCTCGATGTGGTTGCCAAGGTTTCCAGGATTAGGGTTCGGGTTTTGGCCCTATTGCTGCACCACTTGTGCCAGCAGGTTGGTCATTTGCTGTATAGCGGCAGCTATTTGAACGTTGGGATCAACCCGCGGTTCTGGGTTAGGTCCAGATGAGGTTTCCCCAGCGCCCCCGTCCGACGTGGGTTGCCTACTCTCGCGCCCACGTCCGCGTCCACTACGTGTCCCTTTCATCAGTCTAAAACAATCTAGGCAAACGTAGCTATGCATTAAAGATCATGATAAGTAAGAAATCAAAAGTTTTTCACAATCTAACATATATACAATACAAAATAACATCAAACAGTCACACATTAGCAGTCAGTCAAGTACAAACATAGACAATCCACAAGGGAATGGCCTCATCAAAAGAATATACACGTAGCTAATCCAAACGTACAAAATGACTAGCTAAGGCTCTTTTCCCTATCCGCCCTATATACAGAAAACAAAACTATCCAAAGGACCCTAAAACCCTAAGAGTCATAACCTAGTCCGTCGTCGGGCTAGTGGACCCACCCGACGGGGTGGATTCAATCCCGGGCCTGGGCCCGGGCCCCACACACGAGGCCTTGTCGCTCTCATCCTTGAACAAATCATCACAGAGGTGCAGAATCGACTCGGCTCAAACCCTAACCTTCTGAGCTCGCGTAGTCGAACGCTCACGTGTCTCCCTAAGTTGAGCGCACAGGTTATCTACCCTATCTTTTCCCTCAAGCACGTCGTACTCCAACTCCTTAATTCGCTTGGATTGTTTCTCGTTGGCCGCCCTCAACTAATTCACCTCGGCCTCGAGCCTAGCGTTATCTTTGGCCAGCTCCTTCAGTTCCTCGGCCACGGCCAATACTAAGGTGTTAGGGTAGGCGTAGGTGTGGCGACACTCGCAACGACGAAGGCGACTCGCCGCACTTCAACGCACTACAGCCCGTCTGGGTCGGATCTGGTACGGAATCACCGGAAGCACCCCGTGCGGTCGCTCCCCAACAGGGCTACCACTAGGCCCACTATGTCCCGTCCATCCTACACCAAAGAGAAAGTAAACGTAAATAACCTTAAGGAACATAATCGAAATAATCCTCAAATCAAGCATTTCTAATACACCCAGGCCAATTCAAACCTAGGCTCTGATACCACCTGTGACAGCCCCACCTTCCCCTAAGGCGAACCAAAGAGGTTAGCGGACTGCCTTCCCAACTCTCGCCAGGACTGACGGTGCATGCAAATACGATCTAAAACGTTTCGGGAAAATAAAACGCGCTCACACAAGCCGAAATCGCAAGTATAAGTACTAAAGTAGGCTCAAGTCGGTGTATAGTGGGTGCCATGTCATATAACTCGGAAAAACATTCCCAAACTAAATAGGACACATAAACAGGATTAAACAGTGTTATACACATACGTTTGTAAATTTACAAGACAAAAGAGAGATAATTAGATCAAAATACATTTAGCGTTTTGCCCAAAAGGAGCTATTCAAAATACATTCACATAAGCTCAACTCGGCAACAAACATTCATAGCCTTTCCAAAAGTATTCAAATTCTTGTAAGGAAAATAAAGGAATAGAGTGAGCTTACGCCCAACTACCACTCAAGCAACGAAAATCATATAAGCAGATAGCATTTCATTCCAATTCATGTAATAAAAGTAAGCCAAGAGTACACATCAATAGAATTGGTAAAAGGATACAGACAGCTCTTAAGAGCCATTTTCCTCGCTTGTATACTTGATCGGACTTCATTGACCCTCCGTCAATATTTACCAGGTAACCAACCGTAGGCCCCACTTTACTTCCATTCCTTCCACCCATCATACACCTATCGGGCCCGAACTCCATACAGTATAAATTTGGTAATGCTCGAGTATACCAGAACCAAGAGTCTCATACTCAATGATTCCCTGTAACAGTCCCCATGGCTCATCAATTTTCACGACCAAGCCCTCGCCGGCTCGATTCAATCGACTACCAATGGGGTTGAGTTCAGTAGTAACAGTAATGGCCGTTGGATACTCGTCCAAACGACACCAAATCAAGTATTTGCATGTATCACTCAATTATACAGTAAACAGTCATATAAGATAAAAGGGTGAGAGTGATCAAGTACACCCTCACCTCAATCAAGGTCAACAATGCAATTAAGCCATCAAATCATCGATTTCAAGTGTAACAAAGCCACATAGTAACAATCAAGTGAGTTGTATACTCACAAAGCAAGCAAGTGAAATTCATAAACTTCCGCCCAAAGAGCGTCTTTAATCACTGTCACGCCCTAAAATATTCAAACAAGCACAATAAGACTCGATTACAAGTCATAGATCAATCCTACATACTACCAAAAATAAGGCTCCATTAGAACGTATAAGTACTAAAGTAAGCTAGGGAAAATCCGGAAATGGAAGTTAAGATCTAAACCCTAAAAACAGTTTTTGACATCGTTTAGCGGTTTTGACACCACTAGCACTACGATTATCGGATATATGTACAATATACACCATTTCGAAGCTAAAAGAAAGAGCTACAATGTTGAAGAAGGCCACTCAGTCCAGTTTGTAGTGCAACTAGGTCAAAAGTTCAATGTACTACATTAGAACCGCAAAAACAGGTTAACAAACCGAATTCTGGTAAAATAACCATAATTCAGGCTACCAAGGTCCAATTCAAGTGATTCCAAAGCCATCCGAAAGCTAAGATACCAGGCTATATTTCTCAAGAAGACATCAACTACCCAATCAGTCGTATTCCCAATCCAATTAACCAATTACCAAAGCTGATTTTCAATTTCGGACAGAAACAGGGCAGCAGGGATATTTCAGTCTTTTCACAGGTTATGCTACTCAGATTGGCCTGAAATTTTGTAGGTAACTATAAAATACTATCCTCTACAACTTTCATGTTTTAACCCAAGGCTAATTCAGCCACTAACTAGGAGAAACAGTACCGGGCAGAATGAGGTTAATTGAAACCCTAACTTCGGAAATTTCCTTTCAATGCGGAAATTTTCCGCAAATAGCCACAACTTACACCCTCTAGCTTCATTGTGAGGCCCCAGTCCGTTCGTAAGTCGATATTAGGGTTATTTGATATTCGGTATAGAAAAAAATCAGGGTTTTATGGCTAGGAAGGAAACCCTAATTCGGTTGAGCTTGAAAATCCTAGTTTACGTATTATGATTATAAGGTTCAAGCTATAATTTATATTCGGTATTCTAGTCTGTACCTTGACATAGGTAAATATAGGATTTGTTTTAATTACAAAGGTTTAGTAAGTTTGAATGATTAGCAAACCTCTAGTGTTACTATATTAGAAAGCTTAAGTGGAGTTTTATTTATCGCCCGCCTTTTTCCACATTTTCTTTATTAGAAAAGTTCTCCAGATAATTTTTATGAGTAAATATAGTTTTAGATGATTTTTCTAGTATCGGTTAGATTTTGAGAAAATAAGAACGTATATCGGACGTGGGACCCACTAGTGCGGAAAGTTCGGAAAAATTCGGCCAATTAGGTTAAATTCCGGATACTGTGTGAAATTTATCGGGTGTTAAGAGATAAGTAGAGAGTGAAATTTGATTGATGTGAGAGGAAAAGAAAGGGATAGGAATGCATTTAAGAGGTGACAAGTGTCACCATCTCATTGGACATGACTTATGATTTACTATTCATGCTTTTGACTTTTGACCAAATTGAGTAAATATCTCCAAAATTCACTAAAAATTCACTCATTTCTTCTCCTCCATAGCCGGCCCTCTCTCTCTAACAAAGAAGGAAAAAACCTCTTCAATCTTCAAGCTTTCCACTAGCTCAAATCATCCAAACCAATTGCCTAAACCAGTTTCTACTCCATACAACCTTTCCATTTGGTGTTAGTGGTGAGTTTGGTGAAGTTTTTGGAAGAGCTAAGGTGGTCTACAACTCCTCTTCTCTTGTATACTAGGTAAGTGATGATTGAACATCCTCCTACACCTAATGATGTTTAATTTGTGCTTAGTGGTGGCTAAAGTGATGGAATGTGTGATTTATTTCTTGATTTGAAATGAATTGGTGAAGTTTTTATTTTTTTGAGGAATTTTCTGGTTTAATGTGATCATGGTGTTGTGGTTGTTTATGATGGTTGATAATGAGGGGTAATGACTCTAGTAGGTGTGTTTGATAGGAAATTGCAACCAATTTTGGGTTTGGAATGAAATGTGAAAAGTTAGGGTTTCATAACCCCCTTTTCTGTCTGGTTTTGGATCATATGGTTAAAGGCCGAATTGGCCTTTCCTTGAAACATGAAAGTTGTAGGTATTGATGTGTTTGAGGTGCCTGTAAAATTTCAGGTCATTTGGAGTAGTGTAGAGTGAGTTATGTCGATTTTACTGTTGCTGTTCTGGGTTGATCAGAATGTGAAAACTGCACTTGTAATTGGTTGTTTTGGCTGGTATTGCTTCAGAATTAGTTGTTATAGTCTTCTAATGAAATGTATCCCTGTTTCTAAGATTTTGGATGGCTTTGGAATTTCTGGATTTGGACTTGTGTAGGCTGAGTTATGATGTTTGTACTAGAATACGGTTTGTGATCCTGTTTTCCGATTCTGGTATAGTGTCTTGCATTTTTGACCTTGTTACATTCCAAATTGGACAAAGTTTCCTTCTTCAACATTGTAGCCCCTTAAGTCCTGGATATTCTTGTAAATTTTCTGGTTAAACGGATTAGTATATCCTGAGCTATAAACGAAATACTCAGACCTGTTTTGACCGTCAAATTCTGTTACGTTTTTGGAAAGTTTCTGACCGTGACTTTTTTTGATTTTGATAGAGTACGATCTGGGTGTCGACTCTGTCATAAGAAATGTAGATCTTGGTCACAGGTTCGAAACGCTATAAAGTGCGTCAAAATCCGAGTCACGTAGCTCTAGTTATGATCGAAATAAGAATTCATGTCAGGACTGTTCTTATATCCGGACAGTTTACGACTGGAACTTTGGCTTCACATTTGACTGGGTTACAAGCTGTTTGGGCTTGCGACCAAAACACCAAACTTATAGCCCTATATCAGAGATTTCTAACGCCCTTGAAATTTCATGAATCGGATTTATAAAACCTGAGATATAGCCGAGCAAACAAGGCTTGCCCGTGAAAATGACCATTTTCTGGTCAGATCTGTTTTGGTCCTGATGACCAATTTCCGTTCCGGATTTGGATTGCCGACCTTCATGAAAGTTGTTCCATTTGGAATGAACCATCTAACTGCCAATTTTCAGCTCTTTTGACCATGTGTAGCATAGAAAACAATTTGCACTCAAAACTGACCATTTGTGCATTGGCCAGATTTCGTAAGTGATTGTGTTTGGTTCATTTGGGACTGAAACCTCCAGTTTCAGTGTAGACACCAAATTTTGAATAATTTGTATGTATCATCTATTTCATGATTTTCATTTTAGATTGCTTGCATTTTAGTTCGTTATTGTGTGTTTTGCACTATTAGTTGTTACGATATTTTAGTTTTATTCATTTTCGCCCTTTTAGTTGACCTATTTCATTTGCTATTTATTCTTATTTACTTTTAATTTTAGTTTTTAGTTTTAGCTTTTAAGTTTAAGATTAGCATAGAGTTTTAGAAATAGAAAAGGAAAACATCAAAAATATGTTTTAGTCATTTTGTTTTTATTCAATGCTTTCTTGAAGGAAAAATAAAAATGAAAAATCATAAAAAAAAGAGAAAAGAGAAAATTAAAGAAAAGAGGAAAAAGAAGAAAAATTCAAAAATATATATATATATATATATATATATATAGGCCTTAGTTGGCTTGGAAAAATGGAAAGAAAGAAAAAGGAAAATTTGTTCACAAAAATATGTTTATTTCTTTAAATTCAATCTTTGGGCACTTTAGTTATTTTTATTAAGTTATTTTGAGAAAAGAAAATGATGAAAAATTAAAAATTAAAAATTAAAAATGGCCATTTTTGTTTAGTTTTTTGTTTAAAATTATTTTTGTTTTATTATTATTACCTGGTTTGTGTAATTTTGTTATTATTTTTATTTATATTTTATTTTATCATTTCTGTAATTATCAAGTTGTTTTAAAAAAAAAAAAAAAACCGCAGCATGCACGCTGCAATTTTTTGCAGCGTGCAAAGGACAACCTCAATAGACATCGGATGGCCGGATGGAAAGGGAAGGGACAAGCCTTCATCCTCACCATTGGGGTGAGGGTTTAGTGGCTTTGTGTTCCATATAAAAGGCAAGGAGAAACCACAGCCGCAAGGGAGATTTTTTGGTGAGCAAGGGGGAGTGTAAAACATATAGCTACAGCTAAGAGGAAAGGAGAGAGTCGGAGAAAGAGAAGTAAAACCGAACAACTGCTAAGAGTTTGAGGGGTTAGAGAGAAACTGAAGTAGAAAGGGAAGAGATTTTGGGAGGATGAAGATCTGAAAAAGGGGAGAGCTTGATCAGGAAACAGCAGGGAGAGTGAGACGAGAGGAAAACAAAGATTGACAAGGGTAACGAGAAGGAACCATCTGGGAACTCTTGGAGTTGGCAGAAAGCCTGAGAAACAGCGGAAAGGAGAAAACTTTGCCGGTCTCCATCAGTAGCTTGAATCCATTCATCTTACCAAGAGGTAATTTTGAACTTTATCCCGTTCTTTTGCTTTCTGCACGGCGTGTTCTTCTTTGGTTGTTTAGTTCCACTTCCCTGTTATAGCTTTGTCGTTGGAAGTGGTAGAAATTGCTGTGCTGGTTCGAAAGATCACGTCTTTGGTTGAAATTTATTAGTCGTGGGTGCCCAGAATGTCATGGTTGTGAAGTTACAGAATATTATCTCAGATTCTGCATGATCTTGTTTGGGGTTTTAACGTACGAATGATAAATTGCAAAGAGGAGATTAGAAATTATGTAGGATCTTCATGAACGAATTTGGTTTTGATTAGCCTTTCTGCAACTCAGTTTTCTGTTTCGTTTATGGGTTCAGCATCGAATTCTGATGTGGTGTTTTAGGAGTTTTTCTACAGATTTCTCCTTAATAAGCTTATGAGGTTTGTTTGAATCCTAGTGTGGTTATGTTTGTGTTTGAAAGTTTGCCGCAACATGTCATTTGCTCCTTGCCCATCGCTGCATTTTGACACATCAGCTGGAGTTTTGGTGCTTTCTTCGCTGCATTTTTTTTTGGTTTCCTCACTGCTAAAATTGATGTCTGGAAAGTGTGTGTGTTCTTGGTGAATAAATGGTGAATTTAATGCATGTTTCGGCATTTTAACCTATATAAGCTCGTCGCTGCAAAGTTTCTGCAGCAAAACAAAAAAAAATTGCATTTTTCTGTTCTGTTTTTCTGTCTCATGGTTGTTCCCCAAGTCTTTACACCTAAGTTGCATGCTTATTTTGTCTTGAGGGCAAAGAATGGAATGATTTGGTGTCGGGTTTGCGTGTTTGGGGTTTAAAAGAATGCTTAGGCTATGATCAAATGCTTGCTGAAAGGAAACGAGTCATGATTGCTAAACCATTTCTGCACAAACTTCTCCAGCATTTGCGTGACTTCCCTTCTGTGTTTTGGCTTGTGCTGGATATTGAAGTCGTGAATCTTGTTGTTAGTCAAAGTTTTGTTGCCTGGCTGAAAGAATTTGGACTGAAATTGTGGTTTTTGGGTTCGAAATGCTGAAAATAAAAGCGTAGCAAACATTGCAGAAATGCATCCCTGAATAAGTTCGAGTCTGCTAGTATTAGCCTGTCTTTTGCTGCATTCTATTTTGCCGTTGCCCCCTAGCAGCCATCATCCCAAATTTACTGTCTTAATCCTGCAATAAGAGTTGTTGTCTTAATCCTGTAATGTTGGAATGGTTATATGCTTAGATGGAATGGTTTTGATCAAAGCTTGGAAATGAGAAATGCAGCAGACCTTCATTCTTGTTCTTTTACGTAGCTTGCATGAATATTGCATGAATATTTTCCAGAAAAATTGCATTCCAACTCCCCAAGTCTCCCCTTGTTCTACTATGACCCCAAAATTAAGAAAACTAATCAATTGGGTCCCTGAGATCTTTTGCAGCAATGCACTATGGCCCAATTACATTTCTTTTTCTTGCATTAGGTCCTAAGGTGTTTGCATTTGAATCATTAATTGATCTTTATTATTTTTGGGACCTTTGAAGCTCTTTGATGATTCATTTTGACGTTGATTGCGATTGATTAGTGGTCGTTATTGGGTTCTAGAAATGCAAGTTTAAACCATTCATGGACCTTCATTCACTCTTGGATTCTTGAGATATGATGTTTGCTTGGACTTTATTTTTTTACTTGGGGACCTTTGAGTTTTTAAATGCTTCAATTAGGTTCAAATGATTTGAGTAGTGCTTGCATTTGGGTCTTTAGTGGACGTTATGCTTGGGGATTGGATGATCATGCCTTTGCCTTGGTCTTTAAGTAGTTT
This sequence comes from Coffea arabica, assembly GCF_036785885.1. Taxonomy (NCBI): domain Eukaryota; kingdom Viridiplantae; phylum Streptophyta; class Magnoliopsida; order Gentianales; family Rubiaceae; genus Coffea; species Coffea arabica. The sequence goes on from NC_092314.1 coordinate 24,396,556, forward strand.
TGACTTCATTGAGTTGCAATTGTGGGAAAGTTTGATGTTTTGGTGGGTTCAAATTGTTTAGTTTATATCTTATCACTAAATTGGTGCATTAATCTTTTGTTTTTGGTGATTTTAGCCTAAGTTAGTCTTTTCTTGGGTGACTCTAGCCAAGTTGAGTTTGTTTACTTCCTTAGTATCACCAACGGGGAGGTATAATCTCTTTTACCCCTTTTGTTTCTCTCCTATGTGGACTAATGTGCTAATTGAAATTTGCATGTCTACTTTGCTTTCATAGCTTTCTTTAATTTAATTTCTTTTATTTATGTCATTTACTTTTGCTTTTTATTTAAGTTATTCTTTATGGGGTATGTGTACACCTCTTGGCTTGTAATAGATAGGGCTTGGAGGAGCATTCAATGAAGACCTATCGAAGACGTGTGCCTAGCTAGCAAATGTAATAGTTAGGGCTTTAATTGCCTATGTGTTGTGTGTTACTTGCTTTAATTAGGTTTGCTGCATCTAGTTGAGCATGCTAAGTGTTATGTGCTATGTGTTTATAAGTGTTTGGCATGTCTACTCGCTTTCCATAGCATGAATGAATGTGATGGGATGAATGTACGTTTCCGCTAGTCCAACGCTAGTCGGAATTCATAGAATGGGCTAGTCCAATGCTAGACCCAATAGGTTCTTTTTTCCCTTTTTCATTAAGTGCATGATCACCACATATCACGCATTTTTCCTTAGTTTGTCATTTGGTATGTTCCTCAAACCCCTTCCCCTTCATTTTAGGACTTGCATCTCATGCTAGTTAGGGTTTATTTGCGTGAAAATCCCCTCTTGATAAGGGAAACGAGCGAGTGTGGCTACTCGATAGCCTTAACACGCTAGTTTTACCTTCTAATCCGAGGGAAAATCAAAGTCGAAAATTAGGCGTCATCCCCGTACCCAATTTGTTGCATTCCCTTAGGGACATACTTTCATTTTTTTTCCCTTCCATGCTCTTTTAATCACCTTTTTTTTCCACATTTCTCAATCCATATTTTTCACTATGTTTTACTCATCTTACTCCATAAGTAGAATTCAAATTTCACATATATATTTATAATCCTATCTTCATTCATTTGCACACACTAATACTTTGATTTTTCATCCAAATTCACACGTGAACTTTCTTTACACATGCGCACACAAACACTTTGTTTTTTTACACCATTTCATACATGAATCTTTTCATACACTTGCACACTTGCACTTGAGTCACCATTTGCATCAATCGACCTCTATGAGGTTTCCCTTTATTGGCCGCCACAATTCATGTGGTCTGGGACCAAAAACCTCACGAGAGACATCGTAGAATTTAGGATTGCATTTTTTCGTTTTTGCATTCATATAGGCATAATCCAACATGCAATACATACCCTGGGTAGAAAGTCAGGAAAGTTAGGGTTAAATCACGCAACTAGCCTTGGCTAGGTCAAAGGGGTGCCTTGGAGTCTATCCTTGCCTTCCCCTTTGTCAAACGTGACTCCCGAACCTTTTTCTTTGTTTTACGTAGACTAGGAGTCGTTTTAAAAGGGGTTTATTACTACTTGACTTTAAAACTCATTTTTAGGTGACTTGGTACACCTTAAATCATTACCAAGTGGCGACTCCAAACTTTTCTTTTCAAACCCTTTTTAAAACTATTTTTTGGGTCAAATCGTCGCTTTCCAAGTCCCATTGAGACCCATGTCTTTTCAACTCACAAAAATCATTTTCCAATCACAATTGAATCAAAAACATCTTTCTCAAACCATTCATTTATTTATCAAAAAATGGGGCGCGACAGTTGGCGACTCCACTGGGGAACTTCCTAAGTGGGTCCAAGCATTTTGACTTAACCATTTGTTTCCTTTTTTCTACCCTTTCTATGCATGGCATGTGGATATTAGGATTGCATTTTCATCTTTAGGACCTTTTTGTCTTATGTACGTAATCAAACAAATCCCTCGACTCACGAATGTATGTTTGAATGAATGTTTACTTGTTATCTCGCGCTTGCATTGCATTTTTGGGAGGTACGGGTCACCCTAGAGCCTCGCGTTGGTTCTTGACCCTTCCCCTCCAAACGAGCACTAGCATACGAGCATACGCTTTACTTCTTTTATCCCTTTTATTTTTCTTTAGTGGCTTGTCACGCCACTCCACCCTGTTAGGATTTTAGGCGACCACTTGGACATGTGATCGTATCATGACGTGTGCGTAGCATGATCCGAGTCGGTCACTCGATCTTCCGCTTTAAACTTTAGGTTGATGACCTATTAGTTTTTAGTCGAAGGTTGAGGTTTTTTTAGATTCGCCCAGACGGGTAGCCGTAACACGACGTGTGCGTAGCAACGTCTGGGGAATCGCTCGAGCCACCGACAAGGAACTTGGGAGTGATGACCCTTGGTTTCCAAGTATGAAGGCTCGGGGACCTGAGCTTATCGAGTCTAGATGCATTAGTGAACCCTAACCTCATGCATCCATTTTAGCTTGCCTAGGGTAGAGTCAGCCATACCCTATTAGGGACACTATTCACGAGGGGAGGGGTCCAACCCCTTTCTTCTTTTATTGCTTTATTTCCTTGTGTTGATTTTGTTGCTACAATGTGTTATGTGTATTTATCGGACTGAGCTAACTTTTCTTGGTTTTGTGTCCCAATTGCATTCACAAACCCTAGCAAATAAGAGGTCTGGCATGACCTTTTTTTAGAAACCTACCCTTGTAGATAGGCTATTGCACATGTGAAAATTGTGATATATCTTGTTCATAAATTAATGCCATACCATTTTTTAGGCTCACCCTGGCAAACAAAGGGCTCCTTAGGTCACGTCTCATTTCAAATTGCATTTTTCCCTGCTTTGAGAAAAATGGCATCATGCATAAGCCTTAGAAAGGGAATGCCACTTAGGGAATCCCACATTAGGGACAAGCCAACCTAATTCCCATGGGTATTTAACCCAATTTTTGGGATTTGCACGTTTAAATTTCTGTTAACCAGAGAAATGGGACCTGTAGGTAAGGTATTTGACTCCGGTTTTGGTTTATAGATGGAAAGCCCTTGCCGAGTGCAACAGATGTTAGTAGTGCCGCCGGAGGTACAAAGATGGCCCACATTACTCTCACCCAATGAGGTTAACCAAATAGCCGATCGATTAGGACACATCGGGGATTTCAAGGACATTAAGTCCGATGGATATTTGGTAGAACCTTTGGTGCATCTATGGGACCCCACTTGTTCTGCTTTTAGAGTTGGAAAAAGGGAGATGACCATAACGATTGAGGAAGTCGCCGGATTTCTCAATTTGCCGATTCAAGGAACTGCCGTGGTATTGCCGCTAGTATCTAACAAAGCTGAATTTTGCCGTTTCACTGGGTTAAAGGAATCAGTACTACAAGGGGCAGACCAAAATATAGAGGCGAAGTTCTTATTTGATCGATTTGCGCTAAGAGATGGTTTTGAGAGGCATCGAGGGGACTTCTCGTTTACTTCCAAGGAAGCGTGGGATCGAAAGAGAGTCTGGGTATACGGTTTAGTCATGACGGGAACCTACTTTTTTCCTAGGAAAGACAAAAAGATAGCCTTCAAGCTCACTAGAATCCTGTATGACTTGTTTCTCGGAATTAATGATAGGCCGTGTTCCATTATTCCTACCATTTTGGCCGACATCTTCATAGCCTGCACTACCTGTCAGAAAGGGAAAAAGTTCTTTTGTGGTTCAAATTTGATCTTACATATATGGGGAATGGAGCATTTCATGAGACGACCGGCTATTTCATCGAGTCTACCAATGCTTGCATACAACTGGATAACCACACATCACAAGAGGATAAACAGAGACAGTTTGCCGCGTAATGCAGCTGAGTTTATGGATTTCTTGAAGAACGTGACCGATCAAAATATTAGATGGGTGTTGGATTGGACCGATTGTACTAAACCCGTTCTTCGCACTCAGGCATCCGAATTCATTCTCCTACTGGGTACTCAAGGGATTACCGCGTACGTCCCAAAAAGGTTTCTCAGACAATTAGGGCGTACTCAAGAAATACCACCCGTGCTTGACATGAGCGAAGTCACCATTATTTTCAACTGGGGAATGTGCCCAAATCAAATCCCTATGAAAGATCGGATTATTGACGCCTGGGTGACGCTATCTGATGACGTGAGTTTTAGATACATCCCGGAGCTCAAGCAGAAGGGTTTGACGACTTCACAATACGAAGACTGGGTAGGAGGATCCATTGCGCAAGAAATTCAAGATGAGCCATCTGAGGAGGTGAAAAAGTTGAAAGCCATTATCGAAGCAAAGGATAAGGAAATTCTGCAGTTAAGTAAGTCTGTCGAAGCATACAAAGGGATGGCCGAGCAAAGCAAGCAATTGTATGAAAATGAACGAGGAAGGCGTCAAGAGCTGAAAAGGAAATGTGCAGAATTATATGACCAAACTGAATGTGTTAGAATTCCATATGCTAGGGAAACAAAGGACTCTGTATTAGATAGGTTCAGAAGTTTTGGCAATCTTGTACGGAATCGTCTTCGTGACATGATGTAAATATTGGCAAGTTTATCAATGAAAATGATTTTTCCTTTGCCCTTATTTGGAATTATTGTCAAAAACAGGTTTGTGTTACGGGTCCCATTTCGAAGGTGTTGCATCATGCTAGGCCTACCCTTGGCACGAAAAGGGCCCCCCAAGTAGGACATGCATCCGAATTGTTTGAATAATTACTAACTCACGTCTTTTTCTTTTTTCTCTTTTTTTTGAATAAATTACAGAAATTCAGTAATCATTGGTTTATCTAAAGAAGTCTTTTGCATTCTCAGGTAAATTTTCAAAATAGTTTTTCGGAAAAGCCCCATTATTACGCGATCCCGAAGTAAAGCCCAAAGGAATCGTGTAAACATGAGTACTCAACCAGAATCATCCGATAAGGCCGTTGCAACTACCCAGCCAGAGGGCGCAAGTCCTGGGGTTCAGTTGACAGAGTTACTCACAAAATTTGGGGAAATGGCATCAGAAATGGCCGCTCAGAAAAAGTTGATTGACGAACTCGTTAGTAGCGGAGTGCAACCTGAGCCTGTACCCGCTACACAACCACAATCCGAACCATTTGTTATTCCTCCATTTCAAACTACGTTTGAGGGAACTTTCAACCCGCAATATGCTTTTACTCAAAATCCTCCTTTCTACCCTTCTTATGGTCAAGGATTTCAGCCTTAAAGCGACCCAAACATGCATTTGAACCCACCAGTTTTTTATCAGCCTACCGCAGAGCCCGTCGTGCCGGAGCACACTTTCCAAAATAAGCCTGAAATGGGTGAATCCTCAGCTCCAATTGATATGAAGTTGCTCAAACGTCTAGATCGTTTCGATGAATTTATGAGGAAGAGCCAGGGGTTGAATAAGCAGGGAGTCCTGGATTATGATGAATTGTGCCTTTTTCCGAACGTGCAGTTGCCTGAGGGGTTCAAAACCCCTAAATTTAACAAATATGATGGGACGGGTAATCCCAAGACACAAATCCTACTATTTGCCAACAAATTGGGAAAGCCCGTAGATGATGAGAATTTGCCTTTAAGGTTGTTCCCCGAGAGTCTGGAAGGGGATGCGCTTGACTGGTATTCTAACCTGAAGCTTGAAGACGTGAAAACCTGGATTGATTTGTCTAATGCATTTGTGAGGCAGTACGAGTACAACTGCGAGTTGGCTCCGACCCGAATTACGTTAGAAGGAACGAAAAGGAAGCCTTCTGAGGACCACAAGACCTATGCCAAGAGGTGGAGGAAAATAACTGCAAAGGTCGAGCCACCAATGACCGAGGATGAAATCATACGTACTTTCATAAAAGCCCATGATCCGCCGTACTTCGAAGAGATTTTCCGTATGACCGGATGTTCGTTTGCTGCAATTGTAAATAAACTTGAGGAGTTTGATGACTTTGTGAGAGTTGGGAAGATTGTCAATGTCTCCGCCCTTAAATCTCAGTTGGATGCTTTACAAGGTCAAGGAAGCAATGTGAAAAAGCCGCCGTTCAAAAAGAAAGAAGGGGATGCAACCTTTATTTGGAACCAAAACCCTTCGCCTAGACCCCGATATCAACACAATCCAACTTACCAACCACCTTATCATTACTATTCGAACCCGCATCCTGTATACACTACCAACATCCACCACCCTCGACCTCGCCCAAGCTATCCTAACCCACCTTCAGCCCTTTTTCAAATTTCCCAACCAAATCCACCCCAAAACCGACCTCGCCCTCCATATAACCCAAGATTTCCTCCACCAAATAGACCTGTTTACAACCATCCTCAACCTCCTGAACCTTACAACCGACCCCCTAGCTGTACATTTACCAATTTAGGCAGGCCTCTGGACCAATTGTATGACCAGTTGAAGGCCGCCGGGAAAATTGGTACAGTGCCCCCTCCGACCTACCCATATGGCATGCCCGCGTGGTATAACCCGCAAGCTGTCTGTGCTTATCATTCAGGGGCCACCGGACATTCGACTATTGATTGCAAGGCGCTTAAGCATAAAATCCAAGATATGGTGGAAGCCGGAGAGATTGTAATCCGGAAAAGGGAGGCGCAAGGGCCGAACGTAAATAGGAATCCTTTACCGGAACATGCCAATATTATTGGGGTTATTCTGGATGATACGGAGTATGTGGAACCAGTCAGAGAATTGGCAAGGGAAGCTGAAGTGTTTGGGGTCACAGACCAACCCTTTGTCATAGAACTGCCATTTGAAGAGGACGAAAAGCCCTTTATTTTGGATCTCACGCCAGCTGAGAGTGCGGCTTTGGAGCCAATAGTCGTTGAATTTCCGAAGCAGGAGCCTGTCCTGAGCCTGCAACAAGTACCGTGGAACTATGATGAACCTGTCATACAGATTGGGGAAAAGATAATTGCAAAGGAAGAAGTGTCAGCGGTCACCAGATCGGGGAAGGTTGTTAGTCCATTTGAAGCTGCCATTCCGATTCAAGCAAATAACTCTGAGCCATCCGCCAAACCAACAGTTACCGAGAGAGAAGCCTTAGATTTCCTTAAAAGGCTCCAAAGAAGCGAATACAATGTGATCGAGAAACTTAGCAAGTCGCCCGCTCAAATATCCATGTTGGATCTACTTTTTTCATCAGATGTGCATAGGGATGCATTGCTCGAAGTACTGACTAAAGCTCAAATTCCTAGGAACATTTCAGTTGATAATTTCTCACACGTGGTTGGGAATGTACTCTTTACCAAGCAAATCACTTTCTCTGACGAGGAATTGCCGGCGGAAGGCATTGGACATAACAAGGCCCTGTACGTAGTTGTGAGGTGCAACGGAAAAATGCTGCCGAAGGTTTTGATTGATAATGGGTCTGCACTTAATATTTGTCCCTGGAGTACCTTGGAAAAGTTAGGATTGCAAGACATCAAGCTGAGGCCTTCAGGGACCATAGTCCGAGGTTTTGATGGAGCGCAAAGAGAGCCGATAGGAGAAGTGGATTTAGTAGTTGAGATGGGTCCCGCACAATTTCAAATAACCTGCCAAGTCATGCACTTTCCTAGCGCTTACAACGTTTTGCTTGGAAGGCCGTGGATTCATAAGTCCGGAGCTGTGCCGTCTTCATTGCATCAGTTGCTGAAATTTGTAGTAAATGACAAGCTGATAACTATATTTGCCGAGGAGGATTGCCTTGTAATCACCGATTCTGGGTTAAAAGAGGATGGAAGCCGCAATGTCACCATGACTCCTCATAGCACTGCTGATATCGTCTCTGTAAGTTGGATCACAAACGAGGAGCGAGTTTTACCAAAGGCCAGTGTCATGATGGCCAAAGAAATGATCCGTGGAGGCTATGAATTTGATAAAGGGCTGGGACGAGATTTGCAAGGAATTCTGAAGCCAGTAGAGATTATTGAGAAAAAGGATTCATTTGGTTTAGGGTTCCAACCGACCGCTAAGGACATCAGAGAAATGAAGGAGCGTAAGAGAGCGGAGAAAGAAGGGAGGCAAAGGGCTCTTGATATTCCACCGCTGCATTATACTTTCCCACGACCGGCCGAGGTGATCATGTCAGAAATCAACCCAATTGACGAAATTGAAGCAAGTTTGGCCCAGTTGTTCGTTGGGGCGACATTTGAAGATAGTTTGTCAGACGAAGCTGAATTTCCTGACATCCCCGAAGGATCAATTCCCAATTGGACAGCCGAGTCCCTGCCCGTTCGGAAGGAGTTTCGGTAAACTGAAAGGGGTTATCATTCATGTGAATTCATGAAAATACTTTTGCATCTGTAAATAGCCAATGAAAACAATTTTACTTTTTGACTAACATTTGTGCATGTAAATATTGTTAAGTTTTCATTTCAATTTGCTTTCAATCAAAGGTCTTTATGAAAATGCACAAGTTGTTCTTGTCATGTTGTGTTGTCTATTCGCTTGTTTATATTCATATTGCTTGTTCATTTGTTTGTTGTATGCTTATTTGCTTATTATCCCACATTCGTTAATTCTTTCAGATGGCCAAAAATAAAATTATTTGACCCTTTGTATATCACAGTTCTGGAATACGATAATGGCAATCTCTATATCACTCACGACTTGGAGGTCTGTGAATCCGAACTCCAAAGCGAGAGTGATAATGAGGAGGTATTCGATTCTTTTGCAAAAGACTTTGAACAATATGAAGAAAAACCAAAACCGAACCTGGAAGAAACAGAAAAGGTTAACATTGGCACTGAGGATGAGGTTAAGGAGGTGCAAATCAGTATTCATTTGAATGCAAGGCAGAGAAAGGAGATGCTTGAATTCTTGACCATGTTCCAGGATGTATTTGCGTGGTCCTATGATGATATGACTGGCATTTCAACTGATGTGGTAGTGCACAGGTTACCCACAGACCCTTCTTTTCCACCCGTAAAACAAAAACCCAGAAAATTCAAACCAGATATAAGCCTCAAAATAAAAGAGCAAATTGAAAAATAGCTCAAAACCAACATTATCATTGTTTCCCATTACCCAATCTGGCTTTCAAATCCTGTCCCTGTTCCAAAAAAGAGTGGAGAGGTGAGAGTTTGTGTTGACTATAGAGACCTTAATAAAGCCAGTCCTAAAGATGATTTCCCTCTACCAAATATTCACATTCTCTTAGACAATACTGCCGGACATGAGATTGAATCCTTTTGCGATTGTTTTGCTGGCTACCACCAAATTTTGATGGCAGAGGAGGATAGGGAGAAGACTGCTTTCATTACCCCTTGGGGTACCTTTTGCTACCGAGTCATGCCTTTCGGTTTAAAGAATGTCGGAGCAACATATCAGAGGACCATGACAACCCTATTTCATGATATGATCCACCGGGAGATGGAGGTCTACGTGGATGACATTATAATCAAGTCTAAAAGGACAGAGGACCACTTGGTTGATCTGAAGAAATTGCTCGAGAGACTACGGAAGTACAATTTGAAGCTAAATCCTGCAAAATGCGCCTTCGGAGCACCTGCAGGTAAGCTGTTGGGATTTATTGTCAGTAAGAGAGGCATATAGATAGATCCAGCAAAGATCAAAGCAATTCGAGACATGCCAGTGCCAAAAACTCAGAAGGACGTGAAAAGCTTTTTAGGGAAGATCAATTTTATCGGGAGGTTCATTGGCCAATTAACTGCCACCTGTGAGCCATTGTTCAAATTGTTGAGAAAGAACGTGCCATTGTATTGGAATGAGGAGTGTCAACAAGCTTTCGACAAGATTAAAGATTATTTGTTGCATCCGCCAGTCCTGGTACCGCCCAAATCGGATCGACCATTAATCATGTACCTGTCCGTGCTTGAAGGAGCAGTTGGGTGCGTTCTAGGTCAGCACGATGACTCTGGAAGGAAAGAACAAGCCATTTACTATCTAAGCAAGAAGTTCACGCAGTACGAGGCTAATTATTCATTCATTGAGAAAAGCTGCTGTGCATTGGCCTGGGCAGCCCAGAAGTTGAGACACTATCTGTTGAGCCATACCACGTATCTTATTTCCCGGTCTGATCCTTTGAAGTATCTTTTGGAGAAGCCGATGTTGACTGGGCGTTTGGCGAAATGGCAGATAATTCTCTCAGAATTCGATATTGTTTTCACTTCACAGAAAACTGTCAAGGGGCAAGGTATAGCCGATCATTTGGCAGAAAATCCAAGGGATGATGATTATCAACCACTCCGTACTTATTACCCTGACGAGAGGGTCCTATTTGTTGGCGCTGCAGATGATATAAGTGAACAAAGTCCTGAATGGAGGCTTTTCTTCGATGGAGCTTCGAATTCTCTCGGAGCTGGAATTGGAGCTGTTCTGGTTTCACCCGAAGGGAAGCATTACCCTGCCGCTGCCAAATTACAATTTGCCTACACAAACAACATGGCTGAATATGAAGCCTGCATTTTTGGTCTCAAAATGGCTTTAGAAATGGAAATCAAGGAGTTGATAGCTTTTAGTGATTCAGATTTGCTCGTGCACCAAACTTTGAAGCAATGGATAACCAAAGATTCGAAAATTCTACCCTACCATTGTAGTCTGCTCACTTTGGCCAAGCAGTTTCAAAATTTGGAGTTTAGACATCTCCCGAGAGCCAGGAATGCATTCGCCGATGCTTTGGCCACCTTGGCTTCCATGATCCAATATCCAGATGAATTGAAGATTGAACCAATCCAAATTCAACTTCAAGACAAGCCTGCCTACTGCTGGGTTGCAGACGAGTCCCCGGATACTATTCCTTGGTATGGTGATCTTAAAGAGTTTCTCAAAACGGGGTCCTATCCTCTGCATGCTAGTACAAAGGACAAGAGTTTTCTGCGTAGAATGGCTTCAAAATTTTTCTTGAATGGAGAAGTGTTGTACAAAAGAACCTCAGATTTGAACCTTTTAAGGTGCATTGATGAAGATGAAGCTCAATATATGATGAAAGAAGTGCATAGTGGCGTTTGTGGACCTCACATGAATGGCCATTTGCTAGCGAAGAAAATCATGAGAACCGGATACTTCTGGCTTACTATGGAGCAGGATTGTATAGATTTTGTCCGGAGATGTATAAAATGTCAAATGCACGGTGACGTTATACACGCTCCACCCACTGAATTGCATAGCATGACTGCCCCATGGCCCTGTTCAATATGGGGTATGGACGTAATTGGTACAATTGATCCTCCCGCTTCAAATGGACATCGATTTATATTGATGGCGATCGAGTACTTTACCAAATGGGTTGAAGCGGAGTCATTCAAACATGTCACGAAGAAGGTAGTAGCCAATTTCTTGAGAGATCACATCATCTGTCGCTTTGGAGTACCCGAAACGCTTATCACGGACAATGCCAAGAATCTGAACAATGACATGGTAGATGGACTATGTGAGCAGTTCAAAATCAAACACCGCAACTCTGCCATTTATAGGCCTCAGATGAATGGAGCTGTAGAAGCCGCAAATAAGAATCTGAAGAAAATTATCCTCAAAATGACAGAAAAGCATCGCGATTGGCATGAAAAATTGCCTTATGCATTGATGGCGTACCGGACTTCTATTCGGATATCGACTGGGGCAACGCCATATTCACTTATGTATGGGATGGAAGCTGTATTACCAGCTGAGGTTGAAATTCCGTCGCTACGAATCCTTATGGAAGCTAAATTGGAGGAAGCCGATTGGATCAAGCAGCGCCATGAGCAATTGACTTTGATAGATGAAAAGCGATTCAATGCTATTTGTCATGGCCAGTGCTATCAAAAGCGTGTGGCTCGGGCCTACAACAAAAAAGTCCACCGACGGGCATTTGAAGAAGGTGATAAGGTACTGAAGCGGATTTTGTCAATGCAAGATGAAGCTAAAGGCAAGTTCGCTCCAAATTGGCAAGGGCCGTTCATTGTCCAAAAGGTATTACCTGGCGGAGCTCTTATCTTGGCGGAAATGGATAGACGGACATTCCCTCAACCCATCAACTCAGATATGTGCAAAAAGTTTTTCATTTGATAATGCAAATTTTCTTTAAGAAACTCATGCAAATGGCGAAATGCAAGTCAGGCCATCTTCTTTTACACTAAAAACATTTTATCTCTACTTGTCCCCTTTGAGCCATCAGAATTGACAAACTTCGTTTGATAACCCTTGAGATTTGCAAACCCCACACTGGGGCAAATTCAAAAAAAAAAAAAAAAGAAAAACCCTACACTGGGGCAAATTCGGTTTTTCAAAGAAAAATGCCAAAGTGAGGAAAATGCAATAAAAAATGCAAAGAGAGAAAAGCTGATCAAACTGGGGCAAATTTTCCTCAGTTTCGGAATTGTTTTCAAAAGAGTGCAATCTCAAGTTATTTCACCCCTCATATCAAATCTGCTTTCAAGCCTCAACCTTTTTCAAAGCACCGCACCGGACCTCATTACAAAAGCTCAAAGTCCTGGCTTTCGTCACTTACTGCATTTCTTGTAGAAAATCTGTTAATCAACTGGCAGGTGATGTCTATAATGTCTTCACCTAATCTCACAAGGGAAGTGCATTTTATTGATGCCAGAAATCTTTAACTCATATTTTTGAGTCGATCATGGTCGAGATATTTCATGTTTCTTTAGGTGAAAACCCGAAAGGGCGCCTCGGAAAAAAAAAACACAAAAGAAAAAAAAAAGAAAAGAAAAAAGAAAAAAACAAACAAAAACAAAAAGGGTGGGGGCAACCTTGGTGAAAGCCCGAAAGGGCGCCAAGGTAGGTTTTCTTAACAGTCAAGCTTAAGAAGGAACAGCTGGTGACCTGGTTCATTTAGGTTGTTCCTCATATTTGTGATACTTTTGCCAGTGTCGGATTCCGAAGCGAAAATATCCGAAGTCTCGAATATGATATTCGTTGGCTAAACTTGTATTGTTCTTTACAAATATTCTTTTGCAAAATGTATCTTTATGAACCTCTTGTTTGTTCTCAATTATTTGTGTATGACTGCTTATGATTGTCTACATTCTTTTGCATGCTCATCTTTGCCTGACATAGGAAATCATCTTGCATATACATTGATTTTTATATGACTAATTTTCACGCATCATTCTTTCACCATTGAATTCAAATGAATGATAAACCCTAAGGTTAGTGCAAAGATAAGGGATTCAATCATCAGTTACAGTGAGTAAAATGCAACAAAGCTACCACCTGGATTGGGTGACGGGGTAAATCCGTATTTTATCAGTCTCAGAATTTGAAAGGTTTCAAGTTCGACTAAGGCAAACGTCGCAGAGCAGAAGTAAAAGCATCACAAGACTCATGTTTACACGATTCTCAAGGCAAACCGGATCAAATAATGGCGGCAAGTCCATTATTTCTTCTTTTCTTGCAGGAATGTTGCATTTATAAACAAAAGCAGCCGCTCTCTTTTTGGCGCCTAAATCAATGACAGACAAAGCTTCCCAGTAAGCAAGGATCGATGTTATTTGCGAAACTCGATCATAAGAAACAACATCAGCTCTCGCTTCAATCACAAAGATCCAAATTTCCTTCTTGGTGCAAAAGTTGAACTATTCTCAGGTAAAAAAAACTCAATTCATTGTTTAAACTTTCCCAGTGAAGTCCTTTTTTAAATTCTGTTCGGGTCAATCCCGTTTAAATTCCTGTTCGGGTCAGTCCCGTTTTAAATTCTGTTCGGGTCAGTCCCGTTTAAATTCTGTTCGGGTCAGTCCCGTTTAAATCCTGTTCGAGTCAGTCCCGTTTAATTCCGGTTCGGGCCAGTCCCGTTTTAAATTCTGTTCGGGTCAGTCCCGTTTAAATTCTGTTCGGGTCAGTCCCGTTTTAAATTCTGTTCGGGTCTGTCCCGTTTTAAATTCTGTTCGGGTCAGTCCCGTTTCAATTCTTGTTCGGGTCAGTCCCGTTTTCAATTCTTGTTCGGGTCAGTCCCGTTTTATTTTTCATGTTCGGGTCAGTCCCGTGTTAGAATTCCTGTTCGTTGGAATCTTTTGCAGCCCAATAACACAGGTAAGTATTTGGTGTCTACTTCTTTGTCTCACGTTTTTTCAAAACCCAGACAAAGAGGGGCAAACTGTAGACACCAAATTTTGAATAATTTGTATGTATCATCTATTTCATGATTTTCATTTTAGATTGCTTGCATTTTAGTTCGTTATTGTGTGTTTTGCACTATTAGTTGTTACGATATTTTAGTTTTATTCATTTTCGCCCTTTTAGTTGACTTATTTCATTTGCTATTTATTCTTATTTACTTTTAATTTTAGTTTTTAGTTTTAGCTTTTAAGTTTAAGATTAGCATAGAGTTTTAGAAAAAGAAAAGGAAAACATCAAAAATATGTTTTAGTCATTTTGTTTTTATTCAATGCTTTCTTGAAGGAAAAATGAAAATGAAAAATCATAAAAAAAAAGAGAAAAGAGAAAATTAAAGAAAAGAGGAAAAAGAAGAAAAAGAAGAAAAATTCAAAAAAATATATATATATAGGCCTTAGTTGGCTTGGAAAAATGGAAAGAAAGAAAAAGGAAAATTTGTTCACAAAAATATGTTTATTTCTTTAAATTCAATCTTTGGGCACTTTAGTTATTTTTATTAAGTTATTTTGAGAAAAGAAAATGATGAAAAATTAAAAATTAAAAATGGCCATTTTTGTTTAGTTTTTTGTTTAAAATTATTTTTGTTTTATTATTATTACCTGGTTTGTGTAATTTTGTTATTATTTTTATTTATATTTTATTTTATCATTTCTGTAATTATCAAGTTGTTTTAAAAAAAAAAAAAAAAAAAACCGCAGCATGCACGCTGCAATTTTTTGCAGCGTGCAAAGGACAACCTCAATAGACATCGGATGGCCGGATGGAAAGGGAAGGGACAAGCCTTCATCCTCACCATTGGGGTGAGGGTTTAGTGGCTTTGTGTTCCATATAAAAGGCAAGGAGAAACCACAGCCGCAAGGGAGATTTTTTGGTGAGCAAGGGGGAGTGTAAAACATATAGCTACAGCTAAGAGGAAAGGAGAGAGTCGGAGAAAGAGAAGTAAAACCGAACAACTGCTAAGAGTTTGAGGGGTTAGAGAGAAACTGAAGTAGAAAGGGAAGAGATTTTGGGAGGATGAAGATCTGAAAAAGGGGAGAGCTTGATCAGGAAACAGCAGGGAGAGTGAGACGAGAGGAAAACAAAGATTGACAAGGGTAACGAGAAGGAACCATCTGGGAACTCTTGGAGTTGGCAGAAAGCCTGAGAAACAGCGGAAAGGAGAAACCTTTGCCGGTCTCCATCAGTAGCTTGAATCCATTCATCTTACCAAGAGGTAATTTTGAACTTTATCCCGTTCTTTTGCTTTCTGCACGGCGTGTTCTTCTTTGGTTGTTTAGTTCCACTTCCCTGTTATAGCTTTGTCGTTGGAAGTGGTAGAAATTGCTGTGCTGGTTCGAAAGATCACATCTTTGGTTGAAATTTATTAGTCGTGGGTGCCCAGAATGTCATGGTTGTGAAGTTACAGAATATTATCTCAGATTCTGCATGATCTTGTTTGGGGTTTTAACGTACGAATGATAAATTGCAAAGAGGAGATTAGAAATTATGTAGGATCTTCATGAACGAATTTGGTTTTGATTAGCCTTTCTGCAACTCAGTTTTCTGTTTCGTTTATGGGTTCAGCATCGAATTCTGATGTGGTGTTTTAGGAGTTTTTCTACAGATTTCTCCTTAATAAGCTTATGAGGTTTGTTTGAATCCTAGTGTGGTTATGTTTGTGTTTGAAAGTTTGCCGCAACATGTCATTTGCTCCTTGCCCATCGCTGCATTTTGACACATCAGCTGGAGTTTTGGTGCTTTCTTCGCTGCATTTTTTTTTTGGTTTCCTCACTGCTAAAATTGATGTCTGGAAAGTGTGTGTGTTCTTGGTGAATAAATGGTGAATTTAATGCATGTTTCGGCATTTTAACCTATATAAGCTCGTCGCTGCAAAGTTTCTGCAGCAAAACAAAAAAAAATTGCATTTTTCTGTTCTGTTTTTCTGTCTCATGGTTGTTCCCCAAGTCTTTACACCTAAGTTGCATGCTTATTTTGTCTTGAGGGCAAAGAATGGAATGATTTGGTGTCGGGTTTGCGTGTTTGGGGTTTAAAAGAATGCTTAGGCTATGATCAAATGCTTGCTGAAAGGAAACGAGTCATGATTGCTAAACCATTTCTGCACAAACTTCTCCAGCATTTGCGTGACTTCCCTTCTGTGTTTTGGCTTGTGCTGGATATTGAAGTCGTGAATCTTGTTGTTAGTCAAAGTTTTGTTGCCTGGCTGAAAGAATTTGGACTGAAATTGTGGTTTTTGGGTTCGAAATGCTGAAATAAAAGCGTAGCAAACATTGCAGAAATGCATCCCTGAATAAGTTCGAGTCTGCTAGTATCAGCCTGTCTTTTGCTGCATTCTGTTTTGCCGTTGCCCCCTAGCAGCCATCATCCCAAATTTGCTGTCTTAATCCTGCAATAAGAGTTGTTGTCTTAATCCTGTAATGTTGGAATGGTTATATGCTTAGATGGAATGGTTTTGATCAAAGCTTGGAAATGAGAAATGCAGCAGACCTTCATTCTTGTTCTTTTACGTAGCTTGCATGAATATTGCATGAATATTTTCCAGAAAAATTGCATTCCAACTCCCCAAGTCTCCCCTTGTTCTACTATGACCCCAAAATTAAGAAAACTAATCAATTGGGTCCCTGAGATCTTTTGCAGCAATGCACTATGGCCCAATTACATTTCTTTTTCTTGCATTAGGTCCTAAGGTGTTTGCATTTGAATCATTAATTGATCTTTATTATTTTTGGGACCTTTGAAGCTCTTTGATGATTCATTTTGACGTTGATTGCGATTGATTAGTGGTCGTTATTGGGTTCTAGAAATGCAAGTTTAAACCATTCATGGACCTTCATTCACTCTTGGATTCTTGAGATATGATGTTTGCTTGGACTTTATTTTTTTACTTGGGGACCTTTGAGTTTTTAAATGCTTCAATTAGGTTCAAATGATTTGAGTAGTGCTTGCATTTGGGTCTTTAGTGGACGTTATGCTTGGGGATTGGATGATCATGCCTTTGCCTTGGTCTTTAAGTAGTTTTGACTTCATTGAGTTGCAATTGTGGGAAAGTTTGATGTTTTGGTGGGTTCAAATTGTTTAGTTTA
The DNA here is from genome assembly GCF_036785885.1 of Coffea arabica. Lineage (NCBI taxonomy): Eukaryota > Viridiplantae > Streptophyta > Magnoliopsida > Gentianales > Rubiaceae > Coffea > Coffea arabica. Next base: position 24,413,687 of record NC_092314.1, read on the forward strand.
TATCTTATCACTAAATTGGTGCATTAATCTTTTGTTTTTGGTGATTTTAGCCTAAGTTAGTCTTTTCTTGGGTGACTCTAGCCAAGTTGAGTTTGTTTACTTCCTTAGTATCACCAACGGGGAGGTATAATCTCTTTTACCCCTTTTGTTTCTCTCCTATGTGGACTAATGTGCTAATTGAAATTTGCATGTCTACTTTGCTTTCATAGCTTTCTTTAATTTAATTTCTTTTATTTATGTCATTTACTTTTGCTTTTTATTTAAGTTATTCTTTATGGGGTATGTGTACACCTCTTGGCTTGTAATAGATAGGGCTTGGAGGAGCATTCAATGAAGACCTATCGAAGACGTGTGCCTAGCTAGCAAATGTAATAGTTAGGGCTTTAATTGCCTATGTGTTGTGTGTTACTTGCTTTAATTAGGTTCTTGCATCTAGTTGAGCATGCTAAGTGTTATGTGCTATGTGTTTATAAGTGTTTGGCATGTCTACTCGCTTTCCATAGCATGAATGAATGTGATGGGATGAATGTACGTTTCCGCTAGTCCAACGCTAGTCGGAATTCATAGAATGGGCTAGTCCAATGCTAGACCCAATAGGTTCTTTTTTCCCTTTTTCATTAAGTGCATGATCACCACATATCACGCATTTTTCCTTAGTTTGTCATTTGGTATGTTCCTCAAACCCCTTCCCCTTCATTTTAGGACTTGCATCTCATGCTAGTTAGGGTTCATTTGCGTGAAAATCCCCTCTTGATAAGGGAAACGAGCGAGTGTGGCTACTCGATAGCCTTAACACGCTAGTTTTACCTTCTAATCCGAGGGAAAATCAAAGTCGAAAATTAGGCGTCATCCCCGTACCCAATTTGTTGCATTCCCTTAGGGACATACTTTCATTTTTTTCCCTTCCATGCTCTTTTAATCACCTTTTTTTTCCACATTTCTCAATCCATATTTTTCACTATGTTTTACTCATCTTACTCCATAAGTAGAATTCAAATTTCACATATATATTTATAATCCTATCTTCATTCATTTGCACACACTAATACTTTGATTTTTCATCCAAATTCACACGTGCACTTTCTTTACACACTCACACACTAATATTTTGATTTTTCATCCAAATTCACACGTGAACTTTCTTTACACATGCGCACACAAACACTTTGTTTTTTTACACCATTTCATACATGAATCTTTTCATACACTTGCACACTTGCACTTGAGTCACCATTTGCATCAATCGACCTCTATGAGGTTTCCCTTTATTGGCCGCCACAATTCATGTGGTCTGGGACCAAAAACCTCACGAGAGACATCGTAGAATTTAGGATTGCATTTTTTCGTTTTTGCATTCATATAGGCATAATCCAACATGCAATACATACCCTGGGTAGAAAGTCAGTAAAGTTAGGGTTAAGTCACGCAACTAGCCTTGGCTAGGTCAAAGGGGTGCCTTGGAGTCTATCCTTGCCTTCCCCTTTGTCAAACGTGACTCCCGAACCTTTTTCTTTGTTTTACGTAGACTAGGAGTCGTTTTAAAAGGGGTTTATTACTACTTGACTTTAAAACTCATTTTTAGGTGACTTGGTACACCTTAAATCATTACCAAGTGGCGACTCCAAACTTTTCTTTTCAAACCCTTTTTAAAACTATTTTTTGGGTCAAATCGTCGCTTTCCAAGTCCCATTGAGACCCATGTCTTTCAACTCACAAAAATCATTTTCCAATCACAATTGAATCAAAAACATCTTTCTCAAACCATTCATTTATCTATCAAAAAATGGGGCGCGACATTCAGTTCTGGATGTCTTCATAACAGTTGTTGTTCATCCTTTAAGCTTCGATATGGCATCTCATACGCCTTAATCCGATATTTGTAGCTCAACTTATGAGTAAACTAGAAATGAGTGTCAAGTCTGCCGTTTCCGCTAATGGCCGTTTCCGTTTCCGTTCGTCATATTTACGTGCGCGCGTGTCGTTTTGCCGTTTTGCTTGTTTTAGGCACGATAGTAGCCATTTGCGATATTATGTGACACAATCTTCTATTTCAGACGGTGGTGAGCTGGGCGGAACTGGTGGGGCCCACTACTAGCTGTTCATTTCGATCCGACTTCGTACTTTTGCTATTTCAGTTTCTGAGTAAGTATTCAGGCCAGTTTGGTGTGTTTTCTTTGCTATGTGTTTGAGATATGTGAAAAGGGTACTTAGGCGAGGGTGTACTTTATCGCACTCGACCTAAACCCTAATTTGAATGTATAATTGTACTTTGCATATGTATATGAACCTTTTGGAACCAAAACCCTTGAGCTTGTGGCTCGGGGCGACTTTCGAGTAAAGTTTGTGAAGTTTGCAATGTTTGTGAGTTCGTGGGCCCGATCTAAGACCTGTTTGGACTATTCGAGCCGGTTAGGGCTTGGTCGAAGTCAGTCCAACTTAGTCTGAGGTCACCAAGTTTGTAGGTTCATGTTATGAACCAATTTTGTGAATCCGGTTCACCGAGAAGGTGACCAAGTTTGTGACCCGAGCTTGTGACTCAAGCTCAAGTTTGTGATTTCGTTCGCCCGGGCAAGTTTGTGAGGTGACTGGCCAGTGAGGGTGATAAGGTGTCGATGGGTGTACAAGTGAAGTTCTACGGACCATTGAGTGTGGTCGACGGAGTGTCGGCAGGAGATCACGCATGGCATATGAATTGGCTTTGGAGCCACCTGTATCCTTATTATGTGATGTTACTTTTCTGCTTCTGTTTTACTCTTACTGTATAACTGTTGTTACGTGAAATTTATGCTTTCGCCCCTGTTTACTTACTAAGCATATAACTTACCCCTTTCCTTTTGTTTTCCTTAGCAGGGGCCGACGCGGGGACTTTTGGCTCGTATACTAGTATAGTTAGATTGGCTTGTAATAGTTGAACAGTTAGGATGTTTGTTTTTGTTTGGGTGGTTTGTATAAGGACCCTTCTTAGGGTCTATCTTCTGCTGGGTGTGGTTATAGTGTATTAGAGTGGTTTGACTCGAGACTTTTGAAGATGTAAATATAACTTTTGGGATTGTATGTATTGTATATAGTGCTCTTTCGATTTATCTAGTTTTATTGCTTTAAGTTTTGAGTCCTGGCGCGAGTTAGGCAGGCGGCCCGCCGATACCCTTGGGCTCGCCCTTGGGAGAAGTGGGGTCGTCACAGTTGGTATCAGAGCGCCTAGGTTAGAGGACTTGGGCAAGTGGGACATACGCGATAGACACTAGGCATATTTGACCATTTTAAGTTGAATGATATCTTTTAAGCTGAAATGCTGGTTGACTGACGACTTAATGTTTTGTAGGTATGTATCCGGGCGGTTCGAGTGGTGCGGGACCCAGTGGCGTGGGACTGAAATTTCCGAGCACGAGAGGCATAGAGGATCGAGTGCTGCGTAAGCGGGCGATCCGCTATCGGCAGAGACCTGGAGAGCCTTACACTTTATACTCCCCTTTTGGTCAGGTGGCGCACCGACCTTGTGGATGTTGGTACACATACTGTTACCCTGACGAGGTCGTCCTGGCTGTGGACGACGAGCGACGTAGCCTGCTTAGACAGTTAGACGAGGCTAGAGAGGGTGGCCTTGGGCAGGCGATGCGTATTAGGGACTTGGAGCAGGGTCTCCGAGAGGAGAGGGAGAGGACGGATGCTTTGCACCGTCAGCTTCAGGACACACACCAGCACCTCTTTGCTATGAAGAGGCAGCTGAGGGATAGGGCTCGGAGTATGTCGGTCGACTGCGAGCTCCTACTAGATCTAGCCGCAGAGGCACTGCCACGGGCCACCGGTCCAGAGAGGATGGACGAGGTGGACACGTTAGGTTCCGTTGGGAACCTGGGCCCTAGGGGAGGCGATTAGGGTCGCTTTTGTACTTTTGTTTAGCTAGTGTATGACTTTTGTTAGAACTAATTCGGCTAATTCCTTTTGTTACTTGGCCGACTAACTAGATTTTGGAGCCGGAGTGCTCGTGTATATTGGGTTTTGTACCGACTGGAGGTCGGGTAATGTGTAAATCTTTTGGTGTGACTTTGTAAATACGTGTATATACTTGAATAGAATTTTGAACTTATCTTTTGTGTGCCTTTTGTGCGTAAGTTTTGTGTCTCTTCTTTTACTCATAGTCTGGATAATAAGTATACGTATTGTTCCGAATTATAGACTTGTACACTAGATGGACTCCGGTGGTCCAAGTAGAGCTAGAGGGCTAGGACAAGGCTCTGAAGGAAATAATGGAAACGGGCCGGATCAAATAGCTACAGCCATCCAGCGGATGATCGATCTGTTAGAACGCATGGCAAATCCCCAAGGTCAAGGAAGTAGTACTGGGAATCCTGGACATAATCCGGGACATAATCATGAGGGCGAGGACCGTGCCTTAGAACGGTTCCAAAAGTTTGCGCCTCCTAAATTCATAGGAGGACCTAATGCCGATTTAGCAGAAACCTGGATGGACCGTATGCTCGATATATTTGCCGCGCTTAGGTATTCGGAAGAGCGGCAGATATCTTTTGCTGTGTTTCAGTTTGAAGGAGCCGCTCGAGCCTGGTGGAACGTGATTAAAACTAAGTGGGAGCGCGAACAAACCCCCTGGACTTGGATCAATTTTACCTGAGAATTTAATGAGAAGTACTTGCCGCCCATCGTGCAAGAGAAACGGGAAGATGATTTTATCCGCTTGCGTCAAGGTGCATCTAGCGTGGCGGAGTACGAAACTCAGTTCACTAAACTTTCTCGCTTTGCCCCAGAGCTGGTGTTAACGGAGCATAAACGAATCCGTCGATTCGTTCAAGGTTTAAATGTGAAAATCCAGGAATCGCTAGCAGCTGCTCAGTTGAACACGTTTAGCCAAGCGCTAGAAAAAGCACAGCGGATTGAGACTGCGAGGGGACAGGTTAAAGCCTTCCATGATCGGAAAAGGAGGCAACCTAGCTCAAATGATTCCATGGTCGGACAAAGCTCGCGAAACGAGCCACCTGCCAAGAAAAATAAAGGTACGGATGGTCCACGACCTGTAGGGACCCCGAATAACTTTGTGCGGGGTCAGGTAGTGCAAGAGGGACCGAGGAGTGTCCAGCGTGGAGGGGCAAGTACAGCCGCCAAGTCAACCTGTGGTTTCTGCGGGGGCAATCACACCGATGACAATTGCTGGAAGAATAGTTCGGTACGCAAATGCTTCAAATGTGGTAGCACCAAACACCTGATTGCCCGGTGTCCTAAGATGAAAAAGGAAGGATTTAAGCCACCCCTGAAGGGACCACAACTAAGCCGTCAAATGCAGGGGACAATCGACCTGAAAGGCCACCAAGAGTGTATGCAATGGGTCAACAGGAGGCGATTGACCCTTCGGCAGGTTTTGAAGGTACGCTTTGACCAACGAATTAATTTCGAGGACGAAATTGTCCTAAGTGGGGGAGATTGTGAGGCCCCAGTCCGTTCGTAAGTCGATATTAGGGTTATTTGATATTCGGTATAGAAAAAAATCAGGGTTTTATGGCTAGGAAGGAAACCCTAATTCGGTTGAGCTTGAAAATCCTAGTTTACATATTATGATTATAAGGTTCAAGCTATAATTTATATTCGGTATTCTAGTGTGTGCCTTGACATAGGTAAATATAGGATTTGTTTTAATTACAAAGGTTTAGTAAGTTTGAATGATTAGCAAACCTCTAGTGTTACTATATTAGAAAGCTTAAGTGGAGTTTTATTTATCGCCCGCCTTTTTCCACATTTTCTTTATTAGAAAAGTTCCCCAGATAATTTTTATGAGTAAATATAGTTTTAGATGATTTTTCTAGTATCGGTTAGATTTTGAGAAAATAAGAACGTATATCGGACGTGTGACCCACTAGTGCGGAAAGTTCGGAAAAATTCGGCCAATTAGGTTAAATTCCGGATACTGTGTGAAATTTATCGGGTGTTAAGAGATAAGTAGAGAGTGAAATTTGATTGATGTGAGAGGAAAAGAAAGGGATAGGAATGCATTTAAGAGGTGACAAGTGTCACCATCTCATTGGGCATGACTTATGATTTACTATTCATGCTTTTGACTTTTGACCAAATTGAGTAAATATCTCCAAAATTCACTAAAAATTCACTCATTTCTTCTCCTCCATAGCCGGCCCTCTCTCTCTAACAAAGAAGGAAAAAACCTCTTCAATCTTCAAGCTTTCCACTAGCTCAAATCATCCAAACCAATTGCCTAAACTAGTTTCTACTCCATACAACCTTTCCATTTGGTGTTAGTGGTGAGTTTGGTGAAGTTTTTGGAAGAGTTAAGGTGGTCTACAACTCCTCTTCTCTTGCATACTAGGTAAGTGATGATTGAACATCCTCCTACACCTAATGATGTTTAATTTGTGCTTAGTGGTGGCTAAAGTGATGGAATGTGTGATTTATTTCTTGATTTGAAATGAATTGGTGAAGTTTTTATTTTTTTGAGGAATTTTCTGGTTTAATGTGATCATGGTGTTGTGGTTGTTTATGATGGTTGATAATGAGGGGTAATGACTCTAGTAGGTGTGTTTGATAGGAAATTGCAACCAATTTTGGGTTTGGAATGAAATGTGAAAAGTTAGGGTTTCATAACCCCCTTTTCTGTCTGGTTTTGGATCATATAGTTAGAGGCCGAATTAGCCTTTGCTTAAAACATGAAAGTTGTAGGTATTGATGTGTTTGAGGTTCTTGTAAAATTTCAGGTCATTTGGAGTAGTGTAGAGTGAGTTATGTCGATTTTACTGTTGCTGTTCTGGGTTGATCAGAATGTGAAAACTGCACTTGTAATTGGTTGTTTTGGCTGGTATTGCTTCAGAATTAGTTGTTATGGTCTTCTAATGAAATGTATCCCTGTTTCTAAGCTTTCGGATGGCTTTGGAATTTCTGGATTTGGACTTGTGTAGGCTGAGTTATGATGTTTGTACTAGAATACGGTTTGTGATCCTGTTTTGTGATTCTGGTATAGTGTCTTGCATTTTTGACCTTGTTACATTCCAAATTGGACAAAGTTTCCTTCTTCAACATTGTAGCCCCTTAAGTCCTGGATATTCCTGTAAATTTTCAGGTTAAACGGATTAGTATATCCTGAGCTATAAACGAAATACTCAGACCTGTTTTGACCGTCAAATTCTGTTACGTTTTTGGAAAGTTTCTGACCGTGACTTTTTTTGATTTTGATAGAGTACGATCTGGGTGTCGACTCTGTCATAAGAAATGTAGATCTTGGTCACAGCTTCGAAACGCTATAAAGTGCGTCAAAATCCGAGTCCCGTAGCTCTAGTTATGATCGAAATAAGAATTCATGTCAGGACTGTTCTTATATCCGGACAGTTTACGACTGGAACTTTGGCTTCATATTTGACTGGGTTACAAGCTGTTTGGTCTTGCGACCAAAACACCAAACTTATAGCCCTATATCAGAGATTTCTAACGCCCTTGGAATTTCATGAATCGGATTTATAAAACCTGAGATATAGCCGAGCAAACAAGGCTTGCCCGTGAAAATGACCATTTTCTGGTCAGATCTGTTTTGGTCCTGATGACCAATTTCCGTTCCGGATTTGGATTGCCGACCTTCATGAAAGTTGTTCCATTTGGAATGAACCATCTAACTGCCAATTTTCAGCTCTTTTGACCATGTGTAGCATAGAAAACAGTTTGCACTCAAAACTGACCATTTGTGCATTGGCCAGATTTCGTAAGTGATTGTGTTTGATTCATTTGGGACTGAAACCTCCAGTTTCAGTTCTGGATGTCTTCATAACAGTTTTTGTTCATCCTTTAAGCTTCGATATGGCATCTCATACGCCTTAATCCGATATTTGTAGTTCAACTTATGAGTAAACTAGAAATGAGTGTCAAGTCTGCCGTTTCCGCTAATGGCTGTTTCCTTTTCCGTTCGTCATATTTACGTGCGCGCGTGTCGTTTTGCCGTTTTGCTTGTTTTAGGCACGATAGTAGCCGTTTGCGATATTATGTGACACAATCTTCTATTTCAGACGGTGGTGAGCTGGGCGGAACTGGTGGGGCCCACTACTAGCTGTTCATTTCGATCCGACTTCGTACTTTTGCTATTTCAGTTTCTGAGTAAGTATTCAGGCCAGTTTGGTGTGTTTTCTTTGCTATGTGTTTGAGATATGTGAAAAGGGTACTTAGGCGAGGGTGTACTTTATCGCACTCGACCTAAACCCTAATTTGAATGTATAATTGTACTTTGCATATGTATATGAACCTTTTGGAACCAAAACCCTTGAGCTTGTGGCTCGGGGCGACTTTCGAGTAAAGTTTGTGAAGTTTGCAAAGTTTGTGAGTTCGTGGGCCCGATCTAAGACCTGTTTGGACTATTCGAGCCGGTTAGGGCTTGGTCGAAGTCAGTCCAACTTAGTCTGAGGTCACCAAGTTTGTAGGTTCATGTTATGAACCAATTTTGTGAATCCGGTTCACCGAGAAGGTGACCAAGTTTGTGACCCGAGCTTGTGACTCAAGCTCAAGTTTGTGATTTCGTTCGCCCGGGCAAGTTTGTGAGGTGACTGGCCAGTGAGGGTGATAAGGTGTCGGTGGGTGTACAAGTGAAGTTCTACGGACCATTGAGTGTGGTCGACGGAGTGTCGGCAGGAGATCACGCATGGCATATGAATTGGCTTTGGAGCCACCTGTATCCTTATTATGTGATGTTACTTTTCTGCTTCTGCTTTACTCTTACTGTATAACTGTTGTTACGTGAAATTTATGCTTTCGCCCCTGTTTACTTACTAAGCATATAGCTTACCCCTTTCCTTTTGTTTTCCTTAGTAGGGGCCGACGCGGGGACTTTTGGCTCGTATACTAGTATAGTTAGATTGGCTTGTAATAGTTGAACAGTTAGGATGTTTGTTTTTGTTTGGGTGGTTTGTATAAGGACCCTTCTTAGGGTCTATCTTCTGCTGGGTGTGGTTATAGTGTATTAGAGTGGTTTCACTCGAGACTTTTGAAGATGTAAATATAACTTTTGGGATTGTACGTATTGTATATAGTGCTCTTTCGATTTATCTAGTTTTATTGCTTTAAGTTTTGAGTCCTGGCGCGAGCTAGGCAGGCGGCCCGCCGATACCCTTGGGCTCGCCCTTGGGAGAAGTGGGGTCGTCACATTCATTTTAGATCATTTCCAACCATCATCCATGGCCACACCATAATAATCATGTTAAAATAGAAAAATCATGAATAAATATAAAACTTCACCAATATCACCCAAAATCATGAAACAACACCTAAATCCATCACTTCATCTCACATAAGTCCATAATTAAGCATTATTGAGAAGAAAGAAAGGTCCCTTAGTTACTCACCTTAACAACCCAAGAAAAGGAGCAAATTAGCACCTTAATCCTCCAAACCCCTTCACTAATCACCTCACCACCACTCACTTAAGGGTTTTTATGGAGCAAATACAAGATTACACGGTTGGAATTGAAGATTGAACAAGATTGGAGCTAGAAATTTGGAGAGGTTTTCATTTCTTTTTCCTTCAAAATTGCCGGCCACAAGAAGCTTGGAAATGAAGAGATTTTGGTCAATTTTTGATTTATTTGGTAAAATGGTAAAAGGGTGAAGAGTGGTCAAAAAGTAAGAATTAATCTCTAAGTGACACTTGTCACTTTCATTAAATGCATGGCTATCTCTTTGTTCCTCTCACACCAATCCATTTGGGAACCTCTAATTATCTCTTAACACCTGGTGAAATAAATCCAGTATCCAAAATTTAACCTAACTGGCCGAATTTTTCTGAACTTTCCGCACTAGCGGGTCCCACGTCCGGTATACGCTCTTAATTTCTCAAAAACTACCCGATACTAGAAAAATCATCTAAAACTATATTTACTCATAAAAATTATCTAGAAAATTTTTCCTAATAAAGAAAATGAAGAAAAACATGCCATTAAATAGAATAAACCTAGAAAATGAGAAAATTACGGGGTCTCACAGCACCACTAAAGTGGACCTAAGTAAGTCTAAGAAAAGTAAGTCCAACGCATCCCTAAATCACATTTCAAATCTCACTTTTACTTATTCAAACTTCAAGAAAATAAACGGACAGCATTTCTTCTTAATTTCTTCACTTTCCATCCTACAATCAAACACCAAATCTCATCCCAATTCAACCCCAATTTCACATACAAATTATAGGCGATAAAATACATTTCGGCATAACAACCACAACTGAATCTACACTTATTGGATTGAAACGAATCTTATGGCGTTTCAAAGCCAAAACATATACCTACATTTCTTATGAAGGCCTCCAAAGCTAAAACATGCATAGAAATCTCCACGAAAATAGAAAACTGTCCGTGAAACAGGGCTTATGGGCAGTCAAGGGTATTTCGATCTGTTCACAAGCTACAGTGCTTAGATTGAGCTGAAATTTTACAAGAAACTATAAAACATTATTTTGTACAACTTTCATGTTTTGAGCTAAGCCCAATTCGGCCTCCATCATGGCCGAATGACACTGGTTAGAACAGGGCAGAATTAAAATCCTAAAACTGAAATTTAACATAACTCTAGCTCAACCCATGAAATCTTCCACAAAACAACATCTATAACAACTATAAGCCACTAATTAACAATTAATTGAAGTAAAGAGGAAGTTCTTGACAAAATACCATGGAAACTCAAGAAAAATGGTAGTTTAGTATCTTTCCTCCCACAATCACTCCACCAACTCCTTCAACCTTCCTTACTAAGCACTTGTATGGTGTAGTTTCAATTTTGGTTGGCTACAACTCAAGATTCAAGCTAGCAAGTGAAGTAGAAATTGAAGTTTCTCTCCTTGTTTTTCTCTTCAAGAGGGTCGGCCAAGAAGGTGAGAAAATAAAGAAATTTTGGGTCAAAATTTGTTTTAGGAAAGTGAAATAATCTTGGTTAAAAGTCTAACATCCAATGAAGGCATGACACTTGGCTCTTTTAATGTTTAAAGCTTATCTTCTTTCTCTCAATGGTTAATCCATCTAGCTAACCTCTAATTATGTCCTAGCATCTTGTAAAATAATAACACTTAGCACAAAAATCACTTAATCACCAAAATTTTATCGCACTAGCGGGTCCCACGTCTATAACGCGTTTCAAATTTAACGTACACTAACTTATACTAGGAAAATGATTTAAAACTGTACTTGCTTATAAAAATGCATAGAAACTTTAATATTTTAAAGGCAAGTATAAAAATGTAGGCAAAAATAAAATAATGCCTTGAAAATGTCAAATTTAACGTACACTAACTTATACTAGGAAAATGATTTAAAACTGTACTTGCTTATAAAAATGCATAGAAACTTTAATATTTTAAAGGCAAGTATAAAAATGTAGGCAAAAATAAAATAATGCCTTGAAAATGTGAAAATTTTCGGGTTCTCACATTTCTTTTAGCAGATCCATATTGAAATGACAAAATCTTCTATGCCACAACCAGGGGTCCTCATTTGCAACTTTGAGACAACTAAGGCTAGAAGAATCAACTTTTTCAAGGATAATTACATAGATGTCATTAACTCCTTTTTCCTTTGAAAATCGTGTTAAATTTAGAGTCAAGAACAAGGCATTCATGCTTTTTAAATAACACAAACAGATTCCTATCACACAATTGACTAACACTTAACAGGTCATAGCTCAAATTGTCAACTAAAAGAATATTGTGAACAAAGATTTGACCATTCTTACCAACATCACCAATTTCAATAGTTTTGGCTTTGTTGTCATCTCCAAATATTACCTTTCCGCTTGCTTTTGGCTTGAGTTTGATGAATTGTGATGGATAACCAGTCATATGTCTTGAGCATTCACTATCTATGAACCACTTTGATTTCTTAATAATGTTCACCAGGTTTACCTACACAAAAGTCCACAAGATAATATTTGGTACCCTTTACTTTTTGGGTCTTTGAGAGTTAGCATTATGTCTAACCATCCACATGCATCTCATGCCATATCTCATGTTTTTCTTAATATAATAATTGCTTTTTATGTGGCCAAATTGACAACAGAAGCTACACATAGTCAATGAATTATTCAAATGAACAAGTTTAATAAATCTGATTTGCCTTTTCCTATGGATAGCAAATTCATTTGCACTATGATTCAGTCTTTTCTGATGAGTACCAAAATGAGGTTTTGAGTCATTCCTTTGAAAACAGTTTTGTTTCTTATGTTGAAACATCTGACTAAGATCATCCATTCTTCTTTTAAGCTATTTTGTTCATTTTTAGCATGTCACAGAAGTTTATTTTTCTATCAAGTTCAGCATGCAAATCATTTTCAATTCTTTTCAAGTTCTCATTTTCATTTCTCAGACATTTGTTTTGTCGAAAGATGCTTGCATTGTCTTGAATTAGAAAGTTAATTTTCTGTTTTAGTTCCTTGTTTCTAACATAGGATTCTTTCAAACTGTTATGCATTCTTTCCATAAAAGAGTTAAAATCATCATCAGATTCGTTATCACTATCAGTTTGAGAGTTACAAGTAGTTACCTCTTCATCACCAATGGCCATGAAAGCCATCTGGGTAGACTCCTCTTCTTTTTCAACTTCACCTTCTAAATTGCAGTCATTCTAAGTGATCTGAAAATTGTTAAATTTTGATTTTCATTCAACTTGCTTTCCTTCCTTTTCTTTATTGGACATTCATTTGCATAGTGTCCAAGTTGGCCGCATTCAAAGCACTTATCAGTTTGCTTTTTGTTGAGCTCTAGCTTCCCATTGTTTCTCAAGTTGTTGAGCTGATTTGGGAATGAATTGCTGGGTCCACCTTTTCTGAATCTCCTCTTGTTGAGTATTCATTTGAAGCTTTTTGTGATGAGTGCAATATCACTGTCATCATCTTCCATATCATCTTCATCTAAGGAGGCTGAATCATCTTCATCTTGTGAGGCTTTTAGAGTAATACTCTTTCTCACCTTTGTATCTTCTTCCTCCTGCACCTTGGACTTGAGTTTCAACTCATAAGAAATTAGAGAATTAATAAGAGATTCAATGGATAAGGTATTTAGATCCTTAGCTTCCTCAATGGCAGTCACTTTACTCTTTCAATCCTTGGATAAAGCATTCAGAATTTTTCTATTTTTCTCACCTAGAGAGCAATCCTTTTCAAGAACTTCTAAATCCTTAATAAGATCATTGAATCTGCAATATATCTTGTCAATATTTTCATGAGGTTCAATCTTAAAAGATTTATACTTAGTGACCAGAATGGACTTCTTTTGTTCTCTCACATTCTCACTTCCTTCATGGATTTCTCTGAGTTTATCCCAAATCTATTTTGTAGATCTACAGCCGTTGACTCTAATAGATTCACTTGAATCTAAAGCACTGTATAAACATTCATAGCCTTGGCATTTAAGATAAGATGAGTTCTGTTATCACCAGTCAACTTACTCCTTATTTTTGGTCTCGACCTATGAGTAACTTCATCAATAATAGAGGCATCATATGAACCTTTATTGACAATAAACCACAACTCAATATCAATAGATTGTAAGAAAATAATCATCCTCTCCTTCCAACTCACATAATTTGATCAATTGAACATTGGAGGTCTAGTGACGGATTGTCCTTCAAAAAAACATAGCATTATTGGTTGTCATTTTTACTCCATAGCCGATTAAGTTTAATCTCTAGGAGACCAAGCTCTGATACCAATTATAAGAATCAAAAACAACCTAAGAGGGGGGTGAATTTGATGGTTTAAAAACTGGCCAAGATATGAATCACTTTTTTCAAAACTTGCCCTTTTTTTAAAAAGGACCACACAATGGAGCAATTGATGAGGAAGCACAAGTGCTTGGGAGTAGAAGAGATAGACAATTTGTATTGCAAGACAGTAAGTAAAAGGATAGAATAGCAAATCAAGCATCAAACTCCACTTGAGTTTGAATACCACTTTATATAGCAAGCTTCTTCAAGTTGATCAACTTACAATCAATCTCTTATGTACAAAGGAAGAATCACTTCCTCCTTGCCCCAAGCTGCACTTGGTCAAGCAAGGAAGTTTTACTATCACTCAGATAACCCTCACAAAGCTACACTATTGAAGAAATAGAAACACACTATAAAATCTTATTGAAAGTTTCACAACTAAGAGTACAAATCTTCTTTAAAGAGTATTCTTACACTTGAATCACTCAAGATCTGATGTAGTCTCAATGTGCGAAAGTTGTTTGAAGTGGTTGACTTTTTCCTTTTTATAAGAGACCAAAAAATTCTTCAATTAATGCTACCAACGGATAGAAGGCAGGTGAAGAGTCAACTAGCCGTTGGTGGTGTTAGACGTCCGGTAGGCTAGTTTTCTGCATCCGAACACAGGCATTGAGTTCAAGAAGTTTTCTTGAAATGTTTAGGACATCCGGTACCTCCAGAATATGCGTTCGAAGGTATGATGTAAAACTGAAAATTCTCCTTTAATTCATTCGGACGTCCGATGCCTCCAATGTTTTGCATCCGAAGTGTCGCAACGTTTATCGGACGTCCGGTACTCAGGTGTTGTACTTCCGATCGAGGTCAATTAGCTTGGCTTATTATCTTCGAACGTCCGAAAATGGGTTTTTCATGCGTTCGAAATTACTCAATGGTTGTCGGATGGCCAATGCAGTCTTTATATGTGTCCGACAGCTATTTCAACACATGTTAGCCTTTGAACCTGTTATGCTCCAATTCTAAAAAGATCTAATCAGAGAATATTAGTAACAGCCATTTTTTGTAATCATCAAAAGTTACGGATTGAGATAAACATCTTCCAATGAGGATTCTAAGTTTTATTGGATTTGTTGGTCCCAGTTATGTTACCCAGTTGAGGAGGGAGGAGTCGGTTTTCGAAAGGTTAGGGATGTATATACGGCATTTTCTTGTAAGCTATAGTGGAGTTTTCGAACCAGATCGTCCCTTTGGTCAGATTCATCCTTGTCAAGCGGACATTAACCCTTATGCTTTGGCAACTTGGCAATGCATGGTAAATGTCAATCGACAAGTTGAATTATCTATATGTTGTCGTTGATCCATGAGGAGACGTGCAGTTTTTGGTATGATAATTGGTTGGGAAGTGGATCTTTGTTCCTTAGAGTTCCTATTGTCTAGAATCTTTCCTTTGCGGATTTCATGGTTAATGGGAATTGGGATGTTCAGCGATTATCTCAAGTATTGCCTCCAGAAATTGTTTCCTTTGTTTTGCAACTGCCGGTATTAGAAGGTGGATGAGTGGATGAGGCTGTTTGGATGCTGAGGAAGTCGGGAAAGTTTACTTTATCTTTAGGATATCAAGAGGTCAGGCAAGCTTGCAATAGTTATATTGTCTTTGCTCAACTTTGGCATTCGTGTATCTCGTTACAAATATCATTTTTCATGTTACAATTGTTGAAGAGATGGCTGCCTTTAGATGATGTTTTGTGCAAGATGGGTTTGCACTTGCCTTCCAAGTGTCTTTGTTGTTCGATAGCTGCGGGGGATTCCATTGAACATGTCTTTTCCACAGGACAAGTTGCATTGGAGGTTTGGAGCTATTTTTCTGGCATGTGTGGAAATCAGCTTCTAATTTAAGAGCGCACTGGGTTACTTGGTGGTTTTGCTTTACTTTATCTAATAAATGGCAGTTTGTGTTTACTATTCTTCCGAGCTTTATATTTTGGAATCTTTGGAAGGCAAGAAATAAAGCAGTCTTTGAAGATGTTAAGCTGCAAAGTCAGGTTATATGTCAAGTGATATTTCAAGATGTTAAAGCGGCCTTTGAGATTCAGTTTAAGCAAGTGGTTGAAGTGCAAACCTTTCCTCCATTCTATGAAGCAATTTCACAATCACCCCACATATATGATTTCAAATTGTGCGTTGAAAGGTGTGACAGTCCCACCTCCCCTTAGGGCGTACCCAAGGGTTTGGCGGACTACCTGTCCAACTCTCGCCAGGACTCGGTCACAATTCATGAAAACTTACAAATAAAATCCTCAAAAAATATGATAGTTACTACAACCTTTAACATATACACTCATGGTCCTCTAACATCCACACGACTTATAAATACAATCAAAGAATCAGACTTACAAAATTGAACTAAACAAGCTGGCTAGATATCTAAGAAGTACACGCTCGAGCAACTAACAATCTTAGAAGAAATCGAGGCTTTTCTCAATTCAACCTCTCATGTTCACATCCCTGCAAGGAAAACAAATGGCGTAGAATGAGCTAAAAGCCCAGTGAGGTTCCAAGTAACCAAACAAGTAAAGTACAAGACAAGATAGCATACCCAAACATCAAGAAACGAGCCAAACTCAAATAAATCATGATCCGATATATAGCTAAGCAATTAGCTAGATAAATCAGGCAAAAGCGCACAGAAAAAAGAACACATTCAGGGCAAAGGATATAGGTTGCTCTCAGGAGCAAGTTCCATAGTAGCTTGATCAAGGTTTGTTGACTCTCCATCAACCACAAAAGTATAACGTCCGTAGATCTCCACTTTACACCAGTTTCCGTCCACCGATCAACCCCTTATGGGGCCCGAACATCTAAGAAGTACCCAAGGTTCGTCGATCTCCTCGACCAAGTCCTTGCTAGTTCGATTCAACCAACTAACTTTAGGTTGGACTTATAGTCCCAGATATTCAGTAATTCAGGATATGGCTTATAGTCGCAAGTATTCAAATAATCAAGATTGGAGTCGTTGGCTGTTATCCAATGCGCACACAGTAAAGCTTGGAGACGTTAGTTGTCACTTAACGCTCCGTATTCAGAAATAAACAGTGGTGGTAATATTCGAGCATACCAGTTAGTCGAGGAGATAACACTCCACTCGGAAAAACAGAATAGAGGTACTGAGATGGGATGAGAGGCATCTCCCACTCGGATGGAGTGCGGTACATGCTACCGCACAACACTTACAAGTCAAGCACAAGCGTAAACACAAGTACAGGTCAATCAAATGCAAGCGAGTACAAGATCATTCAAGAAGGGGAAGTCGAGTGCGATAAGGACACACTCGCCTAGCTAGAATCAAGTCACAAGTAATGTCCAGAAATTCACATTTTCAAGTATTCCAAGTATTTCAAGTCAATATATAGGTCATATACAAATCAAGTTACTTGTTCATGTGTGAAGGAGATATCAAGTGTTTAGTCAAGTTGGGTCAATTGAGTGTACATAAGAGCATACTCGCCTAAATAGGTTCAAGTCACAAATAAGTTCAGCATATCATGTTTCAAGCATTTCAAGTCCAAACAGTTGAAAATTAGGTAGTTAAGAACCCTGATCAAACAAGAAAATAGGAAGAAAGCAGCAGAAATCAGAAATTTTCTCAGCAAATCCGGCCACAAATTCGTTCGACAATCCAGTTGGATTCTGGCCACTTTTTAGTTGTAATAAAATGGCTAACACATGTTTTAACAAAATCTCACAAATTTAGTCGAGCTAGGTTAAGTGCGATAAAGTACACACTTGCCTATGAGACAAAAAATCAAGTACCTACCATTGTCTAATAACAATGAGCATGTAACACGTAAGTTAGTGGGATAACCACCTGAGTGACCAACAAGTCAAGTGCAAGCAAAGCATTTTATTTCATATCAATATCATGAAATGAACTACAAATGATCGAGTATGATAAAGTACATCCTCGTCCCATATCTAACACCCCTGATCAATATTGTCCTACAGTTAGCTGCCCAGAAGGCCGTGGGTTTTGTTCCTGGAGGTGGGGTTATAGCCCACAACAAGTGAAGAGCCTAAGCTCGCAGGTTGTCGCGCCCCATTTTTTGATAAATAAATAAAATGGTTTGAGAAAGATGTTTTTGATTCAATTTTTGATTGAAAAATGATTTTTTGTGAGTTGAAAAAGATATGGGTCTAATATGGGACTTGAAGAAAGCGACGATTTGACCCAAAAAATAGTTTTTAAAAAGGGTTTTTGAATGAGAAATTGGAGTCGCCACTTGGTAATGATTAAAGGTGTACCAAGTCACCTAAAAAAAATTTTTAAAAGACAAAGTAGTAAAACCCTTTTAAAAACGACTCCTAATCCACGTAAGCCAAAGAAAAAGGTTCGGGAGTCACGTTTGACAAAGGGGAAGGCAAGGATAGAATCCAAGGCACCCCTTTGACCTAGCCAAGGCTAGTTGCGCGACTTAACCTTACCTTTCCTAATTTTCTACCCAATGTATGTATCGCACGTTGGATATGACTATATGAATGCAAAACGGAAAGGAAAATGCAATCCTAAATTCTATGATGTCTCTTGTGAGGCTTTTGGTCCCAAACCACATAAATTGTGGCGGCCAACAAAGGAAAAACCTCATAGAGGTCGATTAATGCAAATGAGTGTTCCAAATTCAAGTGTGCAAGTGTGCAAGTGTATGAAAGATGCAAGAAAATGTAAGTGCAAGTGTGCGAATGTATAAAAAGGTGCTTGTGTGAAATTGTATAAAGTTCAAGTGTTTTTTGTGTGCAAGTGTATGAAAGTTCACGTGTGAATTTGGATGAAAAATCAAAGTATTAGTGTGTGAGTGTGTAAAGAAAGTGCACGTGTGAATTTGGATGAAAAATCAAAGTATTAGTGGGTGCAAATGAATGAAGATAGGATTATAAATATATATATGTGAAATTTGGATTCTACTTGTGGAGTAAGATGAGTAAAACATAGTGAAAAATATGGATTGAGAAATGTGGAAAAAAAAGGTAATTAAAAGAGCATGGAAGTGAGAAAAAATGAAAGTATGTCCCTAAGGGAATGCAACAAATTGGGTACGGGGATGACACCTAATTTTTCGACTTTGATTTTCCCTCGGATTAGAAGGTAAAACTAGCGTGCTAGGGCTATCGAGTAGCCACACTCGCTCGTTTCCCTTATCAAGAGGGGATTTTCACGCAAATGAACCCTAACTAGCATGAGATGCAAGTCCTAAAGTGAAGGGGAAAGGGATTCGAGGGGCATGCAAAATGATAAAACTAAAAAGAATGCATGACATGTAATGAACATGCAAAACATGTACTAACGAGGGGAAATCCCTAAGGGTCTAGCGTTGGACTAGCCCATTCTATGAATTCCGACTAGCGTTGGACTAGCGGAAACGTACATTCATCCATCACATTCATTCATGGCTAAGGAAAGCGAGTAGACATGCCAAACACTCATAAACACATAGCACATAACATTTAGCATGCTCGACTAGATGCAAGGCCCTAACAAAGCAAATTAACACTTAACACATAGGCATGCAACCAAGCTAATGAACCTATTACATTCACTAACTAAAACAAAAGGGGAAAGGGAAAATGGACCAAATTGCTCGCCACAGCCCTATCTATTACAAGCCAAGAGGTGTACACATACCCCATTAAAAGAATAACTTAATGAAAACAAAAAGTAAATGACATAAGTAAAAGGAATTAAAGAAAAGCTAGGAAAGCAAAGTAGACATGCAATTCACTTAGCACGTTGAGTCACATAGGAGAGACACAAAAAGGGATAAAAGAAATTATACCGCCCCCTTTGAATGGTGTCCAAATGAAAGAAACATGGCTTCAAAACAATAAAAAAGGTCACGGTACCTCAAATAGTAAAGTGTAACAAAGTCACCAAATCTCTCCTAATTGTAATTTAAATGGAATCAAATAATACATAGTTTCCAATAAAGGGATTCACCAAAGACCCAATT
Organism: Coffea arabica; assembly: GCF_036785885.1. Lineage (NCBI taxonomy): Eukaryota > Viridiplantae > Streptophyta > Magnoliopsida > Gentianales > Rubiaceae > Coffea > Coffea arabica. Next base: position 24,433,359 of record NC_092314.1, read on the forward strand.
GCAAGCATTAATCAACCATTCAAAGCCAATTGAAACATTTTAGAAACTTTGCAAGTCCAAGAGCAAGAAAAAGGCCAAAGCCAATTTATTTCAGAAAATTCAAGAAGATAGGCGAACACAAGCTCATTTGGACACGAAGTTCTTAAACTCTTGCATTAAGTACCGCCTATACAAAACATGGTAACCAATGAAGACAAACAAGCAAAATGAATTGAAACATTAATGCGGCCAAAGGCTCCATTGTGAACGCTAATCAAACATTCAAGCCAAATCAAACACTTTAAGGAACTTCAAGGGTCCAGGGGCAAAGAAAGGTCCATGAGTGGTTTCACTTGCATTTTAGGATCCCAAAAGCAACCATTAATCAAACAAACAAAGCCCATTGAAACATTTAAAAGCTTCAAAGGTCCCAAAAGATAATAAAAAGTCAAATGACGACTCAACTTGCATCCATCTTAGGACCTAATTGCAAGAAAATGGAATGTAATTGGGCCATAATGCATTGCTGCAAAAGTCACAGGGACCCAATTGATTAGTTTTCTCAATTTTGTGGGTCATAAAAGCATAAGGTGAAACTTGAGGGGGTTAAGAGGTAAATTTGAAGAATTATTTCATGCAAAACTCATGCAAGCTACGTAGAAGAAGAATTTCTGCAACAAACAATTTCTGCAATGCCAAACCAGCTGCACTTCCTCATAATTTGTGACTCTAACAAGCAAAATCATTCCAATCTTCTAGCATAACTTGCCAACATCAACTCAGTCAACTAGTGTTTGTTAAACAGAAATTCTGGAGCAAAAATGTGCAAAGAAAGAAAAGAAAACAACGAGAGGATGGGGAAACATTTCTGCAATAGCGGACCGGCCAAGCTGACTGCAATTTTCCATTCCAATCAAACTCATTGACATGGAACAACTCAAACCAAGACTAACACCCAATCATCAACCAAACCAAATACTCCATCTTTATCGCAGGATCAAGGCATAAAAAACTGGAATGATAGCTGTTGGGAAAATAAGAAGCAAAAACAAGACAAAATGCAGCAAGAATTTTTCTTTGCAATCTAAGATGATTAATAAACCATGCAGTAACTTCCTTTCTGCCACTACATATCAACTTCAACACAAGTTTTATCAAAACCTTTTAAACAAACATCAAAACAGACTTGAGCTAAGCAACGTAACCCATAATTTCAGCATCCAAGCAAACCAAACATAGAAAATAGATCATGTGAATGCTGGGAAATTCTGTGCAAAATGGTTCAGCAAACCTGGCTTGTTTTCTTCCAGCAAGCAACTACATTTCAGCCCTTAAACATACAAATCCAACGCCCCTTGTCTAATTTTCCTTTCTAACATATGGTCAACCAGTAAACTAGATGACCGAAGCTTTTGGTGAACAAGTGTAGGTAAGAAAAACAGCAAAAGAGCATGCGAAAACCTTTCCATTTCTGCTGCAAACATTTTAGAAGCTCCAATTTATAAACAAAATGCACAAAAACTGATTCTTTCACGATTCAACTCACAGATATCACCAATCATCAATCTTAGCATGAATCAAACAAAATTTATCTAAACTTCAGCAAACTCCACAGAAAGAATCCAAGCGAAGAAAACAAAAATGACCACAGCAAATGGTTTGCAATGTCGGTTCCACACTAAGCAAACCCAATTGACAAAGCAGGAGGTGAGAACTGCAAAACTTTACTACGTTTCAACCTCAATCGACATGACACAAGCCAAACAAACATATCAGTTCCATTGTGAATTCTAATCCCAAAAACTAAACTTGAACCAACCCATAGAAATAAAAAGAAAGGCGGCGATGGACCACCGACCGTCATGTTGCAAGAAAAAGGTATCAACCCACAATTAAAGAAGACAGCTTCTAAGTATAAAAAGGTAAAAGTGTTACCTTTAACTACAAGATGAACCGGAGAATGACCGTGAAAGGATTGGGATGACTCTGCTCGGTCTTCGGAGGACCGTCAATGAAGGATGGTGGTGATCGTTGGTTCCACTACTCCTCTAGTTTCTTTCTTTTGCCGTCTTCCAGCTTTGGCCGCTGCCCCTTCACTCTTTCCTCTTGCTCTCGGCTCCACTATCCCAGTTTTTCCTTAGCCGCTCACTCTCTCTTCCTTTTCTTTTTCAGTCGACAATCCCTCTCTCCTTTCTCTCCTTTCTTTTGCTTGTTTCTGATTTCTTTTGGTCTCTTTGAGCAAAGTTTTGCAGCTGTCCACTTTCCGTCGGACTTTGATTCAGATCTCCCTCCTCCTCTTCCTTTGGTTTTTCTTTGTTTCTAAACCCTCACAGCCGCCAACTCCATAAGCTTCCCGTAGCTTTTGCTTTCTACCGCCGTCCCTCTCTACCCCCTCTTCTTCCACTGTCAACCTTTCTCTCTTTTTTCGTCCACCTCCCTCTCTCCTCTTGCGGCTGTCCCCTCTTTTTCTATTTATACCAGAAACCCCCTCCTTCAGCTTGTTTGTTTTTCTTTTCTTCTCTATCCCGTCACTCTCCCCTTTTTCCTTTCTTCCCTGCGGCTGCCCTTTTCCGTGGCTTTTTATAGGTTAGAAAACCTAGAAATCTAGCTACCCTTTTCAACCATTTGCAGCCGAAACCCCTCAGGCCCTTCTGTGCAAGCTGCGCTTGCAGCTTGCCGCGACTGGAAAATGTTTTTTTTTTCTTTTTTTTTTCTTTCTTTGAAAAATAAAAATAATTAAAATGTACCAAAAAGTAAATAACACTAAAAAGCTCTTCTTCTTTTTTTTTTTTTAATTTTCAAACTTTTTTTTTTAAATTTTTTCCAAAGATAAGCCAATATGCATTAAACCATGTTTTTTCCTTTTCTTTTTTTTTCTCTTTTTCTTTCAAGAAAGCATTGAATAAAAGCAAAATGACTAAAACATGTTTTTGATATTTTCCTTTTCTTTTTCTAAAAACTTCTATGCTAATCTTAAACTTAAAAGCTAAAACTAAAAACTAAAACTAAAAGTAAATAAGAATAAATAGCAAATGAAATGGGTCAACTAAAAGGGCGAAAATGAATAAAACTAAAATATCATAACAACTAAAAGTGCGAAACAAACAATAATGAACTAAAATGCAAACAATCTGCAACAAAAATCATGAATTAGATGCAACATACAAAATTATTTAAAATTTGGTGTCTACAGTTTGCCCCTCTTTGTCTGAGTTTTGAAAAAATTTGAGACAAAGAAGTAGACGCCAAATACCTACCAGTGTTATTCGGTTGCAAAATGATCCGAACGGACAGGAATTCTAAAACGGGACTGACCCGAACATGAAATTAAAACGGGACTGATCCGAGCATGAAATTAAAACGGGACTAACCCGAACATAATTTTGAAATCGGGACTGACCCGAACAGGAATTTAAAATTGGGATAGACCCACGGGATAGACCCGAACAGAAATTTAAATTTGGGATAGACCCACGGGATAGACCCGAACAGAAATTTAAAATTGGGATAGACCCGGACAGAAATGTAAAATTGGGATAGACCCACGGGATAGACCCGAACAGAAATTTAAATTTGGGATAGACCCACGGGATAGACCCGGACAGAAATGTAAAATTGGGATAGACCCACGAGATAGACCCGAACAGAAATTTAAAATTGGGATAGACCCGGTCAGAAATTTAAAATTGGGATAGACCCACGGGATAGACCCGGACAAAAATGTAAAATTGGGATAGACCCGGACAGAAATGTAAAATTGGGATAGACCCACGGGATAGACCCGGACAGAAATGTAAATTGGGATAGACCCGGACAGAAATGTAAAATTGGGATAGACCCACGGGATAGACCCGAACAGAAATTTAAAATTGGGATAGACCCGGACAGAAATGTAAAATTGGGATAGACCCACGGGATAGACCCGGACAGAAATGTAAAATTGGGATAGACCCGGACATTGGGATAGACTCACGGGATAGACCCGAACAGAAATTTAAAATTGGGATAGACCCGGACAGAAATGTAAAATTGGGATAGACCCACGGGATAGACCCGAACAGAAATGTAAAATTGGGATAGACCCACGGGATTTAAAACGATGAGTTGAGTTTTTACCTGAGAACAGCTAAAAGTTTTGCATCGAGGGAAGATTTGATCCTTGTAGCTGAAATAATAGCTGATTTTGATTTAACATATTGTTTCTTCTGATTGCACTTGCCAATAATACTGTTGATTCGTCTTTGTCCACTGGGGGAGTTTTTTCTGACATTAATTTGGACGAGAAAAGATGGTGGTTGTTTCCATTTGTAGATGTAGCATTCCTGCAAGAAAAGAGGAAATAATGGACTTGCCACCATCATTTGATCCAGTTTGCCTTGAGAATCGTGTAAACATGAGTCTTTTGATGCCTTTGCCAACTTTTGCTGCGGCATCTGCTGTCGCGCCCCACTTTTTGAATGGTGAATGTGTGTGTGTGATGATGTGAGATGTGAAGTGTGGTGTGAATGTGTGCAAAATTAAAAGTAAAAGGCCATGGGACTTTGGAAAGCGACGATTTGGCCAAATGAAATTTAAAAAGGGTTTTTTAAATATGAAAAACGGAGTCGCCACTTGGTATAGATTTGGGGTGTACCAAGTCACCCAAAAAGTGTTTTTAAAGACAAAGTAGTAAAACCCTTTTTAAAACGACTCCTAGTCCACGTAAGCCAAAGAAAAAGGTTCGGGGGTCACGTTTGACAAAGGGGAAGGCAAGGATAGAATCCAAGGCACCCCTTTGACCTAGCCAAGGCTAGTTGCGCGACTTAACCTTACCTTTCCTAATTTTCTACCCAATATATGTTCGCACGTTGGATATGACTATATGAATGCAAAACGGAAAGAAAAATGCAATCCTAAATTCTACGATGTCTCTTGTGAGGCTTTTGGTCCCAAACCACATGAATTGTGGCGGCCAACAAAGGAAAACCTCATAGAGGTCGATTAATGCAAATGAGATTCAAGTGTGCAAGTGTGAAGGTGTATGAAAGATGCAAGAAATGTAAGTGCAAGTGTGCGAAATTGTATAAAGGTGCTTGTGTGAAATTGTATAAAGTTCAAGTGTTTTTCGTGTGCAAGTGTATGAAAATAGAATAATAGATATATAAGGTAAAGTGGAATTTCATTTGTGAAGTGAAAATAAGCAAGTGATAGGTAAAATGTAGTAAAAAGTATGGTTTGAGAAATGTGAAGAAATGTGGTTAAGAGAGTATGTAGGTGATAAAAATGAAAGTATGACCCTAGAGGAATGCAACAAGTCGGGTACGGGGGTTGACTCCTAACTTTTCGACTTCTATTTTCCCTTTGATTAGAAGGCAAAACTAGCGTGCTAAGGCTATTGAGTAGCCACACTCGCTCGTTTTCCTTATCGGAAGGGGACACTCAAGCAAAATGAACCCTATAGCTAGTATGGGATGCAAAACCTAAAGTGAGGGGAAAAGGGGGTCGAGGATCATGCCAAATGATAAAACTAAAGAAAGTTGCATGATATGTGGTGAACAAGCAAATGATGCACTAATGAAAAGAAAGGAAAAAGCCTATTGGGTCTAGCGTTGGACTAGCCCATTCTATGAATTCCGACTAGCGTTGGACTAGTGGAAACGATAAAAGAAGCCACAACTAGCGTTGGACTAGTGTGGTGACGTACATTCATCCATTCCATGCATCCACACTATGGAAAGCAAGTAGACATACAAAATAAACACGTAGCACGTAACATTTAGCATGCTCGACTAGATGCAAGGACCTAATAAAGCGATTAAACACTTAACACGTAGGCATGCAACCAACTAATGAACCTATTACATTCACTAACTAAAACAAAAAGGGGAAGGGGAAAATGGACCAAATTGCTCGCCACAGCCCTATCTATTACAAGCCAAGAGGTGTACACATACCCCATTTAAAAGAATAATTTAATAAAAGCAAGAATGAATGAAATAATGGAACTAAAGAATGGTAATGAGAGCAAATTAGGCATGCGATTCACACTTAGCACATTGGATCACATAGGAGAGACAAAAGGGATAAAAGAAATTATACCTCCCCTCCGATGGTAATCAAATGAAGTAAAAATGGCTTCAAAACAATAAAAAGGTCAAGGTACCTCAAATAGTAAAGTATAACAAAGTCACCAAATCTCTCCTAATTGCAATTTAAATCAAATAATACATAGTTTCCAATAAAGGGATCCACCAAAGATCCAATTGCAAGCATTTATCAACCATTCAAAGACAATTGAAATATTTTAGAAACTTTGAAAGTCAAAGAGCAAGAAAAAGGCCAAAGCCCATTTATTTCAGAAAATTCAAGGAATTAGGCGAACACAAGCTCATTTGATCATAAAGTTCACAAATTCATGCATTAAGTACCACCTAAACAAATGAAAGCAAACGAGCAATCGAATTGCCAAGTTGAGGCTACCAAGGGCTCAATTGCAAACGCTAACCAAGCACTCAAACCTAATCAAACACTTTTAGGAATTTCAAGGGTCCAGGGGCAAAGAAAAAGGCAAGTAATAGTTCAGATTGCAAATACTTTAGGACTCAATTGCAAGAAATTAAAACATAATTGGGCCACAGTGCAACAAAGGGAGACCTGAGGGGTTAAAAGGCAATTTTGAAATTCATTTACATGCATGCTACGTAGAAGGCTTTCTTCTGCAACAAAGAAAGCTTATGATGAAGCTTTTCTGCAATTTCAACCGTGGCCCTCTTCTATAATCCTTCAACAAATAAGACTTTGGGCTGACTCTAATTGAGATATGTCTAAAACACTCCTTAAAAGAATTTTATGCAAGTTCATGCAAATGTTTTAAAGAAAGCTTCTGCAACCGAAAGCTTGCTGCGTTTCCGTTGACAAACACATGTTTCTGGTCCAATTGCACGACCTTGATCTAAACTTTCACCAAGCATTGAAGCTCTAAGCTAAGCAACCAAAAAACCATTGTCTACTTCACCGAAATCAACAAAGAAACTGAACATAAAATCAGCAAAAGAAGATGAACTTGGAGCGGCGAAGGTTTTACTTATTTGCAAAACAAATGTCTATGTCATGGCCTGCTGTTATACCACATTTTGCTGCAATAAATTACAACGGACGCATACTATGGCATTATCATCTAATGACGAAACAGACCCAAAAGAACAAACAGACCAAACTAGAACCTCAGCTACCCAAAATCCAGTTTTATCAACATCACTGCAATAGATTGGCCTTATTGCAGCCTGATGCTACATCGCAAATTGTTACTTTAAGATGCAGGCGAGCATAGACATGGCATCATCATCACACAGCAAGTAAAAGCAAAAGAAATCCTAAGCCCAGCCAGAATTTCAGCAATCCAAACAAGCAAAAATCCAAACCCAGAATCGTAATCCTCTTTTGCAGAACAAAATACGCAGGACATTGACTGAATTCAACTCTGGTAAACCAGATTTCCAGGAAAAAAAACGATTTGGGACAAAAATTTTCACCAGGCATTAGCTATCAAAATTCATTTTTCTCAGGGCAATTTTGAACAACGAATTATGCAACAACAAAAAACAACCCATTGGGCTACCATAGAAAACAAAGCAGCAAAACAGGATAATGGACAAAGTGCTGCACGATCGTTGACATATTTAGGGAAGATCTGGACTCGTGTGAGAGATATAAGACAAAAGGGATTACCTTTGGCACCTTATGGAATCCAGCGAGCAGAGAAGGATCAAAAAGATTGCATCCAGATACCAAATTTGACGGTGCAAATTTCTGGTGAAGAGTTCTCGAGGGCATAGGCAACTGGCTGCTCAACTTCACCACGGGACATGGGTACAGTCCCTTTCAACACAATCATAGCACAAGCCTCAGGCCAGCCGACGAGTTTGGCAACAGTAGAGGTGGCCTCAGACAGAATGGTGGAGGTGTCAACGTCCTCGTTTGCGAACAGGTTCAAGCATGGCTTTTTCCTCTCCTCTACGATCGCTCTCTGCTGCGATTTCAACCACAGAAACCCTCCGTCCCCTCGCTCTCTCCCTTTTCCAGATCTTTTCTCCCTTTTTCCAAGCCCTTTTCTTCCTACAGCCGGCCAACCCCAGCTCTCTCTTGCCCTCTCTATCCTCCTGCCGTCACTCTTATTCTCCGCTGCAACTCCAGCTCTCGGGCTTCCCCTCTCTCTTTCAGTTTTTCTCTTGCCGTCAAAAACCTCCCCTCCTTGCGGCTGCTTGATCTCCTTCTTTTTATACCAGAAAACATCCTCCTAAACCCTTAAACATTCCCACATATTTGCAGCTTAAGGAGCCGCACAAGTCCTCCTTTGCAAGCTGCAAAAATTGCAGCTTGCCGTGACTAGCACCCTTTTTTTTTTTTTTTTTTTAACACTTAATTTAAATCACAATAAAAATAATAATAATTCAAACCAACTTAAACTTAAATAAAAATGTACAAAAATAACCAACAGATAAAATAAAAAGCTAAGATTTTCCTCTTTTTTTTTTCTTCTTTTCCCTTTTTTTCTTCTTTTCTCTTCTTTTTATGATTTTGCATTTTCATTTTTCTTTCAAGAAAGCATTGAATAAAAACAAAATGACTAAAATGATTTTTCTTTTCTTTCTAAAAAACTCTATAAACTTAAAAACTAAAAACTAAAAACTAAAAACTAAAACTTAAAAGTGATTAAAACCTGAAATGACAAAATAAAAATGAATAGACAAACTAAAAGGGCAAAATGAATAAAACTAAAATAAAATAACAACTAAAAATGCAAAACACACAACAATGAACTAAATGCAAGCGGTTTAAAATAAAAATCATGAAGTAGAAGCCACATACAAATTATTCAAAATTTGGTGTCTACAGTTTGCCCCTCTTTGTCTGAGTTTTGAAAAAACTTGAGACAAAGAAGTGGACACCAAATACTTACCTGTGTTATTGAGCTGCAAAAGATTCCAATGAACAAGAATTCTAATACGGGACTGACCCGAACATGAAAAATAAGACGGGACTGACCCGAACAGGAGTTTAAACGGGACTGACCCGAACAGAAATTTAAACGGGACTGACCCGAACAGAATTTGAAAGGGACTGACCCGAACAGAAATTTAAACGGGACTGACCCGAACAGAATTTAAACGGGACTGACCCGAACAGAATTTTCAACGGGACTGACCCGAACAGGAATTTAAACGGGACTGACCCGAACAAGAATTTAAACGGGACCGACCCGAACAAGAATTTAAACGGGACTGACCCGAACAGGAATTTAAACGGGACCGACCCGAACAGGAATTTAAACGGGACTGGCCCGAACAGAATTTAAAGTTATGAATTGAAGTGAGATGGAGTCTTAGTGGGATTGACCCATGTTTACTGTAGACACCAAATTTTTAAATAATTTGTATGTTGCATCTAATTCATGATTTTGTTTTAGATTGTCTGCATTTTAGTTGTTACCTTTTTATTTGTCTTTTATTTGTTATTATTTGTCATATTAATTTTGTTCACGTTTTAGTTTTAGTTTTAGTTTTAAGTTTTAACGTAAAATTTGTGAAAAAAAAAGAAAAGAGAAAAGAGGAAATTGATGAAAAATGGAAAATTGTGCTTTGTTGATTCTAGTTTATTTAGTTTCTATCCAATGTTAATTAAATTATTATTATTTTTTTTGTTTTTGTTGTTTTTGTTGTTTGTTATCTATTTTTATTATCAGTTTTATTTAGTTAATTTCAAAAAAAAAAAAAAAATCAAAAAATCGAAAAATCAAAAAAAATCACAACTCCACTTCTGCCGGTTCCATTTCCACTTCACATTCCAGCACCTTCCATTCCAAGTGCCGACTTAGCTCCACTCCAAACACTTCAATATATACATTCCACTACCTACACACTCCACGGGGGGGGGATATGATTTCCAATCCACCACAACATTGCACTTCCATTTTTTCTTTTCTGCCGTGAGCCGAGAGTGTGTGAGGGAGAGAAAGAGCCGAGCCTTTTATTCTTTTCCTTTCTGTCCGTAAACTAGGGAGGGAAGAGAGAGACTTGCTGTTCATTCTTCCTTCCATCCGTGAGCTAGTTCAGAAATTGAGAGCCAAATTTCCTCCATCCTAGTCGCAAGCTTGAGCAAGGGAGAGGGAGAGCTAGCGGGCTGCAATTTCTGGACGGTCGAGAGGAAGAAAAATATTTCTGTTGCTAGCCGTGTGTGTGAACTCCAAGCTGAGGTAATTTCTGGACCTAAACTAGTTGTTTAGGGATAGATGATGTTGATTATAAGCTTGCATGTGGTGGTTATGTGGTTGGATGATAGATTAAGTCACAAGAAAACTGGTTTCGAAAGAATTGGAGTGCTGAATGAGTAAGCTGGAAATTTACAGCCTTAATTGGCCAATTTGTGATAATCTGAGTTTAATTGTGTAGTTAATTAACTAAAAACTGGATGATCAAGCTTTGCATGAAGTTAATTAGCTGTGAGAAAGCAAGAAAATTTAAGGAAAACAAAATCTGGTTGCATGCAAGTCAACCGAGAGGAACTGAATGAATTTCTGGTTGGTTAGTGTTTTTGATGTTTGTTCGAACTTGGTTTTGGATCAAACCTGATAGATTGCTCTTTATTTGGTGATGCATGTAAGTTTTATGGTGACAAGCTTGAGTTTTGTTGCTGGAATTCTTGTTTGGAGGACTACATGGCCGCTAGAAAAGTTTCAGCTTAGCCGATGGTGGTTCTTTTGAGTATTAATGGATGTTTTGGTGATTGAAGCTGGAAAATCCCGTTGTATGCCCTATATGACCTATATCTAGTATTGCATGTTGAATTTTCTGGATGGAAACCTTGTTGAAAATTTCGAAATAACTTGCTGGAAAATCTGTTTTGTTGGCCGAGAGAGAGTAGGTTGAAACACTCTTGTTAATTTGGAAAATTCCATGATCATTGGCTATAATCCTAAGTAAAATGTCTTATAACATCTTGTTCTAGTTTTCATGTTTATCTTATTGATTTTTTAACACTTGAAAAGCTGGTGAATTGGACCATGAACTGAAGTAATTATGGAAGGAAAATATTTTTCAGCATGGCCGAGAGAAAGGAGTTGAGCACTTGACTAGTTTTCCTTCGAATTTTAGCTAAGATTCTTATGTTGGATGTTAAGACTAGTTTGTAGATTGCTAATCACCTTTTGCATGTTGAGTTGAAGTAAAAATTGAAGAAAATTAGGGACAAAAGCTCTATAAATAAACTACTACATTGCTGGAAAATGTACATAGCTGGCCGAATCTTCATGTCTTACGGTTTTAGTCTTTTGTTTATTCTTTCATTTCGGTTCCAGGCTGGTATCTTATTTAGATGACAGTTCAATCAAGCCTTTTATTGGTTGTTTGCATGAATATGCCTAAGTGCAAGAAGAGATTGCATGAGAATGGTTGTGGAAAGATTTTTCCTGAAGCTGCAAAAATGGCAGCAGAAAAATTGCAGCAGAATAGGTGTTGTCGCATTTGCTTTTCCTGCGTTTCTTGTCCATACTTCGTTTTCTTCTAGTTGGTTATTATGTCTTGTGTGAAAAGGGGCAGGGGAAGATGAGTTTGCATGATTGAATCTGAAATGTTTGAATTGGGTTTGAGTATCTGCTGGGAAAGAATTCAATCAGGCTACCTAGCTTTTTGTGCATGAATGCTTTGTCCAGAATTTTCTTTTGCATCAGTTCCTTTATTGTTTCTTGCTTGTTGTGGTTGGAAGTCATGAAGTCTCTTGCTTAGCTTAAGGCTGTGATTAAGAAATCTGAGTTTGAGAAGGAAAATGTAGCAACCTGCTTGTTTGTTTTTCAGAAACTCTTGCTGCATTTTTTTTGTTTTGCTGCGTTTTCATCCTCATAATTTGCTGCTTTCTTTTTCTTCCCACAACAACCCACACAAGCTAGTTTTGATCTTTCTATTTTATCTTTTACTAGCCTAATCCGATGTTAAAGGGGAAGTGGGTGAGTGGTGTTGAGTTTGCACTTTTGGGTTTTGAATACTTGAACCATTACCAGACAGTTTTGAAAAATGAACGAAACAGTTTTTTGCCGAGCTACCTTCTAGCACTTTGCGCAATTTTCCTTCTCTGGTTTGTCTTGTTGAATGTTGAAATTGCATTGTATGTTTGGATGTTTTTTTTTTGGTTGAATGGTTTTGATCAAGTTTTGGCATTAAGGTTGATATTTGCTTGTGAGAATGCAAGTTGCGGTTGATAGTTTGATTGCAGAAATGTTTTCTTGTTGCAAACAATCTCACGTTCATTTGCATGAGTTTGCATGAAATAATTTTTTAAGATTTGCATTTTGACCCCTCAAGTTCCTTTTTGTTGCACTATGGCTCTAGAAATTGAAATATCCATCAATTTGATCCTTCAAATGTCTTTTTCATTTTTCATTTGGATCCCTATTTGACGAATATGGATTTGTTTGATTATTTGAAAGGCTTCAATGGTTCAATTTCGTATCTATTAGTGGTTCCTTAACTTTTGTTTTTGAATAATTTGTGTTGATTGATTTACTATTAAATTGGTACATTAATCTTTTGTTTAATGGTTTTTAGCTCAAATTAGAACCTTTTCCACTTATTAGCTTCACGAACAGGGGAGGTATAACTTTCTTTTATCTTTTGTTTCTCTCCTATGTGGACTAATGTGCTAATTGAAATTTGCATGTCTACTTGCTTTTCTAGCCACTCCTTATTTCATTTCATTTATTTCATTTACTTTCGATTTCTATCAATGGGGTATGTGTACACCTCTTGGCTTGTAATAGATAGGGCGTAGCAAGTAATTTGGTCCATTTTCCCTTTCCCCTTTGTTTTAGTTAGTAAATGTAATGGTTGCATGCCTATGTGTTATACGTTAAATGCTTTATTAGGATCTGGCATTTAGTCGAGCATGATAAGTGCTACATGATTTAAGTGATTTGCATGTCTACTCGTTTTTTTAAGTATAGATGAATGGAATGGATGAATGTACGTCACCACACTAGTCTAACGCTAGTTGTGGTTTCTTTTATCGTTTCCACTAGTCCAACGCTAGTCGGAATTCATAGGAGGGGCTAGTCCAATGCTAGACCCAATAGGTTTTTTCTCCTTTTTCACGAAGTGCATGATCACCACATATCACGCATTTTTCCTTAGTTTATCATTTGGTATGTTCCTCAAACCCCTTCCCCTTCACTTTAGGACTTGCATCTCATGCTAGTTAGAGTTCATTTGCGTGAAAACCCCCTTGGGTAAGGGAAACGAGCGAGTGTGGCTTCAAAATAGCCTTAGCACGCTAGTTTTTCCTTCTAATCAAAGGGAAAATTAAAATCTCAAAAAGTTAGAAGTCAACCCCCGTACCCGACTTGTTGCATTCCCCTAGGGTCATACTTTCATTTTTATCACTTCCATACTCTTTTAATCACATTTTTCTTACATTTCTCAATCCATATTTTTCACTACATTTTTATCATTTATTTACTTTACTTCACAAATGAAATTCAAGTTTCACTTATATATGTACTATTCTATCTTCATTCATTTGCACACACAAACACTTTGATTTTCATACACTTGCACACTTGCACTTGAGTCACCATTTGCATCAATCGACCTCTATGAGGTTTCCCTTTATTGGCCGCCACAATTCATGTGGTTTGGGACCAAAAACCTCACGAGAGACATCGTAGAATTTAGGATTGCATTTCTCATTCATTAGTCTTTGTCCAAAATGCAAATACATACTTTGGGTAGAAAAATTAGGAAAATAAGGGTTAAATCACGCAACTAGCCTTGGCTAGGTCGAAGGGGTGCCTTGGATTTTTATCCTTGCCTTTCCCTTCGTCAAATGTGACTCCCGAACCTTTTTCTTTGTTTTACGTGGACTAGGAGTCGTTTAAAAAGGGTTTTCTTACTTTTTTCTTTAAAAAATTCATTTTTTTTTTGGGTGACTTGGTACACCCTAACTCTATACCAAGTGGCGACTCCATTTTTCATATAAAAACCCTTTTTGAACTATTTTTCTTGGGTCAAATCGTCGCATTTTCAAAAGTCCCATTTAGACCCATTTTTGTTTTTTATCAACAAAATTTATTTTTCCCAAATCAATAAATTCACAAAAAACAATCATTTTATTTTTCCAAAAAAATGGGGCGCGACATTTACTGGTGATGTAAATGAAAGAAGTGAAATGAAATGTTAATGGGACTGACCCATGTTTGTTAGTGATGCAAATGAAATGCTCACTGGCGGGACTAACCTCACGCTCCAGTGGCTGTGAAAACGGGATGCTCACTAGTGGGACAAACCCAACGACTAGTGGCGAATGCAAATGAAAGGCACACTAGTGGGACACACCCAACGGCTAGTGGCAATGAAAATGAAAGGCTCACCAGCTGGACAAACCCAACGGCTGGTGGAAAAAGCAATTAAAAGGTACACTAGTGGGACAAACCCAGCGGCTAGCGGCGATGAAAATGAAAGGCTCACCAGTGGGACAAACCCAACGGCTGGTGGCAAATGCAATTAAGAGGCACACTAGTGGGACAAACCCAATGGCTAGCGGCGATGAAAATGAAAGGCTCACCAGTGGGACAAACCCAACGGCTGGTGGCAAATGTAATTAAGAGGCACACTAGTGGGACAAACCCAACGGCTAGCGGCGATGAAAATGAAAGGCTCACCAGTGGGACAAACCCAACGGCTGGTGGCAAATGTAATCAAAAGGCACACTAGTGGGACAAACCCAACGGCTAGCAGCGATGAAAATGAAAGGCTCACCAGTGGGACAAACCCAACGGCTGGTGGCAAATGCAATTAAAAGGCACACTAGTGGGACAAACCCAACGGCTAGCGGTGATGAAAATGAAAGGCTCACCAGTGGGACAAACCCAACGGCTGGCGGCGATGAAGATGAAAGGCTCACCAGTGGGACAAACCCAACGGCTGGTGGCAAATGCAATTAAGAGGCACACTAGTGGGACAAACCCAACGGCTAGCGGCGATGAAAATGAAAGGCTCACCAGTGGGACAAACCCAACGGCTGGTGGCAAATGTAATCAAAAGGCACACTAGTGGGACAAACCCAACGGCTAGCAGCGATGAAAATGAAAGGCTCACCAGTGGGACAAACCCAACGGCTGGTGGCAAATGCAATTTAGAGGCACACTAGTGGGACAAACCCAACGGCTAGCGGTGATGAAAATGAAATGCTTACTGGCGGGACAAACCCTGCTCCAGTAGTAATGAAAATGAAAACCTTGACCATCGGACAGTGGGATTAAACCCAAGCCTGTCGTGATGAAACTTGATTTGTTTTTTGATTGATGATTTTCTTTTCTTTTCGCTTTTCTTTTG
The DNA here is from genome assembly GCF_036785885.1 of Coffea arabica. NCBI lineage: Eukaryota > Viridiplantae > Streptophyta > Magnoliopsida > Gentianales > Rubiaceae > Coffea > Coffea arabica. The sequence goes on from NC_092314.1 coordinate 24,448,694, forward strand.
ACTTTTGAGAATCTTTCCAAAAAATTAATTTGCCCCAGTATGGTGAATTTTTGCAATTTGAGTCCAAAGTTGACTTTGTATCGCCATGCTGTTGCACCTTTTGATCAAATTTGCTTGCAACATTTTCGATCTGCCTTTGTTTACCGGAGGACTTTTTCCGACATCGATTTCGGTGTGAAGCGTGATTACTTTCATCTGTGCCTGCAATTTTCTGCAAATGAAAAAGAAATTGCCACCATCATTTGATCTGTTTTCCTTTGAGAATCGTGTAAACATGAGTCTTCCGATGCCATTATCAACTTTTGCTACGACAGCCGATTGAGTTGGATTCCTCGCCCTAAGGCTTTTCCGATTTTCAAACTGACCAGGTATATGCTTTGCGATATTATGAAGTTTGTGTAGCTGGCTTGGCTGGATTTCAACTGTTCCCAAAGGATGACTGAATCCAAGTATACTTTTGAAATAAACCACAGGGATTGTCATTTACCACAATTCAACGATAAAAAAAAATGAGGTATGCAAGAAAATTCACATGTCATGTAAAAATGAATATGCACAAGAATGCACATACAACCATGTGTGTTTAAATTCTACAAAAATGTCATGAATACAAGTAATTTGGGAAAAAATGAGTTTCCTAAGAATGTATGTGCAAAAGAATGTTGTTTTTTTTTTCAAAATGACACAGCTTTGGCCAACGGATGTCATATTCAAGTCTTTTGATATCTTAGTTCCGGAATTCAATGTTGCCAGAGGTATGACAAAAATGAGGAGAAATCTAAATGGACCAAACCACCAGTTGTTCCTCTTTGTGCTTTCTCATTGCAGAAACCTACCTTAGCGCCCATTCGGGTTTTCACCAAGGTTGCCCCCCACCCTTTTTGTTAGTTTTTTCTTTCTTTTTCTTTTTTTTTTTTCTCTTTTCCTTCTTTCTTTTTTTTTCTTTCTCTTGAGGTGCCCTTGTGGGTTTTCACCTAAGGAAACAATGGAAGAGCTCAACCATAGTCGACTCAGGAATGTAAGTTGAAAATTGCTGGCATCAGTAAAATGCGCTTCCCTTATAAACTTAAACGAAGGCATTATGGACATCACCTGCCAGTTGATTAGCAAAATCCCTAATAGAAATGCAGCAAGTGACGAAAGCCAGGACTTTGGGCTTTTGTAATGAGGTCAGGTGGGGTGTTTTTCAAGAAAAGTTGAGGCTTGAAAGCAGGTTTGATGAAAGGTGTGACATAACCTGAGATTGCATCATTTTGAAATTATCTCTAATTTTGAACGAAACCGAGGAAATTTGCCCCAGTTTGATTGGATTTTCTCTTTCTTTGCATTTTCTTCATTGCATTTTTCTCACTTTTTGCATTTTTCTTCAAAAACTAAATTTGCCCCAGTGTGGGGTTCTTTCTTCCTTTTCATTTTTCTTTCAAAGATAAATTTGCCCTAGTGTGGGGTTTGCCTTTTCTTTCTGATCACTTTTCAAAATGAATTTGCCCCAGTGTGGGGTTTGCAATTCTCAGGGGTTGCCAAACGAAAATTATTGTTCTGATAGTTCAAAGGGGATGACTAGGGATGAAATGTTTTGATTGGAAAGGAAGATGGCCTGACTTTTGCCTCGTCTCTTGCATGATTTCCTAAAAGAAACTTTGCATAATCAAATAAAAAACATCTTACACATGTCCGAATTGATAGGTTGAGGGAATGTCTGTCCTTCCATCTCTCCTTTGAGCACCCAATAAGCTTTGCCGATTTGAAGCAAATTTGCCTTTGACTTCATCTTTCATCACTTTAGCACTTTATTTCCTTCTTCAGAAGATCGGTGGCGGATCCTTTTGTTATGAATATAGGCCATGCGTTTTGACAACGTTGGTCATGGCACATAGCATTCAACTACTTTCCATCAATCAGAATCAATCGTTAATGATACTGCTTTGACCAATCAACTTTTAACCTGGCTGGAAAGGGATTTTCTCAAATGAAGGGATTTATCAATGAAGGAATTTCCAAATGAAAGGATTTTTCAATGAAGGGAAATGAAGGCTTTTTCAAAGAAGGGTTTTTTCAATGTATGGTCTCAAAGAAAGGATTTCTCAATGAAGGGATTTCTCAATGAAGGAATTTCTCAATGAGGGTTTTTCCAGCGAAGTGATTTTCAATGAAGGGATTTTTCAATGGTTTTTCTCAATGAAAGCTCTCTCAATGAAGGATTTCTCAATGAAGGAATTTCTCAATGAGGGTTTTTTAATGGAGGAATTTTCAAAAGGGTTTCATCAAATTCCAGAACAGTGATATTCAAAGAGTCAAATAACCTCACCTTTGGCCAGCTCAAAAATCAGAATCATAATCAGACAAACAAATAATCAAAATGAGCATTTCATGAAACTCCAAATCAAAGTAGAAACGAAACAAAATTCGATTGCAAAAAAAAAACGCTTTCATGAAACTATTTACATATGCAAGAAAAAGTTTTCGTGAACTTTAGTAAATGACAACCCTTAGATTTATCGAAATTCCCTTCGTAAGGGAAGATAGTCAGCCATCCAAATTGCGCAGAGCTCCTTCGGGATTTTCAAATTTCGTCATTTGTAGTGGATGCTTCAAAGGTGTCCTTGTGTTTGGGAAAGGGGTTTGTATTTACACTTGGTCCTTGTTCACCTTTTCCCCTTAACACTATTTCCCCTGCCTCAATCATGTCTTGAACTCTGTGCTTAAGGGCTCTGCAATCGGCGGTTGGGTGGCCGGGTGCTCCCGAATGATAGGCACAAGTGTACTGCGAATCGTAGTTGGCAGGGACGCCATGAGGGTGAGATGGAGGGGGAATTACGCTGATTTTACCGGCAGCTTTTAATTGTTCGTACAATTGGTCCAAGGGCCTGCCAAGATTGGTAAAGGTACGATAATGGTTTTGTTTTTGGGGTTCAATGGGTCGGGGGTAATTATAGGTGGGCCTATTTGGTGGAGGAAATTGTTGATTATAGGGAGGTCGGGGTCGAACTTGTTGGAAGTTAGGTTGAGATATTTGAAAAGGGGCCATAGGAGAGTTGTTGTAGTTAGGCCGAGGTCGAGGATGAATGGTATTGGTGTGATAAACAGGATGAGGGCTTGAATAGTAAGGGTTTGAGTAGGTAGGGTATTGTCGAGGTCTGGGTCTTGGAATAGGGCTTCGATTCCAGACAAAAGCAGTTTCCCCCTCTTTCTTTTGGAATTGTTGCTTCCTCCCATTACTACCTTGGCTTTGCAAAGCATCCAACTGTGATTTGAGGGCAGACACATTAACAATCTTTCCAGCTTTCACGAAATCATCAAATTCCTCAAGCTTGTTAACAATTGTAGCAAATGAGCATCCAGTCATGCGGAAAATTTCTTCAAAGTACGGCGGATCATGTGCCTTAATGAAAGTTCGTATGATTTCGTCCTCCGTCATTGTTGGCTCGACTTTTGCAGCTACTTTCCTCCACCTCTTAGCATAAGTCTTGTGATCCTCGGAGGGTTTCCTCTTTGTCCCTTCCAACGTGGTTCGTGTTGGAGCTAGCTCGCAATTATACTCGTACTGTCTTACAAAAGCGTTGGACAAGTCAAGCCAGGTCTTCGCTTCTTCGGGTTTCAGCTTGGAATACCAGTCGAGTGCATCCCCCTCGAGACTTTCTGGGAATAGCCTCAAAGGCAGATTTTCATCATCTGTTGGCCTACCCAACTTGTTGGCGAACAATCGGAGGTGCGTCTTGGGATTGCCCGTGCCATCGTATTTATTGAATTTCGGAGTTTTGAACCCCTCAGGCAACTGCACATTCGGGAAAAGGCAAAGTTCATCATAGTCCAGCACTCCTTGTTTGTTCAAACCCTGACTCCTCCTCATAAACTCATCAAAACGGTCAAGGCGTTTGAGCAGCTTTATATCAACGGGAGCGGAAGATTCCCCCATTTCTGGCCTGGTTTGAACGATATGGTCGGGTAGGAATGGCTCAGCAGCAGTGTGATAGATAGTATGTAGCTCTGGTGGTATGTTTGAAGTAAGTTGGGGTTGTGGACCTTGCATGTAAGCGGGGAAAAATGAAGGATCAGGAGGGTAAGTGTATGGCAAATGTATGGTGGGGTATGTGAAAGTTCCTTCGGTTGGAATAGGGAAAGATGGAGCAACAGTGGCTTGAGTCGGAGGGACGACAAATGGTTCAGATTCCGATTGTTTGATAGGCGCCAGTTCGGGCTGCACTCCGCTACTAACGAGCTCGTCGATTAACTTCTTTTGCGCTGCCATTTCAGATGCTATTTCACCAAACTTAGTAAGCATCTCAGTCAACTGAACCCCCAAACTCGTAGTCTCGGGTTGAGCGGTAGTAGTAGACCTATCTGCTTGTTCCGGTTGTGAACTCATGTTTACACGACTCCTCTGAGCTTGACTACGGGATCGTGTTATGATGGGGCTTCGACGAGAAGCTATGTTTAAATATTACCTGAGAATTTTTGAAAGATTACCTTTAGATTTAACCCTCGCTTAGTTATTACAATAAAAATAAAGAAAAGAAAGAGAAAAAGGCAAGAGTTAGTAGATATCCAAGAAATTCGGATGCATGTCCTATGGGGGAACCCTTTTTGTGCCAAGGGTAGGCCTAGCATGAAAATGCAATCCACTAGAGTAGGCACTATACAATACCTGATGGATCTGATCAACTCCTTGAGTGAAAAACAATTTTGAAAAATTCGATCAATTGGAATGGCAAGAGTCATTTGTTAAAAATGAGGTCAACGTTCGAACGGATTGATCACTTTTGATCGATACAAGATTTTGCAAAAACGCACGTGTTTGACCTTGACGAACTTCCTATCGAAGAGATTGGAATTCGCTGACAAATTTTCTCAATGAAGCGCGGATCAAAATTCCAACTGATCAAATAGCTGGATGCAATGGATGATTTTCTCAAAATTGATTAGGTTTCTCAATTCGAAATCCGACATTGAAAAATGAAATTGACAATTTATTAAAAATCGACCGGATTACCCTAAAAAGGGAAACGGGTCAAATGAATTGAGTGAAATTTAAAACTTACTCAAAATTGACCGAATCATCCTAAAAAAGGAATTTGATCGGATGAACTAAATGAAATTGAGAATTTTATTCAAAATTGACCGGATCGCCCTAAAAAAAAAGAACTTGGTCAAATGAATTGAATGAAATTGAGAATTTATTCAAAATTGACCAGATCGCCCTAAAAGGGTAAATTGATCAAATGAATGAAATTGAATTAGTGATTTATTCAAAAATTGGCCGAATGACCCTAAAAAGGGTAAATTGGTCAAATGAATTGACGATTTATTCAAAATCGACCGGATGACCCTAAAAAGGGTAAATTGGTCAAATGACCCTAAAAAGGGTAAATTGGTCAAATGAATTGACGATTTATTCCAAATCGACCGGATGACCCTAAAAAGGGTAAATTGGTCAAAGGAATGGTTTATTTAAAATCGATTATGAATTGACAAAATGGATTGATCGAATCGGCCGGCCATTGGTGGTTTCAGAAAATCAGTCTATGAGCCTTCTAAAATCACAATTTGGCCTCAATTTATTTATCGTCTCAATAGGAGGAATCATTTGTGAATTTCTTCAAATTAATGTCCTTTACGCAAGGGATTTTTACCAAGTTTGATAAAATGGCCAAAAAGTGATTATTAGACGTTCATATTCCAAAGACCGCTCTACGAAAATGATTGGATCCTACCTTACCTTGTGCACTACCCCTTTGGATGGTACAAAATGTAAACGTGCAAGTCTCGTTGGATTAAGTATCCGAGACAAAAGGTGGTTTTATTCCTAGCACGGGATCCCCTAAATGGCATTCCCTTTCTAAGGTTTAATGTATGATTGCCATTTATTAAAGCGATGTAAATATGTGACAAATATGGCCTAAAGGACATGAATAATGCATCGGGGGGAAAAAGGTCTAAAATGAAATGTATTTATTGAAAATTAAGTGCAATGACTGAAATTTAAACATGTGAGTTATCTAATGGGTAGGTCACTAAAAGAGTGCCAAAGTGGCCTCTTATTGCTAAGGCACATGAATGCAAGCCAAGAAAACAAAAGAATGGTTAGTGCAATTGATAGTACACATAACACATTGGGAGCAATTTAGAAAAGAAATATAATAAAGCAAGTAAAAGGGGTAGAACCCCTTCCCTCGTGCCTAATGTGCTTAAAAGAGGGTGAGGCCGACTCTAATCTAGGAAAATTCTAATATGGATGCATGATGTTGGGGTTCACTAATGCGACTAGACTCGATAAGGTTTAAAAGGTCCCCAAGCCTTCAGACCTAAAGGCGAAGGGTCATCACTCCCAGGGCCTTTGGTCGGTGGCTCGAGTGATCCCTTAGGTAGCGCTATGGGCGCAGAGCACACCATCCGCCTACCCAAGGCAATCGGTCCTAGTCCTACAAGGCGGTGTGGGATGGCGCCCACGAAAATAAAAATAAAATGGGATAAAGCAAGTAAACATGCACGTATGAAGTGTTCCCCTATTTTGAGGGAAGGGGTTGAGAACCACGCGAGACTCTAAAGGTGACACACACCCCCCCAAATGCAATGCAAGCGCGAAATAATCAAGTAAACAACATCCAATCAACCAATCACACATACGTGAGTGAGGGAAAAGTTTGATACGCGCGCGAGGTGAAAAAGTCCTAAAAAAATGCAACCCTAATATCCAAATGCAATGCATAAAAAGGGTAGAAAAAGGAAACGAATGGCTAAGTCAAATGCTCGGACCCACTTAGGAAGTCCCCAGTGGAGTCGCCAACTGTCGCGCCCCACTTTTTGATAAGTGAATGTGTGTGTGTGATGATGTGAGATGTGAAGTGTGGTGTGAATGTGTGCAAAATTAAAAGTAAAAGGCCATGGGACTTTGGAAAGCGACGATTTGGCCAAATGAAATTTAAAAAGGGTTTTTTAAATATGAAAAACGGAGTCGCCACTTGGTATAGATTTGGGGTGTACCAAGTCACCCAAAAAGTGTTTTTAAAGACAAAGTAGTAAAACCCTTTTTAAAACGACTCCTAGTCCACGTAAGCCAAAGAAAAAGGTTCGGGGGTCACGTTTGACAAAGGGGAAGGCAAGGATAGAATCCAAGGCACCCCTTTGACCTAGCCAAGGCTAGTTGCGCGACTTAACCTTACCTTTCCTAATTTTCTACCCAATATATGTTCGCACGTTGGATATGACTATATGAATGCAAAACGGAAAGAAAAATGCAATCCTAAATTCTACGATGTCTCTTGTGAGGCTTTTGGTCCCAAACCACATGAATTGTGGCGGCCAACAAAGGAAAACCTCATAGAGGTCGATTAATGCAAATGAGATTCAAGTGTGCAAGTGTGAAGGTGTATGAAAGATGCAAGAAATGTAAGTGCAAGTGTGCGAAATTGTATAAAGGTGCTTGTGTGAAATTGTATAAAGTTCAAGTGTTTTTCGTGTGCAAGTGTATGAAAATAGAATAATAGATATATAAGGTAAAGTGGAATTTCATTTGTGAAGTGAAAATAAGCAAGTGATAGGTAAAATGTAGTAAAAAGTATGGTTTGAGAAATGTGAAGAAATGTGGTTAAGAGAGTATGTAGGTGATAAAAATGAAAGTATGACCCTAGAGGAATGCAACAAGTCGGGTACGGGGGTTGACTCCTAACTTTTCGACTTCTATTTTCCCTTTGATTAGAAGGCAAAACTAGCGTGCTAAGGCTATTGAGTAGCCACACTCGCTCGTTTTCCTTATCGGAAGGGGACACTCAAGCAAAATGAACCCTATAGCTAGTATGGGATGCAAAACCTAAAGTGAGGGGAAAAGGGGGTCGAGGATCATGCCAAATGATAAAACTAAAGAAAGTTGCATGATATGTGGTGAACAAGCAAATGATGCACTAATGAAAAGAAAGGAAAAAGCCTATTGGGTCTAGCGTTGGACTAGCCCATTCTATGAATTCCGACTAGCGTTGGACTAGTGGAAACGATAAAAGAAGCCACAACTAGCGTTGGACTAGTGTGGTGACGTACATTCATCCATTCCATGCATCCACACTATGGAAAGCAAGTAGACATACAAAATAAACACGTAGCACGTAACATTTAGCATGCTCGACTAGATGCAAGGACCTAATAAAGCGATTAAACACTTAACACGTAGGCATGCAACCAACTAATGAACCTATTACATTCACTAACTAAAACAAAAAGGGGAAGGGGAAAATGGACCAAATTGCTCGCCACAGCCCTATCTATTACAAGCCAAGAGGTGTACACATACCCCATTTAAAAGAATAATTTAATAAAAGCAAGAATGAATGAAATAATGGAACTAAAGAATGGTAATGAGAGCAAATTAGGCATGCGATTCACACTTAGCACATTGGATCACATAGGAGAGACAAAAGGGATAAAAGAAATTATACCTCCCCTCCGATGGTAATCAAATGAAGTAAAAATGGCTTCAAAACAATAAAAAGGTCAAGGTACCTCAAATAGTAAAGTATAACAAAGTCACCAAATCTCTCCTAATTGCAATTTAAATCAAATAATACATAGTTTCCAATAAAGGGATCCACCAAAGATCCAATTGCAAGCATTTATCAACCATTCAAAGCCAATTGAAACATTTTAGAAACTTTGAAAGTCAAAGAGCAAGAAAAAGGCCAAAGCCCATTTATTTCAGAAAATTCAAGGAATTAGGCGAACACAAGCTCATTTGATCATAAAGTTCACAAATTCATGCATTAAGTACCACCTAAACAAATGAAAGCAAACGAGCAATCGAATTGCCAAGTTGAGGCTACCAAGGGCTCAATTGCAAACGCTAACCAAGCACTCAAACCTAATCAAACACTTTTAGGAATTTCAAGGGTCCAGGGGCAAAGAAAAAGGCAAGTAATAGTTTAGATTGCAAATACTTTAGGACTCAATTGCAAGAAATTAAAACATAATTGGGCCACAGTGCAACAAAGGGAGACCTGAGGGGTTAAAAGGCAATTTTGAAATTCATTTACATGCATGCTACGTAGAAGGCTTTCTTCTGCAACAAAGAAAGCTTATGATGAAGCTTTTCTGCAATTTCAACCGTGGCCCTCTTCTATAATCCTTCAACAAATAAGACTTTGGGCTGACTCTAATTGAGATATGTCTAAAACACTCCTTAAAAGAATTTTATGCAAGTTCATGCAAATGTTTTAAAGAAAGCTTCTGCAACCGAAAGCTTGCTGCGTTTCCGTTGACAAACACATGTTTCTGGTCCAATTGCACGACCTTGATCTAAACTTTCACCAAGCATTGAAGCTCTAAGCTAAGCAACCAAAAAACCATTGTCTACTTCACCGAAATCAACAAAGAAACTGAACATAAAATCAGCAAAAGAAGATGAACTTGGAGCGGCGAAGGTTTTACTTATTTGCAAAACAAATGTCTATGTCATGGCCTGCTGTTATACCACATTTTGCTGCAATAAATTACAACGGACGCATACTATGGCATTATCATCTAATGACGAAACAGACCCAAAAGAACAAACAGACCAAACTAGAACCTCAGCTACCCAAAATCCAGTTTTATCAACATCACTGCAATAGATTGGCCTTATTGCAGCCTGATGCTACATCGCAAATTGTTACTTTAAGATGCAGGCGAGCATAGACATGGCATCATCATCACACAGCAAGTAAAAGCAAAAGAAATCCTAAGCCCAGCCAGAATTTCAGCAATCCAAACAAGCAAAAATCCAAACCCAGAATCGTAATCCTCTTTGCAGAACAAAATACGCAGGACATTGACTGAATTCAACTCTGGTAAACCAGATTTCCAGGAAAAAAAACGATTTGGGACAAAAATTTTCACCAGGCATTAGCTATCAAAATTCATTTTTCTCAGGGCAATTTTGAACAACGAATTATGCAACAACAAAAAACAACCCATTGGGCTACCATAGAAAACAAAGCAGCAAAACAGGATAATGGACAAAGTGCTGCACGATCGTTGACATATTTAGGGAAGATCTGGACTCGTGTGAGAGATATAAGACAAAAGGGATTACCTTTGGCACCTTATGGAATCCAGCGAGCAGAGAAGGATCAAAAAGATTGCATCCAGATACCAAATTTGACGGTGCAAATTTCTGGTGAAGAGTTCTCGAGGGCATAGGCAACTGGCTGCTCAACTTCACCACGGGACATGGGTACAGTCCCTTTCAACACAATCATAGCACAAGCCTCAGGCCAGCCGACGAGTTTGGCAACAGTAGAGGTGGCCTCAGACAGAATGGTGGAGGTGTCAACGTCCTCGTTTGCGAACAGGTTCAAGCATGGCTTTTTCCTCTCCTCTACGATCGCTCTCTGCTGCGATTTCAACCACAGAAACCCTCCGTCCCCTCGCTCTCTCCCTTTTCCAGATCTTTTCTCCCTTTTTCCAAGCCCTTTTCTTCCTACAGCCGGCCAACCCCAGCTCTCTCTTGCCCTCTCTATCCTCCTGCCGTCACTCTTATTCTCCGCTGCAACTCCAGCTCTCGGGCTTCCCCTCTCTCTTTCAGTTTTTCTCTTGCCGTCAAAAACCTCCCCTCCTTGCGGCTGCTTGATCTCCTTCTTTTTATACCAGAAAACATCCTCCTAAACCCTTAAACATTCCCACATATTTGCAGCTTAAGGAGCCGCACAAGTCCTCCTTTGCAAGCTGCAAAAATTGCAGCTTGCCGTGACTAGCACCCTTTTTCTTTTTTTTTTTTTTTAACACTTAATTTAAATCACAATAAAAATAATAATAATTCAAACCAACTTAAACTTAAATAAAAATGTACAAAAATAACCAACAGATAAAATAAAAAGCTAAGATTTTCCTTTTTTTTTTCTTCTTTTCCCTTTTTTTCTTCTTTTCTCTTCTTTTTATGATTTTGCATTTTCATTTTTCTTTCAAGAAAGCATTGAATAAAAACAAAATGACTAAAATGATTTTTCTTTTCTTTCTAAAAAACTCTATAAACTTAAAAACTAAAAACTAAAAACTAAAAACTAAAATCTAAAACTTAAAAGTGATTAAAACCTGAAATGACAAAATAAAAATGAATAGACAAACTAAAAGGGCAAAATGAATAAAACTAAAATAAAATAACAACTAAAAATGCAAAACACACAACAATGAACTAAATGCAAGCGGTCTAAAATAAAAATCATGAAGTAGAAGCCACATACAAATTATTCAAAATTTGGTGTCTACGTAACCCTTTGGTGTCTACAAATTTTCATGAAGGCACCCCTTTGACCTAGCCAAGGCTAGTTGCGCGACTTAACCTTACCTTTCCTAATTTTCTACCCAATATATGTTCGCACGTTGGATATGACTATATGAATGCAAAACGGAAAGAAAAATGCAATCCTAAATTCTACGATGTCTCTTGTGAGGCTTTTGGTCCCAAACCACATGAATTGTGGCGGCCAACAAAGGAAAACCTCATAGAGGTCGATTAATGCAAATGAGATTCAAGTGTGCAAGTGTGAAGGTGTATGAAAGATGCAAGAGATGCAAGTGCAAGTGTGCGAAATTGTATAAAGGTGCTTGTGTGAAATTGTAAAACAAATTCAAGTGTTTTCGTGTGCAAGTGTATGAAAATAGAATAATAGATATATAAGGTAAAGTGGAATTTCATTTGTGAAGTGAAAATAAGCAAGTGATAGGTAAAATGTAGTAAAAGTATGGTTTGAGAAATGTGAAGAAATGTGGTTAAGAGAGTATGTAGGTGATAAAAATGAAAGTATGACCCTAGGGGAATGCAACAAGTCGGGTACGGGGATGACGCCTAATTCTTCGACTTTGATTTTCCCTCGGATTAGAAGGCGAAACTAGCGTGCTAAGGCTATCAAGTAGCCACACTCGCTCGTTTCCCTTATCGGAAGGGGATTTTCACGCAAATGAACCCTAACTAGCATGAGATGCAAGTCCTAAAGTGAAGGGGAAGGGGTTTGAGGAACATGCCAAATGATAAACTAAGGAATGCATGATATGTAATGAACATGCAAACATGTACTATCGAGGGGAAATCCCTAAGGGTCTAGCGTTGGACTAGCCCATGCTATGAATTCCGACTAGCGTTGGACTAGTGGAAACGTACATTCATCCATCACATTCATTCAGGCTATGAAAAGCGAGTAGACATGCTAAAACACTCATAAACATATAGCACATAACACTTAGCATGCTCGACTAGATGCAAGGCCCTAACAAAGCAAATTAACACGTAGCAACTAAGCATGCAAGACACATAAGACGATTAAAGCCCTAACTATTACATTTGCTAGCTAGGCACACGTCTTCAATAGGTCTTCATCAAATGCTCCTCCAAGCCCTATCTATTACAAGCCAAGAGGTGTACACATACCCCATAAGAGAATGAATTAACAAAAAAAACAAGAGTAAATGAAATCAAGGCACTAAAGAAAGACAAGGAAAGCGAATTTAGACATGCAACATTCATATAACACATAGGAGCACGTAGGATGACATAAGGAGAGGCAAAAAGATAAAAGAAAATTATACCTTCCCCCACTTGTGAAGCTTAGTAAAAGAGAAATGGCTTCAAAACAATAAAGGAATCAATGCACCAATTAAGTAGTAAAGTATAAGGAAAATCATTAAAATTCCCCCAATTGCAACTCAAATGAAATCACATAGTGCATAATTACCAAGAAAGTGGAACATTGGTCAAATTTCTAAAATAGAAAAATGACTAAGGACCCAATAGCAACCATTAACCAATCAATTTAGGGCCAATTGAAACATTTCAGGAATTTTAAGGGTCTAAGAGCAAAGAAGGTCAAGTAATCACAAATAATCACAAAAGTGTCAAAGCATTTAAACAACTTAAACATCCATGTTTGCAAAGCTAGGGGCTTAATTGAAAGTAAAGAGGAAGTTGGAGGGACCAATTTTATTGATTTTCCAATTATTTGGGCTATAGTGGCATTAGTTGGAAGTCAAGGGGTCAAAGTGAAAATGTTTTAGACACTTTCCATGCAGACCATGCAAGCTACGAAGGAATGTTTCTGCAACATTTCTTATGTTCTTAAACTTCAGCAACTTTGCCCAAACAAATTCACACAACCATCTCACCAAAACGCAACCTCACACTCCTACCGAATTTATCATGCATGCAAGGTAGAATTCTGCATTTTGTAGCCTTCTGCAACATAGACATACGCCAGCTACATTTTCATTTCCAAACTTCAAATTTCAGACCCCAAGCATTCGGCTTTTGCTTAAGAGTTTTACCAAAAGTCAAAACTTGAAATTAAGCAACAAGATGTATCACTTCAACATTCAAACAGGCAAGAACAATAAGAGAAAAACATGCAAATTCTTGGAAAATTTCCTACAAACTTCAGGCAAGTTACGAAGGAAACACATTCTGCAGTAAAATTTCAGTAAGCTATGGAGCTTTGACAACCGAGAATGAATCAGGATTTTTCCAATCAAACAATCAGGAGTTTTGGATTAAGAAAAACTACAGCAACACTACAACTCAAACAAACAACAAACATAAAAAGAAACCATGCAAGTTCTTAAAATTTTATGCAGGCCTACGGATGAAACTGCTGTAACAACTTGCTGCATTTTCGTGCGAAGGGGAGAGGAGAATGAACTAGTGTGGACTTGGGACAATGAGAAGGGAAAACCGCAGCTCCATGATCTAAGCAACATGACACACGATTCCAACATCTCGACAAACCGAAATATAGAAGTAGGATCACACAAATGCTAGAGAGAAAAATGCAGCAAGCATTTGGCAACCAAATTTGTTTTCCTAACAAAGTGTTTGATCAGTAGTTTAAGAATTGTAAACCCCAAACGTACAAACTCATCACCAAAAACCTTCCTTTTCTTTCCCTTTAAACCATACTTAGCATGCAACTGAAATGTAAGGGTCAATAAGCAGCCACAGAAAAGAAACCGAACAGAAAACACAATTTCTTTTGTTTTTATCGCGGAAGTTAGCTACTTGTTGCCGTCTAATTGTATACTGCATCTTGCTACTCAAAACGACAGCAAACATACACATGTGATGCCATGGAACAACAAACAAAACCCAAGAAGTAGCTTGATCCATTCTGGAAAACTTTTAAACAACCCCAAAGGATTGATTTTTCTTCAAAACTGCGGTAATAAAACCAGAATTTCGAAACTTGTTGCGGCAAATCTTCAAACACACACGTAACCAAACTAAAACTCAAGCAAACCTCCTGGATATTAGTCAGATTTGTCCCTAAAACCTTATACATGTAATGGGTTTGTTATTAGCCAAAAGAAACCAGAGGTAGTTTCTACACAAACAGTCTACACATACGCAAGAAACTAGATGCAAGGGCATGCCATCAAAACTGATTCGATCAGCGCATGGAAATGAAAGGACCGAAAGAAGAAAAATAAATCATAAAAACAAACATCCAGCAGGGAAACCTTTGGATTGCGGAGGAGGAGGATGTGTATGCGAAAATCAGAAAGCTTGAGATGATTGACCTCCACAGAAAATCTGCTGCAGCCTTGAATCTCCTCTGTTTCTCCGTTGCCTCAATTTTTGCCCATTTCTTGTTGTTCTCCTTGGTCTATTTCCTCTGTTGTAGATTCTAACCGTCACTCTCAAAACCCCAGCTCTTTTTCTCTCCACCCTTTCTCGGTTGTTTTCTCTTTTTTTAGCTTTCTCTCCTTCCTGCACTGTTTTTTCTTTTTTGCCGTTGCTCCCCCCAAAACTCCCTCTGTCATCCCCCTGTTGCGGCTGGCCTTCCTCTTGTTTTTTATATAGTGAATCAACCCTAAAACCTGATTGTACTTTCTTCAGTAATTGCACTCCCAGGAGCCGTCCCAATCCTCTTTGCAAGCTGCGCAAGTCCGCAGCTTTCATGCTGCGGCATTTTTTTTTTTTTTTTTTTTTTACAAAAAAACTTGATAATTACAGAAATGATACAATAAAATATAAATAATAATAATAACAAAATTACACAAACTAGGTAATAATAATAATAACAAAACAAAAATAATTTTAAACAAAAAACTAAACAAAAATGGCCATTTTTAATTTTCCAATTTGATTTTTTGTTCTTTACTTCTTTTTCTCAAAATAACTTAATAAAAATAACTAAAGTGCCCAAAGATTGAATTTAAAGAAATAAACATATTTTTGTGAACAATTTTTCCTTTCTCTTTTTTTTTTCTTTTCCTCTTTTTCTTTTTTTTCGATCCATCTAAAACCTATATTTTTTTTTTGAATTTTTCTTCTTTTCCTCTTTTTCTTTAATTTCTTTTTTCTCCTTTTTATAATTTTGCATTTTCATTTTTCTTTCAAGAAAGCATCGAATAAAAACAAAATGACTAAAAAGATTTTTCTTTTCTTTCTAAAAACTCTATAAACTTAAAAACTAAAAAAACTAAAAACTAAAAACTAAAAACTAAAATCTAAAACTTAAAAGTGATTAAAAACCTAAAAATGACAATAAAAATGAATAGACAAACTAAAAGGGCAAAATGAATAAAACTAAAATAAAATAACAACTAGAAATGCAAAACACACAACAATGAACCAAATGCAAGCGATCTGAAATAAAAATCATGAAATAGATGCTACATAAAATTGTTCAAAATTTGGTGTCTACATCTGCCTTGGTTGAATTTGCAATTTTGAAACCTTTCGATTCTGGAGACCAATAAAGTGCGCATTAAGCATGTCACCAAATCCATGTGGCAGCTTGGTTGCATTTTACTCACTTTAATAAATGATTGAATCCCATATTCTTGCACAAACCTTAGGGTTTATCATTCATCCGAATCCAATGGTAAAAGAATGATGCATGAAAAATCAAAATATATGGAAGGTGATTTCCTATGTTCTGCATGGAATGAATATGTCAAAGAATGTAAAACACATCCAAAAATGCCATGAATACAAGCACATGAGAAAAGATGTATTTGGAAAAGAATATTTTACAAAGCAACACAGTTTTGGCCAACAGATGTCATATTCAAATCTCTGGATATTTTTGTTCTGGAATTTAATATTGGCAGAAGTATGACAAAAATGAGAAGAAATCCAAATGAACCAAGTCACTAGCTGTTCCTTCTCGTGCTTGCTCGTTGCAAAAACCTGCCTTGGCGCCCTTTCTGGTTTTTACCAAGGTTGCCCCCACCCTTTTTGTTTTTGTTTTGCTTGTTTTTTGTTTTTGTTTTTGTTGTGTTTTTTTTTTTGAGGCGCCCTTTCGGGTTTTCACCTAAATATCTCGACCATGATTGACTCAGAAACATGAATTAAAGATTTCTGGCATCAGTAAAATGTACTTCCCTTGTAAAATTAGGTGAAGACATTAGAGACATCACCTGCCAGTTGATTAGCAAATTTTCTAATAGAAATGCAGCAAGTGACGAAAGCCAGGGCTTTGGGCTTTGTAATGAGGTCAGGTGGGGTGTTTTTCAAGAAAAGTTGAGGCTTGAAAGCAAAATTTCTGAAAGATGTGAAATAACCTGAGATTGCATCATCCTGAGACTATCTCCAATTTTTGAACGAAACCGAGGAAGATTTGCCCCAGTTTGATTGAATTCTTCTCTTTGCATTTTTCATTGCATTTCCTTACTTTTGCATTTTTCTTCAAAAACTAAATTTGCCCCAGTGTGGGGTTCTCTTTTTTTTTTCATCTTTCTTTTCAAAATAAATTTGCCCCAGTGTGAGGTTTTCCTTTTCTTTCCGATCATCTCTTTTCAAAATGAATTTGCCCCAGTGTGGGGTTTGCAATTCTCAGGGGCTGCCAAACGAAAATTTGTCAATTCTGATGGCTCAAAGGGGACAAGTAGGGATAAAATGCTTTAAATGTAAAAGAAGAGGGCCTGACTTGCATTTCGTCATTTGCATGAATTTCTAAGGAAAATTTGCATGATCAAATGAAAATCTTCTTGTACATATCTGATTTGATAGGTTGAGGGAATGTTTGACCATCCATTTCTGCCAAAATGAGTGTTCCGCCAGGTAATACCTTTTGGACGATGAACGGTCCTTTCTGATTTTGAGCGAATTTATTTCTGCCTTCGTCTTGTATTGGCAAAGTTCGCTTGAGTGCTTTGTCGCCTTCTTCAGAATGTATGCTGATGAAACTTCTTGTCGTAAGCTCAGGCCAGGCATGTTTGTAACATTTCATGACAAACGGCATTCTTGGATGAACTCCCATTAGAGTGTGCAAAGATTGAATTTCTGCTACTGCAAACGAGACTGCCTCCAACCATCTGTACACCTTGACACATAGTCAAACTCTTAATCATCTCCTTTTCTGCTTTTGTCCAAACGAATGCTGATTTATGTCCTTTTGACCTCATTCTCAGTGCTAATGTGAACAATTGCTATGGCTTCTAGGTTTTTGTTCGAATTTCTCCTCATTTTGTTCAAGATTTTTGAAAAAGAATCAAATACTTTCTCTTTATCACTCTTACTTTGAAATCTGGGTTCCAAAATTCTCAAGTCATGAGTGAGATAGAGATTGCCATTATTGAATTCCAGAAAAGTGATATCCAAAGGGTCAAATAATTTCATCTTTGGCCATTTGAAAGAATTAACGAATTTGGAATAATAAGCAAACAAATATACAACAAACAAATGAACAAACAATATGACCGAAATATAAACAAACGAATAAACCAAAATAACATAACAAGAATGACTTGTTCATTTTCACAAAACCTTTGATTGAAAACAAACGGAAATGAAATGAAAACTTAAAAATATTTACATGCGCAAATTTTGGTCAAAAGTAAAGATGTTTTCATTAGCTAATTAGATGCAAAAGTTTTTTCCTCATGAATTCGCATGAATGACAAACCCCCTTTAGGTTTACCGAAACTCCTTCTGAATGGGTAGAAATTCGGCTGTCCAATTGGAAATTGATCCCTCAGGGATATCGGGAAATTCTGCGTCATTTCCAAACACTTCAGCCTCACTTGATGAGTTTTTAGCAGGCTCCTTAAATTCCGTATTGTCCATAATAACCCCAATGGTGTTATCGTATTCTGGCAGGGGGTTCTTATCCACATTTGGCGCTTGTGCCTCTTTTCTTCTAATTACAATCTCTCCAGCTTCAATCATATCTTGAATTTTATGCTTGAGTGCTTTACACTCAGCAACCGGATGGCCGGGTGCCCCTGAATGATAAGCACAGACAGCTTGTGGGTTATACCCAACCGGTATGCCATACGGATAGGTTGGAGGGGGAATGACACCTATTTTCCCGGCAACCTTCAATTGATCATATAATTGATCCAAAGGCCTGTCGAGATTGGTGAATGTGCGATTACGTCCCGGATTGTTGGCTTTAGGGGGTTGAGGACAGCTGTAAACGGGTCTGCTTGGCGGAGGCATTCTTGGATTGAATGGAGGCCGATGCCAATTTTGGTGAGGATTTGGTTGAGAAATTTGAAAAGGGGCTAAAGGCGAGTGGGTGTAGTTAGGGCGAGGTCGAGGATGATTGGTGTTGGTGTGATAAATAGGATGAAGGTTTAAATAGTAAGGGTAAGGGTTGGAGTAGGTAGGGTATTGTCGAGGTCTGGGCTTTGAGACAGGGTTTTGATCCCAGGCAAAAGCGATTTCCCCCTCTTTCTTTTGGAATTGCTTCTTCCCATTACTACCTTGGCTTTGCAAAGCATCCAACTGCGATTTGAGGGCAGACACATTTACAATTTTTCCAGCCTTCACGAAATCATCAAATTCCTCAAGGTTATTGACAATGGCGGCAAATGAGCATCCAGTCATGCGAAAAATTTCTTCAAAGTACGGCGGATCATGTGCCTTAATGAAAGTGCGTATGATTTCGTCCTCAGTCATTGGTGGCTCAACTTTGGCAGCTATTTTCCTCCACCTCTTGGCATAAGTCTTGTGATCTTCAGATGGCTGCCTCTTTGTCCCTTCCAACGTGGTTCGTGTTGGAGCCAGCTCGCAATTATACTCATACTGCTTTACAAAAGCGTTGGACAAGTCAAGCCAGGTCTTTGCTTCTTCGGGTTTCAGCTTGGAATACCAGTCGAGTGCATCCCCCTCCAGACTTTCTGGGAATAGCCTCAAAGGCAGATTTTCATCATCTGTTGGCCTACCCAACTTGTTGGCGAACAATCGGAGATGTGTTTTGGGATTACCCGTGCCATCGTACTTGTTAAACTTCGGAGTCTTGAACCCCTCAGGTAATTGCACATTCGGGAAAGGGCAAAGTTCATCGTAATCCAGGACTCTTTGCTTGTTCAACCCCTGATTCTTCCTTATAAACTCATCAAAATGGTCAAGGCGTTTGAGCAGCTTTATATCAACGGGAGCAGAGGATTCCCCCATTTCTGGCTTGGTTTGAATGGTATAGTCTGGTAAGCAAGGCTCAGCTGTATCATGATAAAAGGCATGCGGCTTAGGTGGTATATTCGAAGTGATTTGGGGTTGTGAACCTTGCATGTAAGTAGGGAAAAATGAAGGATCAAGAGGGTAAGTGTATGGCAAATGTATGGTGGGATATGTGAAAGTTCCTTCGGGTAGAATAGGAAAAGATGGAGTAACGGTGACTTGAGTTGAAGGGATGACAAATGGTTCTGGCTCGGCCTGCTTGACGGGTATAGGTTCGGGTTGAACTCCGCTGCTGATTAGCTCGTCAATCAATTTCCTTTGGGCCGCCATCTCAGATGCCATTTCACCAAACTTAGTAAGCATCTCGGTTAACTGAACCCCTAAACTTGTAGTCTCAGGTTGGGCGGTAGTAGTAGACCTATCTGCTTGTTCTGGTTGTGAACTCATGTTTACACGACTCCTCTGAGCTTGACTATGGGGTCGTGTTATGATGGGGCTTCGACGAGAAGCTATGTTTAAATATTACCTGAGAATTTTGAAAGATTGCCTTTAGATTCAACCCTCGCTTAGTTATTCCAAAGAAAATAAAGAAAAAGAAAAGAAAAAGGCAAGAGTTAGTAGATATCCAGAAAATTCGGATGCATGTCCTATGGGGGAACCCTTTTATGCCAAGGGTAGGCCTAGCATGAAAATGCGATCCGCTAGAGTAGGCACTATACAATACCTGATGGATCCGATCAGCTTATGGAGTGAAAAATGATTTTAAAAAAAATTGGCCCATTGGAATGAGAAGAGACGGGTGTTAAAATGAGGACCTCGTCCGAAGGGATTGATCACTTTTGATCGATACAAAAACGCACGAGTTTGACCTTGACGAACTTCCTATCGAAGAGATTGGAATTCGTTGACCAAATTGTTTCAGTGAAAAACCCCAACTGATCAAATGGCTGGATGCAATGGATGATTTTCTCAAAATCGACTAGGTTTTCCATTTTGAAATTCGACATTGAAATCCTAATTGGTCAAATGAGTTGAATGAAATTGACCATTCATTTAAAATCGACCAGATTACCCTAAAAAGGGAAACGGTCCAAATGAATTGAGTGAAATTTAAAAACTCGCTCAAAATCGACCGGATCATCCTAAAAGAAGATATTGGTCAAATGAGTTGAACGAAACTTGATTTATTCAAAATCGGCTCGGTTGCCCTAAAAATGGGTAAATTGACCAAATGAATGAAATTGAATTAGTGATTTATTCAAAAAATCGGCCGAATGACCCTAAAAAGGGTAAATTGGTCAAATGACCCTAAAAAGGGTAAATTGGTCAAATGACCCTAAAAAGGGTAAATTGGTCAAATGAATTGACGATTTATTCAAAATCGACCGGATGACCCTAAAAAGGGTAAATTGGTCAAACGACCCTAAAAAGGGTAAATTGGTCAAATAAATTGACGATTTATTCAAAATTGACCGGATGACCCTAAAAAGGGTAAATTGGTCAAATGAATTGAAGGCAAATTGATAAAAATAGTCTGGATGAAATTGATGAAGGAAATGGTCCAATGGATTGGATGGAATTAGGAGCTTATTAAAAAATCAAGCCATCCACTGGTAGTTTCAAAAAACCTTATTACGATGCATTAGCCTATGAGACTTCTAAAATCAAATTTTGGCCTCAATTGATTTATCATCTCAATAGGAGGAATCATTTGTGAATTTTTTCAAATTAATGTCCTTTGCGCAAAGGATTTTTACCAACTTTGATAAAATGGCCAAAAAGTGATTATTAGACGCTCATATTCCAAAAATCGCTCTTATGAAGACGATCGGATCCTACCTTACCTTGTGCACTACCCCTTTGGATGGTACAAAATGTAAACGTGCAAGTCTTTTTGGATTAAGTATCCGAAACACAAGGTGGTTTATTCCTAACACGGGATCCCCTAAATGGCATTCCCTTTCTAGGGTTTAGTGCATGATGCCAGTTATTAAAGCAGGAAAAAATGCAATTTGAAATGAAACGTGACCTAAGGAACCCTTCATCTGCCAGGGTAGGCCTAGAATGATATGACATTATTAACTTATGAGTGAATTATACCAAAACTTTTAAACGTGTAATGTCCTATCTACACGGGTAGGCCATAAAAGAAGGTCATGCCAGACCTCTTATTTGCTAATGTTTGTGAATGCAATGGGGCACAAAACCAAGAAAAGTTAGCCCAGTCAGATAAATACATATAACACATTGTAGCAACGAAATCAACACAAGGAAATAAAGCAATAAAAAGGAGAAAGGGGTTGGACCCCTCCCCTCGTGAATAGTGTCCCTAGTTCAGGATAAGGCCGACTCTACCCTAGGCAATTCTATCATGGATGCATGAGGTTAGGGCTTACTAATGCATCTAGACTCGATAGGTCATAGGTCCCCGAGCCTTCAGACTTAGAAACCAAGGGTCATCAATCCCAAGGTTCTTTGTCGGTGGCTCGAGCGATTCCCCAGACATTGCTACGCACACGTCGTGTCACGGCCACATGTCTGAGTGAATCTATAAAAAATCCTCAATCTTCGACTAAAAGCTATAGGCTATTAACCCAAAGCTTAAAGCGGAAGATTAAGTGACTCCTCGGATCGTGCTACGCACACGTCGTGTCACGATCACACGTCCAAGTAGGTCGCCTAAAATCCTAATAGGGTGGAGTGGCGTGACAAGCCACTAAAAGAAAATAAGAGGGATAAAAGAAGTAAAGCGTATGCTCGTATGCTAGTGCTCGTTTGGAGGGGAGGGGTCAAGAACCAACGCGAGGCTCTAGGGTGACCCATACCTCCCAAAATGCAATGCAAGCGCGAGATAACAAATAAACATTCATTCAAACATACATTCGTGAGTCGAGGGATTGGTTTGATTACGTACATAAGACAAAAGGTCCTAAAAATGCAAAATGCAATCCTAATATCCACATGCCATGCATAGAAAGGGTAGAAAGAGGAAACGAATGGTTAAGTCAAAATGCTTGGATCCACTTAGGAAGTCCCCAGTGGAGTCGCCAACTGTCGCGCCCCATTTTTTGATAAATAAATAAAATGGTTTGAGAAAGATGTTTTTGATTCAATTTTTGATTGAAAAATGATTTTTTGTGAGTTGAAAAAGATATGGGTCTAATATGGGACTTGAAGAAAGCGACGATTTGACCCAAAAATAGTTTTTAAAAAGGGTTTTTGAATGAGAAATTGGAGTCGCCACTTGGTAATGATTAAAGGTGTACCAAGTCACCTAAAAAAAATTTTTAAAAGACAAAGTAGTAAAACCCTTTTAAAAACGACTCCTAGTCCACGTAAGCCAAAGAAAAAGGTTCGGGAGTCACGTTTGACAAAGGGGAAGGCAAGGATAGAATCCAAGGCACCCCTTTGACCTAGCCAAGGCTAGTTGCGCGAGTTAACCTTACCTTTCCTAATTTTCTACCCAATGTATGTATCGCACGTTGGATATGACTATATGAATGCAAAACGGAAAGGAAAATGCAATCCTAAA
Source organism: Coffea arabica (assembly GCF_036785885.1). NCBI lineage: Eukaryota > Viridiplantae > Streptophyta > Magnoliopsida > Gentianales > Rubiaceae > Coffea > Coffea arabica. The sequence continues at coordinate 24,471,580 of NC_092314.1, forward strand.
TTCTATGATGTCTCTTGTGAGGCTTTTGGTCCCAAACCACATAAATTGTGGCGGCCAACAAAGGAAAAACCTCATAGAGGTCGATTAATGCAAATGAGTGTTCCAAATTCAAGTGTGCAAGTGTGCAAGTGTATGAAAGATGCAAGAAAATGTAAGTGCAAGTGTGCGAATGTATAAAAAGGTGCTTGTGTGAAATTGTATAAAGTTCAAGTGTTTTTTGTGTGCAAGTGTATGAAAGTTCACGTGTGAATTTGGATGAAAAATCAAAGTATTAGTGTGTGAGTGTGTAAAGAAAGTGCACGTGTGAATTTGGATGAAAAATCAAAGTATTAGTGGGTGCAAATGAATGAAGATAGGATTATAAATATATATATGTGAAATTTGGATTCTACTTGTGGAGTAAGATGAGTAAAACATAGTGAAAAATATGGATTGAGAAATGTGGAAAAAAAAGGTAATTCAAAGAGCATGGAAATGAGAAAAAATGAAAGTATGTCCCTAAGGGAATGCAACAAATTGGGTACGGGGATGACACCTAATTTTTCGACTTTGATTTTCCCTCGGATTAGAAGGTAAAACTAGCGTGCTAAGGCTATCGAGTAGCCACACTCGCTCGTTTCCCTTATCAAGAGGGGATTTTCACGCAAATGAACCCTAACTAGCATGAGATGCATGTCCTAAAGTGAAGGGGAAAGGGATTCGAGGGGCATGCAAAATGATAAAACTAAAAAGAATGCATGACATGTAATGAACATGCAAAACATGTACTAACGAGGGGAAATCCCTAAGGGTCTAGCGTTGGACTAGCCCATTCTATGAATTCCGACTAGCGTTGGACTAGCGGAAACGTACATTCATCCATCACATTCATTCATGGCTAAGGAAAGCGAGTAGACATGCCAAACACTCATAAACACATAGCACATAACATTTAGCATGCTCGACTAGATGCAAGGCCCTAACAAAGCAAATTAACACTTAACACGTAGGCATGCAACCAAGCTAATGAACCTATTACATTCACTAACTAAAACAAAAGGGGAAAGGGAAAATGGACCAAATTGCTCGCCACAGCCCTATCTATTACAAGCCAAGAGGTGTACACATACCCCATTAAAAGAATAACTTAATGAAAACAAAAAGTAAATGACATAAGTAAAAGGAATTAAAGAAAAGCTAGGAAAGCAAAGTAGACATGCAATTCACTTAGCACGTTGAGTCACATAGGAGAGACACAAAAAGGGATAAAAGAAATTATACCGCCCCCTTTGAATGGTGTCCAAATGAAAGAAACATGGCTTCAAAACAATAAAAAAGGTCACGGTACCTCAAATAGTAAAGTGTAACAAAGTCACCAAATCTCTCCTAATTGTAATTTAAATGGAATCAAATAATACATAGTTTCCAATAAAGGGATTCACCAAAGACCCAATTGCAAGCATTAATCAACCATTCAAAGCCAATTGAAACATTTTAGAAACTTTGCAAGTCCAAGAGCAAGAAAAAGGCCAAAGCCAATTTATTTCAGAAAATTCAAGAAGATAGGCGAACACAAACTCATTTGGACACGAAGTTCTTAAACTCTTGCATTAAGTACCGCCTATACAAAACATGGTAACCAATGAAGACAAACAAGCAAAATGAATTGAAACATTAATGCGGCCAAAGGCTCCATTGTGAACGCTAATCAAACATTCAAGCCAAATCAAACACTTTAAGGAACTTCAAGGGTCCAGGGGCAAAGAAAGGTCCATGAGTGGTTTCACTTGCATTTTAGGATCCCAAAAGCAACCATTAATCAAACAAACAAAGCCCATTGAAACATTTAAAAGCTTCAAAGGTCCCAAAAGATAATAAAAAGTCAAATGACGACTCAACTTGCATCCATCTTAGGACCTAATTGCAAGAAAATGGAATGTAATTGGGCCATAATGCATTGCTGCAAAAGTCACAGGGACCCAATTGATTAGTTTTCTCAATTTTGTGGGTCATAAAAGCATAAGGTGAAACTTGAGGGGGTTAAGAGGTAAATTTGAAGAATTATTTCATGCAAAACTCATGCAAGCTACGTAGAAGAAGAATTTCTGCAACAAACAATTTCTGCAATGCCAAACCAGCTGCACTTCCTCATAATTTGTGACTCTAACAAGCAAAATCATTCCAATCTTCTAGCATAACTTGCCAACATCAACTCAGTCAACTAGTGTTTGTTAAACAGAAATTCTGGAGCAAAAATGTGCAAAGAAAGAAAAGAAAACAACGAGAGGATGGGGAAACATTTCTGCAATAGCGGACCGGCCAAGCTGACTGCAATTTTCCATTCCAATCAAACTCATTGACATGGAACAACTCAAACCAAGACTAACACCCAATCATCAACCAAACCAAATACTCCATCTTTATCGCAGGATCAAGGCATAAAAAACTGGAATGATAGGTGTTGGGAAAATAAGAAGCAAAAACAAGACAAAATGCAGCAAGAATTTTTCTTTGCAATCTAAGATGATTAATAAACCATGCAGTAACTTCCTTTCTGCCACTACATATCAACTTCAACACAAGTTTTATCAAAACCTTTTAAACAAACATCAAAACAGACTTGAGCTAAGCAACGTAACCCATAATTTCAGCATCCAAGCAAACCAAACATAGAAAATAGATCATGTGAATGCTGGGAAATTCTGTGCAAAATGGTTCAGCAAACCTGGCTTGTTTTCTTCCAGCAAGCAACTACATTTCAGCCCTTAAACATACAAATCCAACGCCCCTTGTCTAATTTTCCTTTCTAACATATGGTCAACCAGTAAACTAGATGACCGAAGCTTTTGGTGAACAAGTGTAGGTAAGAAAAACAGCAAAAGAGCATGCGAAAACCTTTCCATTTCTGCTGCAAACATTTTAGAAGCTCCAATTTATAAACAAAATGCACAAAAACTGATTCTTTCACGATTCAACTCACAGATATCACCAATCATCAATCTTAGCATGAATCAAACAAAATTTATCTAAACTTCAGCAAACTCCACAGAAAGAATCCAAGCGAAGAAAACAAAAATGACCACAGCAAATGGTTTGCAATGTCGGTTCCACACTAAGCAAACCCAATTGACAAAACAGGAGGTGAGAACTGCAAAACTTTACTACGTTTCAACCTCAATCGACATGACACAAGCCAAACAAACATATCAGTTCCATTGTGAATTCTAATCCCAAAAACCAAACTTGAACCAACCCATAGAAATAAAAAGAAAGGCGGCGATGGACCACCGACCGTCATGTTGCAAGAAAAAGGTATCAACCCACAATTAAAGAAGACAGCTTCTAAGTATAAAAAGGTAAAAGTGTTACCTTTAACTACAAGATGAACCGGAGAATGACCGTGAAAGGATTGGGATGACTCTGCTCGGTCTTCGGAGGACCGTCAATGAAGGATGGTGGTGATCGTTGGTTCCACTACTCCTCTAGTTTCTTTCTTTTGCCGTCTTCCAGCTTTGGCCGCTGCCCCTTCACTCTTTCCTCTTGCTCTCGGCTCCACTATCCCAGTTTTTCCTTAGCCGCTCACTCTCTCCTCCTTTTCTTTTTCAGTCGACAATCCCTCTCTCCTTTCTCTCCTTTCTTTTGCTTGTTTCTGATTTCTTTTGGTCTCTTTGAGCAAAGTTTTGCAGCTGTCCACTTTCCGTCGGACTTTGATTCAGATCTCCCTCCTCCTCTTCCTTTGGTTTTTCTTTGTTTCTAAACCCTCACAGCCGCCAACTCCATAAGCTTCCCGTAGCTTTTGCTTTCTACCGCCGTCCCTCTCTACCCCCTCTTCTTCCACCGTCAACCTTTCTCTCTTTTTTCGTCCACCTCCCTCTCTCCTCTTGCGGCTGTCCCCTCTTTTTCTATTTATACCAGAAACCCCCTCCTTCAGCTTGTTTGTTTTTCTTTTCTTCTCTATCCCGTCACTCTCCCCTTTTTCCTTTCTTCCCTGCGGCTGCCCTTTTCCGTGGTTTTTTATAGGTTAGAAAACCTAGAAACCTAGCTACCCTTTTCAACCATTTGCAGCCGAAACCCCTCAGGCCCTTCTGTGCAAGCTGCGCTTGCAGCTTGCCGCGACTGGAAAATGTTTTTTTTTTCTTTTTTTTTTCTTTTTTCTTTCTTTGAAAAATAAAAATAATTAAAATGTACCAAAAAGTAAATAACACTAAAAAGCTCTTCTTCTTTTTTTTTTTTTTTAATTTTCAAACTTTTTTTTTTAATTTTTTCCAAAGATAAGCCAATATGCATTAAACCATGTTTTTTCCTTTTCTTTTTTTTTTTCTCTTTTTCTTTCAAGAAAGCATTGAATAAAAGCAAAATGACTAAAACATGTTTTTGATATTTTCCTTTTCTTTTTCTAAAAACTTCTATGCTAATCTTAAACTTAAAAGCTAAAACTAAAAACTAAAACTAAAAGTAAATAAGAATAAATAGCAAATGAAATGGGTCAACTAAAAGGGCGAAAATGAATAAAACTAAAATATCATAACAACTAAAAGTGCGAAACAAACAATAATGAACTAAAATGCAAACAATCTGCAACAAAAATCATGAATTAGATGCAACATACAAAATTATTTAAAATTTGGTGTCTACACAGGTCAAAAAGCCTAGCACCCCTCCAAAATGTCTCAGTCAGGTGAGGGGACACTCACAATAGGTGATATAGCGGCCAGGACTCTCCTCCCTAGCCAATGTGGGATCATTACAATCCAATTTCCACTATGTGACAGCCCCACCTCTTCTTAGGGCGAACCCTAGGGTATCAGCGGATTGCTTGCCCAACTCTCGCCGGGGCTCGATCGATCAAAGAACTATCAACTCAAATGAAATTGATGAATTACCTCCCAAACAAGGGAGTGTAACCCCAATTGAAACATCATCACTACTCTAACTATCCAAAACTTAGTATATATAGCTAAATGTCAACTTACCACTCCACACTTAATTTACATAGCATAAGTCGAACTTATGAATTCAAACTTACAAGTCTTCTCAAACAAAAGTTACAAATCTCCAAATACAAATTCAAAGCAAAATAAAGCTAAGAAAGCTCTTGATCAAGTCCATTCCTGATCTGTTAAGGAAAACAAAGGGAATGGGGTGAGCTAAAGCCCAGTGAGGTTCCAAGTAAACAAGTAAGCACACAGCCAAATAAGGGCACAATATGATCAAGTAGAGATCATAATATAATCAAGTAGAGACCATACTGTATGATAACAATTTAATCACAGTTCAATTCAAGGATTCAAATGGCTTTCAAAAGCCAGAAACCACTTGAGCTTGATCATAACCGCATCTGTTGACTCTCCATCAACATTTGTTTTCATAGAATATAAAGTCTGTAGAACACCACTTTCATCATTCTCCATCCACCAGTCAACCCCCTACCGGGCCCGCACACCATAAACAGTAGTTTGGTAATACTCGAGTATATCGGTTTCCAGTGTTCAGTAAACAGTCCCCAAGATTTATCGGCCTTCTCGACCAAGCCCATGCTGGCTTGATAGAACCGACTCACCTATGAGGTTGGGTACCCAAACAGTAGCAGTAGTTGATGGGATATCACCCAAACAACTCAAACACAGTCATATATAGAGATATCACATCTCATAATAACAGTCTATAGAGCCTCAGTGGAAACAAGGGAGGTCGAGTGCGATAAAGTACACGTTCGCCTCCATTTTTATCAAAACAGTGTTTGGTTCAAACAGTCGCAAATCAAGTATTTCAAGTGTTCAGATATTTCACATAACAGGTAGCAGGTAGTGGAACACTCACCTGTCAAGCAATGTAGTAGTCAAACGTCAATTATCTCAGTTATGACCACCTTTGTTTCTCAATCCTAGGGCAACGAGTGAACCGTTAACAAATTAGGTTCATTTCCCACTCATTTGCAGGGTCATTAAGAGACCAAGTGAGTGGTTAAAACCATTCAATTCATCATGCAAATGAGGTCCAAAATGCAGTAAAAGTTCATGGGAAAACAAGTTTAATAAGTGCATGAAAGTTGGGCAAAAGAAAAGTCTCATTCAAGCTTAGAATGTTCTTTGTGGGTAAAGCAGTCGCGTCCACGCAGTCTAGGTAAAACGACTATAACTCACTGTAGGAAGGTCGGAATCAGGTGCCGTCAGTGGCATTGGAAACTAAACTTAAAGGGATTTCCAATGGTACCAAATACACACTCTAGATCGTCTCCTATCATTACCAGTAGCTCAGACAAGTTGGCTGATTTTCCAACTCTGGATCAGCCCTAACCTCAAGCAAAACTACCTTAGTTCTTGGTGCTATCTTCATTTATTTTGGTTCAAATTTACCCAAATCAGTCCTCAAATGTTCATATACCAGCATTCAAGTCACCTAGTACCATTGGAGCTCACAATTTAACACATAAACATGTTTAAGAATGACCATAGCAGTCTAGTTATCAAGGGAAACCAAAACAGTCCACTAGTGGTCTAACCAACCACTTTACTTGCTTAAATTTCATTCCAACTCACACATGAGTGTGAGAACTCGTAAAACCCTAATATTTTTCCTAGGGTTTATTACCCCTTAATTGCATAAATTTTGCATTTTCTGGCTTAGAAATATTTTTCTGGTAGATTTTATGAGTAATTATAGTTTTTAGATGATTTTTCTAGTATTGGAGAATTTTTAGAAAATTAAGAATATATATTGGACGTGGGACCCACTAGTGCGAAAAGTTCGGAAAAATTCGGCCAATAAGGTTAAGTTTCGGATACTGTGTAAAATTTATCGGGTGTTAAGAGATAAGTAGAATGTGTGAAGTGATTGATGTGAGAGGGAAAAAGAAAGATAAGAATGCATTAATGAGTGTGACAAGTGTCACAATATGATTGGTTGGACTTTATGGTTTACTATTCACTTTCTTGACTTTTTTTGACCAAAGTATTAAATATCAAAAAATGAACAAAATTCACCATTTTCTTCTCCATGGTGGCCGGATCTCCCTAGCTCAAGAAGGAAGGAATTTCTTCAACTCTCAAGCTTCCATCTCACTCAATCTTCCACAAACAAGAGCTTAGACTAGATTTCACTCCATAAAAACCTTTCTTCTAGTGCTAATAAGTGTATTAGTGAAGTTGATTTGAAGAGCTAAGGTGTCCACAATCCCTATCTCTCTTGATTTCTTGGTAAGTGATGCTTGAACACCCTACTACATCTAATGATGCTTATGTTTGGCTTAGAAGTGGCTAAAGTGGTGGATTATATGATTTATTTCTTGGTTTGGCTTGATTTGGTGAAGTTTTTAATTTTATGATGAATTTTCTGGTTTAATATGAAATGGATGTTGTAGCCATCTTTGATGATTGGCAATGGACTATAATGACTCTAGTAGGTGTGAATTGTGGATAAATGCAACCAATTTTGGATTTGAAGTGAATTGTGAAAAGTTAGGGTTCATAATCCCCTAATTCTGTCCGGTTTTAGATCATAGGGTTAGAGGCCGAATTGGACTTTTCTCAAAACATGAAAGTTGTAGGTATTGATGTGTTTGAGGTGTCTGTAAAATTTCAGGTCATTTGGATTAGTGTAGAGTGAGTTATGTCGGAATTACTGTAGCTGTTCTGCTTTGGTCAGAATGCGAAAACTGCGTTGGTATTTGGCTATTTTGACTGGAATTGGTTTGGATTTTGAAGTTGGTGTCTTCTGATGAAATGTACCTAGATGTCTTAGCTAACATATGCCTTTGGAATTTCGGCATTTGGACTTGTATAGACTGAGTTATAGTAATTACAGTTTTGTGTGATTTGCAAACCTGTTTTGGGAATTCTGGTATAGTATTTTGCATATTTGACCTAGTTGTGTTAGGAACTGGATTGAGTGACCTTCTACATTGTTGTAGCTCTGTTTCTTGGCTTCTAAATGATGGGTATTACACCCCCATCCGATAATTGTAGTGAGAGTTGTGCCATTACAGCATTATGAGGTCAAATCCGGTTTTATTATCAAGGCTTAAGTTAAAGCCCTCTCTTAATTTCTGGTTTGCTATCATGCTTGTATATGTTTATAAAACCCTATTGGGGTTGTGAATTGGTGTTGTTTATGGCTCGGTATGGAGTCTTATTATATGTGTTGCATGTTCTAGGGCGTGACGGTAGCTCACGACGTCTTGGTGATCGTGGTGCATGAAACACCATTTACTTGGTTGGTGAGTATACTACTCACTTATTTGTTACAATATGACTTCGTGCTATGTGAATTGTTGCCTTCAAGGCTTATTTGGTTATTGGAAATGATTGAGGTGGGGGTGTACTTGACCGCCCTCACCCCTTGTAATTTTCTTTATAGCTATTTACCGTTTTACTGAAATACTGCATTTGTTATATGAGATACTGAATTCCATGTATGGAAACTGCTTTGGTGTCATTTGGACGAATGTCCAACGGCCTTACTGTATTACTGAGCTCAACCCCGTTTGGTAGTTAATTGGATCGAGCCGGCGAGGGCTTGGTCGTGAAAATTGTCATGCCACGGGGACTGTACTGAGGAACCTTGTAGTAATGAGACTCTTGGTTCCGGTATACTCGAGTATTACCAAAATAACTGAATGGAGTGCGGGCCCGGTTGGGGTATGTTGGGTGGAAGGAATGGAAGTAAAGAGTTGTCTACGGTTGGTTATTCTTTTAACATTGACGGAGGGTCAATGAGGTTGGGTCAAGAATATAAGCGAGGAAATGGGCTCTTGAGAGCCGACCGTATCCTTTCACTGATTTGCTTTACTTCGGAATTGCATACTTGAATTGAATGGTTATGCTTCTGTGATCTTAACTGCTATTGTGATAGTTGCTCACTGGGCTTTAGCTCATTCCATGTCATTTGTTTTCCTTACAGGAAAATGAAACTTTTGGAAAAGATTGTGATAGTTGGATGACAAGTTGAGCTCTTGTACATGTATTTTTGAATAGCTCCTTGAGGGTAAAAAAAACCCTAAGTGTTTTGTTTCCACCAATGTATGGTGTGTAAATGGCTTTTGGTACCTGTATGAACTAGACGAATATCTTGGTTTGCCGTTTGGCTTGTAAACGTTGATTTCCAATGTATATATATGCTTGGCCGTGGTTTGGATAAATTTCGGCTTCGATTTTCCTTTTTTTTTATTTTGTGATTTTGACTTGTTTGCGCGCAATGGTAAGTTCCGGAACGTTATAGATTGACGTAAACTGTACCGTTAGTCCTGGCGAGAGCTAGGCAGGCAGTCCGCTAACCCCTTTGGTTCGCCTTAGGGGAAGGTGGGGCTGTCACAGGTGGTATCAGAGCCTAGGTTTGAATTAGCCTGGGTGTTATAGGAATGCTTGACTTGAGGATTCTATTGTTTATGCCTATTAAGTGTAATCATATTATTTCTTCCTTTGCTATAGGATGGATGCGAGTGGTGACCCGAGTGACCGTCCGGCAGGAGATCGTCCTCGTAGTACGCTGCCGCCAATTAAGTATCAACTTAGGCAGAAGGGGGCCGTGGTGCGTTGGAGCTCAGCCAGCCGCGTTCGACAGTGCGAGTGCCGTAGCAACTACGCCTATCCAAACGCTCTAGTGTTGGCGGTGGCAAAGGAACGTGAGGAGTTTGCTAAGGATAATACTAAGCTGGAAGCTGCGGTTGCTACATTGGAAGCTGAGGTGACTCAGGCTAGGGCAACCAATGAGAAGCAAGCCGCACGTATCATGGAGCTAGAGTATGACGTGCATGAGGCCGAGGATCGAGTCGATGACCTATGTGATCAACTGAGAGATGCACGTGAGCGCGAGACTAAGAGAGCTCGCAAGGTCAGGGGTCGTGCTGAGGCGATCCTTAACCTATGCGACGACGGACTCGAGGAGTCTAGTGATGAGGCCTCGTATGCTGGGGCCGAGGCGGGGGAGGAGTCTACCCCGTCGCCTGGATCCCAGACCCCGGCGACTGACTAGGCCAAGACTATTAGGCATCTTTTGGATAGTGGTGGCTTTTGTATGTACATAGGGATAGGGATAGAGCCTTAGCTAACCGTTTTGGATGTAGAGTTAGCTACGTGTAAATCTCTTTTGATAGGCCTATCCTCAGGGGGGAATCGTTTGTGTTAGTACGTGCCTTGGCCGTACTTGACTGACTGATTGTATATATGTGTTTGACTTGTATATATGGGTGTTTGTGCTTATGTTTACAATGTATGAATGTGTGTTAATGTGAAAGTTTTGCGTGTTACTTATATGTTTTGTTACTGCTTTGGTTTAGTATTCTTGCCTAGACCAACTATACCTTATGGAAGGAACACGAAGTGGTCGGGGACGCGGGCGCGGTATTAGACAACCTACACGGGTTAGGGAAACGGGGGAAGCTTCTACTGGACCAAATCCTGAACCCCAAATAGACCCCAATGTACAAATAGCTGCCGCTATGCAGCAAATGACCAACTTACTCGCACAAGTAGTGCAACAACAGGGCCAAAACCCAAACCCTAACCCCGGGAACCCTGGTAACCACGTCGAGAGCGAGGATAGAGCTCTCGAACGTTTTCAAAAGTTCTCCCCGCCAAAGTTTATTGGGGGACCCGACCCCGACGTTGCTGAGAAGTGGCTTGAGAAAATGGTTGATATATTTGCGGCCCTACACTACCCTGATGAACGGCAGGTCACATTTGCCGTGTTCCAGCTTGAGGGAGCGGCCCGTTCCTGGTGGAACGTAATTAGGCAGAAATGGGAACGGGAGCAGACACCGAGGACTTGGGTGAACTTCATCCGAGAATTTAATGCCAAGTTTTTCCCTCCTCTAGTCCAGGAGAGGAAGGAGGACAAGTTTATCCGGCTCCGGCAAGGGGCTCAAACTGTGGCGGAGTACGAGAGCCAATTTACCCGCCTGTCCAAGTTTGTCCCTGAATTAATCATGACTGAGCAACGACGGATTAGGCGCTTCATTCAGGGTTTGAACGTTGAGATCCAGAAAGACCTCGCGGCGGCTCAAATCACCACGTTTAGCGAGGCAATGGAAAAAGCCCAACGAGTTGAGAGTGCACGGCTGCAGGTCCGAAACTTCCAGGCCAAGAAGCGTGGCTTTCATGGGAGTACGTCTGGACAAGGTGAGAAGAGCACTTCCTCGAAATTTGGACGAGGAACGGGGGGTGGCCGACAACCGGGTTCAGGCAGAGGGACTCCATTTAGGGGTGGTCAAGCTGGGCGAGGACAAAGGGGAAACGCTCAGAGTGGCTTGGCTTCGGCACCTCGAGGTCCCTGTGGGCACTGTGGGAAGCTGAACCACACCGAAGACAACTGCTGGAGGAAACAGGGGAAATGTCTGCGGTGTGGAAGTGCGGACCATCAACTGGCTACGTGCCCGGTCCTGAAACAAGACGGAAAGGGGAGTCAACTACCGTCGAGGACCAATACTGGAATAGCCAAGGGAGACGGATCCAAACCGAAGGTGCCAGCTAGGGTATACTCCTTAGAGCCCTATCAGGTCCCAGAGTCTTCCGAGGTGGTGGAAGGTACGATCCCTATTTTCCACCGCTTTGCCAAAGTTTTAATTGATCCTGGTGCCACTCATTCGTTTGTTAACCCTGATTTCATGTGTGGCATTGATATAAAACCTGCTAGTTTACCCTTTGACCTAGAAGTTAGTACACCTACGGGGAATCAACGTTTGGTGACTAGTATGGTTTATAAGGATTGCGATGTATGGGTTGGTGAAAGGAGGTTTTTAGGGGACCTGATTAGCTTGTCCATTAAGGGGTACGATGTGATTCTGGGCATGGACTGGTTAGCCAAGTATAACGCCCAATTGGATTGTAAAACGAAAATATTAGAATTTCGCATTCTTGGCGAGGCAACCTTAAGGTTGGATATAAGGGGTAGGTTAGCCTCATCTGCTCTCATTTCGGGCATTCGAGCTAGGAAACTGATAAGTAGAGGGGCGCAAGGATTTTTGGCTTTCTTAATTAATACCCCTACGGATAAGTTAAAAGTAGAAGACGTGGCTATAGTGAGGGAATTTCCGGATGTATTTCCTGATGAGTTAGTAGTCTTACCTCCGGAAAGGGAGATAGAATTCCGAATAGATCTTTTACCTGGAACCGCACCTATCTCAAAAACCCCTTACCGAATGGCGCTTGTGGAACTTAAGGAGCTTAAGTTGCAATTGCAAGACCTTTTGGAGCGGGGTTTCATTCATGAGAGTGAGTCTCCTTGGGGAGCTCCTATTCTATTTGTGAAGAAAAAGGATGGAACGTTGAGGATGTGTATTGACTATAGGGGGCTGAACAACGTTACGATCAAGAATAAGTATCCACTGCCCCACATCGACGAGTTGTTTGACCAGCTGCAAGGAGCAGTGGTCTTCTCCAAGTTGGACCTCCGACAGGGTTACTACCAATTGTTAATAAGGAAGGAGGACATTCCAAAAACTACCTTCAACTCGAGATACGGGCACTACGAGTTCGCCGTTATGCCCTTTGGACTAACCAATGCTCCTGCCGACTTCATGGACCTAATGCATAGGGTTTTCAAACCCTATCTAGACCGATTTGTCGTGGTGTTCATTGATGACATTTTGGTTTACTCTAAGACACGCGAGGAGCATGAGGAGCATTTGAGAGTGGTATTGCAGACATTGAGGGAACATCAGCTGTACGCCAAGTTTAGTAAATGCGAGTTCTGGTTGGAGAAAGTAGCGTTTCTAGGGCACGTGATCTCCCACGAAGGTATTTCAGTGGACCCGGCGAAGGTTGAGGCCGTGACAAATTGGAAGAGGCCAGAAAATCCCACGGAAATTCGTAGCTTTCTAGGGCTAGCTGGATACTACCGAAGGTTTATTAAGGATTTTTCCAAACTGGCGGGACCTCTAACTGACTTGACAAAGAAGCATGGCCAGTTTATCTGGAACGGCCGATGCGAAACAAGTTTTCAGGAATTAAAGAGAAGATTGACTATGGCTCCGGTGCTGGTCTTGCCAAATGGAGTGGATGTGACGGCCCCACTTCCCCCTAGGGCGTACCCCAGGGTTCAGCGGGTCGCCTGCCCAGCTCTCGCCAGGACTCACTCACTATGGAACTCGAATCATGTATATACATCCATAGACAATAGATGCTCAAGTAAAAGATAAGAAACTTCTACACACCAGAAGTCTTCAAAGTTGTTACCATTCAAGTACAAACATCGAATATACAAGGGTTCTCATTCCTCATACAACCAGCCCGTGCCAAGCACTAGGGCGAGAACCATTACAAGGCCAAAGAACTAGATCAACTAGATTATACAGAACGCTCGTCCTTGCTCGCCTCCCCTGCTAAGGAAAACAATTGACGTGGTATGAGCTAAAAAGCCCAGTGAGGTTCTATATATATAAACAAGTAATTAAACAAGGTACATTAGTCATGTAATAACATTTAATCCAGAAAACATGTCCAATATAAAGCAATGATAATACATTCATTAAAAGGATACAGGCTCACGAGGAGCTATTTGTTTGTTCGTTCGTTCCCTTGACATCTCCCCTTATTCCTCCAATGATTTAAAAATTTCCTTTTTGAGAAGTAAAACCCTCGTGCCTGCGTTTGTTCATTCATCCCTTTCCGGACGTTGGCCGGACTCCACCCATCCGGATGTTGGCCGGACTCCACCCATCCGGACGTTGCCGGACTACAAGGTAATACTCGAGTATACCAAATTCACCCAGGTCACCATATCGCCCGACCGAGTCCGCTTCTGGCTCGAGTCGATCGGTAACAAGGGCAAGGGCCCAGTTTAGCCAAAGAGGCTTACATTCATGCGCAACTAGTATTTCAACATTTAATCACCGAAAATTTCATATTTATTTAGGTCGAGTGCGATAAAGTACACACTCACCTAGAAAAAGTTCATTTTAGAAATCATAGAAAACAATTAACATTTAATCAAATATTCACAAATAATCCCATAGTCACAACAATCCTCATAGTCATAGAAACAAAACGTATATAGAACACTCACCTACGTATGAAAAACAATGGCAAAATATCTCTCCGGATATTATCTTTAATTACCGAGAAAACCTAAGATTAAACGAAAAGAATATTACAGCTCATTTATCACAACCAATTAGGTGCAATCAAAGAGGCTCGACGAATGATGAGTAGAACGTAATAAAAGACTTTAAAGTGGAACGAGGACATTTGGACCCGTGGACAAAAATAACTAGGGTTTCATAGACCACACATAAAACCAAACTCAAAAGGGTTATAAAATTTTCTAATGGAAACACTTGAACTAAAGACAAGTCAAAATCCAACTAGATAGACTATGAAATACCGTTTTTGGAATTGTTTATATGGTTGAAACTTATCTCATATTCAAGTAGATATTGTAGACTAATTGTCTTAATGAAATTCATGAAAAAGAGAGGACAAAATACTCAAGAAAATCCTAAACTACTCCTCTTTATTTGGTAAGAGTAAGTAAACATTTGGAGTTTCCAATTGAAGAAGGATCGTGTTTTTAAGATGGAAAAACGGTCATAGTATTATACAAGTTCAAATAGAACTTAGCTTTCGGGCGAAAATTTGGGCAGCATGCCCTTTGTGTTTACCTAAAATTTCCAGCCATTTATGGCTTCATGATTTTTTTTTAGCCAAACCCAAAGTCATGTACAGCACAAACTCATCATAATAGCCAGTTCATAGGCTCAAGACAATATAAGAACAAAAATCAAAGTAATAACAAGTGCGGAAATGCAATTTGACAAAAGACAGTTTTGACGGGTTCATGCATAATGGTCACAACCAGAGTTACACTTATCGGATTGGGATGAACATTATGCCGTTTCGAAACTAAGACACAGGGCTACAACATTCATGAAGGTCTCTTAGTCCAGTTCCTAATGTAACTTAGCCAAATTCGCAAATTACTAAACCAGAAACCAATTCGTCGGCTGTTTAAACGTAGAACACTGTAATGGACATATCTCAGAGTACACAAGTCCGAATCAGGTGTTCTTAGAGGAATTTGAAAGCTAATTCAGAATACTACAACTTTCATGTTTTGGAAAAAAGCTAAATCAGAATGGATCCTAGTCGAAAAACGTGATAAACTGGACTTAACTGATCACACGGACTGCTTGGGAAATACTTAAAACAGTAAGGGTATTTTGGACTTTTCACATCTTACGTTGCTCCGATTGAGCTGAAATTTTGTAGGCACCTATAAAATACCATTCTCTACAACTTTTCTTGTTTGACCTAAGGCCAATTCGGCCTCTAACATAGGGATTCAAATTCGGACAGAATAGGATGAAAATTTCCAGAAATCTGAAATCTTTTGGTTTCAATGATAGTTTTCTTAATTTCTTGCTACACTTGCTACCAAAACCCCCTATATAACCTTATATAAAACATATACTAACTATACAACAAGTTTAGGCAGAAATTAATCAAACTCTAACTTACATATTTCATCCAAAAATCACCACAACAACTTGCATCACTTGTAATCAAACCCAAAACATGGACTATTTAACATCTTAAACAAGAATAAAAGGATCAAAGCCATAGATCAGATTTTATACCTCAAAAAGAAGGCTTGCAAGAGTGATCCTCCACTATTTCTTGAAGTTTTTGGTTCCCTTAGCTTCCCAAGCTTCCAAACTTACAATCAATCGGTTTAGAATTCGATTTTAGCACTTGGTTGGTGTAAATCAAGAAGGAATTTGTTTTCTCTTGCTCTCCCTTTCTCCCCCTCTTGCTCAGCCAAGATGAAGAATAAAATGAAGGAGATTAAGCTAAGTTTGTCTTATAAGAAGGTAGAAAGATAAGACTTAATTCTAACCACAAGTTTGGCCAACACTTGGCTCAACCTCAACCACACAATTTTCTCTTTCTTTCCTTGCATTTTGGGCCACATATTTTGGTCAATAAGTAATCATGAGAGGGAAGATATTTTGCTCAATTAGTGATAAGCTTGTATGGTAAGAAAGTGGTGGTCAAGTGGTGGTTAAATCGGTAGTACCCGGTACACGTCGGTTCGCACTGTTTTTCCTTAAATCCCCCGTACTAGGATTTTTACTTTCTATTCACCAACTTTATATCATTGCTCCTAATCACATATTATTTCTCACTTAAAAGTCACTCTTAAGCACCAAATTTGATCCTTACTCGGTACCGGATAATTATACTGCGGTTACACGAAAAATTCGATTTCACCTTGAATTGAAAACGAATAGGAAAACCCTAATTTCCTATGGTCATTGGCACTTTTCTAGGGTGATTGAACCATGAATAACATGAAATAATAATTTTCAAATAAAAGGGAATTTTTGAGAAATATGTAAGGATTTTGCGAGTCCTCACACTCTCTCCCCCTTAAAAGAATTTCGACCTCGAAATTCCAACTCGCACTAATCAGATCAAAAATAGTTCTCGAAAGTTTATCACGTACTAAGAATCATTTCAATCTCACCACAAGGATCTTTTGGGTTACACTATTTTCCAGACTCAGCTAAGATGACCCCGTCCGGTCTCTCACGTCACTTCCTAGTCACTCGATGTCCGTAGATTTCTTATATTCATTTTGGTCGGACAAAGCCTGTTCATATTCCAAAATACAAGTCTCAAGTACCTAGTAGCTAGCATCGCCTCAACTCTGGAGTACTCGGGCACGAGAATCCGAAATAAGATAATTCACATCTCGAGCTGCAGTCCCAAGAGTAAACTATCTACAATCGAAATTCCTACCTGACGTACCTATCTATGGTCCTCAGATACCATGAGAAAGATTTAAGACCGATAACATTTATGATCCATAACTTATGCTCGAACGAACACTTAATCCTTCATACTTATTCACCACTTAGTCCAGGCTCACTCCGCGCAAAGACCACGCGAAGCAGCTATAGGTTTTATCCCTCAATTGCTTACCTTTCAAATCAAATCAAATCCCACAGTCCAGCATCCCAAAATTTAAGCCTAGGATACACTACAGAAATCTGAAGCCCAAGCTCTGATACCACCTGTGACGGCCCCACTTCCCCCTAGGGCGTACCCCAGGGTTCAGCGGGTCGCCTGCCCAGCTCTCGCCAGGACTCACTCACTATGGAACTCGAATCATGTATATACATCCATAGACAATAGATGCTCAAGTAAAAGATAAGAAACTTCTACACACCAGAAGTCTTCAAAGTTGTTACCATTCAAGTACAAACATCGAATATACAAGGGTTCTCATTCCTCATACAACCAGCCCGTGCCAAGCACTAGGGCGAGAACCATTACAAGGCCAAAGAACTAGATCAACTAGATTATACAGAACGCTCGTCCTTGCTCGCCTCCCCTGCTAAGGAAAACAATTGACGTGGTATGAGCTAAAAAGCCCAGTGAGGTTCTATATATATAAACAAGTAATTAAACAAGGTACATTAGTCATGTAATAACATTTAATCCAGAAAACATGTCCAATATAAAGCAATGATAATACATTCATTAAAAGGATACAGGCTCACGAGGAGCTATTTGTTTGTTCGTTCGTTCCCTTGACATCTCCCCTTATTCCTCCAATGATTTAAAAATTTCCTTTTTGAGAAGTAAAACCCTCGTGCCTGCGTTTGTTCATTCATCCCTTTCCGGACGTTGGCCGGACTCCACCCATCCGGATGTTGGCCGGACTCCACCCATCCGGACGTTGCCGGACTACAAGGTAATACTCGAGTATACCAAATTCACCCAGGTCACCATATCGCCCGACCGAGTCCGCTTCTGGCTCGAGTAATACTCGAGTAAACTGGACTTAACTGATCACACGGACTGCTTGGGAAATACTTAAAACAGTAAGGGTATTTTGGACTTTTCACATCTTACGTTGCTCCGATTGAGCTGAAATTTTGTAGGCACCTATAAAATACCATTCTCTACAACTTTCCTTCTTTGACCTAAGGCCAATTCGGCCTCTAACATAGGGATTCAAATTCGGACAGAATAGGATGAAAATTTCCAGAAATCTGAAATCTTTTGGTTTCAATGATAGTTTTCTTAATTTCTTGCTACACTTGCTACCAAAACCCCCTATATAACCTTATATAAAACATATACTAACTATACAACAAGTTTAGGCAGAAATTAATCAAACTCTAACTTACATATTTCATCCAAAAATCACCACAACAACTTGCATCACTTGTAATCAAACCCAAAACATGGACTATTTAACATCTTAAACAAGAATAAAAGGATCAAAGCCATAGATCAGATTTTATACCTCAAAAAGAAGGCTTGCAAGAGTGATCCTCCACTATTTCTTGAAGTTTTTGGTTCCCTTAGCTTCCCAAGCTTCCAAACTTACAATCAATCGGTTTATAATTCGATTTTAGCACTTGGTTGGTGTAAATCAAGAAGGAATTTGTTTTCTCTTGCTCTCCCTTTCTCCCCCTCTTGCTCAGCCAAGATGAAGAATAAAATGAAGGAGATTAAGCTAAGTTTGTCTTATAAGAAGGTAGAAAGATAAGACCTAATTCTAACCACAAGTTTGGCCAACACTTGGCTCAACCTCAACCACACAATTTTCTCTTTCTTTCCTTGCATTTTGGGCCACATATTTTGGTCAATAAGTAATCATGAGAGGGAAGATATTTTGCTCAATTAGTGATAAGCTTGTATGGTAAGAAAGTGGTGGTCAAGTGGTGGTTAAATCGGTAGTACCCGGTACACGTCGGTTCGCACTGTTTTTCCTTAAATCCCCCGTACTAGGATTTTTACTTCCTATTCACCAACTTTATATCATTGCTCCTAATCACATATTATTTCTCACTTAAAAGTCACTCTTAAGCACCAAATTTGATCCTTACTCGGTACCGGATAATTATACTGCGGTTACACGAAAAATCCGATTTCACCTTGAATTGAAAACGAATAGGAAAACCCTAATTTTCTATGGTCATTGGCACTTTTCTAGGGTGATTGAACCATGAATAACATGAAATAATAATTTTCAAATAATTTTCAAATAAAAGGGAATTTTTGAGAAATATGTAAGGATTTTGCGAGTCCTCACAGTGGACGGGTTTGCAGTATATGCGGACGCGTCGCGAGAGGGATTGGGATGTGTTTTGATGCAGAACCGGAATGTGATTGCTTTTGCCTCTAGGAAATTGAAGCTTCACGAGCAGAACTACCCGACTCACGATCTGGAACTAGCCGCAGTTGTCTTTGCACTGAAAAAGTGGAGGCATTACCTATATGGGGTGACTTTCGAAGTGTATTCGGATCACAAAAGCCTTAGATACCTTTTCTCCCAGAAGGAACTGAATATGAGGCAACGAAGGTGGATGGAATTCTTGGAAGATTACGACTGTACGATCAATTACCATCCGGGAAAGGCAAATGTGGTAGCAGATGCCTTGAGTCGTAAGGTGCAAGTAGCGGGACTAATGATTAAGGAGTGGGATTTGCTAGAATCCGTGTGTGAGTGGAAACCCTGTCTTGGGAGTCATAAGGTGATATTTAGCAATGTAAGGTTGACCTCCACTCTACTGGAACGTATAAAAGAGGCGCAAGGCAAGGATTTGATGGTACGGAAGTGGAGAGAGAAAGTGGAAAAAGGAGAAACAACGGACTTCAATTTGAGTCCTGAGGGTATTTTGAAGTATCGAAACCGAATAGTGGTACCAAAGGAAGAGTCGTTGAAAGCAGAAATTTTGGAGGAAGCTCATCGGTCCAAGTATACAATCCATCCGGGCAGCAGCAAGATGTATCAAGACCTAAAAGGAACTTATTGGTAGGACAATATGAAGAAGGAAATCGCTCAATACGTGCAGAAATGTCTCATTTGCCAGCAAGTGAAGGCAGAGCATCAAAAACCATCGGGTCTGTTACAACCCTTGGAGATACCCGAGTGGAAGTGGGAAAACATCACCATGGACTTCGTTTCAGGTTTACCGAGGACGCAAAGAGGACACGATGCCGTTTGTGTGATCGTTGATCGATTAACCAAGTCGGCCCATTTCTTGCCGGTGAACATGAAGTATTCAATAGACAAGTTGGCTCGACTGTACATGGATGAGGTTGTAAGACTACACGGTGTTCCTGTGAGCATCGTTTCCGATCGGGATCCACGGTTTGTATCACGATTTTGGCAGAAGTTTCAAGAAACCCTGGGGACGAAACTCAATTTGAGCACGACCTATCATCCTCAGACGGATGGCCAGTCAGAACGGACTATTCAAACTCTTGAGGACATGCTACGAACTTGCATTCTGGATTTTGGAGGCAACTGGGGTCAGCACATGACCTTAGTCGAATTTGCATATAACAATAGCTTCCATTCGTCGATTCAAATGGCCCCGTACGAAGCTCTCTACGGACGCAAGTGCCGGTCACCGATTTACTGGGATGAAGTTGGTGAAAAGAAAGCACTAGACCCGGCAACTATTCCATGGATGGAAGAGGCTCACGAGAAGGTCAAGTTGATACGGCAACGACTTCAAACAGCTCAGAGTCGACAAAAGAGCTATGCGGATAATCGAAGGAAAGACTTGGAGTTTGAGGTTGGAGACCATGTGTTTCTTAAAATTACACCCTTACGAAGTCTTACAGCGGGTAAAGGAAAGAAGCTTCAACCGCGGTACGTCGGACCCTACAAGATCCTTCAGAGGGTTGGAGCGGTCGCGTATCGATTGGAACTGCCACCCAGTCTATCTCGAATCCATGATGTATTTCACGTCTCGATGCTAAAGAAGTATCATCCAGACCCATCCCATGTATTGCAACCGGAGGAGATTGAAGTGGACGAATCACTGGCCTATGAAGAGAAACCGGTCCAAGTGCTCGATCGAAAAGTCAAAGAGCTCAGAAACAAGCGGATTCCACTAGTGAAAGTGCTATGGAGAAACCACGGAGTAGAGGAAGCTACCTAGGAAGTGGAAGAGGAAATGCGAAAGAAGTATCCAAACCTTTTCAGGAATTAAGGTGAGAAATTTCGAGGACGAAATTCTTTTAAGGGGGGGAGAGTGTGAGAACCCGTAAAACCCTAATATTTTTCCTAGGGTTTATTACCCCTTAATTGCATAATTTTTGCATTTTATGGCTTAGAAATATTTTTCTGGTAGATTTTATGAGTAATTATAGTTTTTAGATGATTTTTCTAGTATTGGAGAATTTTTAGAAAATTAAGAATATATATTGGACGTGGAACCCACTAGTGCGAAAAGTTCGGAAAAATTCGGCCAATAAGGTTAAGTTTCGGATACTGTGTAAAATTTATCGGGTGTTAAGAGATAAGTAGAATGTGTGAAGTGATTGATGTGAGAGGGAAAAAGAAAGATAAGAATGCATTAATGAGTGTGACAAGTGTCACAATATGATTGGTTGGACTTTATGGTTTACTATTCACTTTCTTGACTTTTTTTGACCAAAGTATTAAATATCAAAAAATGCACAAAATTCACCATTTTCTTCTCCATGGTGGCCGGATCTCCCTAGCTCAAGAAGGAAGGAATTTCTTCAACTCTCAAGCTTCCATCTCACTCAATCTTCCACAAACAAGAGCTTAGACTAGATTTCACTCCATAAAAACCTTTCTTCTAGTGCTAATAAGTGTATTAGTGAAGTTGATTTGAAGAGCTAAGGTGTCCACAATCCCTATCTCTCTTGATTTCTTGGTAAGTGATGCTTGAACACCCTACTACATCTAATGATGCTTATGTTTGGCTTAGAAGTGGCTAAAGTGGTGGATTATATGATTTATTTCTTGGTTTGGCTTGATTTGGTGAAGTTTTTAATTTTATGATGAATTTTCTGGTTTAATATGAAATGGATGTTGTAGCCATCTTTGATGATTGGCAATGGACTATAATGACTCTAGTAGGTGTGAATTGTGGATAAATGCAACCAATTTTGGATTTGAAGTGAATTGTGAAAAGTTAGGGTTCATAATCCCCTAATTCTGTCCGGTTTTAGATCATAGGGTTAGAGGCCGAATTGGACTTTGCTCAAAACATAAAAGTTGTAGGTATTGATGTGTTTGAGGTGCCTGCAAAATTTCAGGTCATTTGGATTAGTGTAGAGTGAGTTATGTCAGAATTACTGTAGCTGTTCTGCTTTGGTCAGAATGCGAAAACTGCGTTGGTATTTGGCTATTTTGACTGGAATTGGTTTGGATTTTGAAGCTGGTGTCTTCTGATGAAATGTAGCTGGATGTCTTAGCTAACATATGCCTTTGGAATTTCGGCATTTGGACTTGTATAGACTGAGTTATAGTAATTACAGTTTTGTGTGATTTGCAAACCTGTTTTGGGAATTCTGGTATAGTATTTTCCATATTTGACCTAGTTGTGTTAGGAACTGGATTGAGTGACCTTCTACATTATTGTAGCTCTGTTTCTTGGCTTCGAAATGGTGGGTCTTACACCCCCATTCGATAATTGTAGTGAGAGTTGTGCCATTACCGCATTATGAGGTCAAATCCGGTTTTATTATCAAGGCTTAAGTTAAAGCCCTCTCTTAATTTCTGTTTTGCTATCATGCTTGTATATGTTTATAAAACCCTATTGGGGTTGTGAATTGGTGTTGTTTATGGCTCGGTATGGAGTCTTATTATATGTGTTGCATGTTCTAGGGCGTGACGGTAGCTCACGACGTCTTGGTGATCGTGGTGCATGAAACACCATTTACTTGGTTGGTGAGTATACTACTCACTTATTTGTTACAATATGACTTCGTGCTATGTGAATTGTTGCCTTGAAGGCTTATTTGGTTATTGGAAATGATTGAGGTGGGGGTGTACTTGACCGCCCTCACCCCTTGTAATTTCCTTTATAGCTATTTACCGTTTTACTGAAATACTGCATTTGTTATATGAGATACTGAATTCCATGTATGGAAACTGCTTTGGTGTCGTTTGGACGAATGTCCAACGGCCTTACTGTATTACTGAGCTCAACCCCGTTTGGTAGTCAATTGGATCGAGCCGGCGAGGGCTTGGTCGTGAAAATTGTCATGCCACGGGGACTGTACTGAGGAACCTTGTAGTAATGAGACTCTTGGTTCCGGTATACTCGAGTATTACCAAAATGACTGAATGGAGTGCGGGCCCGATTGGGGTATGTTGGGTGGAAGGAATGGAAGTAAAGAGTTGTCTACGGTTGGTTATTCTTTTAACATTGACGGAGGGTCAATGAGGTTGGGTCAAGAATATAAGCGAGGAAATGGGCTCTTGAGAGCCGACCGTATCCTTTCACTGATTTGCTTTACTTCGGAATTGCGTACTTGAATTGAATGGTTATGCTTCTGTGATCTTAACTGCTATTGTGATAGTTGCTCACTGGGCTTTAGCTCATTCCGTGTCATTTGTTTTCCTTACAGGAAAATGAAACTTTTGGAAAAGATTGTGATAGTTGGATGACAAGTTGAGCTCTTGTACATGTATTTTTGAATAGCTCCTTGAGGGTAAAAAAAAACCCTAAGTGTTTTGTTTCCACCAATGTATGGTGTGTAAATGGCTTTTGGTACCTGTATGAACTAGACGAATATCTTGGTTTGCCGTTTGGCTTGTAAACGTTGATTTCCAATGTATATATATGCTTGGCCGTGGTTTGGATAAATTTCGGCTTCGATTTTCCTTTTTTTTTATTTTGTGATTTTGACTTGTTTGCGCGCAATGGTAAGTTCCGGAACGTTATAGATTGACGTAAACTGTACCGTTAGTCCTGGCGAGAGTTGGGCAGGCAGTCCGCTAACCCCTTTGGTTCGCCTTAGGGGAAGGTGGGGCTGTCACAGGTGGTATCAGAGCCTAGGTTTGAATTAGCCTGGGTGTTATAGGAATGCTTGACTTGAGGATTCTATTGTTTATGCCTATTAAGTGTAATCATATTATTTCTTCCTTTGCTATAGGATGGATGCGAGTGGTGACCCGAGTGACCGTCCGGCAGGAGATCGTCCTCGTAGTACGCTGCCGCCAATTAAGTATCAACTTAGGCAGAAGGGGGCCGTGGTGCGTTGGAGCCCGGCCAGCCGCGTTCGACAGTGCGAGTGCCGTAGCAACTACGCCTATCCAAACGCTCTAGTGTTGGCGGTGGCAAAGGAACGTGAGGAGTTTGCTAAGGATAATACTAAGCTGGAAGCTGCGGTTGCTACATTGGAAGCTGAGGTGACTCAGGCTAGGGCAACCAATGAGAAGCAAGCCGCACGTATCATGGAGCTAGAGTATGACGTGCATGAGGCCGAGGATCGAGTCGATGACCTATGTGATCAACTGAGAGATGCACGTGAGCGCGAGACTAAGAGAGCTCGCAAGGTCAGGGGTCATGCTGAGGCGATCCTTAACCTATGCGACGACGGACTCGAGGAGTCTAGTGATGAGGCCTCGTATGCTGGGGCCGAGGCGGGGGAGGAGTCTACCCCGTCGCCTAGATCCCAGACCCCGGCGACTGACTAGGCCAAGACTATTAGGCATCTTTTGGATAGTGGTGGCTTTTGTATGTACATAGGGATAGGGATAGAGCCTTAGCTAACCGTTTTGGATGTAGAGTTAGCTACGTGTAAATCTCTTTTGATAGGCCTATCCTCAGGGGGGAATCGTTTGTGTTAGTACGTGCCTTGGCCGTACTTGACTGACTGATTGTATATATGTGTTTGACTTGTATATATGGGTGTTTGTGCTTATGTTTACAATGTATGAATGTGTGTTAATGTGAAAGTTTTGCGTGTTACTTATATGTTTTGTTACTGCTTTGGTTTAGTATTCTTGCCTAGACCAACTATACCTTATGGAAGGAACACGAAGTGGTCGGGGACGCGGGCGCGGTATTAGACAACCTACACCGGTTAGGGAAACGGGGGAAGCTTCTACTGGACCAAATCCTGAACCCCAAATAGACCCCAATGTACAAATAGCTGCCGCTATGCAGCAAATGACCAACTTACTCGCACAAGTAGTGCAACAACAGGGCCAAAACCCAAACCCTAACCCCGGGAACCCTGGTAACCACGTCGAGAGCGAGGATAGAGCTCTCGAACGTTTTCAAAAGTTCTCCCCGCCAAAGTTTATTGGGGGACCCGACCCCGACGTTGCTGAGAAGTGGCTTGAGAAAATGGTTGATATATTCGCGGCCCTACACTACCCTGATGAACGGTGTCGCGCCCCATTTTTTGAATAAATAAATAAATGGTTTTGAAGAATTGTGTTTTGATTTGAAAAAAAATGAATTTTTGATTTGAAAGAAAAGTGGGCCTCAATGGGGTTTTGAAAATGCGACGATTTGACCCAAAATTATAGTTTAAAAAGGGTTTTTGAGATGAAGAACGGAGTCGCCACTTGGTAATGAGTTAAGGTGTACCAAGTCACCTAAAAAATGAATTTTTTAAGAAAAATGAGAAAAAATTAGTAAGAAACCCCTTTTAAACGACTCCTAGTCCACGTAAACCAAGGAAAAAGGTTTGGGAGTCACATTTGACAAAGGGGAAGGCAAGGATACAATCCAAGGCACCCCTTTGACCTAGCCAAGGCTAGTTGCGTGATTTAATCAAAGAATTTTCTTGTTTTAACCAAAGAATTTATTACATTTGGATGTGCTACATGAAATGCAAAACCCTAGATTCTAAGATGTCTCTTGTAAGGTTTTTGGTCCCAACCACATGAATTGTGGCGGCCAATGAAAGAAAACCTTATAGAGGTCGATTAATGCAAATGATGATTCAAGTGCAAGTGTGCAAGTGTATAAAAAGGTGCATGTGTGTAATTGTATGGAAATCCAAGTGTTTGTGTGCAAGTGTATGAAATATAGTGATAAGTGTATATAGATCGTAATTAAGTGCAATTTTGTGAAGTAGAAACCAAAATTGAACAATAAGGAAAGGAAAAGTAATGAGGAAATGTGAATTGAAAAAGTGAGTAAGTGAAAAATTGAGAATGAATGAACCTAAAGGAATGCATCAGGTAGGGTATGGGAATGACTCCTAACTTTTTCGACTTCGATTTTCCCTTTGATTAGAAGGCAAAACTAGCGTGCTAAGGCTATCGAGTAGCCACACTCGCTCGTTTCCCTTATCAAAAGGGGACTCTTCAGGCAAATGTACCCTAACTAGCATGAGATGTAAGACCTAAAGTGAGGGGAAAGGGGAATCGAGGAGCATGCAAAAATGATAAAACTAAAAAGAATGCATGACATGTAATGAACATGCAAACATGTACTAACGAGGGGAAATCCCTAAGGGTCTAGCATTGGACTAGCCCATTCTATGAATTCCGACTAGCGTTGGACTAGCGGAAACGTACATTCATCCATCGCATTCATTCATGGTTATGGAAAGCGAGTAGACATGCCAAACACTCGTAAACACATAGCACATAACATTTAGCATGCTCGACTAGATGCAAGGCCCTAACAAAGCAAATTAACACGTAGCAACTAAGCATGCAAGACACATAAGGCAATTAAAACCCTAACTATTACATTTGCTAGCTAGGCACACGTCTTCGATAGGTCTTCATTGAATGCTCCTCCAAGCCCTATCTATTACAAGCCAAGAGGTGTACACATACCCCACAAAGAATAACTTAAATAAAAAAGCAAGAGTAAATGAAATAAAGGCACTAAAGAAAGACAAGGAAAGCGAATTTAGACATGCAACATTCATATAACACATAGGAGCACGTAGGATCACATAAGGAGAGGCAAAAAGATAAAAGAAAATTATACCTTCCCCCACTTGTGAAGCTTAGTAAAAGAGAAATGGCTTCAAAACAATAAAGGAATCAATGCACCAATTAAGTAGTAAAGTATAAGGAAAATCACCAAAATTCCCTTAATTGCAACTCAAATGAAAAACACACGGTGCATAATTACCAAGAAAGTGGAATGATCTATCAAATCCCCAAAAATAGCAACTACTAGGGACCCAACAGTAACCCTTGACCAATCAACTCAAGCTCAAATGAAACATTTTGGGAACTTTAAAGGTTCAAAGGCAAGAAAAGGTCAAATAACCAATTTATTTAGGGAAATTAAAGAAAATAGGCAAAGGCAAGCTCATTTAGATACAAAACTCACAAATTCATGCATTGGGTACCACCTAAACAAACATGGTAATTAGTGAAAGCAAATAAGAAATCAAGTTGAGAAATGGAGGCTACCAAGGACTCAATTGTGAACACTAATCAAGCACTCAAGCCTAATGAAACATTTTTAGGAACTTCAAGGGTCCAAAAGCAACGAAAAGGCCAAGTGATGATTGAAATTGCAAATATTTTAGGACCTAATTGCAAGATACTAGAACATGCTTGGGCTTTTGTGGAACAAAGAAAAACTTTGAGGGATCAACTTGATTAAATGTTCCAATTACTTGGGCCATAGCAGAATAAGAAGGGACTTGAGGGGTCAAAGTACAATTGTTGGAAGTCATTTCATGCATACATACGTAAAAGCTCAAGATTCTGCAATCTAAACAAAATCAAAGGCTGCTCCCTTTTGTTTTCCAAAACTTCAGCAAATTTCTAGTAACAAACTGTATCCATTTCATCACACAATCAAATTCCTCAAACCAGAAATTATTGACCCACAACAAAACATGAAATTTGATTACAGGATTAAGATGGCAAATCTGGTTTGGATGGACAAAAAGAAGAAGGAAACTGCAGCAAGAACTTTCCTTTCGGCAACCATGAACCAAGCAAAACTGTTGGTTTCTTTTTGTTGCAATAGCATGCGCATGAAGACAGCTTATGACCCAAAATCATTATGTTTAAACATTAGAAAATTCAGACCAAAGATCATGTCAGCATTGAAATAGCATTCTGCAATTTCCAGCCACAGCTTTTACCCATTTCATAATGCAAGCAAGTTCTCCAAATTTCAGATTTCATACCTATCAAACATCGCCCAAACATACCATTTCATTGCACGATTGAATCAAGAAAAGGAGCTGATCATCAAGGGTAGAAACTAAACAGCAAAACAGCAATAAAAAGAGGAAAAAGTGCCGCAAGTTTTTGCAATATTCCTAGTCATGGCTTTCTACGTTTCCATCATACGAAACCAGATTTTGATTCAAACGCATGGCTTTGATTAGATATTTTCAATCCCAACAATACAACTTTGAACCAAGCTATCAACTACACCATCAATCATGATCCAAACAGCCAAGAAACTTAAAGCGATAACATGCACAATTCTGGAAAAACATGCGTGCAGCTCTTTGTCCATTGAGCTTGTATCGGCCAAACAGAAAATTTTCCATGACTTGCTTTCAAAACAAAACAGATTTTCAAACACAGTTGGATTTGGGCACACCATCTCTAACCAAACCTTTCCCCTAAAACATTTCTCAAAATATTTCAAATAACAAACAAGCGAAGTAATCCGAACACCCAACTTTAGAACCCAGAACAACCATGAACCCAGAAAAAGTCGAATGAAATGCAGCAACAAAACTTTGGACTGTGAAGTGCGGTAAGACATCAGATTATTTCTCATCTTTTAGAACACATCCGCATATTCTAGCTCATAACTTCCCTGTCAAGAGACCCAACCTAACACCAAACTTCCTACTCCAGCGCACACAACACAATCATTCAACACAGGCCAACATAAATAAGAACTCAGAAATTCTAGTATATAGGCTAGATGTCATACGGACTAACAGAATAGAAAGCTACTTGTTCACAGCTTCGGACTAGACGCTTCAGCCTGGATTCAATGGAAGTATCAGCGGCCGATCTTGAGCCTTAAGCTTCAGCCCCGAATCTCCTTCTCCACTTGCTCTTTCCCAGATTGCTTGGCTATGTTTTCTGGTTCCTCTTCCTTGCCGTTTGTATCCTTTTTCTCTATCCCCGTAACTCTCTCCTCTCCCCCCTTTTTTCCAAACCTTAGCCGTTCCTCCAGTCAACTCCCATAGCTCTCTCTCAAAACCCTCTCTCAGCCATCATCTCATTTTTTTCCCCAAGATCCGCCGCCCAGCTTCCTTCCAGCTCTCTGCCCAGTTTTTTTTTCCTTGATTGACAGCCGCCGCCATCACTCTCTCTGGTTTCTGTTTTCTCTCTTTTTTCTTTGTTTTCAGATTTTACGGCCGTCAACTCCCCAGCTCTCTATCCCTCTTGCTCTCTCTCAAAACCTAGCTATCCTTCTAGATTCATCCCCCCTCCTAAACCCTTAAAACATTGCCACCGTATTTGCAGCTTAAGGAGCCGCACAAGTCCTCCTTTGGAAACTGCAAAAAATTGCAGCTTGCATGTCGCGGCAAAGAATTTTTTTTTTTAAAAGTAAATTAACAAAATGATAATAATAATAATGATAATAAAATTAAGTAAAACAATTTAATTGACATTGGATAAAAACAACTAGAAACAATAAAAACAAGTGCAATTTTCATTTTCTATTTTCATCGTTTTTCCTTTTTCTTTTCCCCCTTTTTCCAAGAAAACAAACAACTAAAACATATTTTTTTTGAACGCTTTTTCTTTTTTTTTCTACGCTAAAATGGCTAAAACAACCAAAACTAAAAGTAAATAAAACTAATTGTAACAAATAAAAATAGAACAAATAAATAAAAAAATGAATAGTAAATAAATAAATAATAAAGCACCAAAAATTTGGTGTCTACAAATGGCAGGTCACATTTGCCGTGTTCCAGCTTGAGGGAGCGGCCCGTTCCTGGTGGAACGTAATTAGGCAGAAATGGGAACGGGAGCAGACACCGAGGACTTGGGTGAACTTCATCCGAGAATTTAATGCCAAGTTTTTCCCTCCTCTAGTCCAGGAGAGGAAGGAGGACGAGTTTATCCGGCTCCGGCAAGGGGCTCAGACTGTGGCGGAGTACGAGAGCCAATTTACCCGCCTGTCCAAGTTTGCCCCTGAATTAATCATGACTGAGCAACGACGGATTAGGCGCTTCATTCAGGGTTTGAACGTTGAGATCCAGAAAGACCTCGCGGCGGCTCAAATCACCACGTTTAGCGAGGCAATGGAAAAAGCCCAACGAGTTGAGAGTGCACGACTGCAGGTCCGAAACTTCCAGGCCAAGAAGCGTGGCTTTCTTGGGAGTACGTCTGGACAAGGTGAGAAGAGCACTTCCTCGAAATTTGGACGAGGAACGGGGGGCGGCCGACAACCGGGTTCAGGCAGAGGGACTCCATTTAGGGGTGGTCAAGCTGGGCGAGGACAAAGGGGAAACGCTCAGAGTGGCTCGGCTTCGGCACCTCGAGGTCCCTGTGGGCACTGTGGGAAGCTGAACCACACCGAAGACAACTGCTGGAGGAAACAGGGGAAATGTCTGCGGTGTGGAAGTGCGGACCATCAACTGGCTACGTGCCCGGTCCTGAAACAAGACGGAAAGGGGAGTCAACTACCGTCGAGGACCAATACTGGAATAGCCAAGGGAGACGGATCCAAACCGAAGGTGCCAGCTAGGGTATACTCCTTAGAGCCCTATCAGGTCCCAGAGTCTTCCGAGGTGGTGGAAGGTACGATCCCTATTTTC
Organism: Coffea arabica; assembly: GCF_036785885.1. Lineage (NCBI taxonomy): Eukaryota > Viridiplantae > Streptophyta > Magnoliopsida > Gentianales > Rubiaceae > Coffea > Coffea arabica. The sequence goes on from NC_092314.1 coordinate 24,502,017, forward strand.
CACCGCTTTGCCAAAGTTTTAATTGATCCTGGTGCCACTCATTCGTTTGTTAACCCTGATTTCATGTGTGGCATTGATATAAAACCTGCTAGTTTACCCTTTGACTTAGAAGTTAGTACACCTACGGGGAATCAACGTTTGGTGACTAGTATGGTTTATAAGGATTGCGATGTATGGGTTGGTGAAAGGAGGTTTTTAGGGGACCTGATTAGCTTGTCCATTAAGGGATACGATGTGATTCTGGGCATGGACTGGTTAGCGAAGTATAACGCCCAATTGGATTGTAAAACGAAAATAGTAGAATTTCGCATTCCTGGCGAGGCAACCTTAAGGTTGGATATAAGGGGTAGGTTAGCCTCATCTGCTCTTATTTCGGGCATTCGAGCTAGGAAACTGATAAGTAGAGGGGCGCAAGGATTTTTGGCTTTCTTAATTAATACCCCTACGGATAAGTTAAAAGTAGAAGACGTGGCTATAGTGAGGGAATTTCCGGATGTATTTCCTGATGAGTTAGTAGCCTTACCTCCGGAAAGGGAGATAGAATTCCGAATAGATCTTTTACTTGGAACCGCACCTATCTCAAAAACCCCTTACCGAATGGCGCCTGTGGAACTTAAGGAGCTTAAGTTGCAATTGCAAGACCTTTTGGAGCGGGGTTTCATTCATGAGAGTGAGTCTCCTTGGGGAGCTCCTGTTCTATTTGTGAAGAAAAAGGATGGAACGTTGAGGATGTGTATTGACTATAGGGGGCTGAATAACGTTACGATCAAGAATAAGTATCCACTGCCCCAAATCGACGAGTTGTTTGACCAGCTGCAAGGAGCAGTGGTTTTCTCCAAGTTGGACCTCCGACAGGGTTACTACCAGTTGTTAATAAGGAAGGAGGACATTCCAAAAACTGCCTTCAACTCGAGATACGGGCACTACGAGTTCGCCGTTATGCCCTTTGGACTAACCAATGCTCCCGCCGCCTTCATGGACCTAATGCATAGGGTTTTCAAACCCTATCTAGACCGATTTGTCGTGGTGTTCATTGATGACATTTTGGTTTACTCTAAGACACGCGAGGAGCATGAGGAGCATTTGAGAGTGGTATTGCAGACATTGAGGGAACATCAGCTGTACGCCAAGTTTAGTAAATGCGAGTTCTGGTTGGAGAAAGTAGCGTTTCTAGGGCACGTGATCTCCCACGAAGGTATTTCAGTGGACCCGGCGAAGGTTGAGGCCGTGACAAATTGGAAGAGGCCAGAAAACCCCACGAAAATTCGTAGCTTTCTAGGGCTAGCTGGATACTACCGAAGGTTTATTAAGGATTTTTCCAAACTGGCGGGACCTCTAACTGACTTGACAAAGAAGCATGGCCAGTTTATCTGGAACGGCCGATGCGAAACAAGTTTTCAGGAATTAAAGAGAAGATTGACTATGGCTCCGGTGCTGGTCTTGCCAAATGGAGTGGACGGGTTTGCAGTATATGCGGACGCGTCGCGAGAGGGATTGGGATGTGTTTTGATGCAGAACCGGAATGTGATTGCTTTTGCCTCTAGGAAATTGAAGCTTCACGAGCAGAACTACCCGACTCACGATCTGGAACTAGCCGCAGTTGTCTTTGCACTGAAAAAGTGGAGGCATTACCTATATGGGGTGACTTTCGAAGTGTATTCGGATCACAAAAGCCTTAGATACCTTTTCTCCCAGAAGGAACTGAACATGAGGCAACGAAGGTGGATGGAATTCCAGGAAGATTACGACTGTACGATCAATTACCATCCGGGAAAGGCAAATGTGGTAGCAGATGCCTTGAGTCGTAAGGTGCAAGTAGCGGGACTAATGATTAAGGAGTGGGATTTGCTAGAATCCGTGTGTGAGTGGAAACCCTGTCTTGGGAGTCATAAGGTGATATTTAGCAATGTAAGGGTGACCTCCACTCTACTAGAACGTATAAAAGAGGCGCAAGGCAAGGATTTGATGGTACGGAAGTGGAGAGAGAAAGTGGAAAAAGGAGAAACAACGGACTTCAATTTGAGTCCTGAGGGTATTTTGAAGTTACCAAAGGAAGAGTCGTTGAAAGCAGAAATTTTGGAGGAAGCTCATCGGTCCAAGTATACAATCCATCCGGGCAGCAGCAAGATGTATCAAGACCTAAAAGGAACTTATTGGTGGGACAATATGAAGAAGGAAATCGCTCAATACGTGCAGAAATGTCTCATTTGCCAGCAAGTGAAGGCAGAGCATCAAAAACCATCGGGTCTGTTACAACCCTTGGAGATACCCGAGTGGAAGTGGAAAAACATCACCATGGACTTCGTTTCAGGTTTACCGAGGACGCAAAGAGGACACGATGCCGTTTGGGTGATCGTTGATCGATTAACCAAGTCGGCCCATTTCTTGCCGGTGAACATGAAGTATTTAATGGACAAGTTGGCTCGACTGTACATGGATGAAGTTGTAAGACTACACGGTGTTCCTGTGAGCATCGTTTCCGATCGGGATCCACGGTTTGTATCACGATTTTGGCAGAAGTTTCAAGAAACCCTGGGGACGAAACTCAATTTGAGCACGACCTATCATCCTCAGACGGATGGCCAGTCAGAACGGACTATTCAAACTCTCGAGGACATGCTACGAACTTGCATTCTGGATTTTGGAGGCAACTGGGGTCAGCACATGACCTTAGTCGAATTTGCATATAACAATAGCTTCCATTCGTCGATTCAAATGGCCCCGTACGAAGCTCTCTACGGACGCAAGTGCCGGTCACCGATTTACTGGGATGAAGTTGGTGAAAAGAAAGCACTAGACCCGGCAACTATTCCATGGATGGAAGAGGCTCAGGAGAAGGTCAAGTTGATACGGCAACGACTTCAAACAGCTCAGAGTCGACAAAAGAGCTATGCGGATAATCGAAGGAAAGACTTGGAGTTTGAGGTTGGAGACCATGTGTTTCTTAAAATTACACCCTTATGAAGTCTTACAGCGGGTAAAGGAAAGAAGCTTCAACCGCGGTACGTCGGACCCTACAAGATCCTTCAGAGGGTTGGAGCGGTCGCGTATCGATTGGAACTGCCACCCAGTCTATCTCGAATCCATGATGTATTTCACGTCTCGATGCTAAAGAAGTATCATCCAGACCCATCCCATGTATTGCAACCGGAGGAGATTGAAGTGGACGAATCACTGGCCTATGAAGAGAAACCGGTCCAAGTGCTCGATCGAAAAGTCAAAGAGCTCAGAAACAAGCGGATTCCACTAGTGAAAGTGCTATGGAGAAACCACGGAGTAGAGGAAGCTACCTAGGAAGTGGAAGAGGAAATGCGAAAGAAGTATCCAAACCTTTTCAGGAATTAAGGTGAGAAATTTCGAGGACGAAATTCTTTTAAGGGGGGGAGAGTGTGAGAACCCGTAAAACCCTAATATTTTTCCTAGGGTTTATTACCCCTTAATTGCATAATTTTTGCATTTTATGGCTTAGAAATATTTTTCTGGTAGATTTTATGAGTAATTATAGTTTTTAGATGATTTTTCTAGTATTGGAGAATTTTTAGAAAATTAAGAATATATATTGGACGTGGAACCCACTAGTGCGAAAAGTTCGGAAAAATTCGGCCAATAAGGTTAAGTTTCGGATACTGTGTAAAATTTATCGGGTGTTAAGAGATAAGTAGAATGTGTGAAGTGATTGATGTGAGAGGGAAAAAGAAAGATAAGAATGCATTAATGAGTGTGACAAGTGTCACAATATGATTGGTTGGACTTTATGGTTTACTATTCACTTTCTTGACTTTTTTTGACCAAAGTATTAAATATCAAAAAATGCACAAAATTCACCATTTTCTTCTCCATGGTGGCCGGATCTCCCTAGCTCAAGAAGGAAGGAATTTCTTCAACTCTCAAGCTTCCATCTCACTCAATCTTCCACAAACAAGAGCTTAGACTAGATTTCACTCCATAAAAACCTTTCTTCTAGTGCTAATAAGTGTATTAGTGAAGTTGATTTGAAGAGCTAAGGTGTCCACAATCCCTATCTCTCTTGATTTCTTGGTAAGTGATGCTTGAACACCCTACTACATCTAATGATGCTTATGTTTGGCTTAGAAGTGGCTAAAGTGGTGGATTATATGATTTATTTCTTGGTTTGGCTTGATTTGGTGAAGTTTTTAATTTTATGATGAATTTTCTGGTTTAATATGAAATGGATGTTGTAGCCATCTTTGATGATTGGCAATGGACTATAATGACTCTAGTAGGTGTGAATTGTGGATAAATGCAACCAATTTTGGATTTGAAGTGAATTGTGAAAAGTTAGGGTTCATAATCCCCTAATTCTGTCCGGTTTTAGATCATAGGGTTAGAGGCCGAATTGGACTTTGCTCAAAACATAAAAGTTGTAGGTATTGATGTGTTTGAGGTGCCTGCAAAATTTCAGGTCATTTGGATTAGTGTAGAGTGAGTTATGTCAGAATTACTGTAGCTGTTCTGCTTTGGTCAGAATGCGAAAACTGCGTTGGTATTTGGCTATTTTGACTGGAATTGGTTTGGATTTTGAAGCTGGTGTCTTCTGATGAAATGTAGCTGGATGTCTTAGCTAACATATGCCTTTGGAATTTCGGCATTTGGACTTGTATAGACTGAGTTATAGTAATTACAGTTTTGTGTGATTTGCAAACCTGTTTTGGGAATTCTGGTATAGTATTTTCCATATTTGACCTAGTTGTGTTAGGAACTGGATTGAGTGACCTTCTACATTATTGTAGCTCTGTTTCTTGGCTTCGAAATGGTGGGTCTTACACCCCCATTCGATAATTGTAGTGAGAGTTGTGCCATTACCGCATTATGAGGTCAAATCCGGTTTTATTATCAAGGCTTAAGTTAAAGCCCTCTCTTAATTTCTGTTTTGCTATCATGCTTGTATATGTTTATAAAACCCTATTGGGGTTGTGAATTGGTGTTGTTTATGGCTCGGTATGGAGTCTTATTATATGTGTTGCATGTTCTAGGGCGTGACGGTAGCTCACGACGTCTTGGTGATCGTGGTGCATGAAACACCATTTACTTGGTTGGTGAGTATACTACTCACTTATTTGTTACAATATGACTTCGTGCTATGTGAATTGTTGCCTTGAAGGCTTATTTGGTTATTGGAAATGATTGAGGTGGGGGTGTACTTGACCGCCCTCACCCCTTGTAATTTCCTTTATAGCTATTTACCGTTTTACTGAAATACTGCATTTGTTATATGAGATACTGAATTCCATGTATGGAAACTGCTTTGGTGTCGTTTGGACGAATGTCCAACGGCCTTACTGTATTACTGAGCTCAACCCCGTTTGGTAGTCAATTGGATCGAGCCGGCGAGGGCTTGGTCGTGAAAATTGTCATGCCACGGGGACTGTACTGAGGAACCTTGTAGTAATGAGACTCTTGGTTCCGGTATACTCGAGTATTACCAAAATGACTGAATGGAGTGCGGGCCCGATTGGGGTATGTTGGGTGGAAGGAATGGAAGTAAAGAGTTGTCTACGGTTGGTTATTCTTTTAACATTGACGGAGGGTCAATGAGGTTGGGTCAAGAATATAAGCGAGGAAATGGGCTCTTGAGAGCCGACCGTATCCTTTCACTGATTTGCTTTACTTCGGAATTGCGTACTTGAATTGAATGGTTATGCTTCTGTGATCTTAACTGCTATTGTGATAGTTGCTCACTGGGCTTTAGCTCATTCCGTGTCATTTGTTTTCCTTACAGGAAAATGAAACTTTTGGAAAAGATTGTGATAGTTGGATGACAAGTTGAGCTCTTGTACATGTATTTTTGAATAGCTCCTTGAGGGTAAAAAAAAACCCTAAGTGTTTTGTTTCCACCAATGTATGGTGTGTAAATGGCTTTTGGTACCTGTATGAACTAGACGAATATCTTGGTTTGCCGTTTGGCTTGTAAACGTTGATTTCCAATGTATATATATGCTTGGCCGTGGTTTGGATAAATTTCGGCTTCGATTTTCCTTTTTTTTTATTTTGTGATTTTGACTTGTTTGCGCGCAATGGTAAGTTCCGGAACGTTATAGATTGACGTAAACTGTACCGTTAGTCCTGGCGAGAGTTGGGCAGGCAGTCCGCTAACCCCTTTGGTTCGCCTTAGGGGAAGGTGGGGCTGTCACAGGTGGTATCAGAGCCTAGGTTTGAATTAGCCTGGGTGTTATAGGAATGCTTGACTTGAGGATTCTATTGTTTATGCCTATTAAGTGTAATCATATTATTTCTTCCTTTGCTATAGGATGGATGCGAGTGGTGACCCGAGTGACCGTCCGGCAGGAGATCGTCCTCGTAGTACGCTGCCGCCAATTAAGTATCAACTTAGGCAGAAGGGGGCCGTGGTGCGTTGGAGCCCGGCCAGCCGCGTTCGACAGTGCGAGTGCCGTAGCAACTACGCCTATCCAAACGCTCTAGTGTTGGCGGTGGCAAAGGAACGTGAGGAGTTTGCTAAGGATAATACTAAGCTGGAAGCTGCGGTTGCTACATTGGAAGCTGAGGTGACTCAGGCTAGGGCAACCAATGAGAAGCAAGCCGCACGTATCATGGAGCTAGAGTATGACGTGCATGAGGCCGAGGATCGAGTCGATGACCTATGTGATCAACTGAGAGATGCACGTGAGCGCGAGACTAAGAGAGCTCGCAAGGTCAGGGGTCGTGCTGAGGCGATCCTTAACCTATGCGACGACGGACTCGAGGAGTCTAGTGATGAGGCCTCGTATGCTGGGGCCGAGGCGGGGGAGGAGTCTACCCCGTCGCCTAGATCCCAGACCCCGGCGACTGACTAGGCCAAGACTATTAGGCATCTTTTGGATAGTGGTGGCTTTTGTATGTACATAGGGATAGGGATAGAGCCTTAGCTAACCGTTTTGGATGTAGAGTTAGCTACGTGTAAATCTCTTTTGATAGGCCTATCCTCAGGGGGGAATCGTTTGTGTTAGTACGTGCCTTGGCCGTACTTGACTGACTGATTGTATATATGTGTTTGACTTGTATATATGGGTGTTTGTGCTTATGTTTACAATGTATGAATGTGTGTTAATGTGAAAGTTTTGCGTGTTACTTATATGTTTTGTTACTGCTTTGGTTTAGTATTCTTGCCTAGACCAACTATACCTTATGGAAGGAACACGAAGTGGTCGGGGACGCGGGCGCGGTATTAGACAACCTACACCGGTTAGGGAAACGGGGGAAGCTTCTACTGGACCAAATCCTGAACCCCAAATAGACCCCAATGTACAAATAGCTGCCGCTATGCAGCAAATGACCAACTTACTCGCACAAGTAGTGCAACAACAGGGCCAAAACCCAAACCCTAACCCCGGGAACCCTGGTAACCACGTCGAGAGCGAGGATAGAGCTCTCGAACGTTTTCAAAAGTTCTCCCCGCCAAAGTTTATTGGGGGACCCGACCCCGACGTTGCTGAGAAGTGGCTTGAGAAAATGGTTGATATATTCGCGGCCCTACACTACCCTGATGAACGGTGTCGCGCCCCATTTTTTGAATAAATAAATAAATGGTTTTGAAGAATTGTGTTTTGATTTGAAAAAAAATGAATTTTTGATTTGAAAGAAAAGTGGGCCTCAATGGGGTTTTGAAAATGCGACGATTTGACCCAAAATTATAGTTTAAAAAGGGTTTTTGAGATGAAGAACGGAGTCGCCACTTGGTAATGAGTTAAGGTGTACCAAGTCACCTAAAAAATGAATTTTTTAAGAAAAATGAGAAAAAATTAGTAAGAAACCCCTTTTAAACGACTCCTAGTCCACGTAAACCAAGGAAAAAGGTTCGGGAGTCACATTTGACAAAGGGGAAGGCAAGGATACAATCCAAGGCACCCCTTTGACCTAGCCAAGGCTAGTTGCGTGATTTAATCAAAGAATTTTCTTGTTTTAACCAAAGAATTTATTACATTTGGATGTGCTACATGAAATGCAAAACCCTAGATTCTAAGATGTCTCTTGTAAGGTTTTTGGTCCCAACCACATGAATTGTGGCGGCCAATGAAAGAAAACCTTATAGAGGTCGATTAATGCAAATGATGATTCAAGTGCAAGTGTGCAAGTGTATAAAAAGGTGCATGTGTGTAATTGTATGGAAATCCAAGTGTTTGTGTGCAAGTGTATGAAATATAGTGATAAGTGTATATAGATCGTAATTAAGTGCAATTTTGTGAAGTAGAAACCAAAATTGAACAATAAGGAAAGGAAAAGTAATGAGGAAATGTGAATTGAAAAAGTGAGTAAGTGAAAAATTGAGAATGAATGAACCTAAAGGAATGCATCAGGTAGGGTATGGGAATGACTCCTAACTTTTTCGACTTCGATTTTCCCTTTGATTAGAAGGCAAAACTAGCGTGCTAAGGCTATCGAGTAGCCACACTCGCTCGTTTCCCTTATCAAAAGGGGACTCTTCAGGCAAATGTACCCTAACTAGCATGAGATGTAAGACCTAAAGTGAGGGGAAAGGGGAATCGAGGAGCATGCAAAAATGATAAAACTAAAAAGAATGCATGACATGTAATGAACATGCAAACATGTACTAACGAGGGGAAATCCCTAAGGGTCTAGCATTGGACTAGCCCATTCTATGAATTCCGACTAGCGTTGGACTAGCGGAAACGTACATTCATCCATCGCATTCATTCATGGTTATGGAAAGCGAGTAGACATGCCAAACACTCGTAAACACATAGCACATAACATTTAGCATGCTCGACTAGATGCAAGGCCCTAACAAAGCAAATTAACACGTAGCAACTAAGCATGCAAGACACATAAGGCAATTAAAACCCTAACTATTACATTTGCTAGCTAGGCACACGTCTTCGATAGGTCTTCATTGAATGCTCCTCCAAGCCCTATCTATTACAAGCCAAGAGGTGTACACATACCCCACAAAGAATAACTTAAATAAAAAAGCAAGAGTAAATGAAATAAAGGCACTAAAGAAAGACAAGGAAAGCGAATTTAGACATGCAACATTCATATAACACATAGGAGCACGTAGGATCACATAAGGAGAGGCAAAAAGATAAAAGAAAATTATACCTTCCCCCACTTGTGAAGCTTAGTAAAAGAGAAATGGCTTCAAAACAATAAAGGAATCAATGCACCAATTAAGTAGTAAAGTATAAGGAAAATCACCAAAATTCCCTTAATTGCAACTCAAATGAAAAACACACGGTGCATAATTACCAAGAAAGTGGAATGATCTATCAAATCCCCAAAAATAGCAACTACTAGGGACCCAACAGTAACCCTTGACCAATCAACTCAAGCTCAAATGAAACATTTTGGGAACTTTAAAGGTTCAAAGGCAAGAAAAGGTCAAATAACCAATTTATTTAGGGAAATTAAAGAAAATAGGCAAAGGCAAGCTCATTTAGATACAAAACTCACAAATTCATGCATTGGGTACCACCTAAACAAACATGGTAATTAGTGAAAGCAAATAAGAAATCAAGTTGAGAAATGGAGGCTACCAAGGACTCAATTGTGAACACTAATCAAGCACTCAAGCCTAATGAAACATTTTTAGGAACTTCAAGGGTCCAAAAGCAACGAAAAGGCCAAGTGATGATTGAAATTGCAAATATTTTAGGACCTAATTGCAAGATACTAGAACATGCTTGGGCTTTTGTGGAACAAAGAAAAACTTTGAGGGATCAACTTGATTAAATGTTCCAATTACTTGGGCCATAGCAGAATAAGAAGGGACTTGAGGGGTCAAAGTACAATTGTTGGAAGTCATTTCATGCATACATACGTAAAAGCTCAAGATTCTGCAATCTAAACAAAATCAAAGGCTGCTCCCTTTTGTTTTCCAAAACTTCAGCAAATTTCTAGTAACAAACTGTATCCATTTCATCACACAATCAAATTCCTCAAACCAGAAATTATTGACCCACAACAAAACATGAAATTTGATTACAGGATTAAGATGGCAAATCTGGTTTGGATGGACAAAAAGAAGAAGGAAACTGCAGCAAGAACTTTCCTTTCGGCAACCATGAACCAAGCAAAACTGTTGGTTTCTTTTTGTTGCAATAGCATGCGCATGAAGACAGCTTATGACCCAAAATCATTATGTTTAAACATTAGAAAATTCAGACCAAAGATCATGTCAGCATTGAAATAGCATTCTGCAATTTCCAGCCACAGCTTTTACCCATTTCATAATGCAAGCAAGTTCTCCAAATTTCAGATTTCATACCTATCAAACATCGCCCAAACATACCATTTCATTGCACGATTGAATCAAGAAAAGGAGCTGATCATCAAGGGTAGAAACTAAACAGCAAAACAGCAATAAAAAGAGGAAAAAGTGCCGCAAGTTTTTGCAATATTCCTAGTCATGGCTTTCTACGTTTCCATCATACGAAACCAGATTTTGATTCAAACGCATGGCTTTGATTAGATATTTTCAATCCCAACAATACAACTTTGAACCAAGCTATCAACTACACCATCAATCATGATCCAAACAGCCAAGAAACTTAAAGCGATAACATGCACAATTCTGGAAAAACATGCGTGCAGCTCTTTGTCCATTGAGCTTGTATCGGCCAAACAGAAAATTTTCCATGACTTGCTTTCAAAACAAAACAGATTTTCAAACACAGTTGGATTTGGGCACACCATCTCTAACCAAACCTTTCCCCTAAAACATTTCTCAAAATATTTCAAATAACAAACAAGCGAAGTAATCCGAACACCCAACTTTAGAACCCAGAACAACCATGAACCCAGAAAAAGTCGAATGAAATGCAGCAACAAAACTTTGGACTGTGAAGTGCGGTAAGACATCAGATTATTTCTCATCTTTTAGAACACATCCGCATATTCTAGCTCATAACTTCCCTGTCAAGAGACCCAACCTAACACCAAACTTCCTACTCCAGCGCACACAACACAATCATTCAACACAGGCCAACATAAATAAGAACTCAGAAATTCTAGTATATAGGCTAGATGTCATACGGACTAACAGAATAGAAAGCTACTTGTTCACAGCTTCGGACTAGACGCTTCAGCCTGGATTCAATGGAAGTATCAGCGGCCGATCTTGAGCCTTAAGCTTCAGCCCCGAATCTCCTTCTCCACTTGCTCTTTCCCAGATTGCTTGGCTATGTTTTCTGGTTCCTCTTCCTTGCCGTTTGTATCCTTTTTCTCTATCCCCGTAACTCTCTCCTCTCCCTCCTTTTTTCCAAACCTTAGCCGTTCCTCCAGTCAACTCCCATAGCTCTCTCTCAAAACCCTCTCTCAGCCATCATCTCATTTTTTTCCCCAAGATCCGCCGCCCAGCTTCCTTCCAGCTCTCTGCCCAGTTTTTTTTTCCTTGATTGACAGCCGCCGCCATCACTCTCTCTGGTTTCTGTTTTCTCTCTTTTTTCTTTGTTTTCAGATTTTACGGCCGTCAACTCCCCAGCTCTCTATCCCTCTTGCTCTCTCTCAAAACCTAGCTATCCTTCTAGATTCATCCCCCCTCCTAAACCCTTAAAACATTGCCACCGTATTTGCAGCTTAAGGAGCCGCACAAGTCCTCCTTTGGAAACTGCAAAAAATTGCAGCTTGCATGTCGCGGCAAAGAAATTTTTTTTTTTAAAGTAAATTAACAAAATGATAATAATAATAATGATAATAAAATTAAGTAAAACAATTTAATTGACATTGGATAAAAACAACTAGAAACAATAAAAACAAGTGCAATTTTCATTTTCTATTTTCATCGTTTTTCCTTTTTCTTTTCCCCCTTTTTCCAAGAAAACAAACAACTAAAACATATTTTTTTTGAACGCTTTTTCTTTTTTTTTCTACGCTAAAATGGCTAAAACAACCAAAACTAAAAGTAAATAAAACTAATTGTAACAAATAAAAATAGAACAAATAAATAAAAAAATGAATAGTAAATAAATAAATAATAAAGCACCAAAAATTTGGTGTCTACAAATGGCAGGTCACATTTGCCGTGTTCCAGCTTGAGGGAGCGGCCCGTTCCTGGTGGAACGTAATTAGGCAGAAATGGGAACGGGAGCAGACACCGAGGACTTGGGTGAACTTCATCCGAGAATTTAATGCCAAGTTTTTCCCTCCTCTAGTCCAGGAGAGGAAGGAGGACGAGTTTATCCGGCTCCGGCAAGGGGCTCAGACTGTGGCGGAGTACGAGAGCCAATTTACCCGCCTGTCCAAGTTTGCCCCTGAATTAATCATGACTGAGCAACGACGGATTAGGCGCTTCATTCAGGGTTTGAACGTTGAGATCCAGAAAGACCTCGCGGCGGCTCAAATCACCACGTTTAGCGAGGCAATGGAAAAAGCCCAACGAGTTGAGAGTGCACGACTGCAGGTCCGAAACTTCCAGGCCAAGAAGCGTGGCTTTCTTGGGAGTACGTCTGGACAAGGTGAGAAGAGCACTTCCTCGAAATTTGGACGAGGAACGGGGGGCGGCCGACAACCGGGTTCAGGCAGAGGGACTCCATTTAGGGGTGGTCAAGCTGGGCGAGGACAAAGGGGAAACGCTCAGAGTGGCTCGGCTTCGGCACCTCGAGGTCCCTGTGGGCACTGTGGGAAGCTGAACCACACCGAAGACAACTGCTGGAGGAAACAGGGGAAATGTCTGCGGTGTGGAAGTGCGGACCATCAACTGGCTACGTGCCCGGTCCTGAAACAAGACGGAAAGGGGAGTCAACTACCGTCGAGGACCAATACTGGAATAGCCAAGGGAGACGGATCCAAACCGAAGGTGCCAGCTAGGGTATACTCCTTAGAGCCCTATCAGGTCCCAGAGTCTTCCGAGGTGGTGGAAGGTACGATCCCTATTTTCCACCGCTTTGCCAAAGTTTTAATTGATCCTGGTGCCACTCATTCGTTTGTTAACCCTGATTTCATGTGTGGCATTGATATAAAACCTGCTAGTTTACCCTTTGACTTAGAAGTTAGTACACCTACGGGGAATCAACGTTTGGTGACTAGTATGGTTTATAAGGATTGCGATGTATGGGTTGGTGAAAGGAGGTTTTTAGGGGACCTGATTAGCTTGTCCATTAAGGGATACGATGTGATTCTGGGCATGGACTGGTTAGCGAAGTATAACGCCCAATTGGATTGTAAAACGAAAATAGTAGAATTTCGCATTCCTGGCGAGGCAACCTTAAGGTTGGATATAAGGGGTAGGTTAGCCTCATCTGCTCTTATTTCGGGCATTCGAGCTAGGAAACTGATAAGTAGAGGGGCGCAAGGATTTTTGGCTTTCTTAATTAATACCCCTACGGATAAGTTAAAAGTAGAAGACGTGGCTATAGTGAGGGAATTTCCGGATGTATTTCCTGATGAGTTAGTAGCCTTACCTCCGGAAAGGGAGATAGAATTCCGAATAGATCTTTTACTTGGAACCGCACCTATCTCAAGAACCCCTTACCGAATGGCGCCTGTGGAACTTAAGGAGCTTAAGTTGCAATTGCAAGACCTTTTGGAGCGGGGTTTCATTTATGAGAGTGAGTCTCCTTGGGGAGCTCCTGTTCTATTTGTGAAGAAAAAGGATGGAACGTTGAGGATGTGTATTGACTATAGGGGGCTGAATAACGTTACGATCAAGAATAAGTATCCACTGCCCCACATCGACGAGTTGTTTGACCAGCTGCAAGGAGCAGTGGTTTTCTCCAAGTTGGACCTCCGACAGGGTTACTACCAGTTGTTAATAAGGAAGGAGGACATTCCAAAAACTGCCTTCAACTCGAGATACGGGCACTACGAGTTCGCCGTTATGCCCTTTGGACTAACCAATGCTCCCGCCGCCTTCATGGACCTAATGCATAGGGTTTTCAAACCCTATCTAGACCGATTTGTCGTGGTGTTCATTGATGACATTTTGGTTTACTCTAAGACACGCGAGGAGCATGAGGAGCATTTGAGAGTGGTATTGCAGACATTGAGGGAACATCAGCTGTACGCCAAGTTTAGTAAATGCGAGTTCTGGTTGGAGAAAGTAGCGTTTCTAGGGCACGTGATCTCCCACGAAGGTATTTCAGTGGACCCGGCGAAGGTTGAGGCCGTGACAAATTGGAAGAGGCCAGAAAACCCCACGAAAATTCGTAGCTTTCTAGGGCTAGCTGGATACTACCGAAGGTTTATTAAGGATTTTTCCAAACTGGCGGGACCTCTAACTGACTTGACAAAGAAGCATGGCCAGTTTATCTGGAACGGCCGATGCGAAACAAGTTTTCAGGAATTAAAGAGAAGATTGACTATGGCTCCGGTGCTGGTCTTGCCAAATGGAGTGGACGGGTTTGCAGTATATGCGGACGCGTCGCGAGAGGGATTGGGATGTGTTTTGATGCAGAACCGGAATGTGATTGCTTTTGCCTCTAGGAAATTGAAGCTTCACGAGCAGAACTACCCGACTCACGATCTGGAACTAGCCGCAGTTGTCTTTGCACTGAAAAAGTGGAGGCATTACCTATATGGGGTGACTTTCGAAGTGTATTCGGATCACAAAAGCCTTAGATACCTTTTCTCCCAGAAGGAACTGAACATGAGGCAACGAAGGTGGATGGAATTCCAGGAAGATTACGACTGTACGATCAATTACCATCCGGGAAAGGCAAATGTGGTAGCAGATGCCTTGAGTCGTAAGGTGCAAGTAGCGGGACTAATGATTAAGGAGTGGGATTTGCTAGAATCCGTGTGTGAGTGGAAACCCTGTCTTGGGAGTCATAAGGTGATATTTAGCAATGTAAGGGTGACCTCCACTCTACTGGAACGTATAAAAGAGGCGCAAGGCAAGGATTTGATGGTACGGAAGTGGAGAGAGAAAGTGGAAAAAGGAGAAACAACGGACTTCAATTTGAGTCCTGAGGGTATTTTGAAGTTACCAAAGGAAGAGTCGTTGAAAGCAGAAATTTTGGAGGAAGCTCATCGGTCCAAGTATACAATCCATCCGGGCAGCAGCAAGATGTATCAAGACCTAAAAGGAACTTATTGGTGGGACAATATGAAGAAGGAAATCGCTCAATACGTGCAGAAATGTCTCATTTGCCAGCAAGTGAAGGCAGAGCATCAAAAACCATCGGGTCTGTTACAACCCTTGGAGATACCCGAGTGGAAGTGGAAAAACATCACCATGGACTTCGTTTCAGGTTTACCGAGGACGCAAAGAGGACACGATGCCGTTTGGGTGATCGTTGATCGATTAACCAAGTCGGCCCATTTCTTGCCGGTGAACATGAAGTATTTAATGGACAAGTTGGCTCGACTGTACATGGATGAAGTTGTAAGACTACACGGTGTTCCTGTGAGCATCGTTTCCGATCGGGATCCACGGTTTGTATCACGATTTTGGCAGAAGTTTCAAGAAACCCTGGGGACGAAACTCAATTTGAGCACGACCTATCATCCTCAGACGGATGGCCAGTCAGAACGGACTATTCAAACTCTCGAGGACATGCTACGAACTTGCATTCTGGATTTTGGAGGCAACTGGGGTCAGCACATGACCTTAGTCGAATTTGCATATAACAATAGCTTCCATTCGTCGATTCAAATGGCCCCGTACGAAGCTCTCTACGGACGCAAGTGCCGGTCACCGATTTACTGGGATGAAGTTGGTGAAAAGAAAGCACTAGACCCGGCAACTATTCCATGGATGGAAGAGGCTCACGAGAAGGTCAAGTTGATACGGCAACGACTTCAAACAGCTCAGAGTCGACAAAAGAGCTATGCGGATAATTGAAGGAAAGACTTGGAGTTTGAGGTTGGAGACCACGTGTTTCTTAAAATTACACCCTTACGAAGTCTTACAGCGGGTAAAGGAAAGAAGCTTCAACCGCGGTACGTCGGACCCTACAAGATCCTTCAGAGGGTTGGAGCGGTCGCGTATCAATTGGAACTGCCACCCAGTCTATCTCGAATCCATGATGTATTTCACGTCTCGATGCTAAAGAAGTATCATCCAGACCCATCCCATGTATTGCAACCGGAAGAGATTGAAGTGGACGAATCACTGGCCTATGAAGAGAAACCGGTCCAAGTGCTCGATCGAAAAGTCAAAGAGCTCAGAAACAAGCGGATTCCACTAGTGAAAGTGCTATGGAGAAACCACGGAGTAGAGGAAGCTACCTGGGAAGTGGAAGAGGAAATGCGAAAGAAGTATCCAAACCTTTTCGGGAATTAAGGTGAGAAATTTCGAGAACGAAATTCTTTTAAGGGGGGGAGAGTGTGAGAACCCGTAAAACCCTAATATTTTTCCTAGGGTTTATTACCCCTTAATTGCATAATTTTTGCATTTTATGGCTTAGAAATATTTTTCTGGTAGATTTTATGAGTAATTATAGTTTTTAGATGATTTTTCTAGTATTGGAGAATTTTTAGAAAATTAAGAATATATATTGGACGTGGGACCCACTAGTGCGAAAAGTTCGGAAAAATTCGGCCAATAAGGTTAAGTTTCGGATACTGTGTAAAATTTATCGGGTGTTAAGAGATAAGTAGAATGTGTGAAGTGATTGATGTGAGAGGGAAAAAGAAAGATAAGAATGCATTAATGAGTGTGACAAGTGTCACAATATGATTGGTTGGACTTTATGGTTTACTATTCACTTTCTTGACTTTTTTTGACCAAAGTATTAAATATCAAAAAATGCACAAAATTCACCATTTTCTTCTCCATGGTGGCCGGATCTCCCTAGCTCAAGAAGGAAGGAATTTCTTCAACTCTCAAGCTTCCATCTCACTCAATCTTCCACAAACAAGAGCTTAGACTAGATTTCACTCCATAAAACCTTTCTTCTAGTGCTAATAAGTGTATTAGTGAAGTTGATTTGAAGAGCTAAGGTGTCCACAATCCCTATCTCTCTTGATTTCTTGGTAAGTGATGCTTGAACACCCTACTACATCTAATGATGCTTATGTTTGGCTTAGAAGTGGCTAAAGTGGTGGATTATATGATTTATTTCTTGGTTTGGCT
Organism: Coffea arabica; assembly: GCF_036785885.1. NCBI lineage: Eukaryota > Viridiplantae > Streptophyta > Magnoliopsida > Gentianales > Rubiaceae > Coffea > Coffea arabica. The sequence continues at coordinate 24,519,004 of NC_092314.1, forward strand.
TGATTTGGTGAAGTTTTTAATTTTATGATGAATTTTCTGGTTTAATATGAAATGGATGTTGTAGCCATCTTTGATGATTGGCAATGGACTATAATGACTCTAGTAGGTGTGAATTGTGGATAAATGCAACCAATTTTGGATTTGAAGTGAATTGTGAAAAGTTAGGGTTCATAATCCCCTAATTCTGTCCGGTTTTAGATCATAGGGTTAGAGGCCGAATTGGACTTTGCTCAAAACATGAAAATTGTAGGTATTGATGTGTTTGAGGTGTCTGCAAAATTTCAGGTCATTTGGATTAGTGTAGAGTGAGTTATGTCGGAATTACTGTAGCTGTTCTGCTTTGGTCAGAATGCGAAAACTGCGTTGGTATTTGGCTATTTTGACTGGAATTGGTTTGGATTTTGAAGTTGGTGTCTTCTGATGAAATGTAGATGGATGTCTTAGCTAACATATGCCTTTGGAATTTCGGCATTTGGACTTGTATAGACTGAGTTATAGTAATTACAGTTTTGTGTGATTTGCAAACCTGTTTTGGGAATTCTGGTATAGTATTTTGCATATTTGACCTAGTTGTGTTAGGAACTGGATTGAGTGACCTTCTACATTGTTGTAGCTCTGTTTCTTGGCTTCGAAATGGTGGGTATTACACCCCCATCCGATAATTGTAGTGAGAGTTGTACCATTACCGCATTATGAGGTCAAATCCGGTTTTATTATCAAGGCATAAGTTAAAGCCCTCTCTTAATTTCTGGTTTGCTATCATGCTTGTATATGTTTATAAAACCCTATTGGGGTTGTGAATTGGTGTTGTTTATGGCTCGGTATGGAGTCTTATTATATGTGTTGCATGTTCTAGGGCGTGACGGTAGCTCACGACGTCTTGGTGATCGTGGTGCATGAAACACCATTTACTTGGTTGGTGAGTATACTACTCACTTATTTGTTACAATATGACTTCGTGCTATGTGAATTGTTGCCTTGAAGGCTTATTTGGTTATTGGAAATGATTGAGGTGGGGGTGTACTTGACCGCCCTCACCCCTTGTAATTTCCTTTATAGCTATTTACCGTTTTACTGAAATACTGCATTTGTTATATGAGATACTGAATTCCATGTATGGAAACTGCTTTGGTGTCGTTTGGACGAATGTCCAACGGCCTTACTGTATTACTGAGCTCAACCCCGTTTGGTAGTCAATTGGATCGAGCCGGCGAGGGCTTGGTCGTGAAAATTGTCATGCCACGGGGACTGTACTGAGGAACCTTGTAGTAATGAGACTCTTGGTTCCGGTATACTCGAGTATTACCAAAATGACTGAATGGAGTGCGGGCCCGGTTGGGGTATGTTGGGTGGAAGGAATGGAAGTAAAGAGTTGTCTACGGTTGGTTATTCTTTTAACATTGACGGAGGGTCAATGAGGTTGGGTCAAGAATATAAGCGAGGAAATGGGCTCTTGAGAGCCGACCGTATCCTTTCACTGATTTGCTTTACTTCGGAATTGCATACTTGAATTGAATGGTTATGCTTCTGTGATCTTAACTGCTATTGTGATAGTTGCTCACTGGGCTTTAGCTCATTCCGTGTCATTTGTTTTCCTTACAGGAAAATGAAACTTTTGGAAAAGATTGTGATAGTTGGATGACAAGTTGAGCTCTTGTACATGTATTTTTGAATAGCTCCTTGAGGGTAAAAAAAACCCTAAGTGTTTTGTTTCCACCAATGTATGGTGTGTAAATGGCTTTTGGTACCTGTATGAACTAGACGAATATCTTGGTTTGCCGTTTGGCTTGTAAATGTTGATTTCCAATGTATATATATGCTTGGCCGTGGTTTGGATAAATTTCGGCTTCGATTTTCGTTTTTTTTATTTTGTGATTTTGACTTGTTTGCGCGCAATGGTAAGTTCCGGAACGTTATAGATTGACGTAAACTGTACCGTTAGTCCTGGCGAGAGCTGGGCAGGCAGTCCGCTAACCCCTTTGGTTCGCCTTAGGGGAAGGTGGGGCTGTCACAATGAGCTTAACCAATATCTAGCCAAGTTTCTTAGGCTTGATTAAGGTGCAAATAAATCACAAAAATCAAGGAGAAACCCTTCCTTCAAATACCGGTCAGCCAAGGTAAAGAAAACAGTCCACAGGTTCACATATTCATCCAACCTTTATCCTCCAATGATTTTCACTTAACAACATATCAAGTGTTAAATCTAACTCAAAAGAGGTTTAAAACATGTTAATACTTCATAAACAACCATGAACAAGGTTCAAACATTTCATCAAGCACTTGGTAGGCATACTAACTAACTCAACTACTACTTATTTAATTCAAGAGATTAACCCCAAATTTTAACCAAAACAACTTGTAGTTTGCCATTAAAACTTAAAGTACATGATAAAACACCATAAAACTATCATTTAAAGAATATTTACCTCTCTTGTAGGAAGCTTGTACTACCAAATCAATCCACCAAAATGAAAGTTTCAAGCTTGAATCAAGTACTAGGGTTGGAGAAAAGTTTCTCACTAACTCAAGATTTTTCTCTTTTGGTTTTTGTTCTTGATCAACTAGGGTTAGAATGCAAGAATATGGAGTTCTCTCTCTTCCTTAACAAGCCTCAAGGAGTTCAGCCACTATGAAGAAAGAAAAGGCTAAGCTTAGTTTAAATTGTTTTCTAACCTTTGGTCAAACAAAATACTTGGCTAGGGTTTTGTCACATAACCCTTTCTTGTCCATAACTTCTCTTCAATTTTTGACCAATGATGTTTTAACCCTTCCAAATGTACCAATACCTATTTAACATCTCTAATCTCTCATATAAAGTCCCTACTACAAATAAAAGCCACTTGGAAAAATGTAAGTGGTGAAATATTTAAAACCAACTCAAAAAAATTGTTTTAATTCAAATAAAAGGAAATGAAATGTAATGCATGGGAAATGTTATAACACATAGGGAATATGATGCAAGGGCATATTATAAGTGGTCTAAGTCTTAGAATAAGGCATGTAGATAAGAAAAAATTGTGTTTTAAAGTGAGGGTCAATACAAGGGAATTGTTGTAACACATGTAAAATACAATGCTAGGGCATATAATGAGTGGTTTAAATCTTAGGACAAGGCATGTAGTTTAGGAAAATTATATTTTAAAGTGAGAGTTCTCTCACTCTCTCGCCCTTAAAGAATTTCGTTCTCGAAATTCTCACCTTGATTACTGAATAGTTCAGGATATTTTGCGTGAATGTCCTTTTTAACTCTCTTGAGTCCTGTGATCACATGCTTTAGTAAAAGACTAGCAATACAAAGCCATATTATGTAGGAGTTGAGGTTCCAAAACTTTATTTAGAACATGCATCGATTTACAAGTTTTATACTCATATAACTTATCAAAATATAGTACTTGCTTGTTCCAATCGAGGAGTAATCCTGTGACGCCCCGAGGCAGAAGAAAAGGGAAAAATTTCTGGTGAATAGTGTTTTGTGGAGAATCCGGCCAGAAGCCGTGCAAATTCCTTATATTTTTCTTAAAAATTCCCTTTTCTTTGGCAAATACCACTTTATAATGGCCCTACTACTCAATCACCCCACGATAAGTGCCAATGAACCTAGAAAGTAGGGTTTCACTTTTGGATTCAAGATTGGAGCAAATTAGGGTTTTCGCGATTTTTCGCCGGATGAATTTTCGGAACGGAGCAAGGATCAAATTTGGTGGTTGAAAGTGACTTTTAAGTGAGAAATAAAATGTGATTAGGGACAATGATATAAGGTTAGTGAATAGGAAGTAAAAACCCTAGTACGTGTGTTTTTAAGAAAAACGGCGCAAACCGACGGGTCCCGCGCACTACCGGTTGAACGCACCACTTGACCACCACTTTCTTACCATACAAGCTTATTGATATTTGAGCAAAATATCTTCTCAATTTCCAGCTATCTTGACCAAAATTAGAGGCTAGAAATAGCAAGGAAAGAAAGAGAAAAAAATGAAAGGTGGTGGTGGCGACAAGTGTCGCCACCCTAGAGTTTCTTTGCCAAGAGAGTTACCATCCTTCTTAACCCAATTTTTGCACCTTTCCTCTTCATTATTTCAGCTCCTTGGCCGACCAAAGAGAGAGAGAAAGTGAGAGCAAGAAAACAATTTCCTTCTTCTTGATCTTAGCTATCCAAGTGGAAAAATCAACTTCCAAACCGATTAAAGTACTAGTTGTGGTCTTAAGAAGCTAGGGCAAACAAAGAATTTCCAAAGGAGGTGGAGTATCACTCTTCCAAGCTTTGCTTTGAGGTATAAAATCTGATCAGGGGTGTTGTCCATTTAAATTTTGGTTTAAGGTGATAGTTAGCTCCTGCTTTGGCTTGATTACAAGATATGCAAGTTGTTGTGATGATTTTTGGATGATATATGCAAGTTAGGGTTTAATAAATTTCTGCCTAAACTTGTTGAATAGCTAGTATATGTTGTATATAAAGTTATATAAGGGGCTTTGGTAGTGTTGGAAGTAAGAAATCAAGGAAGGTTGGATTGAAAACTGAAAATTCCAGATTTCTGGAAAATTTCCCCCCTTTCTGTCCGGTTTTTTTGCCTCATGTTAGAGACTGAATTGGCCTTAGATCAAAACATAAAAGTTGTAGATAATGGTATTTTATAGCTGCCTACAAATTGTCAGCTCAATCAGAGCAATGTAACTTGTGAAAAGATGAAAATACCCTCGCTGATCTATGTAACTTTCCAGAGTTCCGCGTGGACAGTTTAGTCCTTTTGGTTGAGTTTATTCACTATAATCCGTTTGGATTTAGCCTTTCACCAAAACATGAAAGTTTTATTGCCCTGTCTTAGCTTTGTAACACCACCAAGAACACCTTAAATGGACCTTGGTAGACTGCGATATGGTCATTTGAACGCGGTGCAGTTGATTAGCCGAATAGTTGAAACCAGGTTATGTGAGTTGGGAATTTGATCAGGTTACACTGAAAATTAGACTAAGTGCTCTTCATGAAAGTTGTAGGCCTTCATCTTAGCTTCGATATGGTATAATCTGTGTATCAATCCGATAAGCGTAGCCTCAGATATGTTATTTCTGCAAAGCCCGTCAAATCTGTCTTTTGTAATTGCATTTCCGCACTTGATATTAGCTTAATCTTTGTTCGTGTGTTGTTGTGAGCCTATGGAATGGCTAATGAACTGAAATTATGTTATGGATGATGTTGGGTTGGATTGAGTAAGGATTGAAGCCTAAATGGCTGGAAAATTAGGTAAACACAAAGGGCATGCTGCCCGAATTTACACTCGAGGACTAGGAAACGAGACTTGCAACTTGTGTAAAAGTTAAGTGATTATCACTTGAACTAGCGAGCACCTTTGCTACTTTGTTATCGGGGGTTATACGTTAAAACCTAAACGAACTTGTACCCTTGAGGAAAATATATAATGGCCAATGTAAACTTGTATTTCCTTGTACTTCCCACTCAAGTGTTATTTCCAAGTATATATGCTACAAAACCTTACGATTTGAAAAGCGAGCAAGTGTTTCACGAATGTCTTCCAAATGAATTTCAATTGGTCAATTCTTAATGAACGGAACGTTTAAGTTTCGAATCTTACTCGTGTTTCAAAGTTCTCAAATTGGATTTTTATCGCAGATCTGGACTCCAAGCCTGGAATATAATTGAACGTGAATACTTGAAGCACTATATTTTGGGTGAGTGATCCCTCGACTATTTCCAAAGTTACTTTTGAACTAATTCTTGCATTTATTACTCCATTGCATATCATTTGTGGTTCGGGTGTGTGCCATGACATAATTTGACTCTAATGAGTTCCTGGAAAGTCTTGTGCTTAGAACCAATGTCTCCACTACTGTTTACAAATTCTTTGGAGCACGATGGCTCCTTACTTTTGTTTCACGGTTACCTGATCTAAACGAGCATTGGATATTTAAGTACAAGAACTTCACTGGCTCTCGTGAGCAATAAATGAACATTTGATTACTGCATCATGACATCATATCAATGCTTTATTGTGAAATATACTTGGCTGTTGATTTTACTGGTCACTCCCTGAGCTTCTAGCTCACCCCCTATTATCTTCTTCTCCCCACAGGGATCGAAGTAAAGGAAGAACTTGTATTTGCATCTCTGTGTGGCTGGATGGCATACATCTTGTATAGTTTAGATTTGGTTTTTGGTTTATGTACTTTTGGGCCTGTATAAATATTTGGAATTGAATCGGATGTATATCTACATTCTACGCTTAGAACTAGTTTCCGCTTCGCTTTTGATATGTAATTTTTAGAGAATTGGATGTATTATTCGAATTGTACCTTGTAATTTACTTGAGGAATGAAGTAAGTAAGTGAGTCCCGGCGAGAGCTGGGCAGGCGGTCCGCTAAACCCTTTGGTTCGCCTTAGGAGGAGGTGGGGTCGTCACAAATCCTCATGTACTTACCAATCAATGTTGCAAAAGTCATTTAGAGCAGAAGATTATCACTTATGGTCAAACGTTTGGAGAAAGTAGAGAAGACGTTCGAAATATAGAGTTGTAAATTGTCTGACCTAAAATGATTTGAAGAATTCATTTTCCTTTCATTTAAGCCTCAATTCCACCCATAAACCAACCTCAAAATAGTTTACCAACTCCAATCCTAAAGTTGGAAATGTAAGTAGGAACAACCCTAGAAAAATAGAAATTTCCCAGTTTTGCGTGATCTCATTTGAAAATCATATCTCTAGATTCTTAAGTCCAAAATTTATAAACTTTATACCATCGGAAAATAGATTCAAATTGTTGCAACTTTCTAGAAGGTACCATTGTAAGATCCTATCCACAAGTAAGTCAACTTCCAACCTAAATTTGCTACTTTATCCAGTAAAAGATAGAACAAGTATCCAATTTCAGTCAATTTTGAAAAATCACAGATATTCATGGGAATTAAGAACAATGCTGAAATTTTGTGGTTGATAGTACTCTGAATCTAGTTTCAAACATAATAAACGAAACTCAATTTTGACTTTTTTCTACATTAATATATAACAGATTTTCTAAAACTTTCCAAGGTTCCCTGTGGAAAAATTTGCAGTGGCACTTCCTTTGTGTTTACTAATTTTTTTTAGCCAATTCAAGACTTCATTCTTTCCATGAAACAGCTTCAACTCAAGCATATACATATCAAGCCAACAACTCACTAAATCAAGCATATAACTATCACCTACTCAAGTTAGAAAATGAAACCCTAAGCTGAAATTCCTAATCACAAGCTGGACGTTTCTTTAGGCAAGTCAAACTAGCATATCAAAGCTAGATATTTCACATAGCAAAGCTACCAAACCATGACCAACACTTAAGCATCATGTGTAGGCAGAAAGTTACCATAAAACTGAAAATTTCACAACACAACTTCAAACCATGAAATTTTCTCATGAAACTACCGAAATTGAAACCCTAAACCACTAGTTTGCATATATTGGAAGTAGAGGAAAGTTTATTGCCAAAGTTACCTTGTACCTTCAAGAAAAATGGAAGTTTAATGCTTTTCCTCCAAAATCTCTCAACTCATGCCACTACCAAAATCTATCTAGAGAGAAAATCATAATAGTGTAATGGCTAAAACATCATGCTAAATAAAATCAGTGAAGATATCAAAGGTGAGAAATGACACAAACTTTAATCTTGATGAAAAGAAGAGTTAAAACTTGGTTACCATTCTTGCTAGCTCTTGAACCCATACACTGTCCATTGAATAATTTCTTCCTTTCGAATGACAAATGAAAAATTTTCACTTAATCTTAAAGACTAAAATATAGGGATAGACTCATGGACAAGGATCCAATACTACCCAACCACCAATTTTTAATAGCACTTATTAAAACAGCAGGTACCAAATCCACTGTTCCTAATGGGAATATGGCTTACAACATAAAATTTCACTACGCACAGTCCAATGATCACAACTATTTCAGGCAAGATCTCACTAATGGCTAACTTGACAAGGGATGTCTTGAGATGCTATTCGACTAGGCAAATGCACTAATTCAAACTTATTGTGTACTCCTTCTAGAATTCCTTCATATTTCTTTTTCAATTCTATGTTCTGGTGCAGTAGTTCAATTTTCTCCAAGTATTCTTGTTCCCTTCATCCTTCCTAGTGCTCAGTTAATCTCTTTTGGAACTCTAATTCCTTTCGAATAATCTCTATGTTATTATGTAGATCAGTCACATTTGTCACCTTGCCGACTCACTTAACTCCATGATAGCGTGCCACGCAACTCTAATTACGATTGGTTTCATGGAAGTTGTGACAGCCCCACCTTCCCCTAAGGCGAACCAAAGAGGTTAGCGGACTGCCTGCCCAGCTCTCGCCAGGACTAACGGTGTAGGCAAACATGATCTAAGACGTTTCGGGAAATAACATGCGCTCACACAAGCTGAAATCGCAAATAGCCAAACGCAACTAAACCGTCGGTGAATAGTAGGTGCCATGTCATATAACTCGGAAAAACATTCCCAAACTAAATAGGACACATAAACGGGGTTAAACAGTGTTATACACATACGTTTGTAAATTTACAAAACAAAAGAGAAATAATTGGATCAAAATACATTTAGGGTTTTGCCCACAAGGAGCTATTCAAATTACATTCACATAAGCTCAACTTGGCAACCAACATTCATAGCCTTTCCAAAAGTATTCAAATTCCTATAAGGAAAATAAAAGGAATAGAGTGACCTTACGCCCAGTGATATACTACCACTCAAACAACAAAGATCATATAAGTAGATAGCATTTCATTCCAATTCATCTAATAAAAGTAAGCCAAGAGTACACATCAATAAAGTTGGTAAAAGGATACAGACGGCTCTCAAGAGCCCCTTTCCTTGCTTGTATACTTGATCGGACTTCATTGACCCTCCGTCAATGTTTACGAGTAACCAACCATAGGCTCCACTTTACTTCCATTCCTTCCACCCAACATACCCCTACCGGGCCCGAACTCCATTCAGTATATATTTGGTAATACTCCAGTGTGAGGACTCGCAAATTTCTTGTATTTTTCTCAAAAATACCCTTTTATTTGAAAATTATTATTTATCTAAGCCCACTACCCAATTATTTCACAATAAGTGTAAGTAAACCTAGAAAATAGGGTTTTACGCTTCGGTTTCAAGTTTGGAGCAAAATTAGGGTTTTCGCGATTTTTCGCCGGATGAATTTTCGGTACAGAGTAAGGATTAAATTTGAGGATTAAAAGTGACTTTTAAGTGAGAAATAATATGTGACTAGTGGCAATGATATAAGGTTAGTGAATGGGAAGTAAAAATCCTAGTACGTGAGTTTTGAAGAAAAACGGCACGAACCGGCGGGTCCCGCGCACTACCGTTTGAACGCACCACTTGACCACCACTTTCTTACCCTACAAGCTCATTGATAATTGAGCAAAATATCCTCTCACTACCAGCTAAGTCTGACCGAAAATTGTGGCTCAAAGGCAAGGAAAGAAAGAGAAAAATTTTGTGGCCAAGATTAGTCCAAGTGTTTGCCCAATTTGTGGACACCATTAGTCCTAATCCTCTTGCTTTATTATAAGGCAACTAAGCTCCATTTCTCTTCATATTTCTGCCAAGGAGCTGAGAGAGAGAGAGAGGGGAAGAACAAGAGAGAAATTTCTTCATTTCATCTTCAAATCCAACAACTTAGTGAGAAAATAAACAAAGTAAACCGATTAAACTTGTTCTTGAGTGACTAGGTGGTGATTTGTGGTAAGTTTTTGGAAGAAGGAAGCTTGGGCTACTCTTTGTGACCTCTATTCAAGGTAAGAGAGCTTATCTCTCTAAGTTTTGCTTTCAATTTTGTTAAATTAAGTTTAGTAGTTTGATTATAGTGGTGGAATCATGGATGATTATCATGTTTTAGAGGTTTTTCCCCAATTTATTTGATGAACTAGGGCTTGTGGAAATTCTGCCCAAATTTATTGTATGATGCTTATATGTTGAATTAAGATTATAAGAGAGGTTTTGGTAGTGTTTGAAGTGAGAAATTAAGGAAAGTTCCACTAGAAACAAAAATTCCAGATTTCTGGAAATTCTTGCTTCCTTTCTGTCTGAATTTGTATCTGTATGTTAGAGGCCGAATTGGCCTTAAGTCAAAGAAGCAAAGTTGTATAGAATGGCATTTTGTAGGTGCCTATAAAATTTCAGCTCAATCGGAGCAACGTAGGACATGAAAAGTCCAAAATACCCTTACTATTTTAAGTATTTCCCAAGCAGTCCGTGTGATCAGTTAAGTCCAGTTTATCACGTTTTTCGACTAGGATCCATTCTGATTTAGCTTTTTTCCAAAACATGAAAGTTGTATTATTCTGAATTAGCTTTCAAATGCCTCTAAGAACGCCGGATTTGGACTTGTGTACTCTGAGATATGTCCATTACAGTGTTCTATGTTTAAACAGCCGACGAATTGGTTTCTGGTTTAGTAATTTGAGAATTTGACTAAGTTACATTAGGAACTGGACTAAGTGACCTGCATGAATGTTGTAGCTATGTGTCTTAGCTTCGAAATGGCATAGGTTTCGTCTCAATCCGATAAGCATAGCTTCGGATATGTTATTTCCGCATTCGTACGTCAAATCTGTCTTGTGCTAAGTTGAATTTCTGCACTTGTGATTGTTGTAATTTTTATTCTTATGATATTGTGAGCCTATGGAATGGCTCTTGACTTGAATTGCTTATGTGTGATGTTGGGTTGTGGTTGAGGAAAAATAATGAAGCCAAAATGGCTGGAAAATTAGGTAAACACAAAGGGCGTGCTGCCCAAATTTTCGCTCGAGGGCTAGGTTTCTATTGGAACTTGTATACTTTTGTTTGGCCAATACCATGACCGGTTTTCCATTTTAAAAACATGATTTTTCATCCTGGGGTTCAAACAACCCTCTTCTTACTTGAAAGTCATCTTTACACGTTTTACTCCTAATTACTTGGGTTTCTTTGTTTCCCTTAAATGTTTTGCTCGATAAACTGTAATATGTTCTCTTGTTCAACCTTAGGTTTCATTGGTGACTAAGGGTAATATCCGGAAGGATATTGTGCACGTTATTTTGCATATCTAGGTGAGTGTTCCTTATTTGATTCTATGGCTTGTTGTCTTGTAACGACCCCACCTCCCCCTAAGGCGTACCAGAGGGTTCGGCGGGCCGCCTTAGGGGGAGGTGGGGTCGTTACAAGTGGTATCAGAGCTTAGGCTTCGGATCTCTGTAGTGTATCCTAGATTAAAGATTAGGATACCGGACTGTGGGATTTGATTGGACTTGAAAGTTAAGCGATTGAGGGATAAAATTTATAGTTGCTTCGCGTGGTTTCTACGTGGAGTGACCCTGGACTAAGTGGTGAATAAGTATGAGGGACTAAGTGAAGCTATGAATTGCGAATGTTATAGGCCTTAAATCTTTCTAATGGTATCTGAGGACCATAGATAGGTATGTCAGGTAGGAATTCCGATTGTAGATAGTTTACTCTTGGGACTGCAGCTCGAGATGTGAATTATCTTATTTCGGATTCTCGTGCCTGAGTACTCTATAGTTGAGGTGCTGCTAAATACTTGAGACTTACATTTTGGGAACATGAACAGGCTTTGTCTGACTAGAATGAGCACGAGAGATCAGGGACATCTAGTTTGGATAGTAAGTGACGTGAGAGACCGGACGGGCTGATACTGGGACGACTTCACCTTTTCCTTTTGATTTACCTGTATATTGTTACTACATGACGTTAGTATACCTGTATGTACATGGTTATCTGTCCAACTTGATATGTATTTGTGTATTTGCTTATCCGTCATCTTGGTATGGCGTGTTATGTGGGTATATGTTTATTTGAATATTTGGTGCCCTCAATAGTTACTTTAGTAACCTTATCGTGTTTATTTACTAAATTACCTTTTGGGGGAAAAGAAAAGAGAGGGAAAACATATATATGGACGGGAGACGTAGCCGTGGACGTGGACGTGGCCGTGGGAATGAACGAGATCAAGAGCCAAGAGAGGAAAGAGAAACAACAGCTGCACAAGAGCAAGGAATGAGGGTTGAAGTCGAAGACCAAATGGCAAAGGTAATGCAACAAATGACAGATATCTTGGCAAGACTGGTGGATCAACAAGGCCAAATGGCCGTGAATTGTGAGGACCTAGTCCGTTCATACGTTGAGATTAGGGTTATTCATTATTTTGTACGGTTAAATTAAGGTTTTAGGGCTAAGGAGAAACCCTAATCTCGGCCAAGATTGAAAACCCTAACTTTGCTTACGATAAAATCCTAGTTTATGCGGTATTCTAGTGTGTGTTTTGGCACAAGAAAAAAAATAGGATTCGTTATAGTTTACAGAGGTTTAACAAGTTTGAAAATGGTTAGTAAACTCTGGATTAGTAAACCTCTAGTGTCACAATGTTAGAAAGCTTAAGTGGAGTTATATTTATCGCCCGTCCTTTTCTACATTTTCTTTATTAGAAAATTCCCTAGATAATTTTTATTGAGTAAATAGAGTTTTTAGATTATTTTTCTAGGATTAGTTTGTTTTTGAGAAATTAAGAACGTATATCGGAAGTGGGACCCGCTAGTGCGAAAAGTTCGGAAAAATTCGGTCAATTAGGTTAAATTCCGGATACTGTGTAAAATTTATCGGGTGTTAAGAGATAAGTAGAGAGTGAGATATGATTGATGTGAGAGAGAAAAGAAAGGATAGGAATGCATTAATGGTGGTGACAAGTGTCACCATTTCATTGGAGAAGACTTAAGCATTACTATTCACTTTCTTGACTTTTTGACCAAAGGTTAAATATCCAAAAATTTCACAAAATTCACCATTTTTCTCCTCCTTATGGCCGGCCCTCTCTAAGCAAGAAGAAAGACAAAACTCTTCAACATTCTAGCAAACTTCTAGCTCAAATCAACTAAACCACTTACTTAACTTGGTTTTCACTCCATAAAATTCTTCCTTCTAGTGCTAGTAAGTTGTTTGGTGAACTTTGTTTGAAGGACTAAGGTGCACAACATCTTCCTCTCTCTTGGTTTTTGGTAAGTGAAGCTTGAAACATCCTACTACACCTAATGATGCTTATGTTGTGCTTATTAGTGATAAGAGTGCTGAAATTTCTGGTTTTTATCTTGGTTTGAATTGATTTGGTGAAGTTTTCCATTTTATGATGATTTTTCTGGTTTAATTGGATTATGATGGTGTGGTTGTTTGTGATGATTGGCAATGGACTATAATGGCTCTAGTGGATGTGAAATGTGGATAAATGCAACCAATTTTGGATTTGGTGTGAAAATTGCAAAGCTAGGGTTCTTAAATCCCCAATTCTGTCCGGTTTTGGATCATAGGGTTAGAGGCCGAATTTGACTTTGCTCAAAACATGAAAGTTGTAGGTATTGATGTGATTGAGATGTCTGCAAAATTTCAGGTCATTTGGATTAATGTAGAATGAGTTATGACGAAATTACTGTAGCTGTTCTGCTTTGGACAGAATGCGAAAACTGTACTGGTAATTGGCCATTTTGACTGGAATTGCTTTGGATTTGGATGTTGGTGTCTTCTGATGAAATGTAGCAGGATGTCTTAGCTAACATATACCTTTGGAATTTCGGCATTTGGACTTGTATAGACTAAGTTATAGTAATTACAGTTTTGTGTGATTTGCAAACCTGTTTTGGTAATTCTGGTATAGTATTTGGCATTTTCGACCTAGTTAAGCTAGGAACTGGATTGAGTGACCTTCTACATTGTTGTAGCCCTGTTTCATAGCTTCGAAACGGTGGGTATTACACCCCCATCCGATAATCGTAGTGAATTTGGTGCCATTACCGCATATTGAGGTCAAATACGGTTTGTGATTATGGTACGTTTTTGGAAAGTTTATGGCTGGAACTTTGGCTTCACATTTGACTGAGTTACAAGCTGTTTGGGCTTCCGACCAAAACATCAAACTTATAGCCCTATATCAGAGCTTTCTAACGCCCTTGGAATTTCATGAATCGGATTTATAAAACCTGAGATATAGCCGAGCAAACAAGGCCTGCCCGTGAAAATGACCAGAAATCTGTTTTGGTCCTGATGACCAATTTCCGTTCCGAATTTGGATTGCCGACCTTCATGAAAGTTGTTCCATTTGGAATGAACTATCTAACTGCCAATTTTCAGCTCTTTTGACCATGTGTAGCATAGAAAACAGTTAGCACTCAAAACTGACCATTTGTGCATTGGCCAGATTTCGTAAGTGATTGTGTTTGGTTCATTTGGGACTAAAGCCTCCAGTTTCAGTTCTGGATGTCTTCATAACAGTTGTTGTTCATCCTTTAAGCTTCGATATGGCGTCTCATATGCCTTAATCCGATATTCGTAGCTCAACTTATGAGTAAACTAGAAACGAGTGTCAAATCTGCCGTTTCCGTTTCCGTCTGTCATATTTACGTGCGCGCGTGTTGTTTTGCCGTTTTGCTTGTTTTGGGCATGTTAGTGGCCGTTTGTGATAAAATCTTCCATTTCAGACAGCGGTGAGCTAGGCGGAGCCGGTGGGGCCCACTACTAGCGAACGCGCGAAGCGATTTTGCTTTAGTACTACTTTCGGTATTTTGGGTAAGTATTCAGGCCGGTTTGGTGTGTTTTCTTTGCTATGTGTTTGAGATATGTGAAAAGGGCACTTAGGCGAGAGTGTACTTTATCGCACTCGACCTAAACTCTAATTTGAATGTATAATTGTACTTGGCATATGTATATGAACCTTTTGGAACCAAAACCCTTGAGCTTGTGGCTCGGGGCGACTTTCGAATAAAGTTTGTGAAGTTTGCAAAGTTTGTGATTTTGAATAATTTTGTGAAGTTTGTGAGTTTGGGGCGAACTCTTGACCTGGTTGGACTATTCGAGCCGGTTAGGGTTTGGTCGAAGGCAGTCCAACTTAGTCTGAGGTCACCAAGTTTGTAGGTTCATTTTATGAACCAATTTTGTGAATCCGGTTCACCGAGAAGGTGACCAAGTTTGTGACCCGAGCTTGTGACTCAAGCTCAAGTTTGTGATTTCGTTCGCCCGGGCAAGTTTGTGAGGTGACTGGCCAGTGAGGGTGATAAGGTGTCGGTGGGTGTACAAGTGAAGTTCTACGGACTATTATTTGCAGTCGACGGAGTGTCGCCAGGAGATCACGCATGGCACATGAGTTGGCTTTGGAGCCACCTGTATCCTTATTATGTGATGTTACTTTTCTGCTTTTGCTTTACTCTTATTGTGTAACTGTTACGTGAAATTTATGCTTTCGCCCCTGTTTACTTACTAAGCATATAGCTTACCCCATTCCTTTTGTTTTCCTTAGCAGGGGCCAACGCGGGTACGTTTGGGCACTTACACTAGTATAGTATAGTTAGACTTGCTTGTAATAGCGGACAATTAGGATGTTTGTTTTTATTGTGGTGGTTTGTATAAGGACCCTTCTTAGGGTCTACCTTTTGGTTTTGGCTGTAATTATAAGGATGTAATAGTTTGAGCAGGTACTTTTGGGGAAATGTACTTATAACTCTTTTGGGGTTGTATATAGTACTCTTTTGAATTTTCTGGCTTTTAGTGTTTTAAGTTTCGAGTCCTGGCGCGAGCTAGGCAGGCGGCCCGCCGATACCCTAGGGTTCGCCCTTGGGAGAAGTGGGGTCGTCACATGAATCAACCCCGGAACCCTGAAATCGGAGAAGATAAGGCTCTTGAGAGGTTTCAGAAATTTACTCATCCGAAATTCCTTGGAGGATCTGATCCGGATATAGCCGAACAATGGTTAGAGGCCATGATTAATATTTTCACCGTCTTGAACTACACCGAGCAAAGACAAGTAAACTTTGCGGTGTTCCAATTTGAAGGATCGGCCCGAGCGTGGTGGAACGTTATTAAAGCAAAATGGGAAAGAGAACAGACCGTATGGACATGGACGAATTTCATAAGGGAATTTAACGAGAAATACCTCCCTCCTTTAGTTCAAGAGAGGAGAGAGGAAGAGTTTATTGGACTACGCCAGGGAACGTTAAGTGTGGCCGAATATGAAACGAAATTTACGAAACTATCCAAGTTTGCTTCTGAATTGGTGGCCACAGAACGGCGAAGAGTAAGACGGTTTATACAAGGATTAATTTTGGAACTCCAAGAAGCATTAGCGGCAGTACAAGTGAATACGTTAACGGAGGCCCTTGAGAAAGCTCAAAGAATCGAGACTGCAAAGGCACAGATAAAAGCTTCCCAGACCCAGAAAAGGAGTGCATCGAGTAGTGTAGTGGAGGAATTAAGTGAAGCGAGAGTCCCTTCCAAAGTGCAAAAAGTGAACTTTTTGTCCCACCCACCATGGACATTAGGGGCGATAGGTGAAGGATCTACAAAAGAAAGCCAAATCAGATTTGGGAAAAGTTTTCAAGAAAGCCAAAAGATGGCTTCTCACGTGGTCTGTGGGTACCGTGGAAAGGCAAATCATGTCGAAAGCGATTGTTGGAGAAAGGGGCGGAAATGTTTAATCTGCGGAAGTGGCGATCATCAAGTTAGCAACTGTCCGAGGAGACAGTCACGTGAAAGCAATACTCTGCAACTGGATAGAGCTAAATCACAAGTGAATGAAGGAGGGAAACGAACTAGCGGACCGGCAAAGGTTTATGCTTTAGACAACCGACAAGTTTCGGACTCGTCTGAGGCAACTGAAGGTAAAATTTCGAGGACGAAATTTTTTTAAGGGGGAGAGAATGTGAGGACTCGCAAATTTCTTGTATTTTTCTAAAAAATACCCTTTTATTTGAAAATTATTATTTATCTAAGCCCACTACCCAATTATTTCACAATAAGTGTAAGTAAACCTAGAAAATAGGGTTTTACGCTTCGGTTTCAAGTTTGGAGCAAAATTAGGGTTTTCGCGATTTTTCGCCGGATGAATTTTCGGTATAGAGTAAGGATTAAATTTGAGGATTAAAAGTGACTTTTAAGTGAGAAATAATATGTGACTAGTGGCAATGATATAAGGTTAGTGAATGGGAAGTAAAAACCCTAGTACGTGAGTTTTGAAGAAAAACGGCACGAACCGGCGGGTCCCGCGCACTACCGTTTGAACGCACCACTTGACCACCACTTTCTTACCCTACAAGCTCATTGATAATTGAGCAAAATATCCTCTCACTACCAGCTAAGTCTGACCGAAAATTGTGGCTCAAAGGCAAGGAAAGAAAGAGAAAAATTTTGTGGCCAAGATTAGTCCAAGTGTTTGCCCAATTTGTGGACACCATTAGTCCTAATCCTCTTGCTTTATTATAAGGCAACTAAGCTCCATTTCTCTTCATATTTCTGCCAAGGAGCTGAGAGAGAGAGAGGGGAAGAACAAGAGAGAAATTTCTTCATTTCATCTTCAAATCCAACAACTTAGTGAGAAAATAAACAAAGTAAACCGATTAAACTTGTTCTTGAGTGACTAGGTGGTGATTTGTGGTAAGTTTTTGGAAGAAGGAAGCTTGGGCTACTCTTTGTGACCTCTATTCAAGGTAAGAGAGCTTATCTCTCTAAGTTTTGCTTTCAATTTTGTTAAATTAAGTTTAGTAGTTTGATTATAGTGGTGGAATCATGGATGATTATCATGTTTTAGAGGTTTTTCCCCAATTTATTTGATGAACTAGGGCTTGTGGAAATTCTGCCCAAATTTATTGTATGATGCTTATATGTTGAATTAAGATTATAAGAGAGGTTTTGGTAGTGTTTGAAGTGAGAAATTAAGGAAAGTTCCACTAGAAACAAAAATTCCAGATTTCTGGAAATTCTTGCTTCCTTTCTGTCCGAATTTGTATCTGTGTGTTAGAGGCCGAATTGGCCTTAAGTCAAAGAAGAAAAGTTGTATAGAATGGCATTTTGTAGGTGCCTATAAAATTTCAGCTCAATCGGAGCAACGTAGGACATGAAAAGTCCAAAATACCCTTACTGTTTTAAGTATTTCCCAAGCAGTCCGTGTGATCAGTTAAGTCCAGTTTATCACGTTTTTCGACTAGGATCCATTCTGATTTAGCTTTTTTCCAAAACATGAAAGTTGTAGTATTCTGAATTAGATTTCAAATGCCTCTAAGAACACCGGATTTGGACTTGTGTACTCTGAGATATGTCCATTACAGTGTTCTACTTTTAAACAGCCGACGAATTGGTTTCTGGTTTAGTAATTTGAGAATTTGACTAAGTTACATTAGGAACTGGACTAAGTGACCTGCATGAATGTTGTATCTCTGTGTCTTAGCTTCGAAACGGCATAGGTTTCGTCTCAATCCGATAAGCGTAGCTTCGGATATGTTATTTCCGCATTCGTACGTCAAATCTGTCTTGTGCTAAGTTGAATTTCTGCACTTGTGATTGTTGTAATTTTTATTCTTATGATATTGTGAGCCTATGGAATGGCTCTTGACTTGAATTGCTTATGTGTGATGTTGGGTTGTGGTTGAGGAAAAATAATGAAGCCAAAATGGCTGGAAAATTAGGTAAACACAAAGGGCGTGCTGCCCAAATTTTCACTCGAGGGCTAGGTTTCTATTGGAACTTGTATACTTTTGTTTGGCCAATACCATGACCGGTTTTCCATTTTAAAAACATGATTTTTCATCCTGGGGTTCAAACAACCCTCTTCTTACTTGAAAGTCATCTTTACACGTTTTACTCCTAATTAGTCGGGTTTCTTTGTTTCCCTTAAATGTTTTGCTCGATAAACTGTAATATGTTCTCTTGTTCAACCTTAGGTTTCATTGGTGACTAAGGGTAATATCCGGAAGGATATTGTGCACGTTATTTTGCATATCTAGGTGAGTGTTCCTTATTTGACTTTATGGCTTGTTGTTATCATTTGCTAATGTGTTAATTGCTTTTAATGACTTCCAAAAATGAGTTTTCTAGGCGAGTGTGTACTTTATCGCACTCGACCTAAATAACTGTGTAATTTTCAAGGATTTAATGATTGAAATGTTACTTGCGCATGAATGTAAGCCTTTTGGGCTGAACTGGCCATTGCCCCTTGTTACCGGTCGTCTCGAGCCAGAAGCGGACTCGGTCGGGCGATTAGGGACTTGGGTGAACGTTTGGTATACTCGAGTATTACCCTGTAGGTTGGTGGAGACTGGCCAACGGCCAGGACGGGGGTGAATGAATGAATGAACGAACGAACGAACGAACGAGGGTTTATTGATAAACGAAAAATGCATTTTCAAATGATTGGAGGAATAAGGGGAAATGTCAGGAGAACGAATGAACGAATGAACGAATTGCTCCTTGTGAGCCGTATCCTTTTAATGAATGTTACTATTGCTTTCCATTGTAAATGTTTCTTGAATTATTGATACTCCATGTTTAATGTATTGAATTGATTGTTTGATTGTTTGATTATCTGTTTGGAACCTCACTGAGCTTTTAGCTCACCCCTTTAGTTTTGTTTTTCTTAACAGGGAACGGCGAGCAGGATGAGAGCATAGACTAGCCTAGTCTAGGTCTTTTGTTTCTTTTGTAATGGTTCTCGCCCTAGTGCTTGGCACGGGCTAGTTGTATGGTGAAATGAGAACCTTTGTACATTTGATGGTTGTACTTCCTTTTGAGATAGCAATGTATATAAGTTCCACTTTAAGTTTGGATTGCTGCCCTATTTATTCTAGTGATTTGTTCTGGATTTGATTAAAGAACGACTGAGTCCCGGCGAGAGCTGGGCAGTCGGCCCGCCGAACCCTCTGGTACGCCTTAGGGAGAGGTGGGGTCATTACATCCAGTAAACCGGAATCAAGAGTCTTACTACTACAAGATTCCATATAACAGTCCCCATGGCTCGTCGACTTTCACGACCAAGCTCTCGCTGGCTCGATTCAATCAACTACCAATGGGATTGAGCTCAGTAGTAACAGTAAAAGCCGTTGGATCCTCCAAACGACACCAAATCCAGTTTTCCATGTACATTTCAAGTACCACAGTGAAACAGTAGACAGTCGTATATAATACAAAAAGGGGTGAGGGTGATCAAGTACATCCTCACTTTAATCAGGTTCAACAATGCAAATAAGCCTTCAAGGCATCAAGTTCAATATAATAAAGCCATATTGTAAACAAACAAGTGAGTAGTACACTCACCAAGCAAGCAAGTGAAATTTCATAAACTTCTGCCTAACGAGCGTCTTTAATCACCGTCACGCCCTAAAATATTCAAACAAGCACAATAAGACTTGATTACAAGTCATAAACCAATTTTCACATACTACCAAAATAGGGCTCCATAAGAGCGTATAAGTGTGAGACCCCGTAATTTTCTCATTTTCTAGGTTTTATTCTATTTAATGGCATATTTTTCTGCATTTTCTTTATTAGGAAAATTTCTAGATAATTTTTATGAGTAAATATTCTTTTTTAGATGATTTTCTAGTATCGGTTAGTTTTCGAGAAATTAAGAGCGTATATCGGACGTGGGACCCGCTAGTGCGGAAAGTTCGATAAAATTCGGCCAATTAGGTTAAGTTTTGTGTACTGGAATTAATTTGCTAGATGTTAAGAGATAATTAGAGGTTGTTTCGATGGTTAATGATGGAGAGACAAAAGGATAAGTGTTAAACTTACAAGGTGCCACGTGTCACTTTTTCATTCGAGCTTGGACTTTGACCATTATTTCTTACCTTTACTAATACTCAATTTTGACCCAAAAATCACCCAATTTTGCAAGCCTTTGGCCGATTCTCTCTCTCGCAAGAAGACAAGAAAAGAAAACTCTCAACCTTTAGCTTCTAATCTTGCCTAAATCTTGCAATCCAACCGATTAATCTTGAGATTATTCCATAAAAACCTCTAGCTAGGTAGGATTGAGGAAGTTGGTGGAGTTGTTTTGGAAGCAAGAGACCTAAGCTACTACCTTTTGTGAGTTATCAAGGTATGGTGTGTAAATATCCCTTGTTTGTTTTCAATAATGGTGAATTCATGACTTGTGATGGCTAAAGAGATGTTTTGGTGGAAGATTTTATGATTTTTGGTGGAGATTGATGAATTTTTATTTTATGCTTGATTTTTCTGATTTCATATGTTTGGTGTTGGTTATTCATGGATTGTTGGTTAGTTATAGTGTAAAATGAAGTTGATATATGTTGGATGTGATAGATTGTACAAAAATTCTGGTTTGGGGCAAAGATTCCAGATTAGGGTTTCACTAACCCCTGTTCTGCCCGTTTCTGTTCAACCAGGTTAGAGGCCGAATTGGCCTTAGCACAAAACATGAAAGTTGTATAGAATGATGTTTTACAGTCTCCTGTAAATTTGCAGCCTAATCCGAGCTCGGTAACCTGAGATAATATGGAAATACCCAGACTGGTCTAGGTAGGAATTCAGCGAACAGGGTTGACATTTTACCCAATCTGACCGTGACTTTTCACCATGATCCTTACCGAATTAGATTTTGGCCAAAACATTAAAGTTGTATCCAATAGTAAAAACTAGTTTCCTACAAAATTTCAGCTTGATCCAACCACTGTAGCATATGAAATGTCCGAAATACCCTTGACTGTCCATGAAACCTGTTTCGCGCCCAGAATTCTGTTTTCGTGTAGTTTTCCATTTTTGATCATGAAAATGAATGATTTGGCCTTGGAGGTCTTCATAAGAAATGTAGGGTTGTGTTTTAGCTTCGAAACACCATAAGATACACTTCAATCGGACTTCGGTAGCCTGAGTTATTGCTGTTTAACAATTGTGCGGTTAGCCAACTTGTTTGTGAGATTCTGGTTTCGTATATTTCAATTTTGACCTAGATACATTGCAAACTGGACTGAGGGGCCTTCTTAAACATTGTAGCCCTTTCTCTTAGCTTCAAAATGGTGTACATTGCACCTCAATCCGACTAGTATCACTTCAGTTGTGTTAGTTCCGCTAAACAACAGCAAATCTGCCTTTTGTTTTCTAACCTAAACGTCATTTCCGTACTTATTATTAGCTTGATTTTTGTCCTTGTATTGTCTTGAGCCTATTGAACGGCTATTGAAATTAAATTGTTGTGTGTGTACCTTTGGGTTTGAATGAGAAAAATAATGAAGCCATAAATGGCTGAAAATAGGAAAATACAAAGGGCGTGCTGCCCAAATTTTCGCTCGAGGGCTAAGATTCTATTTGAACTTGTATATTTTTCGTTTGGCAAATACTGACCGTTTTCCATCTTAAAACATGATACCTTTTCCATTTGAACCTTCAAATGTTTATTTACTACTTCATACCAAAATATAGAGGTATGACCTAAGGTTTTCTCAGTCAAGACATGTAGGCCATAATACTTACTTGAATGTATATTGATTTTGAACCACATAAACGATTCCAAAAAAAATAATATTTCTGAGCCTATCTAGTTGGATTCCGACTTGACTTTGATTCAAGTGTTTTCCATTGGAACTGTTATAACCCTTTGAGTTTGGTTTATGACACCCTAGTTGTTTCCGTCCACAGATCCAAATGGCTTTATTTTCACTTTAAAGTCACCTTTATCCAGTTTACTCGTAACTAGTTGAGTTCCATGATTCCACTTACTTGTTTTGCTAGATGAATTGTAATATTCTTCTCGTTGAATCATAGGTTTTCTCGGTGACCGAGGGTAAGATCCGATAGGACATTTTGGACGTTATTTTGCATAATTCGGTGAGTGTTCCTTGTTTGCTATATTTTCTTGATTTCATGACTTGGATTATTGTTTGATAACGTGTTAAGTGCTTTCAATGATTTCCAACAACGAGTTTTCTAGGCGGGTGTGTACTTTATCGCACCTGACCTAAATAAATGTGAAATTTTCAAAGATTGAATGATTGGAACGTTACTTGTGCATGAATGTAAGACTTTTGGCTGAACTGGGCCCTGCCCCTTGTTACCGATCGACTCGAGCCAGAAGCGGACTCGGTCAGTCGATTTGGTGACCTGGGTGGAGGTTGGTGGAGCCTGGCCAATGTCCAGGAAGGGTTGAATGAAATGAACGAACGAACGAACGAGGGTTTTATTGATAAATGAAAAATACATTTTCAAATGAATGAAGGAATAAGGGGAATGACAGGAGAACGAACGAATGAACGAACGTATCCTTTTCATGTGTGACTTATTGTAAATATGGTAAATGTTTCTTGACTTATTGTTTGATTTATGGCTTGATCCTATGTTCGGAACCTCACTGAGCTTTTAGCTCATCCCTTTAGTTTTGTTTTCCTTAATAGGGGAAGGCGAGCAAGGGCGAGAGCTCTGTATCGACTGACTGGGTCTAGTTTTGGTTTTGTTTTGGTTCTCGCCCTAGTGCTTGGCACGGGCTGGTTGTATGGTGACTTGAGAACTTTTGCATTCTCGATGGTTGTACTTCTTTCTGAGATAGCAATGTATATAAGTTTCGTTTTAAGTTTTGGATCCTCGTTTTGCTCTTTCTTGTGGTTCTATTTCTGATTTGTGTGAGTGAACGACTGAGTCCCGGCGAGAGCTGGACAGGCGGTCCGCTGAACCCTCTGGTTCGCCTAAGGGGAAAGTGGGGCTTGTGACACCCCGAATATTAGGAGGTTGTTTGTAAAGAAGATACTAAAGTGTATTTCTTTGGGTTTGATTTAAAACCTTATTTGTTTTAAAAGATTAGAAACCCTAATATTGTAATAAAAAACCCTAGTTTACTTGTGACTAACCGGTTTTCTTAAATGTCTCATATTTTAATAGAAACCCTAATTTTAATCACTGGAATTGTAAAATCCCTCACGTTTTCTTAAAAATTTCCTTTTATTTGGAACTTATGATTTTATTAAAGCCCTACCACCCAGTCATTCCACACTAAGTGTAAATAAACCTAGAAAGTAGGGTTTCACTCTTCGTTTCCAAGATTGGAGCAAATTAAGGTTTTTTGCAATTTTTCGCCTGATGATTTTTCGGTACGGAACAAGGATCAAATTTGGTGATTAAAAGTGACTTTTAAGAGAGAAATAATATGTGAGTAAGGGCAATGATAAAAAGTTAGTGAATAGGAAGTAAAAACCCTATTACATGTGATTTTAAGAAAAACGGTGCGAACCGACGGGTACCGTGCACTACCGATTGAACGCACCATTTGACCATCATTTTTTATATACTTCATCTCTTTAATATTAGAGCCAAACATCAGCTATAAATCTGAGCAAGCTGGCCGAAATTTTTGACCAAAAACAACAACGAAAAGGAAAAAAATTAAGAACCAATCTTGAAGCAACAAGTGGTAGTCTTCCCTTGGTTGGTTGACTAATGAACTTACCTCATATTTATCCCTAAAACCAACTCCAAAGCTCTTCATTTTTACACCATCACAGCCGAGAGAGAGAGAGAGAGAAAAGGGAGAGCAAGAAAAACAAGAAAAACAACCATTTCATCTTGAGTTTGATCAACCAAGTGAGAAAGAAAGGAAACCAAACCAATTAAAGAGTGAGTTGTGAGTTGGGAAGCTAGGGGAACAAAAGATTTCCAAAGGAGGTGGAGAATCACTCTTCCAAGCTTTGTCTTTGAGGCATAAGATCTGATCATGGTTCTTGTTCTTTTAAATTTTGGTTTAAGATGTTATCTAGTCCATGTTTTGGCTTGATTACAAGATATGCAAGTTGTGGTGATGATTTTGGATGATATATGCAAGCTAGGGTTTGATTAATTTCTACCTAACCTTATTTTATATTTAGTATATGTTGTATATAAGAGTAGATAAGGGGCTTTGGTAGAATTGGAAGCAAGAAAATGGAAGAATTGACTTGAGATTTCAAAAATTCCGGATTTCTAGAATTTCAGGATTACATTCTGCCTGGTTTTAGTGCTCATAGTTAGAGGCCGAATTATGCTTGGCCTAAACATGAAAGTTGTATAGAATGGTATTTTATAGGTGCCTACAAAATTTCAGCTCAATCGGAGCAATGTATCTTGTGAAAATATGAAAGTACCCACACTGTTCTAGGTTACATTCCAGAGTTCCGCGTGGACAGTTTAGTCTATTTGGTTGTGTTTATTCACTATAATCCGTTTGGATTTAGCCATTTTCCAAAACATTAAAGTTTTAGTACCCTGTCTTAACTTTTCAAAGCTGCCAAGAACGCCCTAAACGGACCTCGGTAGACTGAGATATGGTCATTTGAATGCAGGACGGTTGATTAGCCAAATAGTTGGAACCAGGTTATATGAATTGGGAATTTGACCAGGTTACACTGGAAATTGGACCGAGTGATCTTCATAAAAATTGTAGGTCTTCATCTTAGCTTCGAAACGGTATAAGTTGTGTCTCAATCCGATAAGCATAGTATCAGTTGTGTCATTTCCGCAAAAACCCGTCAAAACTGTCTTTTGTTAAGTTTCATTTCTGCACTTGTTATTAACTTAATCTTTGTTCTTCTATTGTTTTAAGCCTATGGAATGGCTATTGAACTGACTTTGAGATATGAATAACTTTGGGTTGGATTGAGTAAAAGAATGAAGCCTAAATGGCTGGAAAATTAGGTAAACACAAAGGGCATGCTAGCCAAATTTACGCGCAAAGACTATAGAGAGACACTTGCGACTTGGGTCGAGTTGATATGAATAGTTCTTGAACCATCTGGAACTTTGGCTATCTTGTTGTCGAGGGGTATATGTTAAAACCTAGCCAGACTTGTACCCTTGAGGAAAAGACATAATAATCAATGTAAACCCGTTTTTCTTGCACTTTTGACTTAAAGGTTATTTCCAAGTATACATGTTACAAAAATGTTCAGTTTGAAAAACGAGCAACCATTTTGTGACTATTCACCCAGTGAATTTCAATTTCTTGACCTTTATTGAACGAAACGTCTAAGTTTCGAACCTTACATGTTTTTCCAAGTTCTTAAGCAACTTTTTATCACAGATTTGGACTCCAAGCCAGGAGTACCATCTGGACGAGATCATTAAAGCACTATACTTGTTTTGGTGAGTGCTTTCAAATACCGAATTGAACTTGATACTTGAATTTGATACGTGACCAATATGATTACATGTTATATACGTGAATTGTTAGGGCAAGAGTGTACTTTATCACACTTGCCCTTATGTGATATATACTTGTTTATTGTTGCAATTGACTTGATATACTTGTTTATGATGCGCGCATTCCTGGAATTCCAGAAACCCTACGGCGAGTTACTTAAGTCGAGCCGGCAAGGGCTTGGTCGATTGGGTAACGAGTTTTGTCGAGTGGAGTGATATCTTCTCGACTAATCGGTATACTCGAGTATTACCACCCGTGTTTCTTGAGGATTTTGGGCCCAGCTGGGGGTTTGAACGGTGGACGGAGAGTTGTTTAAGTGGTGTTCTACTGGAATGGTTACTTACTTGAAAGTTGACGGAGTGTCAACTACTACGTGATCAAGCTTCTGGTAATGCAATGAGAATTTGGCTCCTGAGAGCCATCCGTATCCTTAGACTTTGGAGTGATTATTGTTTATTGGATTATTGTTTCTTTTGAAAAACTTTTACACTTGCTCATTTTGAGATTTTCACTTGACATGTTATTACATGTTATTGCTCACTTTTATGAACTCTTCATGCTCGTTACTTTGCTATATCGAAAACTTGTACTTATAAATAATGGTCAATTTGCTATTTGGAACCTCACTGGGCTTTTAGCTCATTCCACTCCTTTTGTTTTCATTTCAGGGGTACGAGCGAGGCGTGAGATATGTAAAGTCTAGTATAGACTAGTTGTTTTGACTTTTGACTTGTACTCGCGCTATTACTCGAATAGAATGTTTTGTATCCGGATTGTATACACTTTGAACCAGTTCGGGTATATTGAAGTTTTGTATCTTGATTGTGCATCAATGTAAATTATAAGCTTGAATTGCGATGTTATTTATGGTCTATGGATGTATGCATGTGATACGAGTGAGTGAGTCCGGGCGAGAGCTGGACAGGCGGTCCGTCGAACCCTTTGGTACGCATTAGGGGGAGGTGGGGTCGTCACAGGGCTGTCACAATAAGTACTAGAGTTGACTAGGGAAAGTCCGGAAATGAAGTTAAGCTCTAAACCCTAAAAATAGTTTTTGACATCATTTAGCGGTTTTCACACCATTGGCACTACGATTGTTGGATGGAGGTACAATATACACCGTTTCGAAGCTAACAGAAAGGGCTATAATATTGAAGAAGGCCACTCAGTCCAGTTTGTAGTGCAACTAGGTCAAAAGTTCAGTATACTAAACCAGGACCGCATAACACAGGTTAACGAACCGCATTCTGGTTAAATAACCATAATGCAGGCTACTAAAGTCCAATTCAAGTGATTCCAAAGCCATACGAAAGATAAGATACCAGGCTATGTTTCTTAAGAAGACATCCATACCCAAATCAGAAGTATTCCCAATCAAATTAGCCAATTACAGAAGCAATTATCAAGTTCGGGTAAAAACAGGGCAGCAGGGGTATTTCAGTCTTTTCACCAGCTTCGTTGCTCCAATTGAGCTGAAATTTTGGAAACATCTCTAAAATATCATTCCCTACAACTTTCATGTTTTAACCCAAGGCTAATTCGGCCTCTAACTATGAGTAACAGTGCCGGACAGAATGAGGGGAAATGAAACCCTAACTTCCACAATTTCCTTTCAATGCGGAAATTTCCTGCAATTAACCACAATTTACACCTACTAGCTTCATTCTAGATCATTTCCAACCATCATCCAAGGCCACACCATAATAATCATATGAAAACAGAAAAAATCATAATTAAATAGAAAAATGCACCAAATTCCACCAAAAGTCATGAAGCAACACCTTAATCCATCACTTCATCTCACATAAGTCGATAATTAAGTATTATTGAGAAGAAAGAAGGGTTCCCTTAGTTACTCACCTTAACAACCGAAGAACAAGAGCAACTTAGCACCTTAATCCTCCAAACAACTTCACTAATCACCTCACAACCACTCACTTAAGGGTTTTGATGGAGCAAATGCAAGATTAAACGGTTGGTTTGTTGAATTTGAGCAAGATTGGAGCAAGAAATTGGAGAGCTTTTCCTTTCTTTCTTCCTTGGAGATGGCCGGCCACAAGCTTGCAATTTTTGAGTGATTTTTGGGTCAATTTTTGATTTATTTGGTAAAAGGTGAATAGTGGTCAAAAGTAAGACTTTCTTTCCAAGTGACACTTGTCACTTCATTTAATGCTTAGCTATCTCTTTGTTCCTTGTCGCGCCCCACTTTTTGAAATGGTTGTGAAAGTAGTGTGTGAGATATGTATGTGAACATGTGTGAAAGTGAAAATAAAAGGCCGTGGGATTGTGAAATGCGACGGTTTGGCCAAAAATATAGTTCAAAAAGGGTTTTTGAATGGAAAATGGAGTCGCCACTTGGTATAGAGTTAGGGTGTACCAAGTCACCCAAAAATGATTTTTGTTTTTGAAAGAAAAAAGTAAACAAACCCTTTTAAAGAACTTTTTAGGTCTACGTAACCAAAGAAAGGGATCGGTGGTCACATTTGATAAGGGAGAAGGCAAAGGCAAAGCCTAAGGCACTCCCTTACCCTGGCCAAAGCTAGTTGCGTGACTTAGCCCCACTTTTCCTAATTCTTCTACCCAAAGTATGTGTTGCGTGTTGGATATGACTAATGGATATGAAAAAGATGCAATCCTAAATCTAAATGTCTCTTATGAGGCTCTTTGGTTCCAACCACATGAGTTGTGGTGGCCAATAAGGAAAATCCTCATAGAGGTCACGGGCAATGCAAATGAAGTCTCAAGTATGAGTGTAGGTGTGCAAATGTAAGAAAAGTGCAAGTGTGCAAGTGTGCAAGTGTAAGAAAAGTGCATGTGTGCAAATGTAAGAAAAGTGCATGTGTGCCAATTGAGAAAATAAAGGTGTTTGTGTGCTAGTGGATGAAAATATAATAGTAGATACATATAAGTGCAATTGGGTGCAATTTGTGAGGTAGAAAAACAAGCGACAAGAAGAAAAATGTGTGAACATGGCATTTGTATTGAGAAAGAATATAAGTAGTAAAAAAATGTGGATAAAAAGGTGAGGAAGTGGTATGATACAAATGAAAGTGCATGAACCTAGAGGAATGCATCAAGTCGGGTACGGGAATGACTTCTAATTTCACGACTTTAATTTTCCCTTGGATTAGAAAGAAGAACTAGCGTGCTAAGGCTATTTTGTAGCCAAACTCGCTCGTTTCCCTTATCGAAAGGGGACTCTTCAAGCAAATGTATAACTAGCATGAAGATGCAAAAGCCTAGAATGATGGGGAAAGGATTGGAGGAGCATGCCAAATGATAAAACTAAGAAAAATGCATGAAATGTAGTGAACATGCAAGTATGCACTAACGAAAGAGGAGACGGCCTATTGGGTCTAGCATTGGACTAGCCCTTTCTATGAATTCCTACTAGCGTTGGACTAGAGGAAACGGAACAATGAGCCACAACTAGCGTTGGACTAGTGTGGTGACGTGCATTCATCCATCATATTCATCTACGACTATAGAAAGCAAGTAGACATGCCAAACACTCATAAACACGTAGCACGCAACACTTAGCATGCTCGACTAAATCCAAGAGCATAATAAAGCAAATTAACACATAGCAACAAAGGCAAACAACCAAGCCAATGAACCTATTACATTTGCTAACTAAAACAAAAAGGGGAAGGGGAAGAATGGACAAGAATGCTCGCCAAGCCCTATCTATTACAAGCCAAGAGGTGTACACATACCCCATTAAAAGAATAACTTAATAAAAACAAGAGTAAATGAAATAAAGGAATTAAAGAAAGGCAAGAAAAGCAAATTAGACATGTAATTCTCACTTAGCACGTTGGATCACATAGGAGAGACAAAAAAAGGATAAAAGAAATTATACCTCCCTTAAAATGGAGCTCTAATGGGGTGAAGTCACTTATTTATCCTCAAAAATAAAAGAAATGGTCAAGGTACCAATATAATTAAGAAAAATTAAAAGAAATGTGCAAAACAAAGCTCACTTGATCATAAAGCCCCTAAAGTCATGACTTAAGTGCAATTGAAACAAAGCATAGTAATTAATTGAAACAAACAAGCAATGAAGTTGTAAAATTAAAGCTGCCAAGGACCAAAATGAAGAGATTATTCAATTGGTTGGGTCCTAGTGAAACAAAGGGGAATTAGAGGGGTTAAAGGGCAATTTTTGAAAGCCATTTGCATGCAAGCTTCATGCAACTACGTGAGAAAACTTCTGCAATCAAAACAAATAAATGAATTGCTGCAACTTTGTAACTTGCGAGTCTAACAATCAAAACCATCCAAGTCCTCTAACATAATTTGCCAAGACATCAACCAAATTACCTAGTGTTTGTAAACAGAAATTCTGGAGCAAAATATGCAGAAAAATCAACTAGGGGATGGAGGGAAACATTTTTGCAACGGTGAACAAGCCATGTTTGCTGCAGTTTTTTGTTTCAATCCAAACGCATTGATATGGAACAAATCCAATCAAAACAAACACACATGCAATGGCCTTAAAACCATGTTATTAACATCATCCAAATGTCATTATTTAACTCCGGGAATCAAACAGGGAATTGGGTACGAAATCAGCAAAAGAAGATGAACTTGGAGCATTGAAGGTTTCGGTCAATCAAAGTTTTCTTGTTTTCACCATTTTGCAGCTTGTTAACAACCCAGAAAAATGGCCAAAGTTGTAACTAAACTCGAGCCTCATCAATCTCTCTACAACTATTATGGACATAAGATTGACCATGCAAAACTAGTTGAGGAAAACCAACTTTAGGAGTTGTTACGGGACCAGGGAAAAGCAGCAAAACATGAGAATGAAAATGCAGCTTTCTTATTGGTATGAAATTGCAGCAACCTTTGGCTATTTGCCTAGATGTGAAGTGTGAAACAACTCAAACGAAATTTACCAATTTAACAACCAAAACCGAATGTGAAAACTCCAAACCATCCTTGTTAACATCACCTAAGCACCATTATCTATTCCAGAAAATCCAATCAAAGCAACAGGACAAAAATGCAGCAAAGGAAACCGTAGAGCATAAGGACGAATGCAGTTTATCAAGAAACCAGGAAACTTGCAACCCCAACATCAATTGTTCAATTTTTCTTTCTAATACACGATTAAATAGCAAACCAGGTGATAAAAACCCACTTGGTGGGCTATTCTAGGAAGAAAAACGGCAAGGTATGACAAAATAAACAAAAGTGCAGCAAGACCCTTGGCATGTTTAAGGAAAATTTGGACTTATGTGAGAAGGAGAGGAGGAAAGGATTTACCTTTGCCACTTATGAGATTGAAACAACCACAAAAATTCCCCAGGCAAGACGCACGGATTTAAACTGCCGAGAAGAACTCTGCCATAGTGATATGCAGCGTTGGAAGATCTGTAACTTGGAGCTCAGATTTGGCCGCGTTGGAGGTGCCTTTAATGGATGATCCTTGAACAAAAATTGCTGCTTGATGCCAAGGAAAGATGCAGAAACAGAAATAACATCCTTCTATCCGAAGATTTGGTCGAAATTCTGCCCTGAACCTGGCTCCCCGTCAGCCCGATGATGGGTTTCTTTGCCCAGAAAATTCTCTCTCTCTCTCGTTTCTATTTCACTCCACCTGTAGCCCTCTCGTTGTTCCCTTCAATCCTTCTGGTTTCTGCTTCCTTAGTCGTCACTAGCCTCACTCCCAAAACCCCAGCTCCTCCCTTTCCTTCCTCTGTTTTTTTTTTTTAGTTTACAGCCGTCACTCTCTCTTCTGATTTTTCTTTTGCCGTTCCTCTCACTGTTTCTCTCTTTTTCTCTCAGATTTCAGCCGCTACTAAAGCTTTCTCTCATTTCCTTTTCTTTTCTGCCCAGAAACCTCGCCGCTAGTCCTTTTTCCCTCTCCGACTTCCCCCTCTCAAGATTTCCAGCCGTCACCTTTCTCTCCCAAAAACTCTCTACTCTGTCGCTGTTTTCTTTTTTTCCTTTCCTCCAGATTTGCGGCCATCACTCCCTATCCTTTCCCCCTCTTGCATTTTTTTTCTTTTTATACGGGAATCATAACCCTAAACCTTCAGTCCTTTCTTCTATATTTGCAACCCAAGGTCTGTCCAAGCCTTTCTTTGCAAGCTGTGAAAAAACGCAGCCTGCATGTCGCGTATCCTTTTTTTTTCGAGATTAATTAAAACAAAATTGATAATAACAAATAAATAACAAAAATAACTTAATTAACATTGGATAAAAATAAATAAACTAGAAACAACGAAGTGCAAATTCCATTTTCCTTTTTTTTTCATTTTTTTTCATTTTTTTCCATTTTCATCGTTTTTCTTTTTTTCTCTTTTTTTTCCAAAATAACTTAACAAAAATAAACAAAATGCCAAAAGATTGAATTTAAAAGAAATAAACATATTTTGTGAACAATTTTCTTTTTCTTGTTTTTTCTTTTTCTTTCTCTTACAAATTTTATGTTAAAAGTCTTATAAAAACAATAAATAGCTAAAAGAGTAAAAATGAATACAAAATAAAACTAAAAATAAAAATGATAGATAATAATAATAAAAAAAATACTAAAATGCTCATACAAAAGCTAAAAGGTTAAGAACTTAAAATCATGGAATTAAGAGCATTATTACTAAGAATTAGGATAAAAATTATTTTTAAAATTTGGTGTCTACAGTTTGCCCCTCTTTGTCTGAGTTTTGAAAAAACTTGAGACAAAGAAGTAGACACCAAAAACTTGTCTGCACACTATGGACTGACCTAAATAGGAAATCAAAACGGGACTGGCCCGAACAGGAATTTAAAACGGGACTGACCCGAACATGAATTTAAAAACGGGACTGACCCGAACAAAAAATTAAAACGGGACTGGCCCGAACAGGAAATTTAAAACGGGATAGACCCGAACAGGAAATTTAAAACGGGATAGTCCCGAACAGGAAATTTAAAACGGGATAGACCCGAACAGGAAATTAAAACGGGACTGACCCGAACAGGAATTTAAAACGGGACTGACCCGAACAGGAATTTAAAACGGGACTGACCCAAACAAGAAATTTAAAACGGGACAGACCCGAACAAGAGATTTAAAACGGGACTGACCCGAACAGGAAATTTAAAATCATGGGACTGATTCGGATAAAACTTAAAATCATGGGATTGACCCGGATAACATAAAATCATGGGGTGCTCACTAGTGGGACTAACCCACGGCTAGTGGCGGTGCAAAAAGGAAATGCTCACTAGTGGGACTAACCCACGGCTAGTGGCGGTGCAAAATAAAATGCGCACTAGTGGGACTGACCCACGGCTTGTGGCGATACAAAATAAATGCGCACTAGTGGGACTGACCCATGGCTAGTGGCGATGCAAGCGAAATGCGCACTAGTAGGACTGACCCACGGCTAGTGACTAAGCAAACGAAATGCTCACTGGCGGGACTAACCCACACTCTAGTAGCGATATAAATGAAATGCTCACTGGCGGGATTGACCCACGTTCCAGCAACGGTGAAAAATGAAATGCTTACTGGCGGGACAAACCCACGCTCCAGTAGCGATGTAAATGAAATGCTTACTGGCGGGACTAACCCACGCTCCAGTAGCGATGTATTGGTCAGTGGGACAACATCTGAGCCTGACGGGGTGTGGACGGTCAGCGGGATAAAAACCCGGTTCTGTCGAGGTTGGCACGATAAAACCCGGTCCCAACGAAGTAAGCGGTCAGCGGGATAAAACCCGGTCCCAACGAAGTAGGCGGTCAGCGGGATAAAACCCGGTCCTGCCGATATTGGCGGGATAGAACCCGGTCCCAATGAGATATAAGCGGTCAGCGGGATAAAACCCGGTCCTGCCGATATTGGCGGGATAGAACCCGGTCCCAACGAAATAAGCGGTCAGCGGGATAGAACCCAGTTCTATCGAGGTTGGCGGGATAAAACCCAGTTGCAACGTGATCTTTGTGAACAAGAAATTGAATTTGATTTGTCAAGAAACAAGAAATTTTGATTTTCCAAGAAACAAGGATTTGAACTTGATTTTTGATTTTTGACTTTTGAATTTTTCTGATTTTTCGAGAGAATCTTCCAAAATAATTTGCCCCAGTTTCCACCAATTATTAAACTGATCAATTGATTTTCATTACGGCGTGGTTGCTCCTCCTTGAGGCCTTGATTCGTAAGATTTTGACTTATGCTCCTCCGTCGATTTCAGCCATGGATACCTGCACAGGGGGCTTACCAAAGTATGACATGCACTTGAATTTCATGAAAAGAGCAGCGTGATTAATCTGAAAAATGCATTATTTGATTCTTGGACGAAATCCTCAATTGGACTACAAAAATATTTGCCCCTGTGTGGGCTTATTCTCACGAAATCTCATGAACAAAAAATTTGCCCCAGTATGGGCCATTTAATTGCAAAAACTTGTTTGGATGATTTTTCATTTATTTGAACATTGTAAGAAACTATGTTTCCTAAAAGAAAATTTCATGATGAATTTCTTGAAATAATGCCAAATTACAAAAGATTTCTTCCTTACTTTTGCATCGATGCTTTGGGTAACGGGTCACCACTTCTTGTTGGCTCATCTTTAAGGACCAATCGAGTGGGCGTTATTTCTGATTTTGAGGGGGCTAAGGAAAATGAGAGATCAGGATTTGTCCTATTTTTTGTGCCCAAATTGTATGTAATCCCTTCAATACCACATCTTAGTGAAAGCAAAGAGTTTGTCACCCTTATTTCTTAAGAAAACTTAGTCAACGTATAAGCTTTATAGGCTTGCAACAAAATAGGTAGAAGCGATAGCTAAACCTGTGAAAACTGGTTATACCCCCATGATCACAAATGATTGATGGATTTCTTATGAGCATAATCCTCACTTTGGATTGTCATGAAGGAATAAGTCAACGATGGACTTTATTAGCTTGTAATGTGGCTTGAAACGATAGTTGAAGGATAAGTCTTTCAAGGACATTGCACTGAAGATCGTATTTTTCCAAAATTGCCCTATTCTGAACTCAAAGATCTCAGAATTTTGTTTGTATTCTTCTCATCATTCACCAGGGACTTCAGCGTCGAATTTTTCTGCATTTTCTTGCATTTACTTTTCTTGCTTCGCTTTTTGCCTCTTTTTCCTTTCCCTCAACTTGGTGGGTTTTCACATGGTGAGTAGCGTCAACCCCATACCCAAGCAATTCAGAAATACAGCTAAAATTTTCCGGCATCAGAAATTTTCTTAACAGGGCCATTGCAAAGAACAGAAGTCAGGACTTTCGGGTTTGTAATGGGGTCTGGTGGGGTGTTTAGAAAAGTTAAGGTTTGAAAGCGGATTTCAAAAGTGGTTTAAAGAATCTGAGATCGTATTGTTACGCCAACCCTATTTTAGGGTTAAATCAGAATTTGCCCCAGTTTATGCTCAATTGAGGCTTTTTCTCTTTCATTTTCTTTCTTCTTTTGATTTTTCGGCCTTCTGTCATTCTTTGAAATTTTCAAAATTTGCCCCAGTTTATTTGTGAACTGAGGTTCTCTTTTCTTCTTTTGTCTTTTGATATTGTGGCTTTTCACTTTTTCACTTCTTGAAATTTTCCTTTTCAACTCAAACTTACCCCAGTGTGGGGTTTGCGATTCTCAGGGGTTGCCAAATGAAGTATTTTATTCTGAAGGGTCAAAAGGGATAACTAGGGATAGAATGTTTGATTGAAAAAAGAAGAGGGCCTGACTTTTATTCTGTTCCTTACAATAACTCTGAAAGGAAACTTTCATTAATGGGAAATTTTTTGCATGTATCTGAATTAACTGACTGAGGAAGACCCTTGTTCATCCATATCTGTGAAACATAGGCGTTCTCCACTGCATCGCTGAAGGCGTTAATCTAGGCTACCGCGAGATCCTTCTGGATTTCTACATTCAGGCCCTGGACAAATCGCCGTATTCTTCGTTGCTCAGTCATGATGAGTTCGGGCGCAAATTTGGATAGGCGGGTGAATTGGCTCTCGTACTCCGCTACAGATTGGGCCCCCTTACGAAGCCGAATAAATTCATCTTCCTTCCACTCCTGAACTAGAGAGGGAAGAATTTAGCATTGAATTCCCGCATAAAATTCACCCAGGTCCTGGGCATTTGTTCCCGTTCCCATTTTTGTCGAATAACGTTCCACCAGGAACGGGCCGCCCCTTCCAATTGAAAGACGACGAAGGGCACCTGTCTCTCCTCCGTATAATGTAGGGCAGCAAAGATATCCACCATCTTCTCTAGCCACCTTTCGGCCACGTTCGGATCGGGCCCCCCGATAAACTTTGGTGGGGCAAACTTCTGGAACCTCTCGAGAGCCCTATCCTCGCTGTCGCGCCCCACCTTTTGAAATGGTGTGAAAGTAGTGTGTGGAATATGTATGTGAATGTGTGTGAAAATGAAAATAAAAGGCCGTGGGACTTGAAAATGCGACGATTTGGCCAAACAGAGTTCAAAAAGGGTTTTTTGCATGGAAAATGGAGTCGCCACTTGGTATAGAGTTAGGGTGTACCAAGTCACCCGAAAATGAATTTTTTTTTAAAGGCAAAGTAAACAAACCCCTTTTTAAGAACTTTTAGGTCTGCGTAACCAAAGCACGGGATCGGGGGTCACATTTGATAAGGGAGAAGGCAAAGGCAAAGCCTAAGGCACTCCCTTACCCTAGCCAAAGCTAGTTGCGTGACTTAGCCCCTCTTTTCCTAATTTCTTCTACCCAAAGTAGGTGTTGCATGTTGGATATGACTAATGGATATGAAAAAAAAATGCAATCCTAAATCTAAAATGTCTCTTATGAGGCTTTTTGGTCCCAATCACATGAGTTGTGATGGCCAATAAGGAAAACTCTCATAGAGGTCACGGGTGATGCAAATGAAGACTCAAGTATGTGTGTAAGCGTGGAAATGTAAGGAAAGTGCAAGTGTGCAAATGTAAGAAAAGTGCATGTGTGCCAATTGAGAAAATAAAGGTGTTTGTGTGCTAGTGGATGAAAATATAATAGTAGATACATATAAGTGCAATTGGGTGCAATTTGTGAGGTGGAAAATAAATGATAAAAGAAGAAAAATGTACAAACATAGCATGTGGATTGAGAAAAACATAGTAGTGAGAAAATGTGGATGAAAGAGTGAGGAAGTGATATGATAAGAATGAGAGTGCATGAACCTAGAGGAATGCTTCAAGTCGGGTACGGGAATGACTCCTAATTTCACGACTTTAATTTTCCCTTTGATTAGAAGGAAGAACTAGCGTGCTAAGGCTATTTTGTAGCCACACTCGCTCGTTTCCCTTATCGAAAGGAGACTCTCAAGCAAATGTATCCTATAACTAGCATGAGGATGCAAAAAACTAAAATGAAGGGGAAGGATTGGAGGAGCATGCCAAATGCTAGGAAACTAAGAAAAATGCATGAAATGTAGTGAAACATGCAAGTATGAACTAGCGAGGGAAATCCCTAAGGGTCTAGCGTTGGACTAGCCCATATCTATGAATTCCTACTAGCATTGGACTAGTGGAAAACGGGACAATGAGCCACAACTAGCGTTGGACTAGTGTGGTGACGTGCATTCATCCATTACATTTATCATTGACTATAGAAAGCAAGTAGACATGCCAATCACCTATAAACACGTAGCACATAACACTTAGCATGCTCGACTAAATGCAAGAGCCTAATAAAGCAAATTAACACGTAGCAACAAAAGCAAGCAATCAATCTAATGAACCTATCACATTTGCTAACAAAAGGGGAAGGGGAAAAATGGACAAAAATGCTCTTCAAGCCCTATCTATTACAAGCCAAGAGGTGTACACATACCCCATAAAGAATAACTTAAATAAAAACAAAAGCAAATGAATAAATGAAAGGAATTAAGGAGAGGCAAGGAAAGCAAAGTAGACATGCAATTCTTCACTTAGCACGTTGGATCACATAGGAGAGACAAAAGAAAGGATAAAAGAAATTATACCTCTCATTCATGATGTTAGTAAAGTAAACACGACTTAACTTGGGCTAGAGTCACCAAAGAAAGGGATAACTTGGGCTAAAACCATCAAAGCAAGGGATTAATGCACCAATTTAATGGTAAAATGCAAATAAGCAATTTGAATTCACCAAATCATCGAATCTTTCTTCAATTGCAACTTAAAAATGATCAAATAATGCATAATTTCTAAGCAAAAGTGAATCATTGATCAAATTTCTAAAATAGCAAAATGACTAAGGACCCAATAACAACCATTAACCAATCAATCAAGGCCAATTGAAACATTTTAGGAACTTTGAAGGTCCAAGAGCAAGAAAAGGTCAAGTAATGGTTCAAGTTGCAATCAACTTAGGACTTAATTGCAAGAGATTGGAATGTAATTGGGTCTTTGTAGCATTACTAGAGACTAAAGGGAGCAAAGTAATTTTCAAAAGGTTGCTTTACATGCAAAATCAATGTAATCACGTAAAAGGCTTTCTGCAACAGGACAAGCAAGACTGCTGCATTTTTCATGGTTTGGTTCTTTACCATGGCTGTGTTTAATCCAATGGAAATTTCCATCCCAAATAGCTAACATTCTATCAAACATCAAGCTTCGATCATAAACAAGGAAACATAGCATTCGACACCCAAACATGCAAATTTCAAACCCAGAAATGCCATTCTTTCTCGGAAGCTTTAGTGTCAAAACAGTCATGAAGGAATAGACTACAAAACAAGTATGCATTACCCAAAACACCCAAACAAATCTAATCTCCGAAACAAACTTCTAAAGACTTCAATCCACACTCCCAATAAACAAAACCAGAACATCAGAGCAATATAAACACATCACATCAAACATGCCAGATCCGCTGCAAATTCAGCAACCAAGAAGAAAAAAAAACGGCTGCAACAAGCCAAAAGCTTGAAGCTTGTCGCAGCAGACTCTAAATCTGACTCTTAAGGGTCCTGACAGCCAAAACAAATGATACACGGACCATTTTCAAACAAAGCAAGGGGAAAGCATGAAGGATGCACGGGGACAAAGCAATTGGTCTCTGTTTCGGATGAAATCTATGGTGATATCATCCGAAACCAACTAAAGTTTACAGCTTCATCAGCAGACATCCAAGATGACAGCCATGACACGGATCCACCATCTCCCCAGATGTACAAATAAAAACGTGAAGGAAGAAAACTCACAACAAATTTGGCAACAAAACGATTTAACAATCAGATGAAAGCTTGATGATTCATGACCGAAAGAGAATGAAAGGTTACTTTCACTCCTTTGAATCATAGACAAACAACGCCTGGAGGGAGGAGTAATGAATCACTGACGCAGGCCAAGCGAAGCTGGGAAAAGTTCCACCTTTCTACTGCGATTGCCCTCCAGATTCTCGATCACCTCTCTCCTTTTTAAGTTGCTGGTTTCTTCCTCAACCCTTGACTGTTCTTGCTTTCCTATTCTTCCTTTCTTTTCTCTCAATTTTCTTAGCCGCCCCTCTCTGGTTTCTTTTCCTAGCCGTCCGTCCTCTCTCCTCCCTCCTGTTTGCTAGCTCTCTCCAGATCCCCCCTTTTTCCTCTGTCGGCTACTGCCAAATGCAACCCACCTTCATGCCAAACCCTTCCTCCCACGGTCCTCCTTTGCTGCTTCTCCTTCTTTTCATTTTAGCCCTCCACCTTGCATGGAAGCTTCCTCCATTTAGCCAGGTGTCTGGCCACCTGGAACCACCAGCCTTCTCTTCTAAAATCTTCTAAAAATTGCAGCCAAAGGGCTGCCCGAGGCATTCCTTTCAAGCTGCGAAAATACGCAGCTTGCATGTCGTGGTTTTTTTTT
Source organism: Coffea arabica (assembly GCF_036785885.1). Lineage (NCBI taxonomy): Eukaryota > Viridiplantae > Streptophyta > Magnoliopsida > Gentianales > Rubiaceae > Coffea > Coffea arabica. The sequence goes on from NC_092314.1 coordinate 24,558,768, forward strand.
TCAGGATAAAATATTAATAATAATAATAACAATAATAGAAATAAAAAATAAAATGCAATCAAAAAATGTTTGTAATTTCTTAAACAGCCCAAAACTCGTATGCGGGTTTTCTCGCTTTTTCCCCCCCTTTTTTTTAGAATAATAGTAAAACTAAGTAATAAAAAACAACAATTTAAGTAGCATCATACTAAAAACAATAAAGTTGCCATTTTTCAATCTTTTTTCCTTCATTTTTCATTTTCATCTTTTTCTTTTCTTTTTTCTCTTTTTTTTCTTTTTCGAGAAATTCTATGCTAAAAACTTTCAAATAAAGATAAAACTAAAAAAACTAAAAACTAAAAGGTGAATAAAACTAACATGACAAATAAAACTAAATAGTAAATGAAATTAGACTAAAATTTTGGTGTCTACACTCGCTCTCCACATGATTACCGGGGTTCCCAGGGATGGGGTTAGGGTTTTGACCCTGTTGGTGCACCACTTGGGCTAGTAAATTAGTCATTTGCTGCATAGCAGCCACTATTTGGATGTTAGGATCAACCCTAGATTCAGGGTTAGGTCCAGATGAGGTTTCCCCAGTGCCCCTTTCAGGCGTGGATTGCCTACCCCCGCGTCTACGGCCTAGACCACTACGAGTGCCTTCCATCAATCTAAGTCAATCTAGGTCACAAAATAAATATACTGTTAAAGGGCACATAACCCTCCTTTTCGTAGCACTAAACAGGAACAATTAAATAAGAACAACTAACTAAAACAACTACCTCGTAGAGCATTTAAACACATAACACATATACATAGAACACATAACTGGGTCAAGCAATTATACAGAACAGTCAGTCAAGTACATACAAAGTCATCCCATGAAACAAAAGGGGTCCTCCAAAAGTACTATTGACAGACTAGGTCACGAGTACAAAAGAACTCATGAAAAGTTTTCCCCCCTCTAGGGCTCCGTCCATAATCTACGAGAACAACACCATTTATATATTAATCAAGGCTGATCACGCTTAACCATACCGGAACAAACCACACGAAGTTCCATGGAATCACATTTCTAGTTCGCCCAATCCTTTCTAACCTAGGCTCTCATCTCCTTCGTATCCGGGCGCAAGAATCCCATCTAAGATGATTCACAACTCGAGCCGGCCGGTCCCAAGCGTAAATCATCCATATTAAATATTCCTACCCGACATACATACCTAGTTTCCTCAAGTCCCATGATAATGATCCTTACACTTATGACATGCATAGTTCATAGCTTACGCTCAAAAGATCACTTATACCTTTTAACGCATTCACGAAATTAGGACCATAACACCACTTGGCCCAAGCTCTCTCCGCGCAGAGACCACGAGAAGTGGCTCTGATACCACCTGTGATAGCCCCACCTTCCCCTAAGACGAACCAAAGAGGTTAGCGGACTGCCTGCCCAACTCTCGCCAGGACTAACGGTGCAGGCAAACACGATCTAAGACGTTTCGGGAAATAACACGCGCTCACACAAGCCAAAATCGTAAAATAGCCAAACGCAACTAAACCATCGGTGAATAGTGGGTGCCATGTCATATAACTCGGAAAAACATTCCCAAACTAAATAGGATACATAAACGGGGTTAAACAGTGTTATACACATACGTTTGTAAATTTACAAATCAAAAGGGAGATAATTGGATCAAAATACATTTAGGGTTTTGCCCACAATGAACTATTCAAATTACATTCACATAAGCTCAACTTGGCAACCAACATTTATAGCCTTTCCAAAAGTATTCAAATTCCTGTAAGGAAAACAAAAGGAATAGAGTGAGGTTACGCCCAATGATATACTACCACTCAAACAACGAAGATCATATAAGCAGATAGCATTTCATTCCAATTCATCTAATAAAAGTAAGCCAAGAGTACACATCAATAAAGTTGGTAAAAGGATACAGACGGCTCTCAAGAGCCCCTTTCCTTGCTTGTATGCTTGATCGGACTTCATTGACCCTCCGTCAATGTTTACGAGTAACCAACCGTAGGCTCCACTTTACTTCCATTCCTTCCCCCCAACATACCCCTACCGGGCCCGAACTCCATTCAGTATAAATTTGGTAATACTCGAGTATACCGGAATCAAGAGTCTCACTACTACAAGATTCCATATAACAGTCCCCATGGCTTGTCGATTTTCACGACCAAGCCTTCGCTGGCTCGATTCAATCGACTACCAATAGGGTTGAGCTCAGTAGTAACAGTAAAAGCCGTTGGATCCTCGTCCAAACGACACCAAATCTAGTTTTCCATGTACATTTCAAGTACCACAATGAAACAGTAGACAGTCGTATATAATACAAAAAGGGGTGAGGGTGATCAAGTACATCCTCACTTTAATCAGGTTCAATAGTGCAAATATGTGACAGCCCCACCTTCCCTTAAGGCAAACCAAAGAGGTTAGCGGACTGCCTGCCCAGCTCTTGCCAGGACTAACGGTGCAGTTTAGAGCGATCTATTTCGTTCCAGAACTTATAAACGCGCGTAAACAAGGCAAAAGGGCTAAATAACCCAAAATAAAAAAAAATGAAATTCGGAGTCGGTCATGAATAGTAACCGACCCGTCAGAACGCAACCAAATATCGAACAAACATTCACATCTTGAACTTTAGCAAATACAATCCAAAGTGATATACAAAAGTTGTCAAAAGTGAATATATACACGGTTTGCCAAATTGAAAGTGAAAACGGCCCTAAAGATACATTTAGGGTTTCACTTCATATACCATACAAAAAAACATACATCTAGTTCATTCGGCAACCATCTATCAAGATTCATTCCAAAAAGAGTCATATTCCTGTAAGGAAAACAAAAGAAACGGTGTGAGCTAATTGCCCAGTGAGATACTATCACTTACGCAACCAAGTGCACATAAGCATCAAGCTTTCATTCAATATAGTAAAATAAGCAAAGGCACACGTCAAATATGGTGATAAAAGGATACAGATGGCTCTCAAGAGCCCTTTTCCTCGTTTGCATTTCTTGATCGAACGTCATTGACTCTCCATCAATGTTCAACAATAACCAACCGTAGACTCCACTTTACTTCCATTCCTTCCACCTAACATTCCCCAACAGGGCCCGAAATCCAAACACTTGCATTGTGGTATTACTCGAGTAAACCGGAATCGAGAGTCTCTTATACTACAAGATTCCATATAACATTGCCCTAAGGCACATTAATTGGCACGACCAAGCCCTCGCCGGCTCGATTCAATCAATTACCAATGGGGTTGAGCTCAAGGATAACAATTGTAGTCGTTGGCGACTCGTCCAAACGACACCAAGTCATGTGTTTCATTTCATATAACATTCCAATAATTTTCCAATAACATGCAAAACAATAAGTGAGTGTGATAAAATACACTCTCACTTCAATCAATTAACATTCAACATCTCAAGTTCAAGTATCAAAGTCATATAATAACACACAAGTGAGTAGTACACTCACCAAGCTCGCAAATGTGGTTTCATGCACTTCCGTCAAAAGAACGTTGTGCACCACGGTCACGTCCTAAAACATGCAAACAAATACCATGAGACTCGATAACGAGTCATAAACCAAGGCCAAACATGACCCCAATAGGGTTCCATAAGCATATACAAACATTAAAGGAAACCAGAAATTTCGGAAATGTAACTAGCTTTGGCCCGGAAAAAAAAAACAGTTTTTGTCCTCATTTTGCGGTTATGGCACCAATTTCACTACGATTATCGGATGAGGGTGCAAGACCCACCATTTCGAAGCTAAAAGACAGAGCTACAACATCACAGAAGATCACTCAACCCAGTTTTGAGTGCAAATAGGTCAAAAATGCAAGATACTACATCAAAAACGTAAAACAGATTCACCAAAACGCATTCTAGCGGAAACATCATAACTCAGGCTCTACAAGTCCAAATCCAGAAATTCCAAACCAGATGAAAGCTAAGAAACAGGGCTAAATTTCATCAGAAGGCCTCAACAACCAATTCGGAAGCAATTCAAGCCAAAACAACCAATTACAGGCGCAATTCTTACATTCGGGTAAAACCAGAACAGCAATAGTAATTTCGAGTTTTCTCATTCTACACTACTCCGATTGACCTAAAATTTTGTAGACACCTCTAAAATGTCATTCCCTACAAGTTTCATGTTTTAAGCCAAGGCCAATTCGGCCTCTAACTAGGAGCTAAAAATTTGGGCAGAATTGAAAGGTATGAAACCCTAGTCTTCCAAATTTCCCTCCAAACCAAAAAATGCTTGCAATTAACAATCATTTACACCTACTAGCCTCATTTTAGGCCATTGCCAATCATCATACAAGGCCACACCATCAAATTCATATATAAACAGAAAAATCACCAATAAATGGAAAACTTCACCACTTCATCCAAAATCAAGAAATAAACGACAAAATTCAACATTTTAACTACCACTAAGCACAAATTAAGCTTTATTAGGTGAAGGAGAAGGTTCATTCACTACTCACCTAGTAAAACAAGAGAGGGAGAGTTGCTTGTCACCTTAGCTTCCCCAAACACTTCACCAAACAACTCACTAACACCTAATGAAGAGGTTTTATGGAGTAGAAACAAGTTTAAGTGATTGTTTTGGAGGATTTGAGCTAGATGGAAGCCAAAATTTTGAAGAGTTTTCTTTCTTCCTTTGCTAGAGAAGGCCGGCCAAGATGGAGAAGAAAAGAGTGAATTTTTGGTAATTTTTTGAGATATTTTAACCAAATGGTAAAAAGGTCAAAAGGTGAATAGTGTTCCAACAAGTGCAACCAATCACAAAGTGACACTTGTCACTCCATTTAAAGCATCTCTATCCTTTTGTTCCCTCTCACATCAATCACATCTCAACCTCTACTTATCTCTTAACACCCGATAAATTTCACCCAGTATCCGGAACTTAACCTAATTGGATGAATTTTTTCGAACTTTTCGCACTAGCGGGTCCCACGTCCGATATATATCCTTAATTTTTCAAAAACTATCCAATACTACAAAAATCATCTAAAAACTATATTTACTCATAAAATTCACCAAGAAAATTTTCCCTAAGCCAGAAAATGCAGAAAACATGCCATTAAGAGGAAAAACCCTAGGAAAAAATATTAGGAGGAATTTACGGGTTCTCACAAAATAAGCCTTCAAGGCATCAAGTTCAATATAATAAAGCCACATTGTAAACAAACAAGTAAGTAGTACACTCACCAAGCAAGCAAGTGAAATTTCATAAACTGCTGCCCAACGAGCGTCTTTAATCACCGTCACGCCCTAGAATATTCAAACAAGCACAATAAGACTTGATTACAAGTCATAAACCAATTTCCACATACTACCAAAATAGGGCTCCATAAGAACATATAAGTACTAGAGTAGACTAAGGAAAGTCCGGAAATGAAGTTAAGCTCTAAACCCTAAAAACAGTTTTTGACATCATTTAGCGGTTTTTACACCATTGGCACTACGATTGTTGGATGGAGGTACAATATACACTGTTTTGAAGCTAACAGAAAGGGCTACAATGTTGAAGAAGGCCACTCAGTCCAGGTTTTAGTGCAACTAGGTCAAAAGTTCAGTATACTAAACCAGGACCGCATAAACAGGTTAACGAACCGCATTTTGGTTAAATAACCATAATTCAGGGTACTAAAGTCCAATTCAAGTGATTCCAAAGCCATCCGAAAGATAAGATACCAGGCTATGTTTCTTAAGAAGACATCCATACCCAAATCAGAAGTATTCCCAATCAAATTAGCCAATTACAGAAGCAATTATCAAGTTCGGGTAAAAACAGGGCAGCAGGGGTATTTCTATCTTATCACAAGCTACGTTGCTCCAATTGAGCTGAAATTTTGGAAGCATCTCTAAAATATCATTCCCTATAACTTTCATGTTTTAACCCAAGGCTAATTCGGCCTCTAACTATGAGTAACAGTGCCGGACAGAATGAGGGGAAATGAAACCCTAACTTCCACAATTTCCTTTCAATGCGGAAATTTCCTGCAATTAACCACAATTTACACCTTCTAGCTTCATTCTAGATCATTTCCAACCATCATCCAAGGCCACACCATAATAATCATATGAAAACAGAAAAAATCATAATTAAATAGAAAAATGCACCAAATTCCACCAAAAGTCATGAAACAACACCTTAATCCATCACTTCATCTCACATAAGTCGATAATTAAGTATTATTGAGAAGAAAGAAGGGTCCCTTAGTTACTTACCTTAACAACCCAAGAACAAGAGCAACTTAGCACCTTAATCCTCCAAACAACTTCACTAATCACCTCACAACCACTCACTTAAGGGTTTTGATGGAGCAAATGCAAGATTAAACGGTTGGTTTGTTGAATTTGAGCAAGATTGGAGAAAGAAATTGGAGAGCTTTTCCTTTCTTTCTTCCTTGGAGATGGCCGGCCACAAGCTTGCAATTTTTGAGTGATTTTTGGGTCAATTTTTGATTTATTTGGTAAAAGGTGAATAGTGGTCAAAAGTAAGACTTTCTTTCCAAGTGACACTTGTCACTTCATTTAATGCATAGCTATCTCTTTGTTCCTCTCACACCAATCCACTTGGTAACCTCTAATTATATCGTAACACCCGGTAAATTAAACCCAGTATCCAAAACTTAACCTAGTTGGCCGAATTTGACCGAACTTTCTGCACTAGCGGGTCCCACGTCCGATATACGTTCTTAATTTTTCAAAATCTAACCGATGCTAGAAAAATCATCTAAAAACTATATTTACTCATAAAAATTATTTAGAAAATTTTCTAACAAAGAAAATGCATAAAAGGCGTGCAAATAATTAAAATAAGGCCTAGAAATAAGGAAATTTACAGGTTCTCACACTCTCTCCCTCTTAAAAGAATTTCGCCCTCGAAATTTTCTCACCTTAATTCAGGAACAGTTCAGGATATTTCTTTCGCATCTCTTCTTCCGCCTCCCAGGTAGTCTCTTCTATCCCATGATTTCTCCACTTTTCCCGAGCGAAAACAACTGCGACTAACTCTCGATCGTGGGTTGGATAGTTTTTGTTCGTGGGGTTTCAATTTCTTAGAGGCAAAAGATATTACATTCTGGTTTTGTATCAACACACATCCGAAACCTTCTCTCCTACCCAAACGCGGCAATCCTTACAAACCATACCAGGGCTCAAACGATGTTTCCCCATAGGGGTATTACTTTCAGGTTGTAGGGTAGACGAGCAGGTTTTGTATCTATTCCGTACATAAAATTGGGGTTGACAAATGAATGAGTAACACTGGGATCTACTAAGATTTTTGCAAATTGGTGAAATACCGAAATCGTACCTTCCTCAATTTCAGAAAAATCGGGGACCTGTTGTGGCTCCAGTGAATACACTCGAGCCACTACCTTAGGTTTGGTCCCTTCCACCTTGGCCGGTTCGGAATTAGTTCTCGTCGATTGCTGACTCCCCTTTCCATCTCGTGACAGGCCTGGACAAGTGGCGAGCTGATGGTTTGCACTTCCACGGCGCAAACATTTTCCCTCCTTCTTCCAGCTATTGTCCTTCGAGTGGTTTGACTTTTTGCAATACCCGCAGGGTCCGCGTGCTGCAGAAGCCGAGCCTCCTCTCTGGACTCTCCCTACTTGGCCGACGGGCCCTCTCGTGACACTCCCGACATCCTTTCTCCTCCCGTTCCCAGCCCAAACTTGGGAGGGGTACTCTCATCCCCCTGCCCCGAACTACTCCCAGGAAATTCTCGCTTTTTCGCCTGGAAGTTTCTCACCTGTAGCCTAGCATTCTCTACTCGTTGTGCTTTCTCCACTGCATCGCTGAAGGCGTTAATCTGGGCTACCGCGAGATCCTTCTGGATTTCTATGTTCAGGCCTTGGACAAATCGCCGTATTCTTCGTTGCTCGGTCATGATGAGTTCAGGCGCAAATTTGGATAGGCAGGTGAATTGGCTCTCGTACTCTGCTACAGATTGGGCCCCCTGACGAAGCCGAATAAATTCATCTTCCTTCCGCTCCTGAACTAGAGGAGGGAAGAATTTAGCATTGAATTCCCGCATAAAATTCACCCAGGTCCTGGGCATTTGTTCCTGTTCCCATTTTTGTCAAATAACGTTCCACCAGGAACGGGCTGCCCCTTCTGGTTGAAAGACGACGAAGGGCACCTACCTCTCCTCCGTATAATGTAGGGCAGCAAAGATATCCACCATCTTTTCTAGCCACCTTTCGGCCACGTCCGGATCGGGCCCCCCGATAAACTTTGGTGGGGCAATCTTCTGGAACCTCTCGAGAGCCCTATCCTCGCTCTCCACATGATTACCGGGGTTCCCAGGGATGGGGTTAGGGTTTTGACCCTGTTGGTGCACCACTTGGGCTAGTAAATTAGTCATTTGCTGTATAGCAGCCGCTATTTGGATGTTAGGATCAACCCTAGATTCAGGGTTAGGTCCAGATGAGGTTTCCACAGTGCCCCTTTCAGGCGTGGATTGCCTACCCCTGCGTCTACAGCCTCGACCACTACGAGTGCCTTCCATCAATCTAAGTCAATCTAGGTCACAAAATAAATATACTGTTAAAGGGCACATAACCCTCCTTTTCGTAGCACTAAACAGGAACAATTAAATAAGAACAACTAACTAAAACAACTACCTCGTAGAGCATTTAAACACATAACACATATACATAGAACACATAACTGGGTCAAGCAATTATACAGAACAGTCAGTCAAGTACATACAAAGTCATCCCATGAAAAAAAAGGGGTCCTCCAAAAGTACTATTGACAGACTAGGTCACGAGTACAAAAAAACTCACGAAAAGTTTTTCCCTCTCTAGGGCTCCGTCCATAATCTACGAGAACAACACCATTTATATCTTAATCAAGGCTGATCACGCTTAACCATACCGGAACAAACCACGCGAAGTTCCATATAATCGCATTTCTAGTTCGCCCAATCCTTTCTAACCTAGGCTCTCATCTCTTTCGTATCCGGGCGCAAGAATCCCATCTAAGATGATTCACAACTCGAGCCGGCCGGTCCCAAGCGTAAATCATCCATATTAAATATTCCTACCCGACATACATACCTAGCTTCCTCAAGTCCCATGATAATGATCCTTACACTTATGACATGCATAGTTCATAGCTTACGCTCAATAGATCACTTATACCTTTTAACGCATTTACGAAAGTAGGACCATAACACCACTTGGCCCAAGCTCTCTCCGCGCAGAGACCACGAGAAGTGGCTCTAAAACCACCTGTGACAGCCCCACCTTCCCCTAAGGCGAACCAAAGAGGTTAGCGGACTGCCCGCCCAACTCTCGCTAGGACTAACGGTGCACGCAAACACGATCTAAGACGTTTCGGGAAATAACACGCGTTCATATAAGCCGAAATCGCAAAATAGCCAAACGCAACTAAACCATCGGTGAATAGTGGGTGCCATGCCATATAACTCGGAAAAACATTCCCAAACTAAATAGGATACATAAACGGGGTTAAACAGTGTTATACACATACGTTTGTAAATTTTCAAATCAAAAGGGAGATAATTGGATCAAAATACATTTAGGGTTTTGCCCACAATGAACTATTCAAATTACATTCACATAAGCTCAACTTGGCAACCAACATTTATAGCCTTTCCAAAAGTATTCAAATTCCTGTAAGAAAAACAAAAGGAATAGAGTGAGCTTACGCCCAGTGATATACTACCACTCAAATAACAAAGTTCATATAAGCAGATAGCATTTCATTCCAATTCATCTAATAAAAGTAAGCCAAGAGTACACATCAATAAAGTTGGTAAAAGGATACAGACGGCTCTCAAGAGCCCCTTTCCTTGCTTGTATGCTTGATCGGACTTCATTGACCCTCCGTCAATGTTTACGAGTAACCAACTGTAGGCTCCACTTTACTTCCATTCCTTCCACCCAACATACCCCTACCGGGCCCGAACTCCATTCAGTATAAATTTGGTAATACTCGAGTATACCGGAATCAAGAGTCTCACTACTACAAGATTCCATATAACAGTCCCCATGGCTCGTCGATTTTCACGACCAAGCCCTCGCTGGCTCGATTCAATCGACTACCAATAGGGTTGAGCTCAGTAGTAATAGTAAAAGCCGTTGGATCCTCGTCCAAACGACACCAAATCCAGTTTTCCATGTACATTTCAAGTACCACAATGAAACAGTAGACAGTCGTATATAATACAAAAAGGAGTGAGGGTGATCAAGTACATCCTCACTTTAATTAGGTTCAACAGTGCAAATAAGCCTTCAAGGTATCAAGTTCAATATAATAAAGCCACATTGTAAACAAACAAGTAAGTAGTACACTCACCAAGCAAGCAAGTGAAATTTCATAAACTGTTGCCCAACGAGCGTCTTTAATCACCGTCACGCCCTAAAATATTCAAACAAGCACAATAAGACTTGATTATAAGTCATAAACCAATTTCCACATACTACCAAAATAGGGCTCCATAAGAACATATAAGTACTAGAGTAGACTAGGGAAAGTCCGGAAATGAAGTTAAGCTCTAAACCCTAAAAATAGTTTTTGACATCATTTAGCGGTTTTTACACCATTGGCACTACGATTGTTGGATGGAGGTACAATATACACCGTTTTGAAGCTAACAGAAAGGGCTACAATGTTGAAGAAGGCCACTCAGTCCAGTTTGTAGTGCAACTAGGTCAAAAGTTCAGTATACTAAACCAGGACCGGATAAACAGGTTAACGAACCGCATTTTGGTTAAATAACCATAATTCAGGGTACTAAAGTCCAATTCAAGTGATTCCTGTAACATCCCGAATATTAGGAGGTTGTTTGTGAAGAAAATATTAAAGTGTATTTCTTTGGGGTTTGATTTAAAACCTTATTTTGTTTTAAAAGACTAGAAACCCTAATATCTTAGTCAAAAACCCTAGTTTACTTGTGACTAACCGGTTTTCCTAAATCTCTCCTATTTTTATTGCAACCCTAATTTTAATTACTGGAATTGGAAAATTCCTCACGTTTTCTTAAAAATTTCCTTTTATTTGAAAATTATCATTTATTAAAGCCCTACTATCCAATTATTCCATAATAAGTGCAAATGAATCTAGAAAGTAGGGTTTTATTCTTCGGTTTCAAGTTGGAGCAAAATTAGGGTTTTCGCGATTTTTGGCCGGATGAATTTTCGATACAGAGTAAGGATTAAATTTGGAGATTAAAAGTGACTTTTAAGTGAAAAATAATATGTGATTAGTAGCAATGATATAAGGTTAGTGAATGCGAAGTAAAAACCCTAATACGTGTGTTTTTAAGAAAAACGGCGCGAATCGGCGGGTTCCACGCACTACCGATTGAACGCACCACTTGACCACCACTTTCTTGCCATACAAGCTCATTAATATTTGAGCAAAATATCTCCTAAATTCCAGCTAAGCCTGACCGAAATTAATGGCTGAAAATACAAGAAAGAAAAAGAAAATTTTACTTGGTAAGGTTTGTGACAAGTGTCACACCCTTAGTGGCCATTGACCAAGACAATTGTTCAACCTTCTTATCCCCAAATTGGCTTCATTCACCTTCATTTTTCTGCTGGAGAGTCGAGAGAGAGAGAGGGAAAGAACAAGAGAGGAACTCCTCCATTTCTTCTTGAATCAAGCTATTAAGTGAGAAAACAAAAGAAAGAAACCGATTAAACTTACCTTTGAGTGATTAGTTAGTGATTGTTGGTGAGATTTTGGAAAGGGAAAGCTAAGGCTATACTCGGTGAACTCTAATCTCTTGTTGGACGCAACGTCGTTGGATGAATTCCTCGACTAGTCCCTAATCTCTTGTTGGACGCAACGTCGTTGGATGAATTCCTCGACTAGTGGACGCAACGTCGTTGGATGAATTCCTCGACTAGTCCCTGATCTCTTGTTGGACGCAACGTCGTTGGAGGAATTCCTCGACCAGTCCCAGGTATACTCGAATATTACCACCCGTGTTTATTGAGGATTTTGGGCCCAGTAGGGGGTGTGAATGGTGGACGGAGAGTAGTGTAAGTGGTGTTCTACTGGATTGGTTCCTTTACTTGAAAGTTGACGGAGTGTCAACTACTACGTGATCAAGCTCCTGATGATGAATGGAAGTTGGCTCCTGAGAGCCATCCGTATCCTTGTGCTTTGGAATGATTATTGTTTATTGGATTATTGTTTCTTCTGAAAACTTTTACACTCGCTCATTTTGAGATTGCTACTTGAAGTGTTATTGCTCACTTTTATGAACTCTTCATGCTCGTTACTTTGCTATATCGAAAACTTGTACTTATAAATAATGGTCAATTTGCTATTTGGAACCTCACTGGGCTTTTAGCTCATACCACGCTATTTGTTTACCTTACAGGGGGTACGAGCGAGGCATGAGACATGTAAAGACTAGGATAGTCTAGTTGTTTTTGACTTTTGACTTTTGACTTGTACTCGCGCTATTCCTCGAATAGAATGTTTTGTATTTGGATTGTAAACGCCTTGAACCAGTTTGAGTATATTGAGGCTTTGTACCTTGATTTGTATCAATGTAAATTATAAGTTTGAATTGTGGATGTTATTTATGGTTCATGGATGTGTGCACATGATTTGAGTGAGTGAGTCCTGGCGAGAGCTGGGCAGGCGGTCCGCCAAACCCTTTGGTACGCCTCAGGGGAAGGTGGGGTCGTCACAATTCCAAAGCCATCCGAAAGATAAGATACCAGGCTATGTTTCTTAAGAAGACATCCACACCCAAATCAGATGTATTCCCAATCAAATTAGCCAATTACAGAAGCAATTATCAAGTTCGGGTAAAAACAGGGCAGCAGGGGTATTTCAGTCTTTTCACAAGCTACGTTGCTCCAATTGAGCTGAAATTTTGGAAGCATTTCTAAAATATCATTCCCTACAACTTTCATGTTTTAACCCAAGGCTAATTCGGCCTCTAACTATGAGTAACAGTGCCGGACAGAATGAGGGGAAATGAAACCCTAACTTCCACAATTTCCTTTCAATGCGGAAATTTCCTGCAATTAACCACAATTTACACCTTCTAGCTTCATTCTAGATCATTTCCAACCATCATCCAAGGCCACACCATAATAATCATATGAAAACAGAAAAAATCATAATTAAATAGAAAAATGCACCAAATTCCACCAAAAGTCATGAAACAACACCTTAATCCATCACTTCATCTCACATAAGTCGATAATTAAGTATTATTGAGAAGAAAGAAGGTTCCCTTAGTTACTCACCTTAACAACCCAAGAACAAGAGCAACTTAGCACCTTAATCCTCCAAACAACTTCACTAATCACCTCACAACCACTCACTTAAGGGTTTTGATGGAGCAAATGCAAGATTAAACGGTTGGTTTGTTGAATTTGAGCAAGATTGGAGCAAGAAATTGGAGAGCTTTTCCTTTCTTTCTTCCTTGGAGATGGCCGGCCACAAGCTTGCAATTTTTGAGTGATTTTTGGGTCAATTTTTGATTTATTTGGTAAAAGGTGAATAGTGGTCAAAAGTAAGACTTTCTCTACAAGTGACACTTGTCACTTCATTTAATGCATAGCTATCTCTTTGTTCCTCTCACACCAATCCACTTGGTAACATCTAATTATCTCATAACACCCGGTAAATTAAACCTAGTATCCAAAACTTAACCTAGTTGGCCGAATTTTACCGAACTTTCCGCACTAGCGGGTTCCACGTCCGATATACGTTCTTAATTTCTCAAAATCTAACCGATACTAGAAAAATCATCTAAAAACTATATTTACTCATAAAAATTATTTAGAAAATTTTCTAATAAAGAAAATGCATAAAAGGCGTGCAAATAATTAAAATAAGGCCTAGAAATAAGGAAATTTACGGGTTCTCACAGAAGTTCTAGTCATATAACTTTTAAGTTCATTCATTTCCAATCCAACCACGAGGAATTAATCTTAGCTATTCTCAAATGAGATAGACGAGAAAGTAGAACACGAGTGGGACAATACTTGAAAATACTGTTACTTATTCCTATTCTGGAGTCTTAATGCTAGGAGTACCATTGCCACTTATATAAATAACGAATCCCTAAAGCGTACTTTGTATGTCGAAAGTTCCACATCCTATCTCAAGCTCTTGCAAATAGGTATAGAACCCAATTCTTTTCTCAAATCCCCATGCATAATTCGAAAACTCACGATCTCGCCACGATAATAATCGAGTCAATTCCATACTTAGACATTAGTGGATAGTTGTCAAGGAAGTATAGGAAAGAATATCACAAGAGGGGTAGAAATATCCATATAGTTGCAATCAGACCGCCTCACATTCGAAATAAACACTTATCAAGTCTTCACAGTCATAGGAGAAGGAAATAGGTTTTCAGTGTAAATTTCTCGACGTATACTACAACCTAGCCACCGTCTATAGAAACCCTAACAGACTATTTCTAGATTAGTCCATGATAACTTCTGAGATCCATTCCTTATCTCAAGTGCCATCAAGATATAGACCCTTATTCTAGTGCTCTCCACTTTTTGGTACTCAAGTACAAGAATCCACAATAAGGTAATTCACAACTCGAGCCGGCTGATCCCAAGAATAAATCTCCCATATTAGAGATTCCTACCCGACGTACATATCTATTTCTCCCAAGTACCCTGATAAAGAGTTTATGCTTATAACAGTCTTGATTCATAACTTACACCCAAGAACACCGCTTGATCCCAAGCTCGCTCCGCACAGAGACCATGTGAAACAGCAAAAATATCTTCTATTCATTCAAACCAATTCTCGGCAGCTTCGGGATCTAGTTCCCGAAGAAATTTAGGAGGAGTGAACTTTTGGAACTGTTTCAAGGCCATATCTTCATGGTCCCTTTGCTGGTTACCAGGTACTTGACCTTGTTGGTTAACTAAACGGGCTAGTAAATTAGTCGTATTATTGATAGTTGTAGCTACCTGGTCCCCTTCTCCACCTTCGGATCCCTAGTTCTAATTGGCTACAGATGTGACGGCCCCACTTTTCCCTAAGGCGAACCAAAGGGTTCGACGGATCACCTGCCCAGCTCTCGCCAGGACTACGGAGACAAAACGTACAAGACCTGTCTAACTTGCAAGAGAAATTCGAATAAAACAAACTATCGAAGCTTATCAAGTCATACACACACAAGAAATATGATCCCGAATGATAATATAGCATTCGAACGCTTAACCGGTCATGGAAAACGAAGAAATGAAAATTTGTCTTGGATGAACAGTATCTGCCACATCACTATCCGGCCGCAATCCGGTAGGATTCCTAGCCGGATTCTAGGCTGGATAAAGGGCAGTGGCCAAAACCAAAAGGGATTTCAAACCCCTGCCAATCTGGCCGGATTCAGGCCAGAGACTAAACCCGAAATTTTTTTCTTCCTCCCCTGCATATTCGGCCAGGTATCCGGCCAGAAGTTGGCCAGATTTGATGAACAATATCCACGTCTAGGGTTTCCTATTTTTCGCAAATTCCACATTTGTTTAAAATTCCGACAAAAACACAAGGAACCTATGATCACCACTATTAAAGGAACATATCATGTAATATATACATTATATAACATAACATAACACCTTCTCACAGGTATAGAGTTACAAGTACAAATCAAAAGAGAATGTTTGATCAATTACATCTAGGGTTTCTCCAAAATCAAGGAGCTATACAAAAGAACAAAATGCCTAACTAGCTCAACTCATTCTCAAACACGATTCCAAAATGATTCCTGTAAGGAAAACAAAATAACGAGAGTGAGCTTACGCTCGTGAGGTACCAACAAGACCCACAAGTAAACACATATTCTCACATCATTATCCAAAGCTCATAATGAAACAAGTCAATATAAAAGGATATAATTGGCTCTCAAGAGCCCCTTTCCACTTGCCGTACTTGATCTCAGACCCGTTGACACTCCGTCAACCTTAGAAGAGAAGAACAAGCTGTAGATTTCCACTTTACTCCATATCCTTTCCACCGGTCACCCCCTTACCGGGCCCAAACACCTCACAGTAACAAAGAGGGTAATACTCGAGTATACCAAAAATATTGAGGAGTTAATGTGACAGCCCCACCTCCCCCTAAGGCGAACCAAAGGGTTCGGCGGACCGCCTGCCCAACTATCGCCGGGACTCCGTAGCTCGTATCTCAAGAAAAAAACTAAGAACGTACATCCATCGAAAATAAATAACACATCCACTTAATATATACATTGATACTCAAATCTAGATACAAAGCTTCTACACGCCAAAAGTCTTCAAAGTGTTTATAATTCAAGTACAAATCACCCTAGTTGAGATATGGCGCGAGTACAAATTCAAATCTCAAAATAACTGGACTACGCTAGCCCGTACACGTCTCACGCCTCGCTCGTACCTCTTGTAGGGAAAAAATGGCATGGAATGAGCTAAAAGTCCAGTGAGGTTCCAAATAACAAATTGATCATTTTAAAAGTACGAATATCACGTAGCAAAGTAATGAGCATCAAAAGTTGATAAAAGTGAACAATAATACTTCAAGTAGCAAATCTCAAAGTGAGCGAGTGTAAAAGTTTTTCAGAAGAAACAATAATCCAATAAACAATAATCATTCCAAAGTATAAGGATACGGATGGCTCTCAGGAGGCAAATTTCCATCGCATCACCAGAGCTTGATCAAGTAATAGTTGACACTCCGTCAACCTTCAAATAAGTAACCAATCCAGTAGAGCACCACTTACACTACTCTCCGTCCACCATTCACACCCCTTACTGGGCCCAAAATCCTCAATAAACACGAGTGGTAATACTCGAGTATACCGATCAGTCGAGGAGATATCACTCCACTCGACATAACTAATGACCCATGGTTCATTATCTAATCAACCAAGCTCTTGCCGGCTCAACTCGATTAACTAGCCAATGGGGTTTGGGTCCCCAAGAAGTCGATGAGATAACCTCTCCAATCGACGGAATTAAGATAAAAGTATAGAGACGGGAATGAGAGACACCTCCCACTCAGATTAGGTGTGGTACATACTGCCGCTTCACATTTACAAATCAAGTACAGGTATATCAAGTTAATTGCAACAATAAACAAGTATAGATCATGTTAGGGCAAGTGCGATAAAGTACACTCTTGCGCGATCAACAAATCTCATATCAATTATGTACAAGTATTGTGAACAAGTGTCCAGATCAACCATGTAGACACCAAATTTTTTATTTTTTGACTTTATTTGTTTGATTAATTTAATCTTAGCTTTATTTGTTTCAATTCTAGGGTTTTTATTTTATTTTATTTTATTTTGTTCTAGTTTATTTTATATTATTGTTTATTTTGGTCTTCATACTAAAATTCAGGAAAAAAAAAAGAAAAAGAAGAAAAGGAAAAAAAAAAGGAAAAAGGAAAAAAAGAGAAAAAGAAAAATTGACAAGTGGAAACTTGCATGTGGGACAAGTGTCCCTTCTTATTTTTTAACAACACATCACCTAGGTGGCAAGGGGTTTAGACACTTGTAGGATAGGGATTTTGAAAAGAAAAGAAAAGGATGAGATGGCCGACAAAAAAGAAAGAAAAAAAGCTGACGGGGGAAAAGGGAGGAGGTTTTTGGGGTCTGAGCGGGGTGGAGAGGGAAAGAAACAGAGAGAGAAAAATAGGGAGGGCCGGCTAGGTTTTGGGCATGAAAGCTTCGGCGAACTGGAAAAGAAAGGAAAAAGATGAAGATCGCGAGGGATAAAAAGGAAAAGCAGAGAAAAAAGAGAAACCAGGCGGCGGGCTGAGCAAAAATGGAAGAAACAAGCAACGAAAAAAAACAGCACAAAGGGGAAAATAGGGGAGGCTTCGGCGAGAGAGAAAGAAACAGGGAGCTTGGTGTGGAAAAGGAAAAACAGAAAGAAAGGAGAGAACTGAGAGATTTTGGAGGCTCTGCACCATAAAATCGCGGAGTGGCCCATCCAACCACCATCTCTCTCACGGCGCCGCCACCATTCTCCACCTTTGCCGCCTCCATGGCCGCCATGATTCCTAGGGAAAGAGTTTGGTTACAGTTATGAACGCTTTACAGAAATGGAAGGAAGCCCAATCCGCCTCCCAAAGGCCGCACTGTCCCTTTCCTCAATCTCCATAATGAAATCCCAAGAAGCTCGTCAAACACAACCACATCATGCCCACCTGCTGCACCTTCAATGTCGATCTCAAGGACATTGCCGCCCCGACTGCCTCCAGTCCTGCTACAAGAAGAGCATTACCATCAGCAAGTCTTGGCCTAGAAAATGTATGCGGTAAGTGAATCCTTTTTCTTAGAATTTCATTTTTTTTGTTCAAACTCAGATTTTGAGGCTTAAAGCAAAGGATGATTTCTTGAATTTTCTTTGTGGATTATCCGCAAATTTTTTTTTCTTCTTTCTCGACCGAGCATGCTTTATGGGTTGATTGGAATTGAAATTTCTGGTGTTTCTGACATTTTGGGACTAAGTATAATATCGATAGAGCAAAAATCGGTGAAATTTTCGATACCCAGTTGGTGTTCGATGAAGGACCTGACCGAAAGTCTTGCTTGAACAAAATGATTATTTTGCTGCACTTTGTAAAACAGCCCAATTGCTTGGAGTTTTTGTACGATTCATTACCTAATGTTTGTAGTTGGGAGAAAAAACTTGATGTTTGATGTTTGGGTTGAGATTGGCATAAGAATTTGCCATTTTGAGTTGCTGAAGCTGTGTGTTTGCTTGAAGTCAATATTTAGTTTGCTGTTCATAATTTTAGATTGTCCGTGCCTTATGTGTTTAATTGGACTGAAATCTCTTGATTGTTGAACAATTTTGGAGTTTGATTAACTTCAATTCAAGCAAAAATCTGATGAATTTCTAATGCCCTCAACCTGTTTGTTAAAATGCCCGAACGATGATTGCGTGTACGAGTTCGACGGCAATGGAAGCTGATGCTTATTCTCCTTATCTTCTGGTTTAACCCCAGAATTTTAGAACTTCATAATTTGACCCCAAAATGTTCATATTTATTTCAATAAGATCCCTATTTTTGTTGTGTTGGAACCCCTTAATCTTCCCTCTTGTTCTGATATGACCTGGAAAATTGGAAAAAAGTGAATTTGTTTCTTCCTTTTACATCTTAATCATCTTTTAATACGCATGAGTAGTCTTTTAGCTTGATTATTTCTTGTTTTTAGATCATAATTGTGGCTTAATAATTTTTGTGGATTTTATTATGTTGGGTTTAGGGAAATTGGATTTCTTTTGGGTAAGAGGTGTATTTGGTTGGGTTTGGTAATAAATTTTGGTATATTTCTTCTGGACTGATGATTTGGGCTGAAGGGTTAAAGCCAATCAGTTTTGTTGGATCATTCTTGTGGTCAGAATAGTAGACTAGCCCATCTGTTTTGCTTGGGTTTTGATTGGACTGAGAGGAGGTTTTGGCCCAAACAAATAAATAAAATGGCCCAATGGCCTGTTTTTTTAAGAATCTAGTAACTAAATTTGCAAATCAGTCCCTGGATTTCTCCTTAACTATACTGTGGCCCTAGACGTTTTCAATTTCTTTCAATTCAGTCCCTAATTTAATTGCAAATAGGTCCCTAAACTTTTTTTTTTAAATTTTGACCCCAAAACTTTGTTAATATTTGCAATCAAGTCTTTTATTCTTTTGACCTCTTGAATGTAGGTTGTTTACATGATTTAATTGATTTAATTTCATGATTATTTATTAATTAAAGTGATGCCTTGACCTTTTCTTTGTTTTTGGAGGGTAAATAAGTGATTGCATCTCAATAGAGGTACCAATTCAAGGGAGGTACACTCTTCCCTTTGTTTTAATTTTTACTTGACTCTATGTGCCCTATGTGAACTTATGTGTGAAATTGCATGCCTTTTGAGTATTCTCATTCTATTTATTCATTTAGTTACTTTATTTGTTTTAATTTCATATATTTATTTTTATTTAATTTGTAATTATTTTGAAAGGCACTTGAATGCCAAAGTTGTAATAGTTAGTTATTATTTTATTTATTTTATTCCGTTTCCCCTCTTAGATTGTAGTAGGCTTCCCCCGAATGTAATAGATAGGGCTTGTGTGTTATGTGCTTGTGTGTGCCTATGTGTTTATCGCTTTCCATAGGTTTTTGCATCTAGATAAGCATGCTTATGTGCTATGTGTTATATGAAAATACGTGCCTTGCATGTCTACTCGCTTTAATTTATCTTTGCTTATATAGACGGAATGCATGTTACCGTGGCTAGTCCAATGCTAGTCATGGTCTTCCCCTCGAGCTCTTACAAGTCCAATACTTGCGAGAGAACGTTAGTCAAGAGCTAGTCTAATGCTAGACCCTTAGGAACCCTCCGCACGTTAGATCATGATTGTGTGATAAAATCACTTCATCTCATGCATATTTTCACTTTTTAGGGTCTTTTATCATTTTTTGCATGACATCCCTCCTTATACGTATATCCGTTCTCCCATATTTTTCCGTATATGTATATTACTTACCCCTTTGTATGAAACATAACATTAGACTTGCATTTCATTTAAGAAATAGAATTAGGGTAGTGCATTTGCTTGATTAGATAGGGAAATACCCCTTGAATATGAGATATGGACGAGTTTGGCTTCTCTAACCTTAGCACGCTCGTATTCCCTCTATTAAAGGGAACATTGAGTTACGAACATTAGTCCCCGCAACCGACGTGATGCATTCCTTTAGGTCATGTATATTTGTATAATTATTTTTATTTTTATTTTCCTTTTCTTTTCTTAGAGTCTCATATTTTTGCATTATTCGTGACCTCTTCAAAGATTCTTTATTGAGCGTCACAATTAATGTGATTGGTACCAAGTGACCTTTGAAGAGAAATTTCGATCCCCCCATATCCTCTTAGGTCTAGGGTTTGCATTCATATAGTACATCCAAATGTGATAAATCTTTATGTTAAAATAAGAAAATCTTTGACTAAATCACGCAACTAGCCTTTGCTAGGTTGAAATGGTGCCTTGGATTCTTATCCTTGCCTTCCCTTTCTTCAAATGTGACTCCCAAATCTTTTTCTCTGATTTTCGTAGATTTGGAGTCGTTTAAAAAGGGTTTTCTACTTTTTTTTCTTTAAAAATTCATCTTTTAGGTGATTTGGTACACCTTAACTCTATACCAAGTGGCGACTCCATTTTTCATTCAAAAAACTCTTTTTAAACTATATTTTGGGTCAAATCGTTGCATTTTCAAGTCCCATTTAGACTCATGTTTTTGCAGTTTCTTTTTAAATCAAAAATTCATTTTTCAATCAAAAATTAAATCAAAAGCCATTTTTTCTAAATTCGTCTTTTATTTATATATTTTATTTTTCTTTATTAAAAAATGGGTCCGACAAACCAGGTATTTGGAAGTACTCACCCAAAATGCGGTGCCTTTACGAGTTACGTTCGGGTGTTACTCTGTGTGCGGAGTCCAAATCTGCGATAAAACATTGTTTAAGAACTTTTAAAAGTAACTAAGGCTCGAAACTTAAACGTTTCGTTCAATAAGAATCAACAAATTGAAATTCACTTGGAGAATATTCGTGAAACACTCGCTCGCTTTTCAAACTATATAACTTTGTAACATTATACTTGGAAATGTCATTTGAGTCAAAAGTGCAAGGAAAATGTATTCCAAGCAGTCATTATTTTATTTGTTAAGGGTACAAGTTCGGCCAAATCCTTACTGATATACCTCGATAAAAGAAGATGCAATATCCTAGATGGTTCAAGCAGTAATCACTCTTAACCCTTACTCAAGTTGCAAGTATGTCTACCTAACCCTTGAACGTAAATTTGGGCAGCATGCCCTTTGTATTTTCCTATTTCCAGCCATTTATGGCTTCATTCTTTTTCTCAATCAAACCCAAAGTTACACACCAAACAATGTCATTCCAATAGCCATTCAATAGGCTCAAGGTAATACAAGTACAAAATCAACTAATGACATGTGCGGAAATGAGGTTTAGCAAAAGACAGATTTGACGTGTTTTTGTGTAACGGACACAACCGAACCTACGCTTATCAGTTTGGGATGCAATATATACCATTTCGAAGCTGATGAAGATCACTTAGTCCAAATTCCGGTGTAACCCAGTCAAATTCCCAATTCACAGAACCAATTTCCAACTAATAAACCAGTTAACCGTACTACCTTCAAATGGCCATATCTCAAGCTACCAAAGTCCGTTTAAGACATTCTTGGAGGCGTTGAAAAGCTAAGACAAAGCACTAAAACTTTCATGTTTTGGCTAAAAGCTAGTTCAGTACGTATCAAGGTGAACAAACTCAACTAACTTAGTGTACTGTCAAAACTGTCCACTGACTTTACTCCTATAGCAGTCAGGGTATTTTCATCTTTTCACAGGCTAAGTTCTCCGATTGAGCTGAAATTTTGTAGAAAATCATAAAACATCATTATCTACAACTTTCATGTTTTGTGCTAAATCTAATTCGGCCTCTACCATGATGAACTGGAATCGGGCAGAACTGAAGTCACAATTTCCAGAAATCTGGAATTTTTGTTATTTCAAGCTATACTTCTCATTTTTACCTAAAATACCACTACTATCTCCTTTACAAGATCATATACCATATATATGCATCATATAACACCTACCCCACAAGAAACCCTAACTCAAAAGTTGTCAATCTAATAATCAAAATCACTTGAAACAAGCATCACAAGCACAATACTAACATTAATACCCAACTTAATCATGATTAATGGAGAAAGAATGGTTGATCAGCCATTATACCTCAAGACACAAGCTTGCAAGGATGATCCTTCACCTCTCCTTGAAATTCTTGGTTCCTTAAGCTTCCCAAGCTTCCAACTAGTGATTAATCGGTTTAGTTTTTCTTGGTTGCACTCAAATGGTTGGATTCAAGGTAGAAGATTAAAAACTCTCCTCACTCTCTTCCCTCTCCTTGCTCTCGGCCAAACCAGAAAAAAAATGAGGGAAAATGAAGCAAGATGAGAGATAAGAAGGCAAGACAAATGGTTGGTCAAGACACCATAGGTGGTTGACACTTGTCACCACCAAGACCAACTAAATTTTCTTTTTCTTTTCCTTGCATTTTGGCCACAATTTTCGGCCATGTGGCTGAGGATGAGGGGGGGATATTTTGTAAAAATATCAAGGGTATGTGGTGGTAAGGAAGTGTGGTCAAGTGGTGGGTTCAATCGGTAGTGAACGATACCCGTCGGTTTCAACAGATTTTTCTTAAATCGCGTATACTAGGGCTTTTACCTTCTAATCACTATATTGTTATTATCACTTCTAATCATATAATATTTTCTCATCCAAAAGTCACTCTTACCTACCAAATTTGATCCTCCCTCCGTACCGAATAATCATACTAAGGAAAAACGTGAAAATCCTAATTCGTGCTAACTTAAAATCGAAATGTGAAACCCTACTTTCTAGGTTCATTTGCACTTATTGTGGGGTGATTGAGTAGTAAGGCTATTATAAATTAATAATTTCTAGATAAAAAGGTATTTTTAAGAAAAACATGAGGGTTTTACAATTCCATAAATTGAATTTAGGGTTTCGGTTGAAATATGAGAAATTTGAGCAAATAGTCAGTCACAAGTGAAACTAGGGTTTTGATTAGACTTTTAGGGTTTCTAGTCTTTTAAAACAAAACAAGGTTTTAAATCAAACCCAAAGAAATAACTTTAGTTTCTTTTTTAAAACAAAATAATGTTTTTTTTTAAAAAATAAACTAAAGAAACCGTAATATCCTCTTTGAGACTAAACAAAAGATTATCCTAAAAGTTGGGGTATCACAGTTAACCCTCTACTTGACCAACTGTGAGCCCAAGGTCCGTTATCGATTCGCCCAAGCCCTTGCCGGCTCGACTAGAATAACAACCAAAGGTGTATGAGCTCAAATATCACAGTTAAGTTGTCGGGCATAGCCCAAACAATATCAAAACATACACAGTTGCGATTGCATAGTTAAATAGTAACAGTAGTACCGATAAGAAATCGAGAACGATAAAGTACACTCTCGTCTCATTCAAGCCATTCAAGTTCACATAGCAAGTATAAACAATCATTTAAGTATTAGACCGTATAATTGTACATTCTGTGACGGCCCCACCTCCCTCTAAGGCGAACCAAAGGGTTCGGCGGACCGCCTGCCCAGCTCTCGCCGGGACTCAGTCGTTCACTACAGTCCTCAAATAAATTACAATATAAATCTCAAATATACATCAGATGTTCCACAAATTTACATATCATAAGCGAAGCATCCACGCTTAGAATTAGTTTCCACTTCATACATCCATGCGATCCTTAATACCAACTATTATACAAGAGGAATTCCAAATTCAAACTATACATGAGATAATCCATCCGATCACATGAATAAGTACTACAAGCCCTTCCTTCGCCTTGAGCCCTGTGGAGGGGAATAAAATAGTTTTGGAGTGAGCTAAAAGCTCAGTGAGTAACCAATAAAATCAGTAATCAAATATATTTCACAATCGTTCATTTCAATGATGTCATGAATCAGTAATCAAATGTACATTTATTGCTCTCATGAGCCAGTGAAATCATTGTACTTAAACACCCAACGCTCAAATAGATTACTTAACGTTAAACAATAAGGGGGAGCAATGTTGGTGCTCCAGATCATGTCATGAACAATAAACAGGAGTGGAGACGTTGGTGTTCAGCACAAGACTCCCCAAGAACTCATTTAAGCCAAATCATGTCATGAACTCACATGCGCGCACACATGATATACAATCGAGTAAATAATGCAAGAAACATTTCAAAAGTACTTTGGAAACAGTTTAGGGTCACTCACCTCCACGGATCAGAAACCATCCATCATATATCATTATCTTGCCCGAGTCCAAGCCCTAAATCACAACTCAAAGCAATCATGCATTCTCAAAGTTCGAACAGCATTTCCCCATAAATGCTTCATTTCCAACCTACAATATATTACCAATCACACATACGATTAATAAGCAATAAAATATATCCAATTAGGCCACAATATCCCTCAATCAAAGCTAATTAGAAGCTTAAGAGCCACCATTAGAAAAACCCCCAATTAAACCCTAGAAACTGGAATTCATTCCCTCAAGCGTAAATTTTCCGCAACGATCGCAGTTAACGTATAAAAGTTCCATTTAACACCTTTCGGCACAATATCCATAACTGAAGCTACCTTTATCAGATTGAAACAAATCTTATGGCGTTTCGAAGCCAAGACATATACCTACATTTCTTATGAAGACCTCCAAGGCCAAATCATGCATTTTTATGATCAAAAATGGAAATTTCCACGAAAACAGAAATCTGGGCGCGGAATAGGGTTCATGGACAGTCAAGGGTATTTCGGTCATTTCACATGTTACAGTGCTCAGATTGAGCTGAAATTTTGTAGGCAGCTATTTAACACCATTTTATACAACTTTCATGTTTTAACCTAAGCCTGATTCAGTCTCTAACATGCTCGAATATATCCGGTCAGAACAGGGCAAATGTAAACCCTAAACCTGGAATTTCGTATCAAACCAGAAATTTTCTGCAACCAACTTCAACTAACATATACAAGCTTCATTTTACACCATTACCAGCCATCATACCATGATCAAACCATGATCCTCATACAAAATAGAAAAAATAACAATAATAAATCAAAATTCATCAAACCTTCACTTCCAACCATAAACAAACCATAATCACACCATATGTCATCATATTAAACCAATAAAGCCACCAATTGAACATTATCAAAGCTAAAGGGAAAGATTCTTAACAACTCACCTTGTAACCTCAAGACAACAAGCAACTTAGCACCTTTGCTTCTCAAACCACTTCACCACTCACCTTAATCCTACCAAGAGAAAGGTTTTTATGGAGCAAATCAAAATTTTAACGGTTGGTTTGTGAGATCAAGGCAAGAAATGGAAGAAACAAGTTGAGAGCTTTCTTTTCTTTTCTTGTTGAGAGGGCTGGCCAAAGGAGCTAAAAATGAAGAAATATTTTGATCAAAATTAGCTTTAAGAAGGTAAAAATATCTTGGTCAAAAGTCCAAGGGTGAATTGAATGGTGACACTTGTCACCTTTTGCTTAAAGCTTATCTCTTTGTCTCTCTAATACTAATCCATATAGGTAACTTCTAATTATCTCTTAGCACCTTGTAAAATAATATCACTTAATACAAAACTCCAACAAGTTGTCAAAAATTTATCGCATTTACCGCACTAGCGGGTCCCACATCCATAATACACTTCAAACTTAACGTGGACTAACTTGTATCAAGGAAATGATTTGAAAACTATATTCCCTTAGAAAAATGTATAAGAAATTAATATATTGAAGAAAGGCATAAAATTATAGACAAGGAAACAAAATAATGTCCTGAAAATATATAAAAATTTTCGGGTTCTCACACTCATTTTTTTGGGGCGTCACACACTCACCAACTCAAATAAGCAAGTTCACAAATTTGCTTCAGAAGTAGGCCCCGGATCACCGGCACGACCTATAACAAGCAAAAAAATCACAATTGAGACTCGAACACGAGTCAAATCATTACAAATGAACTACTAGTATAATATACCAAAAGGGAAATGGGGTGACAATGGTGTGGAGTATGAATAACCCCAAAAAGTCCTTCCATTTCTACTCAAATCACCCTCAAATCAAGGTTACTCAAATTCCTTAACATTTGGGCTGCAGTTTCGCTTAACTTTACACATTTCCAACCTATCATTCATCATCCAAGCTATTACACATACCTACACAATTTATAGGCCAACCCAATCACCTTATTAGGGTCTTACTACCCTTAAATATCAATCAAATGCAAGCTTAAAAGCCAACCTTAGGAAAGCCCCAATTTAAACCCTAAAACTGAAATTTTCTTACAAAAGCTGAAATTTTCCACTATAACCCACATTGAACATATAGAGGCTCCATATTATTCAATATGAGACCATCACTCCAAGGCCAACTATATTATACCATATAAAGCAGAAAAATTCCAATAAATATAAAAATTGGGCAAACCCAACCATATGTCATGAAATATTCCACAAAATAGTCTATTCAACCACTAAATACCACTAATTTACCATTATTAACATAAAAGAAGAGATATCTTGACCACTCACCTTCTTACTACAAGAAGCAAGGTAGCTAGGAGTTGCTCTTCACAAATGGCTCCACCAAACACCTTAACCTCATTTAACAACTCACTTATGTGGAGAAATTTGGGAGATTAATGGTTGATTTCCCAGATTAAGCAAGAAAGGAGGAAAAATTGAAGAAGCTTTCTCTCTTCGTTGTCTCTAAGGTGCACGGCCAAAGGGGAAAGAAATGAGGGGTTATTTGAGTCAGAATTGAATTTTAGGAAAGGTGAGGAAAGGCTAGTCAAAATCTACTTGCACTCATGGCATGACACCTAGCACCTTTGGTGTTTATCTCATTCCTTTGTCTCCCAATACTTAATTAAACTAACTAATCTCTAATTAGCTAACAATATCATGTAATATAATCCATGTATACAAAACTTCTCCAAATTAACCACATTTACTGCACTTATCGCACTAGTGGGTCCCACATCCACTGTACACCACCATTAACACAGAAAATAACTTATATGGGAAAAATAATTTAAAAAAACATATGTTCTCATAAAAATTCCCAGAATATTCATATAAGAAAGAAAATATGGAAATTATGTACAAAGGACTAAAATAAGAAATTTCGGGATCTCACACTCTCTTCCCTTAAAGAATTTCGTCCTCGAAATTTCTCACCTGAATCATCAAATAGCTCAGGGTATTTCTTTTTCATCTCCCCCTCTATTTCCCAAGTCGCCTCTTCGACTCCGTGGTTTCTCCACAGAATTTTCACCAAGGAAATTTTTTATTCCTCAACTCCTTAACCATTCTATCTAGTACACGCACAGGTCTCTCCTCATAGGTAAGGGCTCTTCATCAATTTCAATCCCTCTGGTTGCACAATATGAGTCGGGTCAGGGTAGTACTTTTTGAGCATTGACACGTGAAAAACATTGTGAATCCGGGACAAGCTTGGCGGCAACTCGAGTTGGTATGCTACTTTTCCAACCTGTTGGAGAATCGTGAAAAGTCCTACAAATCTGGGTTGGAGTTTCTTTCCTCTACCAGTAATAACACTTTGCAATGGTGTAATCTTAAGGAAAACATGATCCCCAACTTCAAATTCCAAATCTTTTCTTCGGTTGTCCGCGTAGCTCTTTTGGCGACTTTGAGCTGTTTGCAGCCTCTGAAGGATTAACTTGACTTTTTCTTGGGCATCCTCCATCCAAGGAATGGTTGTAGGGTCCAAGACCTTCTTTTCTCCTATTTCATACCAGTATATCGGTGATCGGCACTTCCGTCCATAAAGAGCCTCATACGGTGCTATTTGAATCGACGAATGATAACTGTTGTTGTAGGTGAATTCCACTAAAGTCATATATTGACCCCAGTTACTACCAAAGTCCAAAATACAAGTTCATAACATATTCTCAAGGGTCTGAATTGTTCATTCCGACTGTCCATCCGTCTGAGGGTGATAGGTTGTGCTTAGGTTCAGTTTTATGACGCCCCCGCTTCTCCCAAGGGCGAACCCAAGGGTATCGGCGGGACGCCTGCCTAGCTCGCGCCAGGACTCGAAACACAAAACTAATAAAACTATATTAAACCAAAAGAGAACTGTTATTTATATATACAACCATCCAAAAGTTCTATTTACATCTTCAAAAGTATCGAGTCAAACCACTCTAATATACTATAACCACAACCAGCAGAAGATAGACCCTAAGGAGGGTCCTTATACAAACCACCAAAACAAAACAAACATACTATATGTCCAACTATTACAATCAAACCTAACTATACTAGTGTACGTGCCGAAAGTCCCCGCGTCGGCCCCTGCTAAGGAAAACAAAAGGAAAGGGGTAAGCTATATGCTTAGTAAGTAAACAGGGGCGAAAACATAAATTTCACGTAACAACAGTTACACTGTAAGAGTAAAGCAAAAGCAGAAAAGTAACATCACATAATAAGGATACAGGTGGCTCCAAAGCCAAATCATTTGCCATGCGTGACCTCCTGCCGACACTCCGTCGACTACAATTAATGGTCCGTAGAACTTCACTTGTACTCCCACCGTACACCTTATCACCCTCTCTGGCCAGGCACCTCACAAACTTGCTCGAGCGAACGAAATTGAGCTTGGTTCACAAGCTCGGGTCACAAACTTGGTCCACATAATCGGTGAACCGGATTCACAAACTTGGTGACCTCAAACCAGGTTGGACTGACTTCGACCAAGCCCTAACTGGCTCGAATAGTCCATCTAGGTCATGAGATCGGGCCCCAAACTCACAAACTTCACAAAATTTATTCAAAAGTCACCCCGAGCCATAAGCTCAAGGGGTTTAGTTCCAAAATGATTCATATACATATGTCATGTTCAAATATGTGCACAAATTCGGGTTTAGGTCGAGCGCGATAAAGTACACGCTCGCCTAGGTACCCTTTTTCATCAATAGCGAACACATAAGCAACTAACACGTAGGAGCGGCCTGAATGCTTACTCAAAATACAAAAGTGGTACAAGAGCAAAATCACTTCGCGCGTGTTCGCTAGTAGTGGGCCCCACCGGCTCCGCCTAACTCACCACTGTCTGAAATAGAAGATTGCATCACATATTATCACAAACGGCCACTAACATGCCCAAAACAAGTAAAACGGCAAAATTGGCACGCGCAAGTGCGGAAACGGCAAAAAGGGGCACACGCGCATGCGCGGAACGGCAAACGGGACGGCCAAATCTGCCATCTCAAACCGTTTTGGTCAAAAGTTAGGCTAGGAGTGTCGGATCAAGGTGGGTGAGACACCGTTTCGAAGCTAAAAGGAAGAGATACAACTTTAATTTAGGTATCTCAACCCAGATCTCAATAGGTATAGGTCAAAAATGCATGAAACAGTGCCAGCTGTTTCATTGCGGTTTACCAAACAGGCCCTGTTTGCAAGGCCGTAACTCACGGCTCAGAAATCGAAATCAAGAAATTCCAGAGGCGTTAGAAAGCTGAGACATAAGGCTAAAACTTTGATGTTTTGGCCAAGATCTGAATCCATTTAGAATAGAACGAAAATTGAGTGCCAAAATACCCGTCAGAACTGTCCAGATACAAGGCAGTTCTGACGATCGATATTGTTTGGGTCATAACGGAAGCTACGGAACTCGGATTTCGACGTACTTTATACCGTTTCGAAGCCAAAACTGAGATCTACATTTATTATGAAGGATTCACCACCCAGATCGTACGGTATCAAAACCAAAAAAGTCACGGGCAGAAGCTAAACTAAAAACGTACAGAATCTGATGTTCAAAACAGGCTTAAGTGTTTCATCTATAACTCATGATACCCTAATCTGTTTGACCTGAAATTTTACAGGCAGATTCAGGACTTAAGGGTCTACAATGTTGAAGAAGGCTACTCAGTCCAATTTCTAGTGTAACTACGTCAAAAATGTCACATACTACACCAGAATCGCAAAACAGGTTCACAAACCGTATTCTAGTACAAAAATTATAAAACAGCCTACATAAGTCCAAATCCAGAAATTCCAAAGCCATATGAAAGCTTAGAAACAGGGCTACATTTAATTAGAAGACCAGAATAACCAATTCTGAAGCATTCCAAACCAAAATAACCAATTACAATCGCAGTTCTCAGGTTCGGGTAGAAACAGGACAGCAAGGGTAAATCCATCTTTTCTCATTCTACGCTACTCCGATTGACCTGAAACTTTGTAGGCACCTCTAAAATGTCATTCTCTACAATTTTAATGTTTTAAGCCAAGACCAATTCGACCTCTAACTAGGAGATACAAAACCGGACAGAATTGAAAAACAATGAAACCCTAATTCCCAATTTCTCTTCCAAAACAGAAATTTCTTGCAATTAACTATCATTCACACCAACTAGCTTCATTCTCAATCATTTCCAATCATCATACATAGCCACATAATATTAATCATATGCAACCAGCAAAAATCCCAAATAAATAGAATACTTCATCAATCTTAACTAAAATCAAGAAATAGTCCACCAAATCACACTTATCACAACCACAAGTCATTAATTAAGCATCTTTAGATAGAAGAGAGGGGTTCCATAGTCACTCACCTTAGAACCAAAGAAGAGAGACCACTTAGCACCTTAAGCTTCCAAACAACTTCACAACCAAGCTTAACTCCACCAAACTAAGAGGTTTTATGGAGTAATTGGGAGATTAATCGGTTTAATTGAGAGATTGGGCAAGATTGGAGCAAGGAATTGAGAGAGGTTTTTCTTGTTTCTTCAAGGAAGAGAGCCGGCCAAGCTTGCTATGTTTTGAGGGATTTTTGGTCAATTTTTTTTGATTTATTGAAGTCAAATAATAAAACAAGAAAGAATGGTCAAAGTTCCTACCAACCCTATGGTGACACTTGTCACCTCATTAAATGCATCTCTATCACTTTGTCTCTCTCCACTCTCATCCATATAGCAACCTTCAATTATCTCATAACACCCGATAAATTAAATCCAGTATCCAGAACTTAACCTAATTGGCCGAATTTTACCGAACTTTCCGCACTAGTGGGTCCCACGTCCGATATGCGTCCTTAATTTCTTAAAAACTAACGGATACTAGAAAAATCATCTAAAAACTATATTTACTCCCTAAAATTATTTGGGGAATTTTCTAATAAAGAAAATGTAGAAAAGGCGGGCGATAAATAATCTTCCACTTAAACTTTCTAATAATTTGTAACACTAGAGGTTTGCTAACCATTTCAAACTTGCTAAACCTTTGTAAACTAAAACGAATCCTAAACTTACATATGCCAAAACACACACTAGGATATCGCATATAAACTATAGCTCGAGTTTACGAATAATACATAAACTAGGGTTTTATCAAAAGCAAAGTTAGGGTTTTCAATCTTGGCCGAGATTAGGGTTTCTCCTTAGCCCTAAAACCTTAATTTAACCGTACCAAATAATGAATAACCCTACTCTCAACGTACGAACGGTCTGGGTCCTCACAAGTTTCATTCCCAAGGTCTCTTGAAATTTTTGGCAAAACGTCGATACAAATCGAGGGTCTCGGTCGGAAACTATACTCACGGGAACCCCATGTAATCTCACAACCTCATCCATATACAACCGAGCCAACTTATCCATGGAATAATTCATATTCACAGGTAAGAAATGAGCCGATTTGGTTAACCGGTCAACGATCACCCAAACAGCATCATGTCCTTTTTGAGTCTTAGGTAATCCAGAAACGAAGTCCATGGTGATGTTCTCTCATTTCCATAAGGGTATCTGTGAGGCCCCAGTCTGTTCTTAAGTTGATATTAGGAATACTTCGAAAACCCTAAGTTGGGGTTAGGATTGAAACCTTAGTTTTTGTATTAATTATAAGTTCGAGTGGTGATTAAAGCTAGTTATGCTAGTGTGTGTTTAGTATAGGTAAGTATAGGATTTGATCTATTTTATATAGGTTAAATAAGTTTAAGAAGGTTAGAAACCCTAAATGAGTAAATCTCTAGTGTTATGATTTTTTTAGAAGTTTTTATTTGGGTTTAAACCCTAATTTTGCCCTTGACAAAATATTGTAGTTTAATTGCTTTTATGTGAGATAAAGTATGCTTAAGTATAGGTAATTAAGATAGAAAAGTGATTAGTGAAGCAATTAAGTGTGATTACATGTTTTGGACTAGATTAAGTTTACAACCTATGGAGTAAATTGAAAGAGTTCTAAATGTTATGGGCAAGAGTTGATCAAATGCAAAGTTGAAGGTGTAAGGGCTTGAGAGCAAATTGGGAGCTTTTATGTGATTGGTGTAGTAGAAAATATCTTATCATGTCTTGACTAGGCTTATGACTAAGCTTATATCTAGAAGATTCAAGAGAAAACCAAGTTATTAAACAACAAAAATAAGAGAGAAAAAGAGAGAGAGAGGGCCGGATTTGAGAGAAAGAAAAAGGAAGAGAAAAGCTTTTGTTTCTTGCATTTGTTTTCATCAACTTTGAGTTTGGATCTTGGAGGAACAACTTGGGGCTTGGGTTTTGGAAGATCACCCTAAGAAACTTGCAACTAGAAGGTAAGTCAACTCTCTTGGAAGTTAATGTTTGGTGCTTAAGTCTTGAATCCATGAAAAGTGATGCTTTTGTTGTTTTATGATCTTATATGATGTAGATGATGATTATATAGAATTTAATGGTTCATCTTGATGATGTTTTGTTGCTGAAATTTCGGTCAACTCAAGAGAAATTAGGGTTTCATGCTAAACAAGTTAATTAGCTCTAATTTTGTGCTATGAAGATTGTAATGGTTGTGTTTGATGATTTGTTTTATTTGTTTGGTGAGTGGATGGTAAAAACTGATTTGGAGTATGAAACCCTAGGCTTCCTTAGGTTGGTTTAGCTTGGCTAAGGTTTAGTTAGTTAGGGTTTGGTTAGTAGGTGGTTGGATTAAGTTTGGTGATGCAAATAAAGTTAGTTTAAGGATCATGGTTAGTTTTGGCAATTTTGTAGTGGCTTAGAGGGAGAACTTTGGACCATTGGTAGGTCATTTAGAAGTTAGTATATGTGTGTTTATTTGGTATGAAAGTAGTTAGAAAACTTGCATGAGAACCACAAAAATGAACCATGCATTTGCGTTGCGCGGAACCGTTCAAAACCCAAACAGGGCAGCCCAGAACATGAACTTAAGCTCCATTTTTCTTGATGCTGCGTGCTGATTCAGAAGTTTCTCAAAACATGAAAGTTGTAGCCTCTTATGTCCTAAATATGCCTGAAATATTTCAGGTCAAACGGATTAGTGTAGCCTGAGTTATGGCCAAAATAGCCGTATCTATTCTAAACTCAGAATTCTGCCGCGTTTCTTGTTTTAGCCTCTGACCAGGTTCTGTCCATTTTGATAACGTATGAACTGACTGTTGACCTCTTCATAAGAAATGTAGATAGATCTTGGTCTTAGATTCGAAACGGTATAAAGTTCATCCAAATCCGAGTTCCGTAGCTTCAGTTATGACCGAAACAAGATCGGTTGTCAGAACTGCCTTCGAATTTGGACAGTTCTGACAGGAATGTTTAGACCCATTTTCCTCCATGCTCTGTATTGATTCAGTTTTTAGTCTAAACACGAAAGTTATAGCCTTACAGATGAGCTTTCTAACGCCTCTGGAATTTCTTGATTCCGACTTCTGAGCCGTGAGTTACGGTCTTTCAAACAGGGCCTGTTCGGTAAACCGAAATGAGATAGCTGGAACTATTTTGTGCCTTTTTGACCAATACCTATTGAGATCTGGGTTGAGATGTTTGAATAAAAGTTGTAGCCCTTCCTTGTAGCTTCGAAACGGTGTCTACCCACCTTGATCCGATATTCCTAGCCTAACTTTTGATCAAAACGGTTTGAGATGGCAGATTTGGCCGTTTCCATTTGCTGCTCATTTGGCGCGCGCGTGTCTATTTTGCCGTTTCCGCACTTGCATGTGCCGATTTTGCCGTCTTACTTGTTTTGGGCATGTTAGTGGCCATTTGTGATATAATGAGATGCAATCTTCTATTTCAGACCGTGGTGAGTTAGGCGGAGCTGGTGGGGCCTACTAGCTAACACGCACGAAGTGATTTCTGCTCTTGTACTACTTTTGTGTTTTGAGTAAGTATTCATGCCATTCTTATGCGTTAGTTGCTTATGTGTTATGATTTGTCTGAAAAGGGTACCTAGGCGAGGGTGTACTTTATCGCACTCGACCTAAACCCTAATTTGCTCACGTATTTGTACATGACATATGTATATGAACCATTTTGGAACTAAAACCCTCGAGCTTGTAGCTCAGGGTGACTTTTGGGTAATTTTTTGAGGTTTGTGAGTTTGAGGTCAATCTCAAGACCTAGATGGACTATTCGAGCCGGTTAGGGCTTGGTCGAAGTCAGTCCAGCCTACTCCGAGGTCACCAAGTTTGTGAATCCGGTTCACCGAGCATGTGAACCAAGTTTGTGAACCGAACTTGTGAACCAAGCTCAATTTCGTTCGCTCGAGAAAGTTTGTGAGGTGACTGGCCAGTGAGGGTGATAAGGTGTGAGGTGGGAGTACAAGTGAAGTTCTACGGACCTTGTTTATGATTGACAGAGTGTCGGCAGGAGGTCACGCATGGCAAACGACTTGGCTTTGGAGCCAACCTATATCCTTCCTTTGTATTGTTACTTTTGCACTTGACTTGACACTTTTGTGAAATAGTTGTTTATCTAACTGTGAAATTTATGATTTTACCCCTGTTTACTTACTAAGCATATAGCTTACCCCGTTTCCTTTGTTTTTCTTAGCAGGGGACGACACGGGAAACGCCTGGGCACATTCACTAGTATAGTTAGGTTTGCTTGTATTAGTTGGACAATTAAGATGTATGTTTTTGTTTTGGTGGTTTGTATAAGGACCCTCCTGAGGGTCTACTTCCTGCTGGTTGTTATCACACTGTAGTATAGTGGTTTGACCAGATACTTTTAAAGATGTAAATAGAACTTTTGGCAGTTGTATATATTATAAGTAGTACTCTTTGCTTTATTATAGTTTTATTAGCTTTGTGTTTCGAGTCCTGGCGCGAGCTAGGCAGGCGTCCCGCCGATACCCTATGGCGAGAAGCGGGGGCGTCACAGGTGGTATTAGAGTGCCTAGGTTAGAGGACTTGGACAAGTGGAACATATGTGATTGGCACTAGGTATATTTGATTGTTTTAACATGAATGATATATTGTAAGCTGAAATGCCGGTTAACTAATGAATTAATATTTGTAGGTATGGATCTGGGTAGTTCTAGTGGCGTTGGACCTAGCGGAGTGGGATCGGGATCGAGACCTCCGAGTGCGAGGGGCCCGGAGGACCGGGTGTTGCGTAAGCGGGTGATCCGCTATCGGAGGAGGCTTGGGGAGCCCTACATTTTGTATTCCCCCTTTGGTCAGGTGCCGCGCTGACCCTGTGGGTGTTGGTATACATATGACTATCCCGACGAGGTTGTCTTGGCGGTGGATGACGAGCGTCATCACCTAGGCCGGACGGTCGACACTTTGAGGGCACAGCTAGAGGAGGCTAGAGAGTTTAGCCATGGGCAGGCGTTGCGCATTAGGGACTTGGAGCGGGACCTATGAGACACACACCGGCACCTCTTTGCTTTGAAGAGGCAGTTTAGGGAGAGGGCCCGGAGTATTACGTTTGACTGTGGGGTCTTACTAGATATGGCCGCGGAGGCACCACCACGAGTTGCTGGCCCAGAGCAGATCGGCGAGGTAGATACCCTAGGTTCCGTCAGGGATTGGGGGCCTAGGGGAGCCGCATAGGGCCGTTATTTGGCTTCTTTTTGCTCATCTGACATGTTTTGTTCTAACCAATATAGCTGGTTTTTTTGGTTATCTGCTGGCTAACTAGATTTTTGGAGCTCGGATGCTCATGTATTTAAAGGGTTTTGTACCGACTGGATGTGGGCTAAATTGTATAATTTTTGGTGTAGGTTGTAAATAAATTTGTATATTTGAGTATTATCGTTTGCACTTATCCTTTGCATGCCTTTCGTGCATTTGTTTTGTGTTTTTATTTCGTTTCTCGTTTGAATATTAAGCACACGTTATGCTTGGATTTATAAACTCTTGCACCTAAATGGCCTCCGGTACTCGAGATAGAGGTAGAGGTAAAGGGCGAGGACGAAGCCCTGAAAGGGAACACGAACACGAGCCAGATCAAGTGGCTACAGCTATCCAGGGGATGGCTGACCTGTTAGAACGTATGGTTGACCATCAGGGTCAGGGCCATGGGAATACTACAGGAAACCTTGAAAATAATCTAGGTAATCACGAAGGTGAGGACCGTGCCTTGGAACGGTTCCAAAAATTTGCACCTCCAAAGTTTATAGGTGGGGTCGACCCTGACTTAGCAGAAGGTTGACTGGACCGTATGTTAGATATATTTGCCGCACTTAGGTACTCGGAGGAGCGGCAGATATCTTTTGCCGTTTTTAAGTTTGAAGCCCGTCCCAGCTTGGTGGAATGTGATTAGAACTAAGTGGGAGCGGGAACAGACTCCCTGGACATGGGTTAATTTTACGCAAGAATTTAATGAAAAATATTTACCTCCCATCGTACAAGAGAAACGGGAAGATGATTTTATCCGCCTACATCAAGGGACATTTAATGTAGCGGAATACAAGACCCAGTTTACAAAGCTCTCCCGTTTTGCTCCAGAGTTGATGCTAACAGAGCAAAAACGAATCCGCCGCTTCGTTCAAGGTTTAAATGTGGAAATCCAGGAGGCACTAGCGGTTGCACAACTGGACACATTTAGTCAGGCACTAGAAAAGGCACAAAGAATTGAGACAGCTAGGGGACAAGTAAAAGCTTTCCATGACCGAAAAAGAAAGCCACCTAGCTCCGACGTTGCGACTGGACAAAACTCGAGAAATGAGTCACCTTTTAAGACGAGTAAAGGAACAGATGGTCCACGACCTGCAAGGATTCTGAATAATTTCGGGAGAGGTCAGGTAGGGCAAGAGCCCCAGAGGAATGCCCTGCGTGGAGGGTCAAGTGCGGGTGTTAAGCCAATCTGTGGTTTCTGCGGAGCCAATCACACCGACGAAAACTGTTGTAAGAACAGTTCGATCCGAAAATGCTATAAATGTGGTAGTGCAAAACATTTGATTGCCCAATGCCCTAAGATGCAAAAAGAGAGACCTAAGCCACCGACTGAAGGGACCGCAGCTAAGCCGTCGAGTGTGGGGGAAAATTGATCCAGAGGACCAGCTAGAATCTATGCAATGGGTCAACAAGAGATGTTAGACCCTTCGGCGAGCATCGAAGGTACGCCTTTTTTTATCGGTGCACCGCAAGTGTTTAATAGACCCTGACGACACGTATTCTTGTAAATCCTGCAATTATGGTTCACGAACAACGGTATCAATTTCGAGGACGAAATTGTTCTAAGTGGGGGAGATTGTGAGGCCCCAGTCTGTTCTTAAGTTGATATTAGGAATACTTCGAAAACCCTAAGTTGGGGTTAGCATTGAAACCTTAGTTTTTGTATTAATTATAAGTTCGAGTGGTGATTAAAGCTAGTTATGCTAGTGTGTGTTTAGTATAGGTAAGTATAGGATTTGATCTATTTTATATAGGTTAAATAAGTTTAAGAAGGTTAGAAACCCTAAATGAGTAAATCTCTAGTGTTATGATTTTTTTAGAAGTTTTTATTTGGGTTTAAACCCTAATTTTGCCCTTGACAAAATATTGTTGTTTAATTGCTTTTATGTAAGATAAAGTATGCTTAAGTATAGGTAATTAAGATAGGTAAGTGATTAGTGAAGCAATTAAGTGTGATTACATGTTTTGGACTAGATTAAGTTTACAACCTATGGAGTAAATTGAAAGAGTTCTAAATGTTATGGGCAAGAGTTGATCAAAGGCAAAGTTGAAGGTGTAAGGGCTTGAGAGCAAATTGGGAGCTTTTATGTGATTAGTGTAGTAGAAAATATCTTCTCATGTCTTGACTAGGCTTATGACTAAGCTTATATCTAGAAGATTCAAGAGAAAACCAAGTTATTAAACAACAAAAATAAGAGAGAAAAAGAGAGAGAGAGGGCCGGATTTGAGAGAAAGAAAAAGGAAGAGAAAAGCTTTTGTTTCTTGCATTTGTTTTCATCAACTTTGAGTTTGGATCTTGGAGGAACAACTTGGGGCTTGGGTTTTGGAAGATCACCCTAAGAAACTTGCAACTAGGAGGTAAGTCAACTCTCTTGGAAGTTAATGTTTGGTGCTTAAGTCTTGAATCCATGAAAAGTGATGCTTTTGTTGTTTTATGATCTTATATGATGTAGATGATGATTATATAGAATTTAATGGTTCATCTTGATGATGTTTTGTTGCTGAAATTTCGGTCAACTCAAGAGAAATTAGGGTTTCATGCTAAACAAGTTAATTAGCTCTAATTTTGTGCTATGAAGATTGTAATGGTTGTGTTTGATGATTTGTTTTATTTGTTTGGTGAGTGGATGGTAAAAACTGATTTGGAGTATGAAACCCTAGGCTTCCTTAGGTTGGTTTAGCTTGGCTAAGGTTTAGTTAGTTAGGGTTTGGTTAGTAGGTGGTTGGATTAAGTTTGGTGATGCAAATAAAGTTAGTTTAAGGATCATGGTTAGTTTTGGCAATTTTGTAGTGGCTTAGAGGGAGAACTTTGGACCATTGGTAGGTCATTTAGAAGTTAGTATATGTGTGTTTATTTGGTATGAAAGTAGTTAGAAAACTTGCATGAGAACCACAAAAACAAACCATGCGTTTGCGTTGCGCGGAACCGTTTAAAACCCCAAACAGGGCAGCCCAGGACCTGAACTTAAGCTCCATTTTTCTTGATGCTGCATGCTGATTCAGAAGTTTCTCAAAACATGAAAGTTGTAACCCCTTATGTATTTAATATTCCTGCAAAATTTCAGGTCAAACGGATTAGTGTAGCCTGAGTTATGGCCAAAATAGTCGCATCTATTCTAAACTCAGAATTCTGCCGCGTTTCTTGTTTTAGCCTCTGACCAGGTTCTGTCCGTTTTGATAATGTATGAACTGGGTGTTGACCTCTTCATAAGAAATGTAGATCTTGGTCTTAGATTTGAAATGGTATAAAGTTCATCCAAATCCGAGTTCCGTAGCTTCAGTTATGACAGAAACAAGATCGGTTGTCAGAACTGCCTTCGAATTTGGACAGTTCTGACAGGAATGTTTAGACCCGTTTTCCTCCATGCTCTGTATTGATTCAGTTTTTAGTCTGAACACAAAAGTTATAGCCTTATGGATGAGCTTTCTAACACCTCTAGAATTTCTTGATTCTGATTTCTGAGCCGTGAGTTACGGTCTTTCAAACAGGGCCTGTTCGGTAAACCGAAATGAGATAGCTGGAACTATTTTGTGCCCTTTTGACCAATATCTATTGAGATCTAGGTTTAGATGTTTAAATATAAGTTTTAGCCCTTCCTCGTAGCTTCGAAACGGTGTCTCACCCACCTTGATCCGATATTCCTAGCCTAACTTTTGATCAAAACGGTTTGAGATGGCAGATTTGGCCATTTCCGTTTGCCGTTCCGCACGCGCGCGTGTCCATTTTGCCGTTTCCGCACTTGCATGTGCCGATTTTGCCGTTTTTCTTGTTTTGGGCATGTTAGTGGCCATTTGTATATAATGAGATGCAATCTTCTATTTCAGACCGTGGTGAGTTAAGCGGAGCTGGTGGGGCCTACTAGCTAACACGCACGAAGTGATTTCTGCTCTTGTACGACTTTTGTGTTTTGAGTAAGTATTCAAGCCATTCTTATGCGTTAGTTGCTTATGTTTTATGATTTGTATGAAAAGGGTACCTAGGCGAGGGTGTACTTTATCGCACTCGACCTAAACCCTAATTTGCTCACGTATTTGTACATGACATATGTATATGAACCATTTTGGAACTAAAACCCTCGAGCTTGTAGCTCAGGGTGACTTTTGGGTAATTTTGTGAGGTTTGTGAGTTTGAGGTCGATCTCAACACCTAGATGGACTATTCGAGCCGGTTAGGGCTTGGTCGAAGTCAGTGCAACCTAGTCTGAGGTCACCAAATTTGTGAATCCGGTTCACCGAGCATGTGAACCAAGTTTGTGAACTGAGCTTGTACAAGCTCAATTTCGTTCGCTTGAGCAAGTTTGTGAGGTGACTGGCCAGTGAGGGTGATAAGGTGTTAGGTGGGAGTACAAGTAGAGTTCTACGGACCTTGTTTATGATCGACAGAGTGTCGGCAGGAGGTCACGCATGGCGAACGACTTGGCTTTGGAGCCAACCTGTATCCTTCCTTTTTATTGTTACTTTTGCACTTGACTTGACACTTTTGTGAAATAGTTGTTTATCTAACTGTGAAATTTATGATTTTACCCCTGTTTACTTACTAAGCATATAGCTTACTCCGTTTCCTTTGTTTTCCTTAGCAGGGGACGACACGGGGAACGCCTGGGCACATTCACCAGTATAGTTAGGTCTGCTTGTAATAGTTGGACAATTAAGATGTATATTTTTGTTTTGGTGGTTTGTATAAGGACCCTCCTGAGGGTCTACTTCCTGCTGGTTGTTATCACACTGTAGTATAGTGGTTTGACCAGATACTTTTGAAGATGTAAATAGAACTTTTGGCGGTTGTATATATTATAAATAGTACTCTTTGGTTTATTATAGTTTTATTAGTTTTGTGTTTCGAGTCCTGGTACGAGCTAGGCAGGCATCCCGCCGATACCCTAGGGCGAGAAGCGGGGGCGTCACAGGTGGTATTAGAGTGCCTAGGTTAGAGGACTTGGACAAGTGGAACATATGTGATTGGCACTAGGCATATTTGATTGTTTTAACATGAATGATATATTGTAAGCTGAAATGCCGGTTAACTAATGAATTAATATTTGTAGGTATGGATCTGGGTAGTTCTAGTGGCGTGAACATGATCTCCACCAGACATACGTAACGTTTTAGCTAGTACGCGGAAGTGCATACCATGATTCTTCTGTCTATCAATAACCGCATGCATTGCGCGGTGGATGTGAAGAAGTAGGCCATTATCTCGGCAATAATGGGCCAAGCTAGTATTTGCAGTAAATCCCCCTGTTAAGTAATCATGCATTACGATAGGAACTCCTAATTCTCTAGCAAATACAGCTCTTTTGATCATTTCTTCGCATGTACCTGCAGTAGCATTCAAGTAATGCCCTTTGATTTCACCTGTTTCTGCCTGTGCTTTATAAAGCGCTTCAGCACAAAAGCAGGAACGATCTCTCCAACGCATAAATGGTTGGGAGTTCATGTTTTCATCGTCTTTGGTAAAATCAAGTCCCCCGCGAAGACATTCATAAACAGCTCTACCATAGTTTTTAGCAGATAAACCTAATTTAGGTTTAATAGTACATCCCAACAGGGGACGACCATACTTGTTCAATTTATCTCTCTCAACTTGGATGCCATGAGGCGGCCCTTGGAAGGTTTTAATATAAGCAGGGGGGACTCGCAAATCTTCCAGACGTAGAGCGCGCAGGGCTTTGAACCCAAATACATTACCTACAATGGAAGTAAACATGTTAGTAACAGAACCTTCTTCAAAAAGGTCTAAGGGGTAAGCTACATAAGCAATATATTGATCTTCTTCCCCAGGAACTGGCTCGATGTGATAGCATCGCCCTTTGTAACGATCAAGGCTGGTAAGCCCATCGGTCCACACAGTTGTCCATGTACCAGTAGAAGATTCGGCAGCTACCGCGGCCCCCGCTTCTTCAGGTGGAACTCCCGGTTGAGGAGTTACTCGGAATGCTGCCAAGGTATCAGTATCTTTGGTTTCGTATTCAGGAGTATAATAAGTCAATTTGTACTCTTTAACACCAGCTTTGAATCCAACACTTGCTTTAGTCTCTGTTTGTGGTGACATAAATCCCTCCCTACAACTCATGAATTAAGAATTCTCACAACAGCAAGGTCTACTCGACACGAATTAGCTGTTAATGAAACTTTTCACAAGAATCTTTCACAAAATTCCCAACTAATACTAATATTATCAACTAATCAGAATGTTTGATTATTAGACCAGACCATGCGATTTGCCAAATACATCATTATTGTATACTCTTTCATATATATAGCGCAACCCAAATTTTCTTTTTTACCCCCTTTGGAATCAAAATAACTAACTAATAAGAAATTCCCCTTGACAGCGCTATATGTTGTATATGTAAATCCTAGATGTGAAAATGTACAGAATTCGTGATATAGGTATAAAAAATGAAAAAATGAAAAAAAAGGCTCGGCGTAAATCGATATGCTGAAATCAAAAAGAAATCCAATGGGATAGAAATAATGAATCGTAATGTAAATAGAGTTCAGGTTCGAATTCCATAGCGAATTCCATAGAATGGATAATAGAGATGGGATTATCTATAATGATAGATAAATGAAAGACCTTCTCAACATTCCTATTCATCCACTTGAAATTCTAAAAATAAAATAGATTGATTGAATTTGAAAATTCATTGTTTGAATAAAGAAACAATTGAGTTGGATTCAATTGAATGGTACCAACCAAATGGAGAGCTTATTCCCAATTCTTATTGAATAAATTGAATTAACCGATCGACGCGCTATTGGATATTTGTTTTGAATTCGATAATTTAATTTTCACAAAAAATTTGACATATTTTCTTTATTAATTAATATGAAAATAAATCCTACTACTTCTGGTTCTGGGGTTTCCACGCTTGAAAAAAAAACATGCGGCGTATTGTCCAAATCATCGGCCCGGTACTAGATGTAGCCTTTCCGGCGGGCAAGATGCCGAATATTTATAACGCCCTAGTAGTTAAAGGTCGAGATACTGTTGGTCAATCAATTAATGTAACTTGTGAGGTACAGCAATTATTAGGAAATAATCGCGTTAGAGCTGTAGCTATGAGTGCTACAGATGGTCTAACGAGAGGAATGGAAGTGATTGACACGGGAGCTCCTCTAAGTGTTCCGGTAGGAGGAGCAACTCTGGGACGAATTTTCAACGTGCTTGGAGAACCCGTTGATAATTTAGGTGCTGTAGATACTCGTACAACATCTCCTATTCATAGATCTGCGCCCGCCTTTATACAGTTAGATACAAAATTATCTATTTTTGAAACGGGAATTAAAGTAGTAGATCTTTTAGCCCCTTTATCGCCGTGGAGGAAAAATAGGACTCTTCGGGGGAGCTGGAGTAGGTAAAACAGTACTCATTATGGAATTGATTAACAATATTGCCAAAGCCCATGGGGGCGTATCCGTATTTGGTGGAGTGGGTGAACGTACTCGTGAAGGAAATTATCTTTACATGGAAATGAAAGAATCTGGAGTGATTAATAAAGAAAATATTGCAGAATCAAAAGTGGCTCTAGTTTACGGTCAGATGAATGAACCGCCGGGAGCTCGTATGAGAGTTGGTTTGACTGCCCTAACTATGGCGGAATATTTCCGATATGTTAATGAACAAGACGTACTTCTATTTATCGACAATATTTTCCGTTTCGTCCAAGCAGGATCCGAAGTCTCGGCCTTATTGGGTAGAATGCCTTCCGCTGTGGGCTACCAACCCACCCTGAGTACCGAAATGGGTTCTTTACAAGAAAGAATTACGTCTACCAAAGAGGGATCTATAACTTCTATTCAAGCAGTTTATGTACCTGCAGACGATTTAACCGACCCCGCCCCTGCTACGACATTTGCACATTTAGATGCTACTACCGTACTATCAAGAGGATTAGCTGCCAAAGGTATCTATCCCGCAGTAGATCCTTTAGATTCAACATCAACCATGCTTCAACCTCGGATTGTTGGTGAGGAACATTATGAAACTGCGCAAAGGGTTAAGCAAACTTTACAACGTTATAAAGAACTCCAGGATATTATAGCTATCCTCG
Organism: Coffea arabica; assembly: GCF_036785885.1. Classification (NCBI taxonomy): domain Eukaryota; kingdom Viridiplantae; phylum Streptophyta; class Magnoliopsida; order Gentianales; family Rubiaceae; genus Coffea; species Coffea arabica. The sequence continues at coordinate 24,603,344 of NC_092314.1, forward strand.
GGTTAGATGAATTATCCGAAGAGGATCGTTTAACCGTAGCACGAGCACGAAAAATTGAGCGTTTCTTATCACAACCCTTTTTCGTAGCAGAAGTATTTACCGGTTCTCCAGGAAAATATGTTGGTCTAGCAGAAACAATTAGAGGATTTCAATTGATCCTTTCTGGAGAATTAGATAGTCTTCCTGAACAGGCTTTTTATTTGGTAGGTAATATCGATGAAGCTACCGCGAAGGCTATGAACTTAGAAATGGAGAACAAGTTTGTGAGGTGACTAGCCAGTGAGGGTGATAAGGTGTTAGGTGGGAGTACAAGTAGAGTTCTACGGACCTTGTTTATGATCGACAGAGTGTCGGCAGGAGGTCACGCATGGCGAACGACTTGGCTTTGGAGCCAACCTGTATCCTTCCTTTTTATTGTTACTTTTGCACTTGACTTGACACTTTTGTGAAAAGTCGTTTATCTAACTGTGAAATTTATGATTTTACCCCTGTTTACTTACTAAGCATATAGCTTACTCCGTTTCCTTTGTTTTCCTTAGCAGGGGACGACACGGGGAACGCCTGGGCACATTCACCAGTATAGTTAGGTCTGCTTGTAATAGTTGGACAATTAAGATGTATATTTTTGTTTTGGTGGTTTGTATAAGGACCCTCCTGAGGGTCTACTTCCTGCTGGTTGTTATCACACTGTAGTATAGTGGTTTGACCAGATACTTTTGAAGATGTAAATAGAACTTTTGGCGGTTGTATATATTATAAATAGTACTCTTTGGTTTATTATAGTTTTATTAGCTTTGTGTTTCGAGTCCTGGTACGAGCTAGGCAGGCATCCCGCCGATACCCTAGGGCTCGCCCTTGGGAGAAGAGGGGGCGTCACAGTATCTCTAAAGGCTGCAACAACCCAGAAGGTTTTTGGTGTTCAGCCTTAACCTGCTGGCACACGAGACAGGTTTGTACATATTGAGCTATATCGCTCTTCATTCTATCCCACTAGTACAACTGTCGTAGGTCCTGATACATCTTATTACTACCCGGATGGATTGTATATTTGGATCGATGAGCTTCCTCCAGAACTTCTCGTTTCAATTTTTCATCATTAGGCACCACTATTCGATTCCTAAACCTCAATATCCCCTTAGGACTCAGATTGAAATCAGAAATTTCCCATTTCTTCACCTTTTTCACCAATTTCTGAACCATTAGATCCTCAGTTTGAGCCTCTTTGATTCGACCCAATAGACTGGATGTCACACAGATATTTCCAAAGGTTAACTTTTTATGTTCCAATCTAGGATTCCACTCACCAACGATTCCTAACATTTTCCATTCTTTGACCATTAATCCAGACATTTGAGCCTTCCGACTTAGGGCATCAGCTACTACGTTAGCCTTACCCGGATGGTAATTAATAGTACAGGCATAGTCCTCCAAGAATTCTATCCACCGGCGTTGCCTCATATTCAACTCCTTTTGGGAAAATAGGTACTTAAGTTCTTATGATCGGAATAAAGCTCAAAGGTTACCCCATACAGGTAGTGTCTCCACTTTTTTAGAGCAAAGACAACTGCAGCCAGCTCTAAGTCATGAGTGGGATAATTTTGCTCGTGGGTTTTCAATTTCTTAGAAGCACAGGCTATCACATCCTGGTTTTGCATCAATACACACCTCAAGCCTTTCCTCGAGGCATCGGTATAAATAGTGAAACTATCCTTACCGTTAGGCAAGGCCAGAATAGGGCCTATGGTCAACCTTCGCTTCAACTCCTGGAAACTATCCTCACACTTATCACTCCATAGAAACCAACCACCTTTCTTTATCAGATCAGTTAAAGGACTGGCAAGTTTTGAGAAATCTTTGATAAATTGACGGTAATAACCTACCAACCCTAGAAAACTCCGGATGTCAGTGGGATTATTAGGTCTTTTCCACTCAGTTACTGCTTCCACCTTCGCTGGGTCTACGGCCAATCCCTCTTTCGAGATCACATACCCCAAGAAAGAAACTTTCTCTAGCCAAAACTCACATTTATTAAATTTGGCATACTGTAGACACCAAATTTTGAATTCATTGGTATGCTTTGTTTTAGTGATAATTCTTATCGATTGATTTGTGTTTAGATGGTTTGCATTTTAGTTCATTATTGTTTGTGTTATTTTATTTTAGTTTTATTCACTTTTTAGTTTTTAGTTGTTTTTGTAGTTTTTATTTTGTAAGTTTTAGCGTAGAATTTTTAGAAAAAAAGAAAAAAAGTGAAAAATAAAAAAGGAGAAAAAGAGGAAAAGAAAAAAAATGGTTTAATGCATATTGGCTTATCTTTGGAAAAAAAATGAAAAAAGTTTGAAAATTAAAAAAAAAAAAAGAGCTTTTTAGTGTTATTTACTTCTTGATACATTTTAATTATTTTTATTTTTCAAAGAAAAGAAAAGCGTTCAAAAAAAAAAAGAGAAATATATATATGTTTAGTCGTTTTAGATGTGGTTTCTTTAAAAGTTTAAAATTGGAAAAATGAAAAAAAAAGAGAAAAGTGCCGAAAATGGAAAAGGAAAATCGATGAAAATGGAAGTTGTAATTTGTGGTTTTTAGTTCATTTATTTTCCATTCAATGTTAATTAAATTGTTTTGTTATTTGTTCTCATTATTATTATCAATTTCTGTTTTAATTTAAAAAAAAAAAAACATTTTCCAGTCGCGGCAAGCTGCAAGCGCAGCTTGCACAGAAGGGCCTGAGGGGTTTCGGCTGCAAATGGTTGAAAAGGGTAGCTAGGTTTCTAGGTTTTCTAACCTATAAAAAGCCACGGAAAAGGGCAGCCGCAGGGGAGAGAGAGAAAAGGGGAGAGTGACGGGATAGAGAAGAAAAGAAAAACAAACAAGCTGAAGGAGGGAGCTTCTGGGGTTTTGGAAAAGACAAGCACCGAGGAGAGGTTTTGGGGAGGCATCAGGCTAACAAAAACAGAAAGGAACCAAGAGAGGGGACGGCTAGAATCCTTAAAGGAAAGAGATTTTGGTGAGTGGTGAGTAAGGGGGGAGACCGAAAGAGAAAGAGGGTAGCGATTGATTAAGGAAAAACCAGAAAAGGCTGAGGGGAGGAATCATCGTGAAAGAAAGGCTGAGGCAAAAACTAAGAGAGCTGAGAGTAAGGCTGAGAGATTCTAAGCAAAAGAAAAGGAAAAGTAGCGCATCAAAGAGAAATCCATCGCCTTCATAGTCGGTTTTCATCATCGGGGAAAGGCACGGCTGTCCGCTGAAGATCTTTCAAAGCTGCCTTTTTTTTTGCTGTTCAGCCATTTTCCTTTTACTAGCTTCACAAGTGGGGAAGGTATAATTTTCTTTTATCTTTTTTCGCCTCTCCTTATGTGATCCTACGTGCTCCTACGTGTTATGTGAATGTTGCATGTCTAAATTCGCTTTCTTTTCTTTAGTGCCTTTATTTCATTTACTCTTGTTTTTTTTGTTAATTTATTCTTTTATGGGGTATGTGTACACCTCTTGGCTTGTAATAGATAGGACTTGGAGAGCACTTGATGGAGACTATTGAAGACGTGTGCCTAGCTAGCAAATGTAATAGTTAGGGCTCTAATTGCCTTATGTGTCTTGCATGCTTATTTGCTACGTGTTAATTTGCTTTGTTAGGGCCTTGCATCTAGTCGAGCATGCTAAATGTTATGTGCTATGTGTTTACGAGTATTTAGTATGTCTACTTGCTTTCCATAGTGTGGATGAATGGAATGGATAGATGTACGTTTCCACTAGTCCAACGCTAGTCGGAATTCATAGAATGGGCTAGTCCAACGCTAGACCCTTAGGGATTTTCCCTCGTTAGTACATCATTTGCTTGCTCACCACATATCACGCATTTTTCTTAGTTTATCATTTGGTATGTTCCTCAAACCCCTTCCCCTTCACTTTAGGACTTGCACCTCATGCTAGTTAGGGTTCATTTGCGTGAAAATCCCCTCTTGATAAGGGAAACGAGCGAGTGTGGCTACTCGATAGCCTTAGCACGCTAGTTTTACCTTCTAATCCGAGGGAAAATCAAAGTCGAAAAATTAGGTGTCATCCCCGTACCCAATTTGTTGCATTCCCTTAGGAACATACTTTCATTTTTTCTCACTTCCATGCTCTTTTAATTACCTTTTTTTTTTCCACATTTCTCAATCCATATTTTTCACTATGTTTTACTCATCTTACTCCACAAGTAGAATTCAAATTTCACATATATATATTTATAATCCTATCTTCATTCATTTACACCCACTAATACTTTGATTTTTCATCCAAATTCACACGTGCACTTTCTTTACACACTCACACACTAATACTTTGATTTTTCATCCAAATTCACACGTGAACCTTCTTTACACATGCACACACAAACACTTTGTTTTTTACACCATTTCATACATGAATCTTTTCATACACTTGCACACTTGCACTTGAGTCACCATTTGCATCAATCGACCTCTATGAGGTTTCCTTTTATTGGCCGCCACAATTCATGTGGTCTGGGACCAAAAACCTCACGAGAGACATCGTAGAATTTAGGATTGCATTTTTTCGTTTTTGCATTCATATAGGCATAATCCAACATGCAATACATACCCTGGGTAGAAAGTCAGGAAAGTTAGGGTTAAGTCACGCAACTAGCCTTGGCTAGGTCAAAGGGGTGCCTTGGAGTCTATCCTTGCCTTCCCCTTTGTCAAACGTGACTCCCGAACCTTTTTTCTTTGTTTTACGTAGACTAGGAGTCGTTTTAAAAAAGGGTTTATTACTACTTGACTTTAAAACTCATTTTTAGGTGACTTGGTACACCTTAAATCATTACCAAGTGGCGACTCCAAACTTTTCATTTCAAAACCCTTTTTAAAAAAACTATTTTTTGCGTCAAATCGTCGCTTTCCAAGTCCCATTGACACCCATGTCTTTTCAACTCACAAAAATCATTTTCCAATCACAATTGAATCAAAAACATCTTTCTCAAACCATTTATTTTTCTTATCAAAAAATGGGGCGCGACAGTTGGCGACTCCACTGGGGACCTTCCTAAGTGGGTCCAAGCATTTTGACTTAACCATTTGTTTCTTTTTTTCTACCCTTTCTATGCATGGCATGTGGATATTAGGATTGCATTTTTCATTTTAGGACCTTTTGTCTTATGTACGTAATCAAAACCATTCCCTCGACTCACGAATGTATGTTTGAATGAATGTTTACTTGTTATCTCGCGCTTGCATTGCATTTTTGGGAGGTATGGGTCACCCTAGAGCCTCGCGTTGGTTCTTGACCCTTCCCCTCCAAACGAGCACTAGCATACCAGCATACGCTTTACTTCTTTTATCCCTTTTATTTTTCTTTAGTGGCTTGTCACGCCACTCCACCCTGTTAGGATTTTAGGCGACCACTTGGACATGTGATCGTATCACGACGTGTGCGTAGCATGATCCGAGTCGGTCACTCGATCTTCCGCTTTAAACTTTAGGTTGATGACCTATTAGTTTTTAGTCGAAGGTTGAGAATTTTTTTTAGATTCGCCCAGACGGGTAGCCGTAACACGACGTGTGCGTAGCAACGTCTGGGGAATCGCTCGAGCCACCGACAAGGAACCTTGGGAGTGATGACCCTTGGTTTCCAAGTCTGAAGGCTCGGGGACCTGAGCTTATCGAGTCTAGATGCATTAGTGAACCCTAACCTCATGCATCCATTTTAGCTTGCCTAGGGTAGAGTCAGCCATACCCTATTAGGGACACTATTCACGAGGGGAGGGGTCCAACCCCTTTCTTCTTTTTATTGCTTTATTTCCTTGTGTTGATTTTGTTGCTACAATGTGTTATGTGTATTTATCGGACTGAGCTAACTTTTCCTGGTTTTGTGTCCCAATTGCATTCACAAACCCTAGCAAATAAGAGGTCTGGCATGACTTTTTTTAGAAACCTACCCTTATAGATAGGCTATTGCACATGTGAAAATTGTGATATATCTTGTTCATAAATTAATGTCATACCATTTTAGGTTTACCCTGGCAAACAAAGGGCTCCTTAGGTCACGTCTCATTTCAAATTGCATTTTTTTCCTGCTTTGATAAGAATGGCATCATGCATAAGCCTTAGAAAGGGAATGCCACTTAGGGAATCCCACATTAGGGACAAGCCAACCTAATTCCCATGGGTATTTAACCCAATTTTTGGGATTTGCACGTTTAAATTTCTGTTAACCAGAGAAATGGGACCTGTAGGTAAGGTATTTGACTCCGGTTTTGGTTTCTAGATGGAAAGCCCTCGCCGAGTGCAACAGATGTTAGTAGTGCCGCCGGAGGTACAAAGATGGCCCACATTACTCTCACCCAATGAGGTTAACCAAATAGCCGATCGATTAGGACACATTGGGGATTTCAAGGACATTAAGTCCGATGGATATTTGGTAGAAGCTTTGGTGCATCTATGGGATCCCACTTGTTCTGCTTTTAGAGTTGGAAAAAGGGAGATGACCATAACGATTGAGGAAGTCGCCGGATTTCTCAATTTGCCGATTCAAGGAACTGCCGTGGTATTGCCGCTAGTATCAAACAAAGCTGAATTTTGCCGTTTCACTGGGTTAAAGGAATCAGTACTACAAAGGGCAGACCAAAATATAGAGGTGAAGTTCTTATTTGATCGATTTGCGCTAAGAGATGGTTTTGAGAGGCATCGAGGGGACTTCTCGTTTACTTCCAAGGAAGCGTGGGATCGAAAGAAAGTCTGGGTATACGGTTTAGTCATGACGGGAACCTGCTTTTTTCCTAGGAAAGACAAAAAGATAGCCTTCAAGCTCACTAGAATCCTGTATGACTTGTTTCTCGGAATTAATGATAGGCCGTGTTCCATTATTCCTACCATTTTGGCCGACATCTTCATAGCCTGTACTACCTGTCAGAAAGGGAAAAAGTTATTTTGTGGTTCAAATTTGATCTTACATATATGGGGAATGGAGCATTTCATGAGGCGACCGGCTATTTCATCGAGTCTACCAATGTTCGCATACAACTGGATAACCACGCATCACAAGAGGATTAACAGAGACAGTTTGCCGCGTAATGCAACTGAGTTTGTGGATTTCTTGAAGAACGTGACCGATCAAAATATTAGATGGGTGTTGGATTGGACCGATTGTACTAAACCTGTTCTTCGCATTCAGGCATCCGAATTCATTCTCCTACTAGGTACTCAAGGGATTACCGCGTACGCCCCAAAAAGGTTTCTCAGACAATTAGGGCGTACCCAAGAAATACCACCCGTGTTTGACATGAGCGAAGTCACCATTATTTTTAACTGGGGAATGTGCCCAAATCAAATCCCTATGAAAGATCGGATTATTGACGCCTGGGTGACGCTATCTGATGACGTGAGTTTTAGATACATCCCGGAGCTCAAGCAGAAGGGTTTGACGACTTCACAATACGAAGACTGGGTAGGAGGATCCGTTGCGCAAGAAATTCAAGATGAGCCATCTGAGGAGGTGAAAAAGTTGAAAGCCATTATCGAAGCAAAGGATAAGGAAATTCTGCAGTTAAGTAAGTCTGTCGAAGCATACAAAGAGATGGCGGGGCAAAGCAAGCAATTGTATGAAAATGAACGAGGAAGGCGTCAAGAGCTGAAACGGAAATGTGCAGAATTATATGACCAAACTGAATGTGTTAGAATTCCATATGCTAGGGAAACAAAGGACTCTGTATTAGATAGGTTCAGAAGTTTTGGCAATCTTGTACGGAATCGTCTTCGTGACATGATGTAAATATTGGCAAGTTTATCAATGAAAATGATTTTTCTTTTGCTCTCATTTTGGATTATTGTCAAAAACAGGTTTGTATTACGGGTCCCACTTCGAAGGTGTTGCATCATGCTAGGCCTACCCTTGGCACAAAAAGGGCCCCCCAAATAGGACACGCATCCGAATTGTTTGAATAATTACTAACTCATGTCTTTTTCCTTTTTCTCTTTTTTGAATAAATTGCAGAAATTCAGTAATCATTGGTTTTATCTAAAGAAGTCTTTTGCATTCTCAAGTAAATTTTCAAAATAGCTTTTCGGAAAAACCCCATTATTACGCGATCCCGAAGTAGAGCCCAAAGGAATCGTGTAGACATGAGTACTCAACCAGAATCATCCGATAAGGCCGTTGCAACTACCCAACCAGAAGTTGCAAGTCCTGGGGTTCAGTTGACAGAGTTACTCACAAAATTTGGGGAAATGGCATCGGAAATGGCCGCTCAGAAGAGGTTGATTGACGAGCTTGTTAGTAGCGGAGTGCAACCTGAGCCTGTACCCGCTACACAACCACAATCCGAACCATTTGTTATTCCTCCATTTCAAACCACGTTTGAGGGAACTTTTAACCCGCAATATGCTTTTACCCAAAATCCTCCTTTCTACCCTCCTTATGGTCAAGGATTTCAGTCTCAAAGCGACCCAAACATGCATTTGAACCCACCAGTTTTTTATCAGCCTACCGCAGAGCCCGTGATACCGGAGCACACTTTCCAAAATAAGCCTGAAATGGGGGAATCTTCTGCTCCAATTGATATGAAGTTGCTCAAACGTCTAGATCGTTTCGATGAATTTATAAGGAAGAGCCAGGGGTTGAATAGGCAGGGAGTCCTGGATTATGATGAATTGTGCCTTTTTCCGAACGTGCAGTTGCCTGAGGGGTTCAAAACCCCTAAATTTAACAAATATGATGGGACGGGTAATTCCAAGACACATCTCCGACTATTTGCCAACAAATTGGGAAAGCCCGTGGACGATGAGAATTTGCCTTTAAGATTGTTCCCCGAGAGTCTGGAAGGGGATGCGCTTGACTGGTATTCCAACCTGAAACTTGAAGACGTGAAAACCTGGATTGATTTGTCTAATGCATTTGTGAGACAGTACGAGTACAACTGCGAGTTGGCTCCCACCCGAACTACGTTAGAAGGAACGAAAAGGAAGCCTTCCGAGGACCATAAGACTTATGCCAAGAGATGGAGAAAAGTAGCTGCAAAGGTCGAGCCACCAATGACCGAGGATGAAATCATACGTACTTTCATAAAAGCTCATGATCCGCCGTACTTCGAAGAGATTTTTCGTATGACCGGATGTTCGTTTGCTGCAATTGTAAATAAACTTGAGGAGTTTGATGACTTTGTGAGAGTTGGGAAGATTGTCAATGTCTCCGCCCTCAAATCTCAGTTGGATGCTTTACAAGGGCAAGGAAGCAATGCGAAAAAGCCGCCGTTCAAAAAGAAGGAGGGGGACGCAACCTTTATTTGGAACCAAAACCCTTCGCCTAGACCCCGATATCAACACAATCCAACTTACCAACCACCTTATCATTACTATTCGAACCCGTACCCTGTATATACTACCAACATCCACCACCCTCGACCTCGCCCAAGCTATCCAAACCCACCTTCAGCCCCTTTTCAAATTTCTCAACCAAATCCACCCCAAAACCGACCACGCCCTCCATATAACCCAAGATTTCCGCCTCTAAATAGACCTGTTTACAACCATCCTCAACCTTCTGAACCTTACAACCGACCCCCTAGCCGTACATTTACCAATTTAGGTAGGCCTTTAGACCAATTATATGACCAGTTAAAGGCCGCCGGGAAAATTGGTACAGTACCCCCTCCTGCCTACCCATATGGCATGCCCGCGTGGTATAATCCACAAGCTGTCTGTGCTTATCATTCTGGGGCCCCCGGACATGCCACCTTTGATTGCAAGGCGCTTAAGCATAAAATTCAAGATATGGTTGAAGCCGGGGAGATTGTAATCCGGAAAAGGGAGGCGCCAGGGCCGAACGTAAATAGGAACCCTTTACCGGAACATGCTAATATCATTGGGGTTATTCTGGATGATGCGGAGTATGTGGAACCAGCCAGAGAATTGGCAAGGGAAGCTGAAGTGTTTGGGGTCACATACCAACGTGCTGCCCAAATTTTCGCCCGAGGGCTAGGTTTCTATTTGAACTTGTATACTTTTGTTTGGCCAATACCATGACCGGTTTTCCATTTTAAAACATGATTTTTCATCCTTGGGTTCAAACAACCCTCTTCTTACTTGAAAGTCATCTTTACACGTTTTACTCCTAATTAGTCGGGTTTCTTTGTTTCCCTTAAATGTTTTGCTCGATAAACTATAATAATGTTCTCTTGTTCAACCTTAGGTTTCATTGGTGATTAAGGGTAATATCCGGAAGGATATTTTGCACGATATTTTGCATTTCTAGGTGAGTGTTCCTTATTTGATTCTATGGCTTGTTGTTATCATTTGCTAATGTGTTAAGTGCTTTTAATGATTTCCAAAACGAGCTTTCTAGGCGAGTGTGTACTTTATCGCACTCGACCTAAATAACTGTGCAATTTTCAAGGATTTAATGATTGAAATGTTACTTGCGCATGAATGTAAGCCTTTTGGGCTGAACTGGCCATTGCCCCTTGTTACCGGTCGTCTCGAGCCAGAAGCGGACTCGGTCGGGCGATTAGGGATTTGGGTGAACGTTTGGTATACTCGAGTATTACCCTGTAGGTTGGTGGAGACTGGCCAACGGCCAGGACAGGGGTGAATGAATGAATGAATGAATGAACGAACGAACGAACGAGGGTTTATTGATAAACGAAAAATGCATTTTCAAATGATTGGAGGAACAAGGGGAAATGTCAGGAGAACGAATGAACGAAATAACGAATTGCTCCTTGTGAGCCGTATCCTTTTAATGAATGTGTTACTATCGCTTTCCATTGTAAATGTTTCTTGAATTATTGATACTCCATGTTTAATGTATTGGATTGATTATCTGATTATGTGTTCGGAACCTCACTGGGCTTTTAGCTCATTCCTTTAGTTTTGTTTTCCTTACAGGGGAAGGCGAGCGAGGACGTGAGCTTGAGATAGACTAGCCAATCTAGTTTTGTTTCTTTTGTTTCTTTTGTAGTGGTTCTCGCCTAGTGCTTGGCACGGGCTGGACGTATGAAGGATTGAGAACCCTTGTATATTTGATGTTTATATTCTCTTTTGGGTTGGCAATGTATATAAGTTCCGCTTTAAGTTTGGATCAATGCCCTATTTATTCTTGTGATTGATTTCAATTTTTAATTGAGGACTGTAGCGAATGACTGAGTCCCGGCGAGAGCTGGGCAGGCGGCCCGCCGAACCCTCTGGTACGCCTTAGGGGGAGGTGGGGTCGTTACACCAACCCTTTGTCATAGAACTGCCATTTGAAGAGGACGAGAAGCCCTTTATCTTGGATCTCACGCCAGCTGAGAGTGAGTCTTTGAAGCCGGTGGTTATTGAATTCCCGAAGCAGGAGCCTGTCCTGAGCCTGCAACAAGTACCATGGAACTATGATGAACCTGTCATACAGATTGGGGAAAAGATAATTGCAAAGGAAGAAGTGTCAGCGGTCACCAGATCGGGGAAAGTTGCAAGTCCATTTGAAGCTGCCATTCCGATTCAAGCAAATAACTCCGAGCCGCCCGTTAAACCAACAATCACTGAGAAAGAAGCCTTGGATTTCCTTAAGAGACTTCAGAGAAGTGAGTACAATGTAGTTGAAAAGCTGAGCAAGTCGCCTGCCCAGATATCCATGTTGGATCTACTCTTTTCTTCAGATATGCATAGGGATGCGCTGATCGAGGTGTTGACCAAAGCTCAAATCCCTAGGGACATCTCAGTTGATAATTTCTCACACGTGGTTGGGAACGTATTATTCACCAAACAAATCACTTTCTCTGACGAGGAATTGCCGGCGGAAGGCATTGGACATAACAAGGCCCTGTACATAGTTGTGAGGTGCAACGGAAAAATGCTGCCGAAGGTATTGATTGATAATGGATCCGCTCTTAATATATGTCCCTGGAGCACCTTGGAAAAGCTAGGATTGCATGACGTCAAGATAAGGCCTTCAGGGACCATAGTCCGAGGTTTTGATGGAGCGCAAAGAGAGCCAATAGGAGAAATTGATTTAGTAGTTGAAATGGGGCCCGCCCAGTTTCAAATAACCTGCCAAGTCATGCATTTTTCTAGTGTTTACAACGTTTTGCTTGGCAGGCCATGGATTCACAAGTCTGGGGCTGTGCCTTCTTCATTGCATCAATTGCTGAAGTTTGTAGTGAATGACAAGCTGATCACTATATTTGCCGAAAAGGATTGCCTTGTAATCACCGATTCTGGGACAAAAGAGGATGGAAGCCGCAATGTCACCATGACTCCTCATAGCACGGCTGATATCGTCTCTGTAAGTTGGATCACAAACGAGGAGCAAGTTCTACCAAAGGCCAGTGTTATGATGGCTAAGGAAATGATCCGAGGAGGTTATGAATTTGACAAGGGACTAGGATGAAATCTGCAAGGAGTTTTGAAGCCAGTGGAGATTATGGAGAAGAAAGATTCATTTGGCTTGGGTTTCCAACCAACCGCTAAGGATATCAGAGAAATGAAGGAACGTAAAAGAGCAGAGAAGGAAGGAAGGCAAAGGGCTCTTGACATTCCACCCCTGTATTATACTTTCCCACGACCAGCCGAGGTGATCATGTCAGAAATCAACCCAGTCGATGAAATTGAAGCAAGTTTGGCCCAATTGTTCGTTGGGGCAACATTTGAAGATAGTGTTCTAGGCGAAGTTGAATTTCCTGACATCCCCGAAGGATCAATTCCCAATTGGACAGCCGAGTCCCTGCCCGTTCGGAAGGAGTTTCGGTAAAATGAAAGGGGTTTATCATTCATGTGAATTCATGAAAATACCTTTGCATCTGTAAATAGCCAATGAAAACAATTTTCCTTTTTGACTAACGTTTGTAAATATTGTTAAGTTTTCATTTCCATTTGCTTTCAATCAAAGGTTTTATGAAAATGCACAAGTTGTTCTTGTCATTGTTGTGTTGTTTATTCGCTTGTTTATATTCATATTGCTTGATTCATTTGTTTGTTGTATGCTTATTTGCTTACTATCCCACATTCGTTAATTCTTTCAGATGGCCAAAAATAAAATTATTTGACCCTTTGGATATCACAGTTCTGGAATACGATAATGGCAATTTCTATATCACTCACGACTTGGAGGTCTGTGAATCCGAACTCCAAAGCGAGAGTGATAATGAGGAGGTATTCGATTCTTTTGCAAAGGACCTTGAACAATATGAGGAAAAACCAAAACCGAACCTGGAAGAAACAGAAAAGGTTAACATTGGCACTAAGGATGAAGTTAAGGAGGTGCAGATCAGTATTCACTTGAATGAAAGGCAGAAAAAGGAGATGCTTGAATTTTTGACTATGTTTCAAGATGTCTTTGCATGGTCCTATGATGATATGACTGGCATTTCAACTGACGTGGTAGTGCACAGGTTACCCACAGACCCTTCTTTTCCACCCGTAAAACAAAAACCCAGAAAATTCAAACCAGATATAAGCCTCAAAATAAAAGAGCAAATTGAAAAACAACTCAAAACCAACATTATCATTGTTTCCCACTACCCAATTTGGCTTTCAAATCCAGTCCCTATTCCAAAAAAGAGTGGAGAGGTGAGAGTTTGTGTTGACTATAGAGACCTTAATAAAGCCAGTCCTAAAGATGATTTTCCTCTACCAAATATTCACATTCTCTTAGACAATACTGCCGGGCATGAGATTGAAACCTTTTGCGATTGTTTTGCTGGTTACCACCAGATCTTGATGGCAGAAGAAGATAGGGAGAAAACTGCTTTTATCACCCCTTGGGGCACATTTTGCTACCGAGTGATGCCTTTCGGTTTAAAGAATGCCGGAGCAACATATCAGAGGACCATGACAACCCTATTTCATGATATGATCCACCGGGAGATGGAAGTCTACGTGGATGATATTATAATCAAGTCTAAAAGGGCAGAGGACCACTTGGTTGATCTGAAGAAATTATTCGAGAGGTTGCGGAAGTACAATTTAAAGCTAAATCCTGCGAAATGCGCCTTTGGAGCACCTGCGGGTAAGCTGTTGGGATTCATTGTTAGCAAGAAGGGCATAGAAATAGATCCGGCGAAAATCAAAGCAATTCGAGACATGCCAGTGCCAAAAACTCAGAAGGACTGAAAAGCTTTTTAGGGAAGATCAATTTTATCGGGAGGTTCATTGGCCAACTAACTGCCACATGCGAGCCGTTGTTCAAATTATTGAGGAAGAACGTGCCGTTGTATTGGAATGAGGAGTGCCAACAGGCTTTTGACAAGATTAAAGATTATTTGTTGCATCCACCAGTCTTAGTGCCACCCAAACCGGGCCGACCTTTGATTATGTATTTATCTGTACTCGATGGAGCAGTAGGGTGTGTTCTAGGTCAGCACGATGACTCTGGAAGGAAAGAACAAGCCATTTACTATCTAAGCAAGAAGTTCACGCAGTACGAGGCTAATTATTCATTCATTGAGAAAAGCTGCTGTGCATTGGCCTGGGCAGCCCAGAAGTTGAGACACTATCTGTTGAGCCATACCACGTATCTTATTTTCCGGTCTGATCCTTTGAAGTATCTTTTGGAGAAGCCGATGTTGACTGGGCGTTTGGCGAAATGGCAGATAATTCTCTCAGAATTCGATATTGTTTTCACTTCACAGAAAGCTGTCAAGGGGCAAGCTATAGCCGATCATTTGGCAGAAAATCCAAGGGATGATGATTATCAACCACTCCGTACTTATTTCCCTGACGAGAGGGTCCTATTTGTAGGCGCTGCAGATGATATAAGTGAACAAAGTCCTGAATGGAGGCTTTTCTTCGATGGAGCTTCGAATTCTCTCGGAGCTGGAATTGGAGCTGTTTTGGTGTCACCCGAAGGGAAGCACTACCCTGCCGCTGCCAAATTGCAATTCGCTTGCACGAATAACATGGCTGAATATGAAGCCTGCATTTTAGGTCTCAAAATGGCTTTAGAGATGGAAATCAAGGAGTTGATAGCTTTTAGTGATTCAGATTTGCTCGTGCACCAAACTTTGAAGCAATGGATAACCAAAGATTCGAAAATTCTACCCTACCATTGTAGTCTGCTCACTTTGGCCAAGCAGTTTCAAAATTTGGAGTTTAGACATCTCCCGAGAGCCAGGAATGCATTCGCCGATGCTTTGGCCACCTTGGCTTCCATGATCCAATATCCAGATGAATTGAAGATCGAACCAATCCAAATTCAACTTCAAAACAAGCCAGCCCACTGCTGGGTTGCAGACGAGTCCTCGGATACTATTCCTTGGTTTAATGATCTTAAAGAGTTTCTCAAAACTGGGTCCTACCCTCAGCATGCTGGTATAAAAGACAAGAGTTTTCTACGTAGAATGGCTTCAAAATTTTTCTTAAATGGAGAGGTGTTATACAAAAGAACCTCGGATTTGAACCTTTTAAGGTGCATTGATGAGGATGAAGCTCAATATATGATGAAAGAAGTGCATAGTGGCGTTTGTGGACCTCACATGAATGGCCATTTGCTAGCGAAGAAAATCATGAGAACCGGATACTTCTGGCTTACTATGGAGCATGATTGTATAGACTTTGTCCGGAGATGTATAAAATGTCAAATGCACGGTGACATTATACGCGCTCCACCCACTGAGTTGCATAGCATGACCGCCCCGTGGCCCTGTTCAATGTGGGGTATGGACGCGATTGGTACAATCGATCCTCCTGCTTCAAATGGACATCGATTTATATTGGTGGTGATCGAGTACTTTACCAAATGGGTTGAAGCGGAGTCATTCAAACATGTCACGAAGAAGGTGGTTGCCAATTTCTTGAGAGATCATATCATTTGTCGATTTGGAGTACCCGAAACACTTATCACAGACAATGCCAGGAATCTGAACAATGACATGGTAGATGGACTATGTGAGCAATTCAAAATCAAACACCGCAATTCTGCCATTTATAGGCCTCAGATGAATGGAGCTGTAGAAGCCGCAAACAAAAATTTGAAGAAGATTCTCCGCAAAATGACAAAAAAGCATCGCGATTGGTATGAAAAGTTACCTTATGCATTGATGGCGTACCGGACTTCTATTCGGACATCGACTGGGGCAACGCCATATTCACTTATGTATGGGATGGAAGCTGTATTGCCAGCTGAGGTTGAAATTCCGTCACTACGAATCCTTATGGAAGCTAAATTGGAGGAGGCCGATTGGATCAAGCAGCGCCATGAACAATTGACTTTGATAGATGAAAAGCGATTCAACGCCATCTGTCATGGTCAGTGCTATCAGAAACGTGTGGCCCGGGCTTATAACAAAAAGGTCCATCAGCGGACATTTGAAGAAGGTGATAAGGTACTGAAGCGGATTCTGTCAATGCAAGATGAAGCTAAAGGCAAATTTGCTCGAAATTGGCAAGGGCCGTTCATTGTCCAAAAGGTATTACCTGGCGGAGCGCTCATCTTGGCGGAAATGGATGGACGGGCATTCCCTCAACCCATCAACTCAGATATGTGCAAAAAAATTTTCATTTGATCATGCAAATTTTCTTTAAGAAATTCATGCAAATGGCGAAATGCAAGTCAGGCCATCTTCTTTTACACTAAAAACATTTTATCTCTACTTGTCCCCTTTGAGCCATCAGAATTGACAAATTTCGTTTGATAACCCTTGAGAATTGCAAACCCCATACTGGGGCAAATTTATTTCGAAAGAAAAAAGAAAGAAGAGAAAAAAGAGAGAACCCTTACACTGGGGCAAATTTAGTTTTCAAAGAAAAATGCAAAAGTGAGGAAAATGCAAAGAGAGAAAAGCTAATCAAAATGAGGCAAATTTTCCTCAGTTTTGGAGTTGTTTCCAAATAGTGCAATCTCAAGTTATTTCACCCCTCGTATCAAATCTGCTTTCAAGCTTCAACTTTTTTCAAAGCACCCCACCGGACCTCATTACAAAGCCCAAAGTCCTGGCTTTCGTCACTTGCGGCATTTCTATTAGAAAATTTGTTAATCAGCTGGTAGGTGATGTCTCTAATGTCTTCACCTAATCTTACAAGGGAAGTACGTTTTACTGATGCCAGAAATCTTTAACTCATATTGCTGAGTCAATCATGGTCGAGACATTTCATTGTTCTTTAGGCGAAAACCCGAAGGGGCGCCTCGAAAAAAGGAAAAAAAGAAAGAGAGAAAAAAAAAGAAGAGAAAAAGAAAAGAAAAGAACAAAAACAAAAGGGTGGGGAAAACCTTGGTGAAAACCCGAAAGGGCGCCAAGGTAGGTTTTTCTCAGCAGAAGAGCTCGTGAAGGAACAGCTGGTGACCTGGTTCATTTGGGGTTTTCCTCATATTTGTGATACTTCTGCCAGTATCGGATTCCGAAGAGGAAATATCCGAAGTCTCGAATATGATATTCGTTGGCTAAACTTGTATTGTTCTTTACAAATATTCTTTTGCAAAAAATGTATCTTTATAAAACTCTTAGTTGTTCTCAATTATTTGTGTATGACTGCTTATGATTGTCTATATTCTTTTGCATGCTCATCTTTGCCTGACATAGGAAATCATCTTGCATATACATTGATTTTTATGTGATAAATTTTCACGCATCATTCTCTCACCATTGAATTCAAATGAATGATAAACCCTAAATTTTGTGCAAAGATAAGGGATTCAATCATCAGCTACAGTGAGTAACATGCAACAAAGCTGCCACCTAGATTGGGTGAAGTGTTAAATCCGTATTTTATCAGTCTCAAAAATTGAAAGATTTCAAGTTAGATCAAGCCAAACGTCGCAGAGCAGAAGTAAAAGCATCACAAGACTCATGTTTACACGATTCTCAAGGCAAACCGGATCAAATAATGGTGGCAAGTCCATTATTTCTTCTTTTCTTGCAGGAATGTTGCATTTACAAACAAAAGCAGGCGCTCTCTTTTTGGCACTTAAATCAATGACAGGCAAAGCTTCCCAGTAAGCAAGGATCGATGTTATTTGTAAAACTCGATCATAAGAAACAACATCAGCTCTCGCTTCAATCACAAAGATCCAAATTTCCCTCTTGGTGCAAAAGTTGAACTATTCTCAGGTAAAAAACCTCAATTAATTGTTTAAACTTTCCCAGTGAAGTCCCTTTTTAAATTCCTGTTCGGGTCAGTCCCGTTTAAATTCCTGTTCGGGTCAGTCCCGTTTAAATTCTGTTCGGGTCAGTCCCGTTTAAATTCCTGTTCGGGTCAGTCCCGTTTAAATTTTGTTCGGGTCAGTCCCGTTTAATTTTCTGTTGAGGTCAGTCGCATTTTTAGAATTCCAGTTCGTTGAGATCATTTTGCTGCCAAGCAACACAGGTAAGTGTTTTGGTGTCTACTTCTTTGTCTCAAGTTTTTTCAAAACTCAGACAAAGAGTGGCAAACTGTAGACACCAAATTTTGAATTAATTGGTATGCTTTGTTTTAGTGATAATTCTTATCGGTTGATTTGTGTTTAGATGGTTTGCATTTTAGTTCATTATTGTTTGTGTTATTTTATTTTAGTTTTATTCACTTTTTAGTTTTTAGTTGTTTTTGTAGTTTTTATTTTGTAAGTTTTAGCGTAGAATTTTTAGAAAAAAAAGAAAAAAAGTGAAAAATAAAAAAGGAGAAAAAGAGGAAAAGAAAAAAAAATGGTTTAATGCATATTGGCTTATCTTTGGAAAAAAAATGAAAAAAGTTTGAAAATTAAAAAAAAAAAAGAGCTTTTTAGTGTTATTTACTTCTTGATACATTTTAATTATTTTTATTTTTCAAAGAAAAGAAAAGCGTTCAAAAAAAAAAAGAGAAATATATATATGTTTAGTCGTTTTAGATGTGGTTTCTTTAAAAGTTTAAAATTGGAAAAATGAAAAAAAAGAGAAAAGTGCCGAAAATGGAAAAGGAAAATCGATGAAAATGGAAGTTGTAATTTGTGGTTTTTAGTTCATTTATTTTCCATTCAATGTTAATTAAATTGTTTTGTTATTTGTTCTTATTATTATTATCAATTTCTGTTTTAATTAGAAAAAAAAAAAACAGTTTCCAGTCGCTTGCAGCTTGCACAGAAGGGCCTGAGGGGTTTCGGCTGCAAATGGTTGAAAAGGGTAGCTAGGTTTCTAGGTTTTCTAACCTATAAAAAGCCACGGAAAAGGGCAGCCGCAGGGGAGAGAGAGAAAAGGGGAGAGTGACGGGATAGAGAAGAAAAGAAAAACAAACAAACTGAAGGAGGGAGCTTCTGGGGTTTTGGAAAAGACAAGCACCGAGGAGAGGTTTTGGGGAGGCATCAGGCTAACAAAAACAGAAAGGAACCAAGAGAGGGGACGGCTAGAATCCTTAAAGGAAAGAGATTTTGGTGAGTGGTGAGTAAGGGGGGAGACCGAAAGAGAAAGAGGGTAGCGATTGATTAAGGAAAAACCAGAAAAGGCTGAGGGGAGGAATCATCGTGAAAGAAAGGCTGAGGCAAAAACTAAGAGAGCTGAGAGTAAGGCTGAGAGATTCTAAGCAAAAGAAAAGGAAAAGTAGCGCATCAAAGAGAAATCCATCGCCTCCATAGTCGGTTTTCATCATCGGGGAAAGGCACGGCTGTCCGCTGAAGATCTTTCAAAGCTGCCTTTTTTTTTGCTGTTCAGCCATTTTCCTTTTACTAGCTTCACAAGTGGGGAAGGTATAATTTTCTTTTATCTTTTTTCGCCTCTCCTTATGTGATCCTACGTGCTCCTACGTGTTATGTGAATGTTGCATGTCTAAATTCGCTTTCTTTTCTTTAGTGCCTTTATTTCATTTACTCTTGTTTTTTTTGTTAATTTATTCTTTTATGGGGTATGTGTACACCTCTTGGCTTGTAATAGATAGGACTTGGAGAGCACTTGATGGAGACTATTGAAGACGTGTGCCTAGCTAGCAAATGTAATAGTTAGGGCTCTAATTGCCTTATGTGTCTTGCATGCTTATTTGCTACGTGTTAATTTGCTTTGTTAGGGCCTTGCATCTAGTCGAGCATGCTAAATGTTATGTGCTATGTGTTTACGAGTATTTAGTATGTCTACTTGCTTTCCATAGTGTGGATGAATGGAATGGATAGATGTACGTTTCCACTAGTCCAACGCTAGTCGGAATTCATAGAATGGGCTAGTCCAACGCTAGACCCTTAGGGATTTTCCCTCGTTAGTACATCATTTGCTTGCTCACCACATATCACGCATTTTCCTTAGTTTATCATTTGGTATGTTCCTCAAACCCCTTCCCCTTCACTTTAGGACTTGCACCTCATGCTAGTTAGGGTTCATTTGCGTGAAAATCCCCTCTTGATAAGGGAAACGAGCGAGTGTGGCTACTCGATAGCCTTAGCACGCTAGTTTTACCTTCTAATCCGAGGGAAAATCAAAGTCGAAAAATTAGGTGTCATCCCCGTACCCAATTTGTTGCATTCCCTTAGGAACATACTTTCATTTTTTCTCACTTCCATGCTCTTTTAATTACCTTTTTTTTTCCACATTTCTCAATCCATATTTTTCACTATGTTTTACTCATCTTACTCCACAAGTAGAATTCAAATTTCACATATATATATTTATAATCCTATCTTCATTCATTTACACCCACTAATACTTTGATTTTTCATCCAAATTCACACGTGCACTTTCTTTACACACTCACACACTAATACTTTGATTTTTCATCCAAATTCACACGTGAACCTTCTTTACACATGCACACACAAACACTTTGTTTTTTACACCATTTCATACATGAATCTTTTCATACACTTGCACACTTGCACTTGAGTCACCATTTGCATCAATCGACCTCTATGAGGTTTCCTTTTATTGGCCGCCACAATTCATGTGGTCTGGGACCAAAAACCTCACGAGAGACATCGTAGAATTTAGAATTGCATTTTTTCGTTTTTGCATTCATATAGGCATAATCCAACATGCAATACATACCCTGGGTAGAAAGTCAGGAAAGTTAGGGTTAAGTCACGCAACTAGCCTTGGCTAGGTCAAAGGGGTGCCTTGGAGTCTATCCTTGCCTTCCCCTTTGTCAAACGTGACTCCCGAACCTTTTTTCTTTGTTTTACGTAGACTAGGAGTCGTTTTAAAAAAGGGTTTATTACTACTTGACTTTAAAACTCATTTTTAGGTGACTTGGTACACCTTAAATCATTACCAAGTGGCGACTCCAAACTTTTCATTTCAAAACCCTTTTTAAAAAAACTATTTTTTGGGTCAAATCGTCGCTTTCCAAGTCCCATTGAGACCCATGTCTTTTCAACTCACAAAAATCATTTTCCAATCACAATTGAATCAAAAACATCTTTCTCAAACCATTTATTTTTCTTATCAAAAAATGGGGCGCGACACATACAACTGGTGATCTCTCAGGGTTTGCAAAACCCACTTTAGGTGTTGCATATGCTCCTCACGGGTTTTCGAGTAGACCAAAATATCATCGATAAACACGACGATAAATCGGTCCAGGTAGGGTTTGAAAACCCGATGCATTAGGTCCATGAAAGCGGCAGGGGTATTGGTCAGTCCGAAGGGCATGATGGCAAATTCGAAATGCCCATACCGAGAATTGAAGGCAGTTTTAGACACATTTTCCTTTCAGATCAATAATTAGTAGTACCCCTGTCGAAGGTCTAGTTTTGAAAAGACCACTGCACCTTGCAACTGGTCAAACAACTCATCAATGTGGGGTAGTGGGTACTTATTCTTAATAGTCACGCTGTTCAACCCTTGGTAATCGATACACAATCTCAAGGTCCCGTTTTTCTTTTTAACAAAGAGAACGGGTATTCCCTAAGGAGATCCACTCTCGCGGATAAAATCCCGCTCCAGAAGGTCTTGCAACTACAATTTCAACTCCTTGAGTTCCGCAGGTGCCATACGGTATAGGGTCTTAGAGATAGGTGAAATCCCCGGTAACAGGTTAATCTCAAATTCTATCTCTCTTTTCGGTGGTAGATTCACTAATTCATCGGGAAACACATCCGAATATTCACCGACTACTGGAACATCTTATACTTTCAACTTATCGGCGGGAGTGTTAATGAGAAAGGCTAGGAACCCTTGTGCCCCTCTACTCAATAGTTTCCTAACCCGAATACCCGAAATCATTGCAGATGAGGCTAGATTGCCCCTCACATCTAGCCTTAAGGTCGCCTCCCAAGGGATATGAAATTCCATTACCTTCCTCTTACAGTCCAACTGGGCATCATACCTAGCCAACCAATCCATGCCTAATATCACATCGTACCCCTTAATGGCCAAACTTATCAAATTCCCCAATAACTTCCTCTCTCTTACCCAGATTTCACAATTTACATATATTTTGCTAGTAACCAAACACTGGTCCCCTGTAGGAGTACTTACTTCCAGATCATATGGCAAACTAACAGGGGTGATATCAATGCCACACATGAAATCAGGATTAACAAAGGAATGGGTGGCCCCGGGGTCTATCAAAATCCTAACTAGACGGTGGAAGACAGGAATCGTATCTTCCACCATCTCCGCCGAATCAGGGACAGGACGTTGGTCAATAGAATACACTCGAGCAGGTACCTTCAGTTTCACTCATTCCACTTTCAACTGTTCCGAGGTAGCCTTCGATGATTGCATAGTCCCTCTCGTCTCTCGAGATTGGACAGGGCAATTGGCGATTTGGTGCTCCGTGCTCCCACAGCGTAAGCACTTCCTCTCTTTCCTCCAACAATTGTCCTCCCGTATAGTTTGGCTTCCCACGAAAACCACACGAGCCGCGAGAAACAGTGGTTGAGCTCCCCTGGGAAGCACTCCTCTATCGGCCTCGTTCAGTTTGGCCACCTCTTAGCGGAGTACCTCTTGTTGTACTCGAAAATCGTCTCCCTCCGGCTCCTCTTCCAAATTTGAGAGGGGTACTCTTATCCCCTTGACTGGAACTACCTCATGAGAACCCACGTTTTCAAACCTGGAAGTTCCTCACTTGGAGCCTTGCATTCTCAGCTTGTAAAGCCTTCTCCACTGCATCACTAAAAGTAGTGATTTGAGCCACAGCCAAGTCCTTTTGGATTTTCATGTTAAGCCCCTAAATGAAAAGTCTCACCCTCCTTTGTTCCGTTAGAATAAGTTCAGGAGCAAATTTCGACAAGCAGGTAAACTGGCTCTCGTATTCGGCCACTGATTGGGTGCCTTGGTGAAGTCGGATGAACTCGTCTTCCTTCTTTTTCTAGATCAAAGGTAGGAAGTACTTGGCGTTAAACTCCCTTACGAAGTTCACCCACGTTCTTGGTGTCTGCTCTCTCTTCCACTTGGTTCATATAATATTCCATCAAGAACGGGCGACCCCTTCTAGCTGAAAGACTGCAAAAGTAACTTGCCTCTCTTCTGAGTAGTGTAAGATAGCAAAAATGTCTATTATCTTCTCCAACCATTGTTCGGCCACGTCTGGATCGGGCCCTCTAAGAAACTTCGGTAGGAAAATTTTTTTAAACCTTTTGAGAGCTCGATCCTAGCTCTCTAAATGATTTCCAAGGTTTTCGAGATTCCCAATAGGTAGGTTAGGGTTGTGGCCTTGTTGTTGCACGACATGTGCTAGAAGATCAGTCATCCGCTAGATAGCAGTGGCTGCTTAAGCGTTGGGATCAAGTTGGGGTTCAGGATTTGGTTCGGGCATGGTTTTCCTAGCACCCCCTTCAGTTGTGGGTTGCCTACCACCACGTCCATGGCCTCGACCACTACGAGTGCCCTCCATCGATCTAAGTCAATCTAAGGTCAAAATATAAGTATAACATTAAAGGGCACATAACCCCTTCACTTATAATAAACATGAACAATTAGCCAAAACAAGTACCTCATAAGGCATTTAAACACATAAAACATATACATATAACACATAACAGGATCAAATAGTTACACAGTAGTTCAGTCACATATATACTGTGAGGACCCGAATTTTTCTCACTTATAAATCTATTTTTATGGCTTAGTTAATTATTTGCTCTCCCGTTTTCTTCGAATATTATTTTCTAGTCTCTTTAGACCTAATTTCATGAATCTATAGCTTTGTCATATTTTTAAAGTGTCTCGTTTCAAAAATTAAATTTTGGAAGCCGTTAAGTGAAAATAGTGCACGTGCGTTTGGAACGATAATCAATTTGAGGATACACTGAGCTTGGAAAAAATTAGAGATACGTACATTAGTCTTAAAATAGATATTTTGATATTTAAGTATTCAAGTATTAGTTAGTGAAGTTATCGTTATAAGAATTCTTGGAGATTTCGTCGTACCGCACAAAAATTGAAAGTTCACGTATACCGAGACGGAGTAGTAAATTGGAGATTTGAGAAATTATTCTAGACTATTAAGAGTGAATAATATTAACATGAAAACAATTGCATTAGAGGTTTAGTGCACTAGTGAAACAAACATGAGAGAAATCGAGCACGAAACGCGCGCGTGTGTGAGGACCCAGACCGTTCGTACGTTGAGAGTAGGGTTATTCATTATTTGGTACGGTTAAATTAAGGTTTTAGGGCTAAGGAGAAACCCTAATCTCGGCAAAGATTGAAAACCCTAACTTTGTTTTTGATAAAACCCTAGTTTATGTATTATTCGTAAACTCGAGCTATAGTTTATATGCGGTATCCTAGTGTGTGTTTTGGCATATGTAAGTTTAGGATTCGTTTTAGTTTACAAAGGTTTAGCAAGTTTGAAATGGTTAGCAAACCTCTAGTTTGTTAGAAAGTTTAAGTGGAAGATTATTTATCGCCCGCCTTTTCTACATTTTCTTTATTAGAAAATTCCCCAAATAATTTTAGGGAGTAAATATAGTTTTTAGATGATTTTTCTAGTATCCGTTAGTTTTTAAGAAATTAAGGACGCATATCGGACGTGGGACCCACTAGTACGGAAAGTTCGGTAAAATTCGGCCAATTAGGTTAAGTTCTGGATACTGGATTTAATTTATCGGGTGTTATGAGATAATTGAAGGTTGCTATATGGATGAGAGTGGAGAGAGATAAAGTGATAGAGATGCATTTAATGAGGTGACAAGTGTCACCATAGGATTGGTAGGAACTTTGACCATTCTTTCTTGTTTTATTATTTGACTTCAATAAATCAAAAAAATTGACCAAAAATCCCTCAAAACATAGCAAGCTTGGCCGGCTCTCTTCCTTGAAGAAACAAGAAAAACCTCTCTCAATTCCTTGCTCCAATCTTGCCCAATCTCTCAATTAAACCAATTAATCTCCCAATTACTCCATAAAACCTCTTAGTTTGGTGGAGTTAAGCTTGGTTGTGAAGTTGTTTGGAAGCTTAAGGTGCTAAGTGGTCTCTCTTCTTTGGTTCTAAGGTGAGTGACTATGGAACCCCTCTCTTCTATCTAGAGATGCTTAATTAATGACTTGTGGTTGTTATAAGTGTGATTTGGTGGACTATTTCTTGATTTTAGTTAAGATTGATGAAGTATTCTATTTATTTGGGATTTTTGCTGGTTGCATATGATTAATATTATGTGGCTATGTATGATGATTGGAAATGATTGAGAATGAAGCTAGTTGGTGTGAATGGTAGTTAATTGCAAGAAATTTCTGTTTTGGAAGAGAAATTGGGAATTAGGGTTTCATTGTTCTTCAATTCTGTCCGGTTTTGTATATCCTAGTTAGAGGCCGAATTGGTCTTGGCTTAAAACATGAAAGTTGTAGGGAATGACATTTTAGAGGTGCCTACAAAATTTCAGGTCAATCGGAGTAGCGTAGAATGAGAAAAGATGGATTTACCCTTGCTGTCCTGTTTCTACCCGAACCTGAGAACTGCGATTGTAATTGGTTATTTTGGTTTGGAATGCTTCAGAATTGGTTGTTCTGGTCTTCTAATGAAATGTAACCCTGTTTCTAAGCTTTCATATGGCTTTGGAATTTCTGGATTTTGACTTATGTAGGCTGTTTTATGATGTTTGTACTAGAATATGGTTTGTGAACCTGTTTTGCGATTCTGGTGTAGTATGTGACATTTTTTACGTAGTTACACTCGAAATTTAACTGAGTATCCTTCTTCAACATTGTAGACCCTTAAGTCCTGAATATGCCTGTAAAATTTCAGGTTAAACGGATTAGGGTATCATGAGTTATAGATGAAAAACTTAAGCCTGTTTTGAACATCAGATTCTGTACGTTTTTAGTTTAGCTTCTGCCCGTGACTTTTTCGGTTTTGATACCGTACGATCTGGGTGGTGACTCCTTCATAAGAAATGTAGATCTCGGTTTTGGCTTCGAAACGGTATAAATTACGTCGAAATCCGAGTTCCGTAGCTTCCGTTATGACCCAAACAATATCAATCGTCAGAACTGCCTTGTATCTGGACAGTTCTGACGGGTATTTTGGCACTCGATTTTCGTTCTATTCTGAGTGGATTCAGATCTTGGCCAAAACATCAAAGTTTTATCCTTATGTCTCAGCTTTCTGACGCCTCTGGAATTTCTTGATTTCGATTTCTGAACCGTGAGTTACGGCCTTGCAAACAGGGCCTGTTTGGTAAACCGCAATGAAACATCTGGCACTGTTTCGTGCATTTTTGACCTATACCTATTGAGATCCGGGTTGAGATACCTAAATTAAAGTTGTAGCTCTTCCTTTTAGATTCGAAACGATGTCTCACCCACCTTGATCCGACACTCCTAGCCTAACTTTTGACCAAAACGGTTTGAGATGGCAGATTTGGCCGTCCCGTTTGCCGTTCCGCGCGTGCGCATGTGCCCTTTTTTGCCGTTTCCGCACTTGCGCGTGCCAATTTTGTCGTTTTGCTTGTTTTAAGTACGTTAGTGGCCGTTTGTGATATATTATGACACAATCTTCTATTTCAGACAGTGGTGAGCTAGGCGGAGCCGGTGGGGCCCACTACTAGCGAACACGCGCGAAGCGATTTTGCTTTAGTACTACTTTTGTATTTTGAGTAAGTATTCAGGCCGCTCCTACGTGTTAGTTGCTTATGTGTTTCGCTATTGATGAAAAAGGGTACCTAGGTGAGCGTGTACTTTATCGCGCTCGACCTAAACCCGAATTTGTGCACATATTTGAACATGACATATGTATATGAATCATTTTAGAACTAAACCCCTTGAGCTTGTGGCTCGGGGTGACTTTTGAATAAATTTTGTGAAGTTTGTGAGTTTGGGGCCCGATCTTATGACCTAGATGGACTATTCGAGCCAGTTAGGGCTTGGTCGAAGTCACTCCAACCTGGTTTGAGGTCACCAAGTTTGTGAATCCGGTTCACCGATTATGTGGACCAAGTTTGTGACCCGAGCTTGTGAACCAAGCTCAATTTCGTTCGCTCGAGCAAGTTTGTGAGGTGCCTGGCCAGAAAGGGTGATAAGGTGTACGGTGGGAGTACAAGTGAAGTTCTACGGACCATTAATTGTAGTCAACGGAGTGTCGGCAGGAGGTCACGCATGGCAAATGATTTGGCTTTGGAGCCACTTGTATCCTTATTATGTGATGTTACTTTTCTGCTTTTGCTTTACTCTTACTGTGTAACTGTTGTTACGTGAAATTTATGCTTTCGCCCCTGTTTACTTACTAAGCATATAGCTTACCCCTTTTCTTTTGTTTTCTTTAGCAGGGGCCGACGCGGGGACTTTTGGCACGTACACTAGTATAGTTAGGTTTGATTGTAATAGTTGGACATATAGTATGTTTGTTTTTGTTTTGGTGGTTTGTATAAGGACCCTCCTTAGGGTCTATCTTCTGCTGGTTGTGGTTATAGTATATTAGAGTGGTTTGACTCGATACTTTTGAAGATGTAAATAGAACTTTTGGATGGTTGTATATATTAATAACAGTTCTCTTTTGGTTTAATGTAGTTTTATTAGTTTTGTGTTTCGAGTCCTGGCGCGAGCTAGGCAAGCATCTCGCCGATACCCTTGGGTTCGCCCTTGGGAGAAGCGAGGGCGTCACAGGTGGTATCAGAGCGCCTAGGTTAGAGGACTTGGGCAAGTGGGACATACGCGATAGGCACTAGGCATACTTGACCATTTTAAGTTGAATGATATCTTTTAAGCTGAAATGCCGGTTGACTGACGACTTAATGTTTTGTAGGAATGTATCCAGGCGGTTCGAGTGGTGCGGGACCCAGTGGCATGGGACCGAGATTCCCGAGTACGAGAGGCGTAGAGGATCGAGTGCTGCGTAAGCGGGCGATCCGCTATCGGCAGAGACCTGGAGAGCCTTACACTTTATACTCCCCTTTTGGTAAGGTGGCGCACCGACCTTGTGGATGTTGGTACACATACTGTTACCCTGACGAGATCGTCCTGGCTGTGGACGACGAGCGACGCAGCTTGCTTAGACAGCTAGACGAGGCTAGGGAGGTTGGCCTTGGGCAGGCGATGCGTATCAAGGACTTGGAGCAGGGTCTCCGAGAGGAGAGGGAGAGGACGGACGCTTTGCACCGTCAGCTTCAGGACACACACCAGCACCTCTTCGCTATGAAGAGGCAGCTGAGGGATAGGGCTCGGAGTATGTCTGTCGACTGCAAGCTCCTACTAGATCTAGCCGCAGAGGCACCGCCACGGGCCACCGGTCCATCCTCTCTGGACGAGGTGGACACGTTAGGTTCCGTTGGGAACCTGGGGCCTAGGGGAGGCGATTAGGGTCGCTTTTGTACTTTTGTTTAGCTAGTGTATGACTTTTGTTAGAACTAGCATGACTACTCTCTTTTGTTATTTGGTTGGCTGACTAGATTTTGGAGCCAGTGCTCATGTGTACATTGGGTTTTGTACCGACTGGAGGTCGGTAATGTGTAAATCTTTTGGTGTGACTTTGTAAATATATGTATATATTTGAAAAGCATTTTGAACTTATCTTTTGTGTGTCTTCTATGCATACGCTTTACGTCCGTACTTTTGTTCATAGTTTGGATAATAAGTATATGTAATGTGTCGCGCCCCATTTTTTGAATAAATAAATAAATGGTTTAAAAAATGTATTTGTGATTGGAAAATGAATTGTGATTTAAAAGAAAAATGGGTCTAAATGGGGTTTTGAGAATGCGACGATTTGACCCAAAATGTAGTTTAAAAAGGGTTTTTGAAATCAAAATCGGAGGCGCCACTTGGTAATGAGTTAAGGTGTACCAAGTCACCTAAAAATGAATTTTTAAAGAAAAAAATAGGAAAGAGTAGTAAGAAACCCCTTTTAAACGACTCCTAGTCCACGTAAACCAACGAAAAAGGTTCGGGAGTCACATTTGACGAAGGGGAAGGCAAGGATAAAAATCCAAGGCACCCCTTCGACCTAGCCAAGGCTATTTGCGTGATTTAATCAAAGTTTTTCTTATTTTAACCAAAGAATTTATTACATTTGGATGCACTACATGAATGCAAAAGAAAGAAAAAATGCAAACCTAAATTCTAAAATGTCTCTTGTAAGGTTTTTGGTCCCAACCACATGAATTGTGGCGGCCAATAAAGGAAAACCTTATAGAGGTCGATTAATGCAAATGATGGCTGAAGTGTAAGTGTGCAAGTGTATAAAAAGGTGCACGTGTGAAATTGTATGAAAAATCCAAGTGTTTGTGTGCAAGTGTATGAAATATAGTGATAAGTGCATATAGGTGTAATTAAGTGCAATTTTGTGAAGTAGAAATCAAAATGAACAATAAGGAAAGGAAAAGTGATGAGGAAATGTGAATTGAAAAAAAAAATGAGTAAGTGATAAATGAGAATGAATGAACCTAAAGGAATGCATCAGGTCGGGTATGGGAATGACTCCTAACTTTTTCGACTTCGATTTTTCCTTTGATTAGAAAGCAAAACTAGCGTGCTAAGGCTATCGAATAACCACACTCGCTCGTTTCCCTTATCAGAAGGGGACTCTTCAGGCAAATGTACCCTAACTAGCATGAGATGCAAGACCTAAAGTGAGGGGAAAGGGGATTAGAGGGACATGCCAAATGATAGAAAAACTAAAAGAATGCATGACATGTAATGAACATGCAAACATGTACCAACGAGGGGAAATCCCTAAGGGTCTAGCGTTGGACTAGCCCATTCTATGAATTCCGACTAGCGTTGGACTAGTGGGAACGTACATTCATCCATCACATTCATTCAAGCTATGGAAAGCGAGTAGACATGCCAAACACTTATAAACACATAGCACATAACATTTAGCATGCTTGACTAGATGCAAGGCCCTAACAAAGCAAATTAACACGTAGTAACTAAGCATGCAAGACACATAAGACAATTAAAGCCCTAACTATTACATTTGCTAGCTAGGCACATGACTTCGATAGGTCTTCATTGAATGCTCCTCCAAGCCCTATCTATTACATTAGGGAGACCCTACTACAATCTAAAAGGGGGAAAAGGAATAAAATAATTAAATCCCTAACTATTACAAGCCAAGAGGTGTACACATACCCCATAAAGAATAACTTAAGTAAAAAAAGCAAAAGTAAATGACATAAATGAAAGGAATTAAAGAAAGGCTAAGAAAGCAAAGTAGACATGTATTTCTCACGTAGCACGTTGGTTCACATAGGAGAGACAAAAAAGATAAAAGAAGTTATACCTCCCTTGAGTTGGGGCTTTAATGAAGTAAAACCACTTATTTACCCTCAAAAATAATAAACGAGTCAAGGCATCACTTTATTTAACAAATAATCATAAAAAATAAAATGGTAAACTTGAAATTGAATCAATTGAATCATGTAAGCAACTCACATTCAAGAAGTCAAAAGAAGAAAGGACTTGATTGCACAAATTAACAAAGTTTGGAGGTCAAAATTAAAGAAAAATAAAGTTTAGGGACCTATTTGCAATTAATTTAGGGACCCAATTGAAAGAAGTTGAAAATGTCCCAGGGCCACAGTATGGTTAAGGAGAAATTCAGGGACTGATTTGCAAAATTGTTTTCTGGTTTCTTCATGGACCAAACCATTGGGCCATTTCCTTTATTTGTTTGGGCCAAAGCTTCCCAGCCCAACGAAAATTCAGAACAAAAGGGAATGGACCATTTTATTATTTTGATACAAAGATTAATCAACTAAACCGGTGGACCTCTCCCCTCTAGCCCAAACCAAAGCCCAAAAGAACAATAAATTAAACCCAACTCAAAAATGGATAAACTCCCCATCAAAACCCAATCAAAAGTGCTAGATGTCAATCTTCTAAGCCCAAATCAAAAAATTCAACAAAATACACTAAATCACTTCCTTAGGCCCAAACAAAATAACCTCTTAGTCCAAAACACTTGTTTCACTAAACCTAACAAGATAAACAAATCAAAAATTATTAAGCCACAATCATGTCCCCAAATCAAGAATTAATCTATCAACAAAGTACATAAAACATGTAAACAGAGGATTAAACTCAAAAAGGACAAAATTAGTTCAATTTTTCCAGGATTTGGGTTACAGTGAAACAAAGGAAGACTTGGGGGGCCGAAGTGCAACATTCAGAAATATTTGCATGCATGCATACGTAGGAAACAAAATTTTCTGCAATGAACATCTTCTTGGAATTAAAACAATCGCTGGCTGCATTTCCATCTCATACGCAAATTCTAAGCAACTTTGACTAACCCTTTCATCTATCCAAACTTTGGATTAAGCAACAAAACAAACAACTTGAACCTCCAAACGAATCAAAACACAAAAGGAAAAACATGCAAATGCTGGGAAATTTTTATGCCAAAAGGTTTGACATTCCTCATCTCATCAAATTTCCAGCAACGTTTTTTATTATAGCTATAGCTCACATATTCTTAGACCCATACTTGCAAACTCAAATCACTCATCCAATTTCCTTTTTCGAAACAAGATTAACTAGCACATTATGTGACAAAACTCACTTGAACAGCAACAAGAAAAAAAAAATGGGTCATGGCCGAAAAACCAAAGCTGCGGCAGAATTTCCTGAGTGAACTTTGCAGTTTGTTTCATGTGGTTGGGTCCTAAATAAACTCTATCAATGCCACAAATCAATAATGAATGTAAGACTCTTGACTCATGTTGTTCACTTCATTCAAACACAAACATCTATTACCTACAAGAGAATCTAAACAACTCATCCAAGTACAAAATGCAGCAAAGTAATGCAAGGATTAACGGCTACTTCATTAGACCAGAAATTCCCTTGAGAGTGTTGTTAGCAACACCCAAATGCACATGTTCACTCTCAATTTGTCCAAGAATGCTGCTTCATATGGAAAATACAACCCAGATGAACAACAATAAAATGATCACTGCTGCAACAAAGGATGAAACAAAAACTGTTGTCCAAAACAACTTTGCTCAAGGAAGACAATTCTGATTTCAAACATAAACTCACAGCTTTGTCCAATAGAATTCAATCGAGATCCTAATCTGTAACTGAATCAGCAAAACATATGTAACACACACAGGAAAAGCTGATGTAAAAGTATAGGGACGCGTTCATGTAAAAGAATGACAATCTGAAATTCATTTTTAGCAAGAAAAATTCAGACATTTCAATGCCCCCAAACACGCAATCCTAACGTCTCTTGTCTAATTCATTTCACCAAGTAGATGATGAGAGCCTTTTGACGGACTGGGTTGTCATGGGCAAGAACAACAGCGAAAGGAAACACACGGATGAACCTTCAACATATGAATTTAAACGTCCAAAAGAAAAGAAAGGGAACGCATGCCAAAACTGAAAACAAATCCTTATTGCCACATTCTGTTTTCAACTGCTAGCATAGGCAAGAAACAACCAAAAAGATGGGCTAGTCTCAAGTATGTTCAAGGTATCAGGGCTAAGCAATAAATAAGAAACCAAACTGTAAATTAAAATTCCAATTCAATCGGCCAAAAGACAGACAGCTGCTACCAAAAGCCGACAATTCCAAACTTGTAAACATCCATCAAGAACCCAAAAGACCCAAGCAAGCATAAAAAAGATAAAAGGCATGGCCTTTAAGACACCAAGATGGAAAACTGTGGCCTTTCTACATGGCAAAACTAAAATATCATTCTTGAACCGAGAGAGAGAAGTAATAATATACCTGAATCAGCAAAAGATGAAAACGGATTGAACAAATATTCAGCAAACAACTTTGCCTTTTCAATGAGGATAGCAAACAACAATGGAAGCACAGGTTTTCTCCTCAGCTTCGTATTTCTCTCCTTCGGTCAGCCCAGTTCTTCACTCTATCTCTCCAATCCCAAACTCTCCAGCCGTCCCCTTTTGCTTTCTTTGTCCGTAACCTTTTCTTTTTCTTAGTCTTTTGTTTTTCCAAAACCCTTCCCAGCCGTCGCTAGCCTCTCCAGATTTTTCTGCCGTCACTCCCTATCTAAAACCTCCCTTCGCTGTTCTTTTTCTTCTCAGCCGTTAACTCTCCAAAAAAACTCCCCCTTGCGGCTGTTGATTGTCTTCCCTTTTATAGGAACTCAAGGCTCCTACACCCTCACCTCAATGGTGAGGATGAAGGCTTGTCCTTCCCTTTCCCTCCAGCCATCCGATGGCTATTGAGGTTGTGCCTTGCACGCTGCAAAAAATTGCAGCGTGCATGCTGCAAAAAATTGCAGCGTGCATGCTGCAGTAAAATTTTTTTTTTTACTAATTAATTAATTAAACAAAATTGATAATAATAAATAATAATAATAACAAAAACAATTTAATTAATATTGAATAAAAAATAAATAAACCAGAAACAACAAATGCAACTTTCCAATTTTTTTCATTTTTCCATTTTTCTCTTGTTTTTTTCAAAATAACTTAACAAAAATGAATAAAATGCTAAAAGATTGAATTCAAAAGAAATAAACATATTTTGTGAACAATTTTCTTTTCTTCTTTCTTTTTTTTTATGATTTTCTATGCTAAAACTTGAAAAGCTTAAATAACAACTAATATGACAAATAAAAATAAATAGCAAATGAACTAGACGAACTAAAAGGCAAAATGAATAAAACTAAAATAAAATAACGACTAAAAGTGCAAAACAAACAATAATGAACTAGAATACAAAAATCAGGAATTAGATGCACATATAAATTTTTTAAAATTTGGTGTCTACAGTTTGCCCCTCTTTGTCTGAGTTTTGATAAAACTTGAGACAAAGAATTAGACACCAAAACTCACCTGTGCTATTCGGCTGCAAAATGATTCGAACGAACAGGAATTCTAAAACGGGACTGACCCGAACAGGAATTTAAAACGGGACTGGCCCGAACAGGAATTTAAAACGGGACTGGCCCGAACAGGAATTTAAAACGGGACTGACCCGAACAGAAATTTAAAACGGGACTGACCCGAACAGAAATTTAAACGGGACTGACCCGAACCGGGAATTTAAAATGGGACTGACCAGAACAGGGACTGACCAGAACAGGAATTTAAAACGGGACTGACCCGAACAGAATTTAAACGGGACTGACCCGAACAGAATTTTAAACGGGACTGACCCGAACAGGAATTTAAAACGGGACTGACCCGAACAGAATTTAAACGGGACTGACCCGAACAGAAATTTAAACGGGACTGACCCGAACAAAATTTAAAACGGGACTGACCCGAACAGAAATTTAAAACGGGACTGACCCGAACAAGAATTTAAACGGGA
Organism: Coffea arabica; assembly: GCF_036785885.1. Lineage (NCBI taxonomy): Eukaryota > Viridiplantae > Streptophyta > Magnoliopsida > Gentianales > Rubiaceae > Coffea > Coffea arabica. The sequence goes on from NC_092314.1 coordinate 24,637,849, forward strand.
CTGACCCGAGCAGAAATTAAAACGGGACTGACCCAAACCGGGAATTTAAAATGGGACTGACCCGAACAGGAATTTAAAACGGGACTGACTCGAACAGAATTTAAACGGGACTGACCCGAACAGAAATTTAAACGGGACTGACCCGAACAGAATTTAAAACGGGACTGACCCGAGCAGAAATTAAAACGGGACTGACCCGAACAGGAATTTAAAGCGGGACTGGCCCGAACAAAATTTAAAAAGGGACTTCACTGGGAAAGTTTAAACAATGAATTGAGTTTTTTACCTGAGAATAGTTCAACTCTTGCACCAAGAGGGAAATTTGGATCTTTGTGATTGAAGCGAGAGCTGATGTTGTTTCTTATGATCGAGTTTTGCAAATAACATCGATCCTTGCTTACTGGGAAGCTTTGCCTGTCATTGATTTAGACGCCAAAAGGAGAGTGGCTGCTTTTGTTTGTGAATGCAACATTCCTTCACGAAAAGAAGAAATAATGGACTTGCCACCATTATTTGATCCGGTTTGCCTTGAGAATCGTGTAAACATGAGTCTTGTGATGCTTTTACTTCGGCTCTGCGGCGTTTGCCTTAATCGAACTTGAAACCTTTCAATTTCTGAGATTAATAAAATACGGATTTAACACGTCACCCAACCTAGGTGACAGCTTTGTTGCATGTTACTCACTATAATAGATGATTGAATCCCTTATCTTTGCACCAACCGTAGGGTTTATCATTCATTTGAATTCAATGGTGAAAGAATGATGCGTGAAAATTTATCATATAACAATCAATGTATATGCAAGATTATTTTCTATGTCAGGCAAAGATGAGCATGCAAAAGAATGTAGACAATCATAAGCAGTCATACACAAATAATTGAGAACAACTAAGAGGTTCATAAAGATACATTTTGCAAAAGAATATTTGTAAAGAACAATACAAGTTTAGCCAACGAAAATCATATTCAAGACTTTGGATATATTTTCGGAATCCGATACTGGCAGAAGTATCACAAATATGAGGAAAACCCTAAATGAACCAGGTCACCAGCTGTTCTTTCTCGTGCTCGTCTGTTGTGAAAAACCCGCCTTGGCGCCCTTTCGGATTTTCACCAAGGTTGCCCCCACTCTTTTTGTTGTTTTGTTTGTTTTTTTTCCTTTTTTTTCCTTTTTTTCTTTTTCTCTTTTTTTTTTCTTTTTTTTCGTCTTTTTTTCGAGGCGCCCTTTCGGGTTTTCACCTAAAGAACCATGAAATATCTCGACCATGATTGACTCAGAAACATGAATTAAAGATTTCTGGCATCAGTAAAATGTACTTCCCTTATGAGATTAGGCGAAGACATAACGGACATCACCTGCCAGTTGATTAACAAATTTCTAATAGAAATGCAGCAAGTGACGAAAACCAGGACTTTGGGCTTTGTAATGAGGTCCGGTGGGGTGCTTTTGAAAAAAAAGTTGAAACTTGAAAGCAGATTTGATACAAGGGGTGAAATAACTTGAGATTGCACTATTTGAAAACAACTCTAAAACTGAGGAAAATTTGCCCCAGTTTGATCAGCTTTTCTCTCTTTGCATTTTTCATTGCATTTTCCTCACTTTTGTATTTTTCTTTGAAAACTAAATTTGCCCCAGTGTAAGGGTTCTCTCTCTCTTTTTTTTTTGAAATAAATTTGCCCTAGTGTGGGGTTTGCAATTCTCAAGGGTTATCAAACGAAATTTGTCAATTCTGATGGCTCAAAGGGGACAAGTAGAGATAAAATGTTTTTTAGTGTAAAAGAAGATGGCCTGACTTGCATTTCGCCATTTGCATGAATTTCTTAAAGAAAATTTGCATGATCAAATGAAAAACTTTTTGCACATATCTGAGTTGATGGGTTGAGGGAATGGCCGTCCATCCATTTCCGCCAAAATAAGAGCTCCGCCAGGTAATACCTTTTGGACAATGAACGGCCCTTGCCAATTTGGAGCAAATTTGCCTTTAGCTTCATCTTGCATTGACAAAATCCGCTTTAGTACCTTATCACCTTCTTCAAATGCCCGCTGATGGATTTTTTTGTTGTAAGCCCGGGCCACACGTTTCTGATAGCACTGACCGTGACAAACAGCATTGAATCGCTTTTCATCGATCAAAGTCAATTGCTCATGGCGCTGCTTGATCCAATCAGCTTCCTCCAATTTAGCTTCCATGAGGATTCGTAGCGAAGGAATTTCAACTTCAGCTGGTAATACAGCTTCCATTCCATACATGAGTGAATATGGCGTTGCCCCAGTCGATGTCCGAATAGAAGTCCGGTACGCCATCAATGCATAAGGCAACTTTTCATGCCAATCGCGATGCTTTTCTGTCATTTTGCGGATAAATCTTCTTCAGGTTCTTATTTGCGGCTTCTACAGCTCCATTCATCTGAGGCCTATAAATGGCAGAATTGCGGTGTTTGATTTTGAACTGCTCGCATAGTCCATCTACCATGTCATTGTTCAGATTCTTGGCATTATCTGTGATAAGTGTTTCGGGTACTCCAAAGTGACAGATGATGTGATCTCTCAGGAAATTGGCCACTACCTTCTTCGTGACATGTTTGAATGACTCTGCTTCAACCCATTTAGTAAAGTACTCGATCGCCACCAATATAAATCGATGTCCGTTTGAAGCGGGAGGATCAATTGTACCAATCACGTCCATACCCCACATTGAACAGGGCCATGGGGCGGTCATGCTATGCAATTCAGTGGGTGGAGCGCGTATAATGTCACCGTGCATTTGGCATTTTATACATCTCCGGACAAAGTCTATACAATCATGCTCCATGGTAAGCCAGAAATATCCGGTTCTCATGATTTTCTTCGCTAGCAAATGGCCATTCATGTGAGGTCCACAAACGCCACTATGCACTTCTTTCATCATATATTGAGCTTCATCTTCATCAATGCACCTTAAAAGGTTCAAATCCGAGGTTCTTTTGTACAACACTTCTCCATCCAAGAAAAATTTTGAAGCCATTCTACGCAGAAAACTCTTGTCCTTTGTACTAGCATGCAGAGGATAGGACCCAGTTTTTAGAAACTCCTTAAGATCGGTATACCACGGAACATTATCGGAGGACTTGTCTACAACCCAACAGTGGGCAGGTTTGTCTTGAAGTTGAATCGGAATTGGCTCGATCCTCAATTCATCAGGATATTGGATCATAGAAGCTAAAGTGGCCAAAGCATCGGCAAATGCGTTTCGGGCACGTGAAAGATGTCTGAACTCCAAATTTCGAAATTGCTTGGCCAGAGTGAGCAGACTGCAATGGTAGGGCAGAATTTTTGAATCTTTGGTTATCCACTTTTCAAGGTTTGATGCACGAGCAAATCTGAATCACTGAAAGCTATCAATTCTTTGATTTCCATTTCTAAAGCCATTTTGAGACCAAAAATGCAGGCTTCATATTCAGCCATGTTGTTTGTGCAAGCAAATTGCAATTTGGCAGCGGCAGGGTAATGCTTCCCTTCGGGTGAGACCAGAACAGCTCCAATTCCAACTCCGAGAGAATTCGAAGCTCCATCGAAGAAAAGTCTCCATTCAGGGCTTTGCTCACCTATATCATCTGTAGCGCCTACGAATAAAACTTTCTCATCAGGGAAATAGGTATGAAGTGGCTGATAATCATCATCCCTTGGATTTTCCGCCAAATGATCAGCTATAGCTTGCCCCTTGACCGCCTTTTGTGAAGTGAAAACAATGTCGAACTCTGATAGAATTATCTGCCATTTGGCCAGGCGTCCGGTTAACATCGGCTTCTCCAAAAGATACTTCAAAGGATCAGATCAGAAAATAAGATAAGTGGTATGGCTCAACAGGTAGTGTCTCAGCTTCTGAGCCGCCCAAGCCAGTGCACAACAGCTTTTCTCAATGAATGAATAATTAGCCTCATACTGCGTGAACTTCTTGCTTAAATAGTAGATGGCTTGTTCTTTCCTTCCAGAGTTATCGTGCTGACTTAAAACACACCCTACTGCTCCATCAAGTACAGATAAATACATAATCAAAGGTCGGCCCGGTTTGGGCGGCACTAAAACTGGTGGATGCAACAAATAATCTTTAATCTTGTCGAAAGCCCGTTGGCACTCCTCATTCCAATACAACGGCACATTCTTTCTCAATAATTTGAACAACGGCTCGCATGTAGCAGTTAGCTGGGCAATGAACCTCCCAATAAAATTGATCTTCCCTAAGAAACTTTTCACGTCCTTCTGAGTTTTCGGCACTGGCATATCTCGAATTGCTTTGATTTTTGTTGGATCTATTTCTATGCCCTTCTTGCTGACAATGAATCCCAACAGCTTACTTGCGGGTGCTCCAAAGGCGCATTTCGCAGGATTTAACTTCAAATTGTACTTCCGCAACCTTTCAAACAACTTCTTCAAATCAACCAAATGGTCCTCTGCCCTTTTAGACTTGATTATGATATCGTCCACGTAGACCTCCATCTCCCGGTGGATCATATCATGAAACAGGGTGGTCATGGTCCTCTGATACGTTGCTCCAGCATTCTTTAAACCGAAAGGCATGACTCGGTAGCAAAAGGTACCCCAAGGGGTAATGAAAGCAGTCTTCTCCCTATCCTCTTCTGCCATCAAAATTTGGTGGTAGCCAGCAAAACAATCACAAAAAGATTCAATTTCATGTCCGGCGGTATTGTCCAGGAGAATGTGAATATTTGGTAGAGGAAAATCATCTTTAGGACTGGCTTTATTAAGGTCTCTATAGTCAACACAAACTCTCACCTCTCCACTTTTTTTGGAACAGGGACTGGATTTGAAAGCCAAATTGGGTAATGGGAAACAATGATAATGTTGGTTTTGAGTTGTTTTTCAATTTGCTCTTTTATTTTGAGGCTTATATCTGGTTTGAATTTTCTGGGTTTTTGTTTTACGGGTGAAAAAGAAGGGTCTGTGGGTAACCTATGCACTACCACATCAGTTGAAATGCCAGTCATATCATCATAAGACCACGCAAATACATCTTGGAACATAGTCAAGAATTCAAGCATTTCCTTCTTCTGCCTCTCATTCAAATGAATACTAATTTGCACCTCCTTAACTTCATCCTCAGTGCCAATGTTAGTCTTTTCTGTTTCTTCCAGGTTCGGTTTTGGTTTTTCCTCATATTGTTCAAAATCCTTTGCAAAAGAATCGAATACTTCCTCATTATCACTCTCGCTTTGGAGTTCGGATTCACAAACCTCCAAGTCGTGAGTGATATAGAGATTGCCGTTATTGAATTCCAGAATTGTGATATCCAAAGGGTCAAATAATTTTATTTTTGGCCATCTGAAAGAATTAACGAATGTGGGATAATAAGCAAGTAAACATACAACAAACAAATGAACAAGCAATATGAATATAAACAAGCGAATAAACAACACAATATGACAAGAACAACTTGTGCATTTCATAAAACCTTTGATTGAAAGCAAATTGAAATGAAAACTTAACAATATTTATATGCGCAAATGTTAGTCAAAAAGTAAAATTGTTTTCATTGGCTATTTACAGATGCAAAAGTATTTTCATGAATTCACATGAATGATAAACCCCTTTCAGTTTACCGAAACTCCTTCCGAACGGGCAGGGACTCGGCTGTCCAATTGGGAATTGATCCTTCGGGGATATCAGGAAATTCAGCTTCGCCTGGAACACTATCTTCAAATGTTGCCCCAACGAACAATTGGGCCAAACTTGCTTCAATTTCATCAATTGGGTTGATTTCTGACATGATCACCTCGGCTGGTCGTGTGAAAGTATAATGCAGAGGTGGAATGTCAAGAGCCCTTTGCCTTCTTTCTTTCTCCGCTTTCCTGCGCTCCTTCATTTCTCTGATGTCCTTAGCAGTTGGTCGGAACCCTAAACCAAACGAATCTTTTTTCTCAACAATCTCCACTGCCTTCAGAATTCCTTGCAAATCTCGTCCCAGCCCTTTGTCAAATTCATAACCTCCACGTATCATTTCTTTGGCCATCATGACACTGGCCCTTGGTAAAGCTCGCTCCTCGTTTGTGATCCAACTTACAGAGACGATATCAGCCGTGCTATGAGGAGTCATGGTGACATTGCGGCTTCCATCCTCTTTTGTCCCAGAATCAGTGATTACAAGGCAATCCTCTTCGGCAAATATAGTTATCAGCTTGTCATTTACTACAAACTTCAGCAACTGATGCAATGAAGACGGTACAGCTCCGGACTTATGAATCCACGGCCTTCCAAGCAAAACGTTGTAAACACTAGGAAAGTGCATGACTTGGCAGGTTATTTGAAATTGTGCGGGTCCCATCTCGACCACTAAGTCCACTTCTCCTATTGGCTCTCTTTGCGTTCCATCAAAACCTCGGACTATGGTCCCTGAAGGCCTCAGCTTGACGTCTTGCAATCCTAACTTTTCCAAGGTGCTCCAGGGACATATATTAAGAGCGGATCCATTGTCAATCAATACCTTCGGCAGCATTTTTCCGTTGCACCTCACAACTATGTACAGGGCCTTGTTATGTCCAATGCCTTCCGCCGGCAATTCCTCGTCAGAGAAAGTGATTTGTTTGGTGAATAATACGTTCCCAACCACGTGTGAGAAATTATCAACTGAGATGTCCCTAGGGATTTGAGCTTTGGTCAACACCTCGATCAGCGCGTCCCTATGCATGTCTGAAGAAAAGAGTAGATCCAACATGGATATCTGGGCAGGCGACTTGCTCAACTTCTCAACTACATTGTACTCACTTCTCTGAATTCTCTTAAGGAAATCCAAGGCTTCTTTCTCGGTGATTGTTGGTTTAACGGGCGGCTTGGAGTTATTTGCTTGAATCGGAACGATATTTTCAAATGGACTTGTAGCCTTTCCTGATCTGGTGACCACTGACACTTCCTTCTTCGCAATTGACTTTTCCCCAATTTGTACGTCCGGTTCATCATAATTCCATGGCACTCGTTGCAGGCTTAAAACAGGCTCTTGCTTCGGGAATTCAATAACCACCGGCTCCAAAGACTCGCTTTCAGCTGGCGTGAGATCCAAAATAAAGGGCTTTTCGTCCTCTTCAAATGGCAATTCTATGACGAAGGGTTGGTCTGTGACCCCAAACACTTCAGCTTCCCTTGCCAATTCTTTGACTGGTTCCACATACTCCGTATCATCCAGAATAACCCCAATGATATTGGCATGTTCTGGTAAAGGGTTCCTATTTACGTTCGGCCCTTGCGCCTCCCTTTTCCGGATTACAATCTCCCCGGCTTCAACCATATCTTGGATTTTATGCTTAAGCGCCTTGCAATCAAAGGTGGCATGTCCGGGGGCCCCAGAATGATAAGCACAAACAGCTTGTGGATTATACCACGCGGGCATGCCATATGGGTAGGTAGGAGGGGGTACTGTACCAATTTTCCCGGCGGCCTTCAACTGGTCATACAATTGGTCCAGAGGCCTGCCTAAATTGGTGAATGTACGGCTAGGTGGTCGGTTGTAAGGTTCAGGAGGTTGAGGATGGTTGTAAACAGGTCTATTTGGTGGAGGAAATCTTGGGTTATAGGGAGGGCGAGGTCGGTTTTGGGGTGGATTTGGTTGAGAAATTTGAAAAGGGGCTGAAGGTGGGTTAGGATAGCTTGGGCGAGGTCGAGGGTGGTGGATGTTGGTAGTATATACAGGATGCGTATTTGAGTAGTAAGGGTAATGGGGTTGGTAGATTGGGCTGTGTTGGTATCGGGGTCTGGGTGAAGGGTTTTGGTTCCAAATAAACGTTGCATCCCCCTCTTTCTTTTTGAACGGCGGCTTTTTCACATTGCTTCCTTGACCTTGTAAAGCATCCAACTGGGATTTGAGAGCAGAGACATTAACAATTTTTCCGGCTCTCACAAAGTCATCAAACTCTTCCAATTTATTCACAATTGCAGCAAAAGAACAACTAGTCATACGGAAAATTTCTTCGAAATATGGAGGATCATGCGCCTTTATGAATGTGCGAATAATTTCATCCTCAGTCATCGGTGGCTCCACCTTCGCACTATCTTTCTCCATCTTTTGGCATATGTCTTATGATCTTCAGATGGTCGCCTTTTCGTTCCTTCCAGAGTAGTCCGGGTTGGCGCTAGCTCACAGTTATACTCATATTGTCTAATGAAGGCATTGGACAGATCGAGCCAGGTCTTCACTTCCTCTGGCTTTAGGTTGGAATACCAATCGAGAGCATCCCCTTCTAAGCTTTCTGGAAATAATCTCAATGGCAAATTCTCGTCATCCACTGGCTTGCCCAACTTGTTAGCAAACAAGCGCAGGTGCGTTTTAGGGTTGCTTGTTCCATCATATTTGTTGAATTTAGGGGTCTTGAACCCCACCGGCAGTTGCACGTTCGGAAACAGGCACAAATCATCATAATCCAACACCCCTTGTTTGCTTAAACCTTGGCTTTTCCGGATGAATTCATCAAAACGATCCAAGCGTTTAAGTAGCTTCATATCAATCTGGGCAGACGATTCTCCCATTTCTGGCTTATTTTGAAAAGTGTGCTCCTGTACCACGGGCTCCGCGGTAGTCTGATAAAAAACTGGTGGGTTCAAATGCATGGTCGGATCGCCTTAAGGCTGAAATCCTTTCCCTCAAACGTGGTTTGAAATGGAGGAATAACGAATGGTTCGGATTGTGGTTGTGTAGTGGGTACAGGTTCAGGTTGCACTCCGCTACTAACGAGCTCGTCAATCAACTTCTTCTGAGCAGCCATTTCTGACGCCATTTCCCCAAATTTTGTGAGTAACTCTGTCAACTGAACCCCAGGACTTGCGGCCTCTGGTTGGGTAGTTGTAACGGCCTTATCGGATGATTCTGGTTGAGTACTCATGTCTACACGATTCCTTTGGGCTCTACTTCGGGATCGCGTAATAATGGGGTTTTTCCGAAAAGCTATTTTGAAAATTTACCTGAGATGGAGAAAGACTTCTTTAGATAAACCAATCGTTACTAGATTTCTGCAACTTATTCTGTGACGGCCCCACTTCTCCCAAGGGCGAACCCAAGGGTATCGGCGGGCCGCCTGCCTAGCTCGCGCCAGGACTCAAAACTTAAAGTTCGAAAGAGCACTAAATACAATATATACAATCCCAAAAGTTATATTCACATCTTCAAAAGTCTCGAGTCAAACCACTCTAATATACTACAATCACAACCAGCAGAAGATAGACCCTAAGAAGGGTCCTTATACAAACCACCAAAACAAAAACAAACATCCTAACTGTTCAACTATTACAAGCCAAACTAACTATACTAGTATACGAACCAAAAGTCCCCGCGTCGGCCCCTGCTAAGGAAAACAAAAGGAATGGGGTAAGCTATATGCTTAGTAAGTAAACAGGGGCGAAAGCATAAATTTCACGTAACAGTTACACAATAAGAGTAAAGCAAAAGCAGAAAAGTAACATCACATAATAAGGATACAGGTGGCTCCAAAGCCAACTCATGTGCCATGCGTGATCTCCTGCCGACACTCCGTTGACTGCAAATAATAGTCCGTAGAACTTCACTTGTACACCCGCCGACACCTTATCACCCTCACTGGCCAGTCACCTCACAAACTTGCCCGGGCGAACGAAATCACAAACTTGAGCTTGAGTCACAAGCTCGGGTCACAAACTTGGTCACCTTCTCGGTGAACCGGATTTACAAAATTGGTTCATAACATGAACCTACAAACTTGGTGACCTCAGACTAAGTTGGACTGCCTTTGACCAAGCCCTAACCGGCTCGAATAGTCCAACCAGGTCAAGAGTTCGCCCCAAACTCACAAACTTCACAAAATTATTCAAAATCACAAACTTTGCAAACTTCACAAACTTTATTCGAAAGTCGCCCCGAGCCACCAGCTCAAGGGTTTTGGTTCCAAAAGGTTCATATACATACGCCAAGTACAATTATACATTCAAATTAGGGTTTAGGTCGAGTGCGATAAAGTACACCCTCGCCTAAGTGCCCTTTTCACATATCTCAAACACATAGCGAAGAAAACACACCAAACTGGCCTGAATACTTACCCAGAAACTGAAATAGCAAAAGTACGAAGTCGGATCGAAATGAACAGCTAGTAGTGGGCCCCACCAGTTCCGCCCAGCTCACCACCGTCTGAAATAGAAGATTGTGTCACATAATATCGCAAACGACTACTATTGTGCCTAAAACAAGCAAAACGGCAAAAACGGCACGCGCGCACGTAAATATAACGAACGGAAACGGAGACGGCCGTTAGCGGAAACGGCAGATTTGACACTCGTTTCTAGTTTACTCATAAGTTGAGCTACGAACATCGGATTAAGGCGTATGAGACGCCATATCGAAGCTTAAAGGATGAAAAACAACTGTTATGAAGACATCCAGAACTGAAACTGGAGGCTTTAGTCCCAAATGAATCAAACACAATCACTTACGAAATCTGGCCAATGCACAAATGGTCAGTTTTGAGCGTAAACTGTTTTCTATGCTACACATGGTCAAAAGAGCTGAAAATTGGCAGTTAGATAGTTCATTCCAAATGGAACAACTTTCATGAAGGTCGGCAATCCAAATTCGGAACGAAAATTGGTCATCAGGACCAAAACAGATTTCTGGTCATTTTCACGGGCAGGCCTTGTTTGCTCGGCTATATCTCAGGTTTTATAAATCCGATTCATGAAATTCCAAGGGCGTTAGAAAGCTCTGATATAGGGCTATAATTTTGGTGTTTTGGTCGGAAGCCCAAACAGCTTGTAACTCAGTCAAATGTGAAGCCAAAGTTCCAGCCATAAACTTTCCAAAAACGTACTAGAATCACAAACCGTATTTGACCTCAATATGCGGTAATGGCACCAAATTCACTACAGTTATCGGATGGGGGTGTAAGACCCACCGTTTCGAAGCTAAGAAACAGGGATACAACAATGTAGAAGACCACTCAATCCAGTTCCTAACACAACTAGGTCAAATATGCAAAATACTATACCAGAATTCCCAAAACAGGTTTGCAAAACGCAGAAAACTGTAATCGGTATATCTCAGTCCATACAAGTCCAAATGCCGAAATTCCAAAGGCATATGATAGCTAGGACATTCAGATACATTTCACCGGAAGACACCAACTTCAAAATCCAAACCAATTCCAATCAAAATGGCCAAATACAAACGCAGTTTTCGCATTCTGTCCAAAGCAGAACAGCTACAGTAATTTCGTCATAACTCACTCTACACTAATCCAAATGACCTGAAATTTTACAGGCATCTCAAACACATCAATACCTACAACTTTCATGTTTTGAGCAAAGTCCAATTTGGCCTCTAACCCTATGATCCAAAACCGGACAGAATTAGGGGTTATCAAACCCTAACTTTTCTCAATTCATTCCAAACCCAAAATTGATTGCAAATTCTTATCAAACACACCTACTAGAGTCATTCCCCCTCATTACCAACCATCATAAACACCCACAACATCATAATCCAATTAAACCAGAAAATTCATCAATAAATTAAAAACTTCACCAATTCATCTCAAACCAAGATAAAAACCAGAAATTTCAGCACTTTAGCCACTAAGAAGCATAACTTAAGCTTCATAAGGTGTAGGAGGAAGTTCAAGTACCACTTACCAAGTAAACAAGAGAGAGGAAGTTGTAGAACACCTTAGCTCTCCACAAAAACTTCACCAAAGCACTCACTAGCACCAAGTGGTAGGATTTTATGGAGTAGAAACTAATTTAGGTGAATGGTTTTGGAAGATTGAGCTAAATGGAAGCTAAAATTGTTGAAGAGTTTCTTCTTCTTTGTCCAAGTGAGAGCCGGCCATGGAGTAGGAGGCAATGGTGATTTTTTGGTGAATTTTTGAGATATTTACCCAATTAGTCAAAAGGTCAAAATGGTGAATAGTGAATCATAAGTCATGTCCAATATAATGGTGACACTTGTCACCTCATTAAATGCAAACTTATCTTTTCTTTTTCCTCTCACATCAATCACTTCACATCCCCTACTTATCTCTTAACACCCGATAAATTTCACACAGTATCCGGAATTTAACCTAATTGGCCGAATTTTTCCGAACTTTTCGCACTAGTGGGTCCCACGTCCATTATATATTCTTATTTTCTCAAAATCTAACCGATACTAGAAAAATCATCTAAAAACTATATTTACTCATAAAAATTATCTGGGGAACTTTTCTAATAAAGAAAATGTGGAAAACGGGTTTTCAATCTTAACCGGAACTTGGGGTTTAAATCTTAATTCCTACTTAGGGTTTTCGAAATACTCCCAAAACCAAACGTTACCGCCAAATTAATGAATATATCAACGTAGTACGAACTGGGGCCTCACATATTCAAAAAAGAGAAAAAGAAAAAGAAAAAGACATGAGTTAGTAACTATTCGAATAACTCGGATGCATGTCCTATTTGGGGGGGCCCTTTTTATGCCAAGGGTAGGCCTAGCATGATGCAACACCTTCGAAATGGGACCCGTAACACAAACCTGTTTTTGACAACAATTCCAAATGAGGGCAAAAGAAAAATCATTTTCATTGATAAACTTGTCAATATTTACATCATGTCACGAAGACGATTCCGTACAAGATTGCCAAAACTTCTGAACCTATCTAATACAGAGTCCTTTGTTTCCCTAGCATATGGAATTCTAACACATTCAGTTTGGTCATATAATTCTGCACATTTCCTTTTCAGTTCTTGACGCTTTCCTCGTTCATTTTCATACAATTGCTTGTTTTGCTCGGCCATCCCTTTGTATGCTTCAACAGACTTACTTTGGGAGGCCCCAGTTCGTTCTACGTTGATATATTCATTAATTGGGCGGTAACGTTTGGTTTTGGGAGTATTTCGAAAATCCTAAGTAGGGATTAAGATTTAAACCCTCAGTTCCGGTTAAGATTTAAAACCCGTTTTCCTACATTTTCTTTATTAGAAAATTCCCCAGATAATTTTTATTGAGTAACTAGAGTTTTTAGATGATTTTTCTAGTATTAGTTAGTTTTTGAGAAATTAAGAACGTATATCGGACGTGGGACCCACTAGTGCGAAAAGTTCGGAAAAATTCGGCCAATTAGGTTAAATTCCGGATACTGTGTAAAATTTATCGGGTGTTAAGAGATAAGTAGAGTGTGTGAAATGATTGATGTGAGAGAGAAAAAGAAGTGATAAGATTGCATTAATGGAGTGACAAGTGTCACACAACCATTGGTTAGACTTTGTTGGCAACTATTCACACTTTTGACTTTTGACCAAATTGAGTAAATATCTTGAAAAATTGCTCAAAAATCACCATTTCTTCTCCTCATATGGCCGGCCCTCTCTCTCCAAAAGGAAGCAAGAAACTCTTCAAGTTTTAGCTCCAATCTTGCTCAAGGTGAACCATCCAACCATTTGATCTTGCAATTACTCCATAAAATCCCTTTAGTTAGTGATAGTGAGTGATTTGGTGAAGCTTTCTTGGAGAGCTCAGGTGTCCTACTACTTCCTCTCTCTTGTTTTCTTGGTAAGTGATGCTCAAACTTCCTCCTACACCTAATGATGCTTAAGTTATGCTTAGTAGTGATTAAAGTGCTGAAATTTCTGGTTTTTATCTTGGTTTGAAATGATTTGGTGAAGTTTTTCTATTTTTGAGGAATTTTCTGGTTTAATATGATCTTGATGTTGGGGACTTGTATGATGAATTGTAATGGTGGAAAATGACTCTAGTGAGTGTGAATTGTTGATAAATGCAATCAATTTTGGATTTGGATGGAAAAATGGAAAGTTAGGGTTCATGAACCCCCAATTCTGTCCGGTATTAGATCATAGGGTTAGAGGCCAAATTGGACTTTTCTCAAAACATGAAAGTTGTAGGTATTGATGTGTTTGAGGTGCCTGTAAAATTTCAGGTCATTTGGATTAGTGTAGTGTGAGTTATGTCGAAATTACTGTAGCTGTTCTGCTTTGGCCAGAATGCAAAAACTGCGTTTGTATTTGGCTATTTTGACTGGAATTGGTTGGGATTTTGAAGTTGGTGTCTTCTGATGAAATGTAGCTGGATGTCTTAGCTAACATATGCCTTTGGAATTTCGGCATTTGGACTTGTATAGACTGAGTTATACCGATTACAGTTTTATTGGTTTTGCAAACCTGTTTTGGTAATTCTGGTTTCGTATTTTGCATATTTGAACTAGTTGTGCTAGGATTTGGACTGAGTGGCCTTCTACATTGTTGTACTCCTTTTTCTTAGCTTCGAAACGGTGGGTCTTACACCCCCATCGATAACCGTAGTGAATTTGGTGCCATTACCGCATATTGAGGTTAAATACGGTTTGTGATTCTAGTACGTTTTTGGAAAGTTTATGGCTGGAACTTTGGCTTCACATTTGACTGAGTTACAAGCTGTTTGGGCTTCTAACCAAAACACCAAACTTATAGCCCTATATCAGAGCTTTCTAACGCCCTTGGAATTTCATGAATCGGATTTATAAAACCTGAGATATAGCCGAGCAAACAAGGCCTGCCCGTGAAAATGACCAGAAATCTGTTTTGGTCCTGATGACCAATTTCCGTTCCGAATTTGGATTGCCGACCTTCATCAAAGTTGTTCCATTTGGAATGAACTATCTAACTGCCAATTTTCAGCTCTTTTGACCATGTGTAGCATAGAAAACAGTTCGTACTCAAAACTGACCATTTGTGCATTGGCCAGATTTCGTAAGTGATTGTGTTTGGTTCATTTGGGACTGAAGCCTCTAGTTTCAGTTCTGGATGTCTTCATAACAGTTGTTGTTCATCCTTTAAGCTTCGATTTGGCATCTCATCCGCCTTAATCCGATATCCGTAGCTCAACTTATGGGTGAACTAGAAATGAGTATCAAATCTGCCGTTTGCCGTTTCCGCACGCGTGCGTGTGCCCTTTCCGTACTTGCGTGTGCCGATGTTGCTGTTTTATTTGTTTTGGGCACGTTAGTGGCCGTTTATGACATCATGTGATGCAATCTTCTATTTCAGATCGTGGTGAGCTAGGCGGAGCTGGTGGGCCCTACTAGCGAACACGCACGAAGTGATTTTCACGTTTGTACTACTTTTGTACTTTGTGTAAGTATTCAGGCCGGTTTGGTGTGTTTTCTTTGCTATGTGTTTGAGATATGTGAAAAGGGCACTTAGGCGAGGGTGTACTTTATCGCACTCGACCTAAACCCTAATTTGAATGCATAATTGTACTTGGCATATGTATATGAACCTTTTGGAACCAAAACCCTTGAGCTTGTGGCTCGGGGCGACTTTCGAATAAAGTTTGTGAAGTTTGCAAAGTTTGTGATTTTGAATAATTTTGTGAAGTTTGTGAGTTTGGGTCGAACTCTTGACCTGGTTGGACTATTCGAGCCGGTTAGGGCTTGGTCGAAGGCAGTCCAACTTAGTCTGAGGTCACCAAGTTTGTAGGTTCATTTTATGAACCAATTTTGTGAATCCGGTTCACCGAGAAGGTGACCAAGTTTGTGACCCGAGCTTGTGACTCAAGCTCAAGTTTGTGATTTCGTTCGCCCGGACAAGTTTGCGAGGTGACTGGCCAGTGAGGGTGATAAGGTGTCGGTGGGTGTACAAGTGAAGTTCTACGGACTATTATTTGTGGTCGACGGAGTGTCGGCAGGAGATCATGCATGGCACATGAATTGGCTTTGGAGCCACCCGTATCCTTATTATATGATGTTGTTCTTTTCTGCTTTTGCTTTACTCTTATTGTGTAACTGTTACGTGAAATTTATGCTTTCGCCCCTGTTTACTTACTAAGCATATAGCTTACCCCATTCCTTTTGTTTTCCTTAGCAGGGGCCGACGCGGGGACTTTTGGCTCGTATAATAGTATAGTAAGATTGGCTTGTAATAGTTGAACAGTTAGGATGTTTGTTTTTGTTTTGGTGGTTTGACTCGATACTTTTGGAGAATGTAATTATAACTCTTTTGGGGTTGTATATAGTACTCTTTTGAATTTTCTGGCTTTGATTGTTTTAAGTTTTGAGTCCTGGCGCGAGCTAGGCAGGCGGCCCGCCGATACCCTTGGGTTCGCCCTTGGGAGAAGTGGGGTCGTCACATACTTAACTGCAGAATTTTCTTATCTTTTGCTTCGACAATGGCCTTTAACCTTTTCACCTCCTCAGCTGGCTCGTCTTGTGTTTCTTGTGCAACGGATCCTCTTACCCAGTCTTCGTATTGCGGAGTGGTCAATCCCCTTTGTTTGAGTTCCGGAACGTACTTGACGCGTTCGTCGTCGGACAACGTCTCCCAGGCCTCATTAAGAAGGATCTTCATTGGAATTTCTTTCGGACATATCCCTTTGTCGAAAATGATTGTGAATGTAGTCAGTTCAACTGCAGGTGGCACATCTTGAACTCGCCCTAATTGTCGGAGGAACCTTCTTGGATTGTATGCCATGATACCCTGAGTACCCAATAAAAGAACAAGCTCGGATGCCTTGGTGCGAAGAACTGGCTTGACACAATTGGTCCAATCCAATACCCATCTCACATTTTGATTAGTCACATTTGTCAAAAAGTGCACAAACTCGGATGCATTACACGGCAAACTATTGCTATTGATCCTCTTGTGATGTGTGATTACCCAGTTATATCCAGCCATTGGTAAACTCTCGGGAATAGACGGTCGTCTCATGAAGTGCTCCATCCCCCACACATGTAAAATCAAATTTGAACCACAAAAGAACTTTTCCCCTTTCTGACAGGTTGTGCAAGCTACGAAGATGTCGGCCAAAATAGTTGGGACAATAGAACACTATTTATCATTTATTCCTAGAAACAAGTCATACAAGATTTTAGTGAGCTTGAAGGCTATCTTTTTGTCTTTCCTAGGGAAAAAGTAGGTTCCAGCCATGACCAATCCATATACCCAAACTCTCTTTCGTTCCCATATTTCCTTGGAAGTAAACAAGAAATCGCCCCGGTGCCTTTCAAAACCATCCCTTAATGCGAATCGATCATATAAGAACTTTGCCTCTATATTTCGGTCCGACCCTTGAATTACTGATTCCTTTAATCCGGTGAAACGACAAAATTCGGCTTTGTTAGATGCTAGTGGAAATATCACGGCAGTTCCCTGAATTGGCAAATTAAGAAATCCGGCAACCTCTTCAATTGTTAAGGTCATTTCCTTTTCACCAAGTCTAAATGCGGAACAAGTGGAATCCCACAAATGCACCAAGGCTTCCACCAAGTAGCCATCGGATTTAATGTCCTTAAAATCCCCGATGTGTCCTAATCGATCGGCTCTTTGGTTAAGCTCACTGGGTGAAAGTAACGTGGGCCATCTTTGTACCTCCGGCGGCACTACCAACATCTGTTGCACTCGGCGAGGACTTTCCATCTAGAAACCAAAACCGGGGTCAAATACCTTACCTACAGGTCCCATTTCTCAGGTTAACAGGAATTTAAACATGCAAATCCCAAAAATTGGGTTAAATACCCATGGGATTAAGGTTGGCTTGTCCCTAATGTGGGATTCCCTAAGTGGCATTCCCTTTCTAAGGCTTATGCATGATGCCATTTTTATCAAAGCAGGAAAAATGCAATTCGAAATGAAACGTGACCTAAGGAACCCTTTATTTGCCAGGGTAAGCCTAAAATGGTATGGCATTATTAATTTTATGAACCAAATATACCGAAATTTCTAAACGTGTAATAGCCTATCTATAAGGGTAGGTCCTAAAAGAGGATCATGCCAGACCTCTTATTTGCTAGGGTTTGTGAATGCAATGGGGACACAAAACCAAGAAAAGTTAGCTCAGCCAAATAAATACACATAACACATTGTAGCACCGAAATCAATACAAAGAAATAAAGCAATAAAAGAGAAAGAGGGGTTGGATCCCTCCCCTCGTGAATCGTGTCCCTATTAGGGTAAGGTCGACTCTACCCTAGGCAACTCTAATATGGATGCATGAGGTTGGGGTTCGCTAATGCATCTAGACTCGACAAGCTCAGGTCCCCAAGCCTTCAGACTTGGAAACCAAGGGTCATCACTCCCAAGGTTCCTTGTCGGTGGCTCGAGCGATTCCCCAGACATTGCTACGCACACGTCGTGTCACGGCCACATGTCTGAGTGAATCTATCACACATCCTCAATCTTCGACTAAAAGCTAAAGGCTATTAACCCAAAACTTAAAGCGGAAGATTAAGTGACCCCTTGGATCGTGCTACGCACACGTCGTGTCACGATCACACGTCCAAGTGGGTCGCCTAAAATCCTAATAGGGTGGAGTGGCGTGACAAGCCACTAAAAGAAAAATAAATGAGGGGTGAAAAATTAAAGTGTATGCACGTATGCTAGTGCTCGTTTGGAGGGGAGGGATCAAGAACCAATGCGAGGCTCTAGGGTGATGTCCCCCACCCAAAATGCAATGCAAGCGCGAGATAAATAAGTAAACATACATCCAATCAACCAATCATGCGAGCGAGGGAGTAGTTGGACACGTGTGAAATGCAAAATCCTAAAAAAGGAAAAAAATGCAACCCTAAAACACCCAAATGTGATATATGAAAAGGTTAAAAGAAGAAAAAGGTTGATTAAATCAAATTTGCTCGGACTCTCGAAAATCCCCAGTGGAGTCGCCAACTGTCGCGCCCCATTTTTTGAATAAATAAATAAATGGTTTAAAAAATGTATTTGTGATTGGAAAATGAATTGTGATTTAAAAGAAAAATGGGTCTAAATGGGGTTTTGAGAATGCGACGATTTGACCCAAAATGTAGTTTAAAAAGGGTTTTTGAAATCAAAATCGGAGTCGCCACTTGGTAATGAGTTAAGGTGTACCAAGTCACCTAAAAATGAATTTTTAAAGAAAAAAATAGGAAAGAGTAGTAAGAAACCCCTTTTAAACGACTCCTAGTCCACGTAAACCAACGAAAAAGGTTCGGGAGTCACATTTGACGAAGGGGAAGGCAAGGATAAAAATCCAAGGCACCCCTTCGACCTAGCCAAGGCTAGTTGCATGATTTAATCAAAGTTTTTCTTATTTTAACCAAAGAATTTATTACATTTGGATGCATTACATGAATGCAAAAGAAAGAAAAAATGCAAACCTAAATTCTAAAATGTCTCTTGTAAGGTTTTTGGTCCCAACCACATGAATTGTGGCGGCCAATAAAGGAAAACCTTATAGAGGTCGATTAATGCAAATGATGGCTGAAGTGTAAGTGTGCAAGTGTATAAAAAGGTGCACGTGTGAAATTGTATGAAAAATCCAAGTGTTTGTGTGCAAGTGTATGAAATATAGTGATAAGTGCATATAGGTGTAATTAAGTGCAATTTTGTGAAGTAGAAATCAAAATGAACAATAAGGAAAGGAAAAGTGAATTGAAAAAAAAAATGAGTAAGTGATAAATGAGAATGAATGAACCTAAAGGAATGCATCAGGTCGGGTATGGGAATGACTCCTAACTTTTTCGACTTCGATTTTCCCTTTGATTAGAAAGCAAAACTAGCGTGCTAAGGCTATCGAATAGCCACACTCGCTCGTTTCCCTTATCAGAAGGGGACTCTTCAGGCAAATGTACCCTAACTAGCATGAGATGCAAGACCTAAAGTGAGGGGAAAGGGGATTAGAGGGACATGCCAAATGATAGAAAAACTAAAAGAATGCATGACATGTAATGAACATGCAAACATGTACCAACGAGGGGAAATCCCTAAGGGTCTAGCGTTGGACTAGCCCATTCGATGAATTCCGACTAGCGTTGGACTAGTGGGAACGTACATTCATCCATCACATTCATTCAAGCTATGGAAAGCGAGTAGACATGCCAAACACTTATAAACACATAGCACATAACATTTAGCATGCTTGACTAGATGCAAGGCCCTAACAAAGCAAATTATCACGTAGTAACTAAGCATGCAAGACACATAAGACAATTAAAGCCCTAACTATTACATTTGCTAGCTAGGCACATGACTTCGATAGGTCTTCATTGAATGCTCCTCCAAGCCCTATCTATTACATTAGGGAGACCCTACTACAATCTAAAAGGGGGAAAAGGAATAAAATAATTAAATCCCTAACTATTACAAGCCAAGAGGTGTACACATACCCCATAAAGAATAACTTAAGTAAAAAAAGCAAAAGTAAATGACATAAATGAAAGGAATTAAAGAAAGGCTAAGAAAGCAAAGTAGACATGTATTTCTCACGTAACACGTTGGTTCACATAGGAGAGACAAAAAAGATAAAAGAAGTTATACCTCCCTTGAGTTGGGGCTTTAATGAAGTAAAACCACTTATTTACCCTAAAAAATAATAAACGAGTCAAGGCATCACTTTATTTAACAAATAATCATAAAAAATAAAATGGTAAACTTGAAATTGAATCAATTGAATCATGTAAGCAACTCACATTCAAGAAGTCAAAAGAAGAAAGGACTTGATTGCACAAATTAACAAAGTTTGGAGGTCAAAATTAAAGAAAAATAAAGTTTAGGGACCTATTTGCAATCAATTTAGGGACCCAATTGAAAGAAGTTGAAAATGTCCCAGGGCCACAGTATGGTTAAGGAGAAATTCAGGGACTGATTTGCAAAATTGTTTTCTGGTTTCTTCATGGACCAAACCATTGGGCCATTTCCTTTATTTGTTTGGGCCAAAGCTTCCCAGCCCAACGAAAATTCAGAACAAAAGGGAATGGGCCATTTTATTATTTTGATACAAAGATTAATCAACTAAACCGGTGGACCTCTCCCCTCTAGCCCAAACCAAAGCCCAAAAGAACAATAAATTAAACCCAACTCAAAAATGGATAAACTCCCCATCAAAACCCAATCAAAAGTGCTAGATGTCAATCTTCTAAGCCCAAATCAAAAAATTCAACAAAATACACTAAATCACTTCCTTAGCCCCAAACAAAATAACCTCTTAGTCCAAAACACTTGTTTCACTAAACCTAACAAGATAAACAAATAAAAAATTATTAAGCCACAATCATGTCCCCAAATCAAGAATTAATCTATCAACAAAGTACATAAAACATGTAAACAGAGGATTAAACTCAAAAAGGACAAAATTAGTTCAATTTTTCCAGGATTTGGGTTACAGTGAAACAAAGGAAGACTTGGGGGGCCGAAGTGCAACATTCAGAAATATTTGCATGCATGCATACGTAGGAAACAAAATTTTCTGCAATGAACATCTTCTTGGAATTAAAACAATCGCTGGCTGCATTTCCATCTCATACGCAAATTCTAAGCAACTTTGACTAACCCTTTCATCTATCCAAACTTTGGATTAAGCAACAAAACAAACAACTTGAACCTCCAAACGAATCAAAACACAAAAGGAAAAACATGCAAATGCTGGGAAATTTTTATGCCAAAAGGTTCGACATTCCTCATCTCATCAAATTTCCAGCAACGTTTTTTATTATAGCTATAGCTCACATATTCTTAGACCCATACTTGCAAACTCAAATCTGTAACAGCCCCACCTTCCCCTAAGGCGAACCATAGGGGTTAGCGGACTGCCTGCCCAGCTCTCGCCAGGACTAACGGTTCAGTTTACGTCGATCTATTACGTTTCGGAACATCCCATTGCGCGTAAACAAGTCAAAATCACGAAAATAAAAAAAACGAAAATCGAAGCCGAAGATGAATAGTGCATGACCCGTCGGAATCCGGCCGGAATTTGGCCGGATGTCCGGTCGGATTCCTGGCCGGATACCAGGCAGAGAGTTGCCAAATTTTTTTTCAAATTCTCCAAGCAATCCGGCCGGCAATCCGGCCAGTTTCTGGCCGGATTCCTGGCCGGATTCTGTCCAGTGCCTTTTGTTCAAAATTTTCCTTTGGCCGTTTGAAACGTGAATCAGTCCGAAGTTCAACCAAACATCAATTTAACATACACACATTGAAATTCAACATTTACAACCACATTGGCATGCCAAATACCATTCATCATGAATGTACAAGATCGATTCGCCAATCAAAAGAAAACGAACCCATGACACATTAGGGTTTCATTAGAGGGCTATACAAAAGACATGTACATGAGCTCAACTTGTCATTCAATTATCACAACCTTTTCCAAAAGTGTTCATTTGCCTGTAAGGAAAACAAATGGAACGGAATGAGCTAAAGCTCAGTGAGCAACTATCACGTAAGCATCTAAAATCACATAAGTGTAACCTTTCAGTTCAAGTATACAATTAAGAGTAAATCACACCAGTAAAAGGATACGGATGGCTCTCAGGAGCCCGTTTCCTCGCTTGTAGTCTTGTTCCAACCTCATTGACCCTCCGTCAATGTTGAAGAATGACCAACCGTAGACAACTCTTTACTTCCATTCCTTCCACCCAACATCCCCCAACCGGGCCCGCACTCCATTCAGTCATTTTGGTAATACTCGAGTTTACCGGAACCAAGGGTCTCATTACCACAAGGTTCCTCGGTACAGTCCCCGTGGCAATTCAATCTTCACGACCAAGCCCTCGCCGGCTCGATCCAATTGACTACCAAACGAGGTTGAGCTCAGTAATACAGTAAAGCCGTTGGATACTCGTCCAAACGACACCAAATCAGTTTCCATGCATGGAATTCAGTATCTCATATAAAAATTGTAGTATTTCAGTAAAACAGTAAATAGCCATGAAGGAAATTACAAGGGGTGAGGGCGGTCAAGTACACCCTCACCTCAATCACTTCCAATAACCAATTAAGCCTTCAAGGCATCAAATACACATGGAACAAAGCCACATTATAACAAGTAAGTGAGTAGTATACTCACAAAGCAATTAAGTGCTATGTCATGCACTTCCGTCAGGGGAATGTCGTGAACCACCGTCACGCCCTAGAACACATAAGCAAGTACAATGAGACTCGATAACGAGTCGCAAAACAATGCTAAACACAACCCCAATAGGGTTTTCATAAACATATACAAGCATGATAGCAAACCAGAAATTAAGAAAAGGGCTTTAACTTAGGCCTTGATACGAAAACCGGTTTTGACGTCATAATGCGGTAATGGCACAACTCTCACTACAATTATCGGATGGGGGTGTAAGACCCACCGTTTCGAAGCTATGGAACAGGGCTACAACAATGTAGAAGGTCACTCAATCCAGTTCCTAGCCCAACTAGGTCAAAAATGCCAAACACTAAACCAGAATCACCAAAACAGGTTTGCAAAACACAGAAAACTGTAATCGGTATATCTCAGTCCATACAAGTCCAAATGCCGAAATTCCAAAGGCATAAGTTAGCTAAGACATCCGGATACATTTCATCAGAAGACACCAACTCCAAAATCCAAACCAATTCCAGTCAAAATGGCCAATTACTATCGCAGTTTTCGCATTCTGATCAAAGCAGAACAGCTACAGTAATTTCGTCATATCTCACTCTACACTAATCCAAATGACCTGAAATTTTACAGGCACCTCAAACACATCAATACCCACAACTTTCATGTTTTGAGCAAAGTCTAATTCGGCCTCTAACCCTATGATCTAAAACCGGACAGAATTGGGGTTTTATGAACCCTAATTTTCCATTTTTCCATCCAAATCCAAAATTGATTGCAAATACTTATCAAACATACCTACTAGAGCCATTATAGTCCATTGCCAATCATCAAAGATGGCCACAACATTCATTTCATATTAAACCAGAAAAATTCCCAATAAAATAAAAACTTCACCAAAACAAGCCAAATCAAGAGATAAATCACATATTCCAACACTCAAGCCACTTCTAAGCATAATAATACCATCATTAGGTGTAGTAGGGTGTTCAAGCATAACTTACCAAGAAACAAGAGATGTAGAGAGGTGTTGGACACTTAGCTCTTCAAACAAACTTCACTACAACCCTTACTAGCACTAAAAGATAGGATTTTATGGAGTAAAATCTAGTCTAAGCTTTTGTTTATGGAAGATTGAAGCTTATGGAAGCTTGAAAGTTGGTGGAATTTCCTTCTTCTTTGCAAGGAGAGAGCCGGCCACAAGGAAGAGAAAAATGGTGAATTTTGGGCATTTTTTTTGATATTTAATCCTTGGGTCAAAAAGTAAAAAATGTGAATAGTATTTCTTAAAGTCCACCCAATCATATTGTGACACTTGTCACACTCATTAATGCATTCTTATCTTTCTTTTTCCCTCTCACATCAATCACTTCACACATTCTACTTATCTCTTAACACCCGATAAATTTCACACAGTATCCGAAACTTAACCTTATTGGCCGAATTTTTCCGAACTTTTCGCACTAGTGGGTCCCACGTCCACTATTTACTCTTAATTTTCTAAAAACTCACCAATACTAGGAAAATTATCTAAAAACTATAATTACGCATAAAATCTACCAGAAAAATATTTCTAAGCCCGAGAATGCAGAAAACATGCAATTAAGGGGAAATAAACCCTAGGAAAATAGTTAGGGTTTTACGGGTTCTCACACTCTCTCCCCCTTAAAAGAATTTCATCCTCGAAATTCCTTATCATTGACTACTCCGGGATTAAATTGAGTTTTATACTTCGCTAACAGATCTGTGCCCCTTCACTGGCCAGGTTCAGTAAATTCTTACCTTCCACGTCCTCTAATGGGTCAAAAACTTGATGTTGTTCTAAAGAGTACACCCGAGAGGACACTTTTGATCCATCCTTGTCCCCCTTCGACTGGTCAGGGTGGGTCGTGGTTGGTGGCAGAGTCCCTTGCCGCTCGCGCAGGCGAGCTGGACAGTTAGCAATTTGATGTTCGGCACTCCCACAGAGCAAGCATTTTCCTCCTTTCCTCCAGCAATTGTCCTCCGAGTGGTTTAATTTTCCGCAATACCCACAGGGTCCGCGTGCTGCAGGAGCTGAGCCTCCTCTTGACGGCCTCTCTGGTGACATTCCCGGCATCCTCACTCCTCCCATTCCCCGCCCAAATTTGGGAGGGATACTTTCATACTCCTGTCCCGAATTGTCTCCAGGAAATCCTCTCTTTTTCGCCTGAAAGTTTTCCACCTGGAGCCTAGCATTGTCTATCCGTTGTGCCTTTTCCACTGCTTCACTGAAGGCGTTAATTTGGGCTGCCGCGAGGTCCTTCTGGATTTCTACGTTCAGGCCCTGGACAAATCGCCGTATTCTTCGTTGCTCGGTCATGATTAACTCAGGCGCAAACTTGGATAAGTGGGTAAAGTGGCTCTCATATTCCGCCACAGTTTGAGCTCCTTGGCGTAGTCGAATAAACTCGTCTTCCTTCCTCTCCTGAACTAGCGGAGGGAAAAACTTCGCATTAAACTCTCGAATGAAATTCACCCAGGTCCTAGGCGTCTGTTCCCTTTCCCATTTCTGCCGAATTACGTTCCACCAGGAACGGGCTGCCCCCTCAAGCTGAAACACGGCAAAAGTCACCTGCCGTTCGTCAGGGTAGTGTAAGGCTGCAAATATATCAACCATCTTTTCAAGCCACCTCTCGGCAACGTCCGGGTCGGGTCCCCCTACAAACTTTGGCGGAGCGAACTTTTGAAAACGTTCGAGAGCTCTATCTTCGCTCTCGATATGATGGCCAGGGTTTCCAGGGTTAAGGTTTGGGTTCTGGGCTTGTTGCTGCACTACTTGTGCTAGCAGGTCTGTCATTTGCTGCATAGCGGCAGCTATTTGCACATTAGGGTTTACTTGCGGTTCCAGATTGGGTCCAGTAGAGGTTTCCCCCGTACCCCTAATCGGTGTGGGTTGCCTACCCCTGCGTCCACGGCCTCGACCACTTCGGGTGCCTTCCATCAGTCTAAGTCAATCTAGGTCATCAAATAAATACACTGTTAAAGGGCACCTAACCCTCCTTTCCGTAGCACCAGACAGGAACAATGAAACAAGAATAAGCAACTCAAACATTTACTGCGAAGTGCATTTAAACACATAACACGTATACATAGATCACATAACCAGGTTAAGCAATCATACGGAACAGTCAGTCAAGTACATACGAAGTCATTGCATGAAACAATAGGGTCCTCAACAAATACTATGAACAACTAGGTCACAAGTGCAAAAGAACTCACGAAAAGCTTTTCCCCCTTCTAGGGCTTCGTCCAAATATTTATATCTTAATCAAGGTCGATCACGCTTAACCACCCGAACAAACCACACGAAGTTCCATAGAATCACCTTTCTAGTTCACCAAATCCTTTCTAACCTAGGCCTTCATATCTTTCGTATCCGGGCGCAAGAATCTCGTTTAAGATAATTCACATCTCGAGCCGGCCGGTCCCAAGAGTAAACCATCCTTATTTAAGATTCATACCCGACATACATACCTAACTTCCTCGAGTCCCATAATAATGATTCATACACTTATCACATGCCCGGTTCATAACTTACGCTCAAACGAGCACTTAGACATATTCATGAAATTAGGACCACAACACCACTTGGCCCAGTCTCACACCGCGCAGAGACCACGCGACGTGGCTCTGATACCACTTGTAACAGCCCCACCTTCCCCTAAGGCGAACCATAGGGGTTAGCGGACTGCCTGCCCAGCTCTCGCCAGGACTAACGGTTCAGTTTACGTCGATCTATTACGTTTCGGAACATCCCATTGCGCGTAAACAAGTCAAAATCACGAAAATAAAAAAAAACAAAAATCGAAGCCGAAGATGAATAGTGCATGACCCGTCGGAATCCGGCCGGAATTTGGCCGGATGTCCGGTCGGATTCCTGGCCGGATACCAGGCAGAGAGTTGCCAAATTTTTTTTCAAATTCTCCAAGCAATCCGGCCGGCAATCCGGCCAGTTTCTGGCCGGATTCCTGGCCGGATTCTGTCCAGTGCCTTTTGTTCAAAATTTTCCTTTGGCCGTTTGAAACGTGAATCAGTCCGAAGTTCAACCAAACATCAATTTAACATACACACATTGAAATTCAACATTTACAACCACATTGGCATGCCAAATACCATTCATCATGAATGTACAAGATCGATTCGCCAATCAAAAGAAAACGAACCCATGACACATTAGGGTTTCATTAGAGGGCTATACAAAAGACATGTACATGAGCTCAACTTGTCATTCAATTATCACAACCTTTTCCAAAAGTGTTCATTTGCCTGTAAGGAAAACAAATGGAACGGAATGAGCTAAAGCTCAGTGAGCAACTATCACGTAAGCATCTAAAATCACATAAGTGTAACCTTTCAGTTCAAGTATACAATTAAGAGTAAATCACACCAGTAAAAGGATACGGATGGCTCTCAGGAGCCCGTTTCCTCGCTTGTAGTCTTGTTCCAACCTCATTGACCCTCCGTCAATGTTAAAGAATGACCAACCGTAGACAACTCTTTACTTCCATTCCTTCCACCCAACATCCCCCAACCGGGCCCGCACTCCATTCAGTCATTTTGGTAATACTCGAGTTTACCGGAACCAAGGGTCTCATTACCACAAGGTTCCCCGGTACAGTCCCCGTGGCAATTCAATCTTCACGACCAAGCCCTCGCCGGCTCGATCCAATTGACTACCAAACGAGGTTGAGCTCAGTAATACAGTAAAGCCGTTGGATACTCGTCCAAACGACACCAAATCAGTTTCCATGCATGGAATTCAGTATCTCATATAACAATTGCAGTATTTCAGTAAAACAGTAAATAGCCATGAAGGAAATTACAAGGGGTGAGGGCGGTCAAGTACACCCTCACCTCAATCACTTCCAATAACCAATTAAGCCTTCAAGGCATCAAATACACATGGAACAAAGCCACATTATAACAAGTAAGTGAGTAGTATACTCACAAAGCAATTAAGTGCTATGTCATGCACTTCCGTCAGGGGAATGTCGTGAACCACCGTCACGCCCTAGAACACATAAGCAAGTACAATGAGACTCGATAACGAGTCACAAAACAATGCTAAACACAACCCCAATAGGGTTTTCATAAACATATACAAGCATGATAGCAAACCAGAAATTAAGAAAAGGGCTTTAACTTAGGCCTTGATACGAAAACCGGTTTTGACGTCATAATGCGGTAATGGCACAACTCTCACTACAATTATCGGATGGGGGTGTAAGACCCACCGTTTCGAAGCTATGGAACAGGGCTACAACAATGTAGAAGGTCACTCAATCCAGTTCCTAGCCCAACTAGGTCAAAAATGCCAAACACTAAACCAGAATCACCAAAACAGGTTTGCAAAACACAGAAAACTGTAATCGGTATATCTCAGTCCATACAAGTCCAAATGCCGAAATTCCAAAGGCATAAGTTAGCTAAGACATCCGGATACATTTCATCAGAAGACACCAACTCCAAAATCCAAACCAATTCCAGTCAAAATGGCCAATTACTATCGCAGTTTTCGCATTCTGATCAAAGCAGAACAGCTACAGTAATTTCGTCATATCTCACTCTACACTAATCCAAATGACCTGAAATTTTACAGGCACCTCAAACACATCAATACCCACAACTTTCATGTTTTGAGCAAAGTCTAATTCGGCCTCTAACCCTATGATCTAAAACCGGACAGAATTGGGGTTTTATGAACCCTAATTTTCCATTTTTCCATCCAAATCCAAAATTGATTGCAAATACTTATCAAACATACCTACTAGAGCCATTATAGTCCATTGCCAATCATCAAAGATGGCCACAACATTCATTTCATATTAAACCAGAAAAATTCCCAATAAAATAAAAACTTCACCAAAACAAGCCAAATCAAGAGATAAATCACATATTCCAACACTCAAGCCACTTCTAAGCATAATAATACCATCATTAGGTGTAGTAGGGTGTTCAAGCATAACTTACCAAGAAACAAGAGATGTAGAGAGGTGTTGGACACTTAGCTCTTCAAACAAACTTCACTACAACCCTTACTAGCACTAAAAGATAGGATTTTATGGAGTAAAATCTAGTCTAAGCTTTTGTTTATGGAAGATTGAAGCTTATGGAAGCTTGAAAGTTGGTGGAATTTCCTTCTTCTTTGCAAGGAGAGAGCCGGCCACAAGGAAGAGAAAAATGGTGAATTTTGGGCATTTTTTTTGATATTTAATCCTTGGGTCAAAAAGTAAAAAATGTGAATAGTATTTCTTAAAGTCCACCCAATCATATTGTGACACTTGTCACACTCATTAATGCATTCTTATCTTTCTTTTTCCCTCTCACATCAATCACTTCACACATTCTACTTATCTCTTAACACCCGATAAATTTCACACAGTATCCGAAACTTAACCTTATTGGCCGAATTTTTCCGAACTTTTCGCACTAGTGGGTCCCACGTCCACTATTTACTCTTAATTTTCTAAAAACTCACCAATACTAGGAAAATTATCTAAAAACTATAATTACGCATAAAATCTACCAGAAAAATATTTCTAAGCCCGAGAATGCAGAAAACATGCAATTAAGGGGAAATAAACCCTAGGAAAATAGTTAGGGTTTTACGGGTTCTCACACTCTCTCCCCCTTAAAAGAATTTCATCCTCGAAATTCCTTATCATTGACTACTCCGGGATTAAATTGAGTTTTATACTTCGCTAACAGATCTGTGCCCCTTCACTGGCCAGGTTCAGTAAATTCTTACCTTCCACGTCCTCTAATGGGTCAAAAACTTGATGTTGTTCTAAAGAGTACACCCGAGAGGACACTTTTGATCCATCCTTGTCCCCCTTCGACTGGTCAGGGTGGGTCGTGGTTGGTGGCAGAGTCCCTTGCCGCTCGCGCAGGCGAGCTGGACAGTTAGCAATTTGATGTTCGGCACTCCCACAGAGCAAGCATTTTCCTCCTTTCCTCCAGCAATTGTCCTCCGAGTGGTTTAATTTTCCGCAATACCCACAGGGTCCGCGTGCTGCAGGAGCTGAGCCTCCTCTTGACGGCCTCTCTGGTGACATTCCCGGCATCCTCACTCCTCCCATTCCCCGCCCAAATTTGGGAGGGATACTTTCATACTCCTGTCCCGAATTGTCTCCAGGAAATCCTCTCTTTTTCGCCTGAAAGTTTTCCACCTGGAGCCTAGCATTCTCTATCCGTTGTGCCTTTTCCACTGCTTCACTGAAGGCGTTAATTTGGGCTGCCGCGAGGTCCTTCTGGATTTCTACGTTCAGGCCCTGGACAAATCGCCGTATTCTTCGTTGCTCGGTCATGATTAACTCAGGCGCAAACTTGGATAAGTGGGTAAAGTGGCTCTCATATTCCGCCACAGTTTGAGCTCCTTGGCGTAGTCGAATAAACTCGTCTTCCTTCCTCTCCTGAACTAGCGGAGGGAAAAACTTCGCATTAAACTCTCGAATGAAATTCACCCAGGTCCTAGGCGTCTGTTCCCTTTCCCATTTCTGCCGAATTACGTTCCACCAGGAACGGGCTGCCCCCTCAAGCTGAAACACGGCAAAAGTCACCTGCCGTTCGTCAGGGTAGTGTAAGGCTGCAAATATATCAACCATCTTTTCAAGCCACCTCTCGGCAACGTCCGGGTCGGGTCCCCCTACAAACTTTGGCGGAGCGAACTTTTGAAAACGTTCGAGAGCTCTATCTTCGCTCTCGATATGATGGCCAGGGTTTCCAGGGTTAAGGTTTGGGTTCTGGGCTTGTTGCTGCACTACTTGTGCTAGCAGGTCTGTCATTTGCTGCATAGCGGCAGCTATTTGCACATTAGGGTTTACTTGCGGTTCCAGATTGGGTCCAGTAGAGGTTTCCCCCGTACCCCTAACCGGTGTGGGTTGCCTACCCCTGCGTCCACGGCCTCGACCACTTCGGGTGCCTTCCATCAGTCTAAGTCAATCTAGGTCATCAAATAAATACACTGTTAAAGGGCA
The DNA here is from genome assembly GCF_036785885.1 of Coffea arabica. Taxonomy (NCBI): domain Eukaryota; kingdom Viridiplantae; phylum Streptophyta; class Magnoliopsida; order Gentianales; family Rubiaceae; genus Coffea; species Coffea arabica. The sequence continues at coordinate 24,668,652 of NC_092314.1, forward strand.
CCTAACCCTCCTTTCCGTAGCACCAGACAGGAACAATGAAACAAGAATAAGCAACTCAAACATTTACTGCGAAGTGCATTTAAACACATAACACGTATACATAGATCACATAACCAGGTTAAGCAATCATACGGAACAGTCAGTCAAGTACATACGAAGTCATTGCATGAAACAATAGGGTCCTCAACAAATACTATGAACAACTAGGTCACAAGTGCAAAAGAACTCACGAAAAGCTTTTCCCCCTTCTAGGGCTTCGTCCAAATATTTATATCTTAATCAAGGTCGATCACGCTTAACCACCCGAACAAACCACACGAAGTTCCATAGAATCACCTTTCTAGTTCACCAAATCCTTTCTAACCTAGGCCTTCATATCTTTCGTATCCGGGCGCAAGAATCTCGTTTAAGATAATTCACATCTCGAGCCGGCCGGTCCCAAGAGTAAACCATCCTTATTTAAGATTCATACCCGACATACATACCTAACTTCCTCGAGTCCCATAATAATGATTCATACACTTATCACATGCCCGGTTCATAACTTACGCTCAAACGAGCACTTAGACATATTCATGAAATTAGGACCACAACACCACTTGGCCCAGTCTCACACCGCGCAGAGACCACGCGACGTGGCTCTGATACCACTTGTAACAGCCCCACCTTCCCCTAAGGCGAACCATAGGGGTTAGCGGACTGCCTGCCCAGCTCTCGCCAGGACTAACGGTTCAGTTTACGTCGATCTATTACGTTTCGGAACATCCCATTGCGCGTAAACAAGTCAAAATCACGAAAATAAAAAAAAACAAAAATCGAAGCCGAAGATGAATAGTGCATGACCCGTCGGAATCCGGCCGGAATTTGGCCGGATGTCCGGTCGGATTCCTGGCCGGATACCAGGCAGAGAGTTGCCAAATTTTTTTTCAAATTCTCCAAGCAATCCGGCCGGCAATCCGGCCAGTTTCTGGCCGGATTCCTGGCCGGATTCTGTCCAGTGCCTTTTGTTCAAAATTTTCCTTTGGCCGTTTGAAACGTGAATCAGTCCGAAGTTCAACCAAACATCAATTTAACATACACACATTGAAATTCAACATTTACAACCACATTGGCATGCCAAATACCATTCATCATGAATGTACAAGATCGATTCGCCAATCAAAAGAAAACGAACCCATGACACATTAGGGTTTCATTAGAGGGCTATACAAAAGACATGTACATGAGCTCAACTTGTCATTCAATTATCACAACCTTTTCCAAAAGTGTTCATTTGCCTGTAAGGAAAACAAATGGAACGGAATGAGCTAAAGCTCAGTGAGCAACTATCACGTAAGCATCTAAAATCACATAAGTGTAACCTTTCAGTTCAAGTAAACAATTAAGAGTAAATCACACCAGTAAAAGGATACGGATGGCTCTCAGGAGCCCGTTTCCTCGCTTGTAGTCTTGTTCCAACCTCATTGACCCTCCGTCAATGTTAAAGAATGACCAACCGTAGACAACTCTTTACTTCCATTCCTTCCACCCAACATCCCCCAACCGGGCCCGCACTCCATTCAGTCATTTTGGTAATACTCGAGTTTACCGGAACCAAGGGTCTCATTACCACAAGGTTCCCCGGTACAGTCCCCGTGGCAATTCAATCTTCACGACCAAGCCCTCGCCGGCTCGATCCAATTGACTACCAAACGAGGTTGAGCTCAGTAATACAGTAAAGCCGTTGGATACTCGTCCAAACGACACCAAATCAGTTTCCATGCATGGAATTCAGTATCTCATATAACAATTGCAGTATTTCAGTAAAACAGTAAATAGCCATGAAGGAAATTACAAGGGGTGAGGGCGGTCAAGTACACCCTCACCTCAATCACTTCCAATAACCAATTAAGCCTTCAAGGCATCAAATACACATGGAACAAAGCCACATTATAACAAGTAAGTGAGTAGTATACTCACAAAGCAATTAAGTGCTATGTCATGCACTTCCGTCAGGGGAATGTCGTGAACCACCGTCACGCCCTAGAACACATAAGCAAGTACAATGAGACTCGATAACGAGTCGCAAAACAATGCTAAACACAACCCCAATAGGGTTTTCATAAACATATACAAGCATGATAGCAAACCAGAAATTAAGAAAAGGGCTTTAACTTAGGCCTTGATACGAAAACCGGTTTTGACGTCATAATGCGGTAATGGCACAACTCTCACTACAATTATCGGATGGGGGTGTAAGACCCACCGTTTCGAAGCTATGGAACAGGGCTACAACAATGTAGAAGGTCACTCAATCCAGTTCCTAGCCCAACTAGGTCAAAAATGCCAAAAACTAAACCAGAATCACCAAAACAGGTTTGCAAAACACAGAAAACTGTAATCGGTATATCTCAGTCCATACAAGTCCAAATGCTGAAATTCCAAAGGCATAAGTTAGCTAAGACATCCAGATACATTTCATCAGAAGACACCAACTCCAAAATCCAAACCAATTCCAGTCAAAATGGCCAATTACTATCGCAGTTTTCGCATTCTGATCAAAGCAGAACAGCTACAGTAATTTCGTCATATCTCACTCTACACTAATCCAAATGACCTGAAATTTTACAGGCACCTCAAACACATCAATACCCACAACTTTCATGTTTTGAGCAAAGTCTAATTCGGCCTCTAACCCTATGATCTAAAACCGGACAGAATTGGGGTTTTATGAACCCTAATTTTCCATTTTTCCATCCAAATCCAAAATTGATTGCAAATACTTATCAAACATACCTACTAGAGCCATTATAGTCCATTGCCAATCATCAAAGATGGCCACAACATTGTTGACCTTGGTCGATCAATCCTTGGTTTTGATGATTAACAAACCAAAATGTAGATTTGGGCTAATGTTTTTATGTGAGTAATTTGTTAGAACAGATTCTTGTGGCATAAAAGAAGAAGCAAAAACAGGGCACTCATGTCGGACGCTATCGGACGTCCGAAAGGATGAAGAACATCAAGAAGGAAACTCTGTCGGACGCTCGTGAGGAAGCATCGGACGTCCGGAAGGATCGGACGCACGCCTCGGACGCACATCGATCGCATCGGACGTCCGAGAAATTTCGCAAAGATTTGATGACTCTCTGCCTACGTTCGGACGCAGGGTTCGGACGTCCGACAGGTGGTTCGGACGTCCGACAGGCACCTGTCGGACGTCCGACAGGCCAACGGCTAGTTTTGACAGCATTTAATATTTGACCGTTGGAGAGTCTTTTGGAGCCATTTCTCACCTTCTATAAAAACCCCAAAGCACAAGAAGACTAGAGACTTTTGCCAACACAAAATACAAGCTTACAAGTGAGATTTTTGAGTAGAAAGATTCTTTGTTGGTTGTATAAGGGGTTGGGAAAGTTGGGTTGTGAGGTTGCTCAAGTGAAAACCTTGGTGAAGGTGAACCTATCACTTGGAGTGGTAAAACCTTGGTGAAGGTTGCCTCATTTGTATAAAATAGTTCTTAATTGGGTGAGTGATCTTTCAAGTGTAGGTTGTTGAGGGTTAACTAGAATTGTTGTAAAACTCCTTGGCTCAACCAAAGAGTATTTGGGGTGAGGAAGGAGTGAACCTTCACTTGTACATCTTGGTTAGCATCGCCATCAATTGAAGAGGCTATTGGATTGATATTTGGTTTGCATTTCTTATCTTTTCTCTTTAATTAAGTTTTCTTTATTGTGCTTATATTTGATATATCTTTGTGCATCATTGTGAAATTGTTTGTACTCATTGGGTTGCACCGGGCATAACAATTGGTATCAGAGCTTGGTCTCTTTTGATCAAGCTTAACCGCTTAGAGTAAAGATCATGGCAACCATAAAAGTTTCTTTTTTAGAAGGGCAATCTATTGATAGACCACCTATGTTTAATGGTTCTCATTTCAGCATGTGGAAACAAAGAATGATGATTTTCTTACAATCCGTTTATATTGAATTATGGCATGTGGTAGAAGATGGTCCTTATGAAGCTAGAATAGTTGACTCCACCACCAATTTGAGTAGATTAAAGACTAGACAAGAATTGAATGAAAAAGACAAGAGATACCTTTCTTTGAATGCCAAGGCCATGTGTATATTGTACAATGCATTAGATGTAAATGAATCTAGCAGGATTAAAGGTTGTAAATCAGCTAAAGATATTTGGGATAAATTGTGTGTATTTCATGAAGGTAACCAAGATATTAAAGAACAAAAGAAATCTTTGCTTGTTTCTCAATATGAATTTTTCAAAATGCATCCTCTTGAAAATGTTGATAAGATGTGTAGTAGATTTTGTGACATTATTGAAGATCTTAAATTGCTTGGAAAAGAATATTCTTTGGGTGAGAAAAATAGAAAGATTTTGAATGCCTTGCCAAAAGAATGGGAAAACAAAATAAATGCTATAGAAGAGGCAAAGGATTTAAATTCTATGTCCATTGAATCTCTTGTGGATACCCTAACCTCTTATGAATTAAAGCTGAAATTCAAAGTGCAAGAGGAAGAAAATGCAAGAATGTATAAGAGAGGCATAGCTTTTAAAGCATCTCAACTGGGGGATAACCCATCCTTCATGGGTAATGAATTCATGGAAGTGGACAATGATACAACTCCTCACATCAAAAGTTCCAAGAAGACCTTCAACAAGAGATGCTCAAGAGGAGATTGCAAAATTACATGGGATGAATGCAATTCAAAAAGAGAAAAAGAAGAGTTGGCCCAAATGGCACTAATGGCCGTTGGAGAAGATGAGGTAAGTTCTTATCACTCTTCTTGTGATGAAGATAATGAAGATGATGATGTGAAAATTCTTATGATTAAAATGCATAAAAGTTTGAGAAAATCTTATGCTAAAAATAAAGATTTGAAAACAAAAATAAATGATTTGTTGGAAGAAAACTCCAAACTGTTTCAAGAAAACAAATGTTTGAGAGTGGAAAATGATGATTTAAAAAAACAAAAAAGTGTTTTTGATTGCAAAAATAATTTGAAAAGGAAGTTAGAAGAGAAAACAAAGTTTTATGAAAAAATGTTGGAGGAACAAAATGTGTTAAAGAAAAGAATTAATGACTTGAACGAGTTTCTCCAAAATGAAAAACAAAAGTTTTCTCAAACAAAAGAAAGCAAATCTTTTCAAGGCACAAATAAGTTTGCTATGATAAGAAATAAGAAAATTAGTTGCATTAAATCCACCTATGTGCAAAATACTTCTATCATGTGTAACTTTTGTTGCAAATTTGGACATATGCAAAATGATAGCTATGTAAAGAAAAATATGAGAAAAGGCATGAAATTCATGTGGATTGCTAGATCATGTCGTATTAACTCCCAAGGACCCTATAAAGAAAGGGTACCAAATGAAATTTCTCATATTTAGGCACATCATGATGATTTGATCCAAGAAGTGCTATATGGTTGTAAGTACAATTGAAAATTTTGATATTCAATATGGTCTTGATTTGAAAAATAAAGGGGGAGTTTGTTTTTGATTGATGCCAAAAGGGGGAGTAGGATTTATTGAAATTTCTTTGTATGTTGGCACTTTCTAAGGGGGAGCTTTATTTGAACTTATTTGATAAAAGAAATCTTCATTTTGTTTGTCATCATCAAAAAGGGGGAGATTGTTGACCTTGGTCGATCAATCCTTGGTTTTGATGATTAACAAACCAAAATGTAGATATGGGCTAATGTTTTTATGTGAGTAATTTGTTAGAACAGATTCTTGTGGCATAAAAGAAGAAGCAAAAACAGGGCACTCATGTCGGACGCTATCGGACGTCCGAAAGGATGAAGAACATTAAGAAGGAAACTCTGTCGGACGCTCGTGAGGAAGCATCGGACGTCCGGAAGGATCGGACGCACGCCTCGGACGCACATCGATCGCATCGGACGTCCGAGAAATTTCGCAAAGATTTGATGACTCTCTGCCTACGTTCGAACGCAGGGTTCGGACGTCCGACAGGTGGTTCGGACGTCCGACAGGCCAACGGCTAGTTTTGACAGCATTTAATATTTGACCGTTGGAGAGTCTTTTGGAGCCATTTCTCACCTTCTATAAAAACCCCAAAGCACAAGAAGACTAGAGACTTTTGCCAACACAAAATACAAGCTTACAAGTGAGATTTTTGAGTAGAAAGATTCTTTGTTGGTTGTATAAGGGGTTGGGAAAGTTGGGTTGTGAGGTTGCTCAAGTGAAAACCTTGGTGAAGGTGAACCTATCACTTGGAGTGGTAAAACCTTGGTGAAGGTTGCCTCATTTGTATAAAATAGTTCTTAATTGGGTGAGTGATCTTTCAAGTGTAGGTTGTTGAGGGTTAACTAGAATTGTTGTAAAACTCCTTGGCTCAACCAAAGAGTATTTGGGGTGAGGAAGGAGTGAACCTTCACTTGTACATCTTGGTTAGCATCGCCATCAATTGAAGAGGCTATTGGATTGATATTTGGTTTGCATTTCTTATCTTTTCTCTTTAATTAAGTTTTCTTTATTGTGCTTATATTTGATATATCTTTGTGCATCATTGTGAAATTGTTTGTACTCATTGGGTTGCACCGGGCATTACAAACATTCATTTCATATTAAACCAGAAAAATTCCCAATAAAATAAAAACTTCACCAAAACAAGCCAAATCAAGAGATAAATCACATATTCCAACACTCAAGCCACTTCTAAGCATAATAATACCATCATTAGGTGTAGTAGGGTGTTCAAGCATAACTTACCAAGAAACAAGAGATGTAGAGAGGTGTTGGACACTTAGCTCTTCAAACAAACTTCACTACAACCCTTACTAGCACTAAAAGATAGGATTTTATGGAGTGAAATCTAGTCTAAGCTTTTGTTTATGGAAGATTGAAGCTTATGGAAGCTTGAAAGTTGGTGGAATTTCCTTCTTCTTTGCAAGGAGAGAGCCGGCCACAAGGAAGAGAAAAATGGCGAATTTTGGGCATTTTTTTGATATTTAATCCTTGGGTCAAAAAGTAAAAAATGTGAATAGTATTTCTTAAAGTCCACCCAATCATATTGTGACACTTGTCACACTCATTAATGCATTCTTATCTTTCTTTTTCCCTCTCACATCAATCACTTCACACATTCTACTTATCTCTTAACACCCAATAAATTTCACACAGTATCCGAAACTTAACCTTATTGGCCGAATTTTTCCGAACTTTTCGCACTAGTGGGTCCCACGTCCACTATTTACTCTTAATTTTCTAAAAATTCACCAATACTAGGAAAATTATCTAAAAACTATAATTACGCATAAAATCTACTAGAAAAATATTTCTAAGCCCGAGAATGCAGAAAACATGCAATTAAGGGGAAATAAACCCTAGGAAAATAGTTAGGGTTTTACGGGTTCTCACAAAATCACTCATCCAATTTCCTTTTTCGAAACAAGATTAACTAGCACATTATGTGACAAAACTCACTTGAACAGCAACAAGAAAAAAAAATGGGTCATGGCCGAAAAACCAAAGCTGCGGCAGAATTTCCTGAGTGAACTTTGCAGTTTGTTTCATGTGGTTGGGTCCTAAATAAACTCTATCAATGCCACAAATCAATAATGAATGTAAGACTCTTGACTCATGTTGTTCACTTCATTCAAACACAAACATCTATTACCTACAAGAGAATCTAAACAACTCATCCAAATACAAAATGCAGCAAAGTAATGCAAGGATTAACGGCTACTTCATTAGACCAGAAATTCCCTTGAGAGTGTTGTTAGCAACACCCAAATGCACATGTTCACTCTCAATTTGTCCAAGAATGCTGCTTCATATGGAAAATACAACCCAGATGAACAACAATAAAATGATCACTGCTGCAACAAAGGATGAAACAAAAACTGTTGTCCAAAACAACTTTGCTCAAGGAAGACAATTCTGATTTCAAACATAAACTCACAGCTTTGTCCAACAGAATTCAATCGAGATCCTAATCTGTAACTGAATCAGCAAAACATATGTAACACACACAGGAAAAGCTGATGTAAAAGTATAGGGACGCGTTCATGTAAAAGAATGACAATCTGAAATTCATTTTTAGCAAGAAAAATTCAGACATTTCAACGCCCCCAAACACGCAATCCTAACGTCTCTTGTCTAATTCATTTCACCAAGTAGATGATGAGAGCCTTTTGACGGACTGGGTTGTCATGGGCAAGAACAACAGCGAAAGGAAACACACGGATGAACCTTCAACATATGAATTTAAACGTCCAAAAGAAAAGAAAGGGAACGCATGCCAAAACTGAAAACAAATCCTTATTGCCACATTCTGTTTTCAACTGCTAGCATAGGCAAGAAACAACCAAAAAGATGGGCTAGTCTCAAGTATGTTCAAGGTATCAGGGCTAAGCAATAAATAAGAAACCAAACTGTAAATTAAAATTCCAATTCAATCGGCCAAAAGACAGACAGCTGCTACCAAAAGCCGACAATTCCAAACTTGTAAACATCCATCAAGAACCCAAAAGACCCAAGTAAGCATAAAAAAGATAAAAGGCATGGCCTTTAAGACACCAAGATGGAAAACTGTGGCCTTTCTACATGGCAAAACTAAAATATCATTCTTGAACCGAGAGAGAGAAGTAATAATATACCTGAATCAGCAAAAGATGAAAACGGATTGGACAAATATTCAGCAAACAACTTTGCCTTTTCAATGAGGATAGCAAACAACAATGGAAGCACCGGTTTTCTCCTCAGCTTCGTATTTCTCTCCTTCGGTCAGCCCAGTTCTTCACTCTATCTCTCCAATCCCAAACTCTCCAGCCGTCCCCTTTTGCTTTCTTTGTCTGTAACCTTTTCTTTTTCTTAGTCTTTTGTTTTTCCAAAACCCTTCCCAGCCGTCGCTAGCCTCTCTAGATTTTTCTGCCGTCACTCCCTATCTAAAACCTCCCTTCGCTGTTCTTTTTCTTCTCAGCCGTTAACTCTCCAAAAAACTCCCCCTTGCGGCTGTTGATTGTCTTCCCTTTTATAGGAACTCAAGGCTCCTAAACCCTCACCCCAATGGTGAGGATGAAGGCTTGTCCTTCCCTTTCCCTCCAGCCATCCGATGGCTATTGAGGTTGTGCCTTGCACGCTGCAAAAAATTGCAGCGTGCATGCTGCAGTAAAATTTTTTTTTTTTACTAATTAATTAATTAAACAAAATTGATAATAATAAATAATAATAATAACAAAAACAATTTAATTAATATTGAATAAAAAATAAATAAACCAGAAACAACAAATGCAACTTTCCAATTTTTTTCATTTTTCCATTTTTCTCTTTTTTTTTCAAAATAACTTAACAAAAATGAATAAAATGCTAAAAGATTGAATTCAAAAGAAATAAACATATTTTGTGAACAATTTTCTTTTCTTCTTTCTTTTTTTTTTATGATTTTCTATGCTAAAACTTGAAAAGCTTAAATAACAACTAATATGACAAATAAAAATAAATAGCAAATGAACTAGACGAACTAAAAGGCAAAATGAATAAAACTAAAATAAAATAACGACTAAAAGTGCAAAACAAACAATAATGAACTAGAATACAAAAATCATGAATTAGATGCACATATAAATTCTTTAAAATTTGGTGTCTACATAATGTTCCGATCTATAGACTTTTGCAGTTAAATGGCCTCCGGTACTCGAGGTGGAGGTAGAGAGCGAGCACGAAGCCCTGAAAGGGAACAAGGACAAGAGCCAGATCAAGTCGCTACAGCCATCCAGCGGATGGCCGATCTACTCGAGCAACTGACAAATCAACAGGGCCAGGGAAGCAGTACTGGGAATCCGGGACATAATCCGGGTAATCACGAAGGAGAGGACCGTGCTTTAGAATGGTTCCAGAAATTTGCACCTCCTAAGTTTGTAGGTGGACCCGACCCTGACCTAGCGGAGGGTTGGATGGACCGTATGCTAGATATTTTTGCCGCGCTTAGGTACTCGGAGGAACGGCAGATATCCTTTGCTGCTTTTCAATTTGAAGGGGCCGCCCGAGCCTGGTGGAACGTGATTAAAACCAAGTGGGAGCGCGAACAAACCCCCTGGACCTGGATCAACTTCACACGGGAATTTAATGAAAAATATTTACCACCCATTGTGCAAGAAAAACGGGAAGATGATTTCATCCGCCTACGTCAAGGGGCATCGAGTGTGGCGGAATACGAAACTCAATTTACGAAACTTTCCCGTTTTGCCCCCGAGCTGGTGCTGACGTTGCACAAGCGAATTCGCCGTTTTACCCAAGGCTTAAATGTGGAGATCCAGGAGGCACTAGCAGCTGCACAGTTGGACACGTTTAGCCAAGCGCTAGAAAAAGCACAACGGATTGAGACTGCCAGGGGACAGGTTAAAGCCTTCCATGACCGGAAAAGGAGGCAACCCAGCTCGAATGACTCAACGATTGGACAGAGTTCGCGAAACGAGCCACCAGCTAAGACGAGTAAAGGCACAGATGGTCCGCGACCTACAAGAACCCTGAATAGCTTTGGGCGAGGTCAGATAGTGCAAGAGCCTCAGAGGAGTGCCCAGCGTGGAGGGTCTGGTACGGCCGCTAAACCAACCTGTAGTTTCTGTGGGGGCAACCACACTGATGAAAATTGCTGGAAAAATAGTTCGGTGCGGAAATGCTTCAAATGTGGTAGCACTGAACATTTGATTGCCCGGTGCCCTAAGATGCAGAAGGAAGGACTCAAACCACCAACAGAAGGGACCGCAACGAAGCCGTCAAATGCAGGGGAAAATCGACCCAAAGGGCCAGCAAGAGTGTATGCAATGGGTCAACATGAGGTGACTGATCCTTCGGCGGGTTTCGAAGGTACGCTTTGACCAAAGAATTAATTTCGAGGACGAAATTGTCCTAAGTGGGGGAGATTGTGAGGACCCAGACCGTTCATACGTTGAGAGTAGGGTTATTCATTATTTGGTACGGTTAAATTAAGGTTTTAGGGCTAAGGAGAAACCCTAACCTCGGCAAAGATTGAAAACCCTAACTTTATTTTTGATAAAACCCTAGTTTATGTATTATTCGTAAACTCGAGCTATAGTTTATATGCGGTATCCTAGTGTGTGTTTTGGCATATGTAAGTTTAGGATTCATTTTAGTTTACAAAGGTTTAGCAAGTTTGAAATGGTTAGCAAACCTCTAGTTTGTTAGAAAGTTTAAGTGGAAGATTATTTATCGCCCGCCTTTTCTACATTTTCTTTATTAGAAAATTCCCCAAATAATTTTAGGGAGTAAATATAGTTTTTAGATGATTTTTCTAGTATCCATTAGTTTTTAAGAAATTAAGGACGCATATCGGACGTGGGACCCACTAGTGCGGAAAGTTCGGTAAAATTCGGCCAATTAGGTTAAGTTCTGGATACTGGGTTTAATTTATCGGGTGTTATGAGATAATTGAAGGTTGCTATATGGATGAGAGTGGAGAGAGACAAAGTGATAGAGATGCATTTAATGAGGTGACAAGTGTCACCATAGGGTTGGTAGGAACTTTGACCATTCTTTCTTGTTTTATTATTTGACTTCAATAAATCAAAAAAATTGACCAAAAATCCCTCAAAACATAGCAAGCTTGGCCGGCTCTCTTCCTTGAAGAAACAAGAAAAACCTCTCTCAATTCCTTGCTCCAATCTTGCCCAATCTCTCAATTAAACCAATTAATCTCCCAATTACTCCATAAAACCTCTTAGTTTGGTGAAGTTAAGCTTGGTTGTGAAGTTGTTTGGAAGCTTAAGGTGCTAAGTGGTCTCTCTTCTTTGGTTCTAAGGTGAGTGACTATGGAACCCCTCTCTTCTATCTAGAGATGCTTAATTAATGACTTGTGGTTGTTATAAGTGTGATTTGGTGGACTATTTCTTGATTTTAGTTAAGATTGATGAAGTATTCTATTTATTTGGGATTTTTGCTGGTTGCATATGATTAATATTATGTGGCTATGTATGATGATTGGAAATGATTGAGAATGAAGCTAGTTGGTGTGAATGGTAGTTAATTGCAAGAAATTTCTGTTTTGGAAGAGAAATTGGGAATTAGGGTTTCATTGTTCTTCAATTCTCGGTTTTGGCTTCGAAACGGTATAAAGTACGTCGAAATCCGAGTTCCGTAGCTTCCGTTATGACCCAAACAATATCGATCGTCAGAACTGCCTTGTATCTGGACAGTTCTGACGGGTATTTTAGCACTCGATTTTCGTTCTATTCTGAGTGGATTCAGATCTTGGCCAAAACATCAAAGTTTTAGCCTTATGTCTCAGCTTTCTGACGCCTCTAGAATTTCTTGATTTCGATTTCTGAGCCGTGAGTTACGGCCTTGCAAACAGGACCTGTTTGGTAAACCGCAATGAAACATCTGGCACTGTTTCGTGCATTTTTGACCTATACCTATTGAGATCCGGGTTGAGATACCTAAATTAAAGTTGTAGCTCTTCCTTTTAGCTTCGAAACGGTGTCTCACCCACCTTGATCCGACACTCCTAGCCTAACTTTTGACCAAAACGGTTTGAGATGGCAGATTTGGCCGTCCCGTTTGCCGTTCCGCGCGTGCGCGTGTGCCCCTTTTTGCCGTTTCCGCACTTGCGCGTGCCAATTTTGTCGTTTTGCTTGTTTTAAGTACGTTAGTGGCCGTTTGTGATATATTATGACACAATCTTCTATTTCAGACAGTGGTGAGCTAGGCGGAGCCGGTGGGGCCCACTACTAGCGAACACGCGCGAAGCGATTTTGCTTTAGTACTACTTTTGTATTTTGAGTAAGTATTCAGGCCGCTCCTACGTGTTAGTTGCTTATGTGTTTCGCTATTGATGAAAAAGGGTACCTAGGTGAGCGTGTACTTTATCGCGCTCGACCTAAACCCCGAATTTGTGCACATATTTGAACATGACATATGTATATGAATCATTTTAGAACTAAACCCCTTGAGCTTGTGGCTCGGGGTGACTTTTGAATAAATTTTGTGAAGTTTGTGAGTTTGGGGCCCGATCTCATGACCTAGATGGACTATTCGAGCCAGTTAGGGCTTGGTCGAAGTCAGTCCAACCTGGTTTGAGGTCACCAAGTTTGTGAATCCGGTTCACCGATTATGTGGACCAAGTTTGTGACCCGAGCTTGTGAACCAAGCTCAATTTCGTTCGCTCGAGCAAGTTTGTGAGGTGCCTGGCCAGAGAGGGTGATAAGGTGTACGGTGGGAGTACAAGTGAAGTTTTACGGACCATTAATTGTAGTCGACGGAGTGTTGGCAGGAGGTCACGCATGGCAAATGATTTGGCTTTGGAGCCACCTGTATTCTTATTATGTGATGTTACTTTTCTGCTTTTGCTTTACTCTTACTGTGTAACTGTTGTTACGTGAAATTTATGCTTTCACCCCTGTTTACTTACTAAGCATATAGCTTACCCCTTTCCTTTTGTTTTCCTTAGCAGGGGCCGACGCGGGGACTTTTGGCACGTACACTAGTATAGTTAGGTTTGATTGTAATAGTTGGACATATAGTATGTTTGTTTTTGTTTTGGTGGTTTGTATAAGGACCCTCCTTAGGGTCTATCTTCTGCTGGTTGTGGTTATAGTATATTAGAGTGGTTTGACTCGATACTTTTGAAGATGTAAATAGAACTTTTGGATGGTTGTATATATTAATAACTGTTCTCTTTTGGTTTAATGTAGTTTTATTAGTTTTGTGTTTCGAGTCCTGGCGCGAGTTAGGCAGGCGTCCCGCCGATACCCTTGGGTTCGCCCTTGGGAGAAGCGGGGGCGTCACAGCGTGTGCGCGGGAGAGAGAGTTGACTTTCTAGTGAATTGTAGCCACACATTAAAGCTTCCTTTGGAAGCCTCATTTCATACCAAAATCCCTCTCTCCAACTCTTATCAGCCGTGCAACACCAAGAGCCAATAACCAAACCTGCTTCATCCATTTCTTCTTCATTTCTTGCACAAATCTTTCACCATTTCGCTCCAAATTTTAACTACACTTAGTTAATCACTTAGAGACCACATTAAGCTACAAAAGGGGGCTGCTTTCCACGGTTTTCTTGGGCAAAGGAAGGGTCGAAAATTTCTGTCTTGTTCATCTAGCGAAGTAAGTCACGATCAACCTCGATAATCTTGAATTATGGAAGTTCTATTGCACATCTAAGCTTATGTATGCATGTGGGTAGCTTGTTTATATTGAAAAAATTGTTGTGTAGGCTCTATGAACTCCCACCTTAGATATATGGACTGATTTGTGATGTTTTGATGGTAATAATCTTTATTTAGTGCTTAAACTAGTGGATTAATGTTGGGTTGTTGATAGAAACTCAAATGAGATGCAATGGGAAAAAGTGACCATTTTACCCCTGCTTTATTCGAGCACTTTGGTGTGAAATTTTGAGGTTCTAATGGCTTTTCTATGTTGTTTACATGTTATATTGAGTGAGTAAAAATTTTCATTGAAAAATAACATGATTTGGTTGGTCAAATGTGTTGAATTCCAAAGTTCACCAAATCTGGAAAATTTTCCCGGATTGCCCAGGCAGTCATTTTGTTTCAGCTATATCTTTTTATTCCGATGTCAGAATCGAGTGTTGTTTCTGGCAGTGGAAACTAGACATCCCCAGCTTTCCAACGGTTTAAAATACGCATCCTGATTCCACCCGAGCAAACCATACCACTCATTTGAACTTGACTGTTCTGTTTCTCGGGTTCACTGGAAGGCAGAACAGGAACTACAACTTGATGCTCAAATTGGGGCTAGTTGTGGATAGATTTCGAGAATAGTTTCTTCTGAGAAATTGTAGCTTTATGAATGTATTTTCTAACACCACCAACCACGCTCAATTCTGAGTTGAATTGAGTGAGTTGTGGCCAAAGTTTGAAACTGACTTAGTTATGAAATTCTTCATTTTGGACTGATCCTTAACTAATCTGAGTTTGGGGTTTGTTATCCGAAATTTTTGGTGTTAATCACCTATCAGATGTACCTTGGACATATCTTAGACATTATCTACTGAAATGAACTGTGTTTGAGGTGTTTTATTGGCCAAACGTTTTGCAAACGGAAAAACAGAAGTCCAAGGCAGATTTGCCGAGGAACTTCTTGGGACTTTAGTGATTTCGTTAACCAACTTTATGAATGAATTTTTCTACAAAATTTGGTATAGGAATATCCCTTATATGGTAAGATAGTACTGCTAAATTTGGTGCCATTCCGAGTCCATTTCGATGTTCAATCAAAGTCCCAAAGTTGTGAATTAAACCTGGAATTTACTTAACAGTTTCATATTTTCACTAACTTTGAACTACCATATCTTGGTGCTCAAAACTCCGATTCTTGCTCTGCTTGTTTTGTTTTAAACTTTGATTGTAACTCTAATTGAGTTACAAATTTTGGAGGCTGGTTTGCAACGCGTGAATTTTATCGAATTTCCAAAGTTGCCCAAAAACCAACCTTGAAACTGTCTTGGTATTCTAAAGCAGTAACTTTGAGCCCACTTTTGAATGTCATCCATTTGGAATCATGGAAAAGTGTCTTCTAGAAACTTTTAGTACTTGTATGTAGTTTCCAACGGTACCAAGTTTTCCAATTTTGGACTCGTAGAGAGTGAGATCTGATTTTTCAAAGTTTGCTTGTCGAATCTGAAATTTCCGAACTTAAAGGAAATTGAGGGTTTCAAACTCTCCATTTTCCTCCAATATTGCTAGACCATTTTACACTTGATTTCAAAGGCGAAAATCAGATTTCTCTTGTGTTTTTGAACGCCACTTCCGAGCCTCGATTATGAATGACTAAGGCTCAATTTATGAATTCTCCTTAGAGTGAACACTAGTACAATATTCTCGATAAGTAGGGAATTCTAAGTGATAGTGTATAATAGTTAATCGTTATTTGCTCAAGCGCTCAAGGGGACCTTCAAGAGGAACTCGAAGCAGACGCCTAAACACTTGTTCGAGCACGTACTCACTTGTTTGGAATAGGTGGGTGTTCCATATAAGAGTACGTAATTTGAAAAGTCCATGACGTGCTTATCCCATGATCATTAAGTGTTAAGTGCTACATGTTAAGTATTTACCACACTCATGCATATTTAAGTAAGGTATACTTGAATTACTTAACATGAAATACCTGAAGTGCGTATATTTCGATTACTCGACATGAAATGCTTGAAGAGCATATTTACATGACTACTTGAATTACTCGATAAAAAAAATGCTTAAAGAGCATATTTACGTGATGTGTTTAAATGATTAATTATGCTATGGCAGCTCAAGTCGATTGGAGTGAATCTCCTCGACTCTTACATGGTAATAGTGGGACACGGCCAAAGGCGGCCTATTAAAATGACATATGTCTACCAATTAACCGCAATTACTACCATTAACCATTTACCATTTACCATTTACCGTTAACCGTGTTTACTTACTGTTTTCTAATCTATTTGACTACCTGCTTACTTGATTACTTGATTACCGTAAATTACATGTTCATATGAAATTATCAAATATTGCTTATGTGTTTATGTGTTAATTGTTGCTAGTAATTGCTCATATGAAAGTGTCCACCATTTTAAGGCGAGTGTGTACTTTATCTCACTCGACCTACCAAAAGAATAAATTTTTACCGTTAGCCAAGTTATTTGATTACTTGTGCATGTTGTAAGCTCTAAGCTGAACTTGGGCCCTGCCCTTGGTTACTGACCTACTCGAGCCAGGACTGGGCTCGGTCAGGTAGATTGGAACCCTGAGCCACCGTTTTGGTATACTCGAGTATTATCACTGGAGGGATAAGGCGATGGTCAGACCATACCGTGGGGATCGGAAGTCATAAGGTGCAGATGATCGAAATGGTTCCACTGGAACACCGTATCCTTCAAATGTGTGTTTATTTTGTATAATGATAACCATTTCATGCAAATGTGCTATACTTGTGATATGCTCAAATTACTCGTAGAATGATAATTGTCTCATATTCATATGTCAATGTGCAACCCTGAACCATACATGCGGTATGCTCAATTACTTGATTTATTAGAACTGCTAGAGTGTCTTGGAACCTCAATGGGCTGTATAGCTCATCCCACGTTTTGGATTTCTTTAACAGGGTTCGAGACCAAAAGTGCTCGTGAATAGTACTAGATTGCTTTCTTTTGAAGACTTTAAGTTGTATTACAGCAGATGGCTGTAATAAATATTCTTTTGGGTTGTATTAAGTTTGAGAGTTGATTAATTGTAAATGTGAGATATTTTGAAGTACTTTTATTATGTATTGAAGTTATTTGAAGTATTCCGAACTTTTGAAATAAGGACTGTAGTGAGTCCTGGCGAGAGCTGGGCAGGCATCCCGCGGATACCCTTTGGTTCGCCTTAGGGAGAAGTGGGGGCATCACATATACAAGTGGAATCCCATGGAACAAAAGAGGATCTTTCAAACGTTCACTATACACCCTAGGTCAAAATGCCAAACAATTAACGGCAATTATTATCCTAGGTACCCCACACACGGGGTCAAAACACAGCCTAAGGAACTCTAATCTAGTTCCCAACTGAGCCCACGGATTCACTCCCATGACTAGGATTGGGCGTGACTCCTTCTCCAGGTGCCCCAACACCCGGAGCCTCCACTACAAGTACCTGCTCTCGAAGAGCATTCGTTCGCTCTTGCTCCATGACTAAGTCCCCTTGAAGCTCCCCAATTCGATCGGCTTGCATCCTCATGATGCCTTTTAGCCTAAGTATCTCGGTGTGATCCCGGGCGGCCGCACATCTAAGCCTCCACCCCTCCTTGAGCACCGCCACAACCACATGGTCTATATAAGAGTACTATTGGCAACGGCTACAGCATCAGGTGCGGCTACCAGTATACCAAAGCCGGATCGGACCTCCAGGCCTTTCCTGGTAGTCGATGACTCGATAACGCCTTCGTGGTGGCTCACCTCTACTCCCACTAGCTCCATCCATAACCTATAAGAGATCCATAAGTGACCACGTAAACGATATGATAGTACTTAAGTATATTCTAACACAAATCCCTAAGAGTCTCAAAATCAAGTTCTAGTTTGCCCAGATTATTTCAACCTAGGCTCTGATACCAACTATGACAGCCCCACCTTCCCCTAAGGCGAACCAAAGGGTTTGACGGACCGCCTGCCCAACTCTCGCTAGGACTACGGAGACGAAACGTACAAGACCTGTCTAACATGCAAGAGAAATTCCAATAAAACAAACGATTGAAGCTTATCAAGTCATACACACACAAGAAATATGATCCCGAATGATAATACAGCGTTCGAACGCTTAACCGGTCATGGAAAATGAAGAAACGAAAATTTGTCGTGGATGAACAGTATCTGCCATGTCACTATCCGGCCACAATCCGGCTGGATTCTAGACCGGATTCAGGCCAGAGGCTAAACCTGAAATTCTTTTCTTCCTCCCCTGCATATCTGGCCAAGTACCCGGCCAGAAGTTGGCCGGATTCTTGGTCAGATTTGATGAACAGTATCCACGTCCAGGGTTTCCTATTTTTCACAAATTCCATATTTGTTCAAAATTCCGACCAAAACACAAGGAACCTATGATCACCACTATTGAAGGAACATACCATGTAATATATACATTATATAACATAACATAACACCTTCTCAAAGGTATTGAGTTACAAGTACAAATCAAAAGAGAATGTTTGATCGGTTACATCTATGGTTTCTCCAAAATCGAGGAGCTATACAAAAGAACAAAATGCCTAACTAGCTCAGCTCAACTCGTTCTCAAACACAATTCCAAAATGAATCCTGTAAGGAAAACAAAATAACGAGGGTGAGCTTACTCTCATGAGGTACCAACAAGACCCACAAGTAAACACATATTCTCACATAGTTATCCAAAACTCATAAGGAAACAAGTCAATATAAAAGGATACAATTGGCTCTCAAGAGCCCCTTTCCACTTGTCGTACTTGATCGCAGACTCGTTGACACTCCGTCAACCTTAGAAGAGAAGAACAAACTGTAGATTTCCACTTTACTCCATATCCCTTCCACCGATCACCCCCTTACCGGGCCCGAACACCTCACAGTAACAAAGAGGGTAATACTCGAGTATACCAAAAATATCGAGGAGTTAACCCTTCACTCGACCAACAGTGAACCTAAGGTTCGTTATCGATTCGCTCAAGCTCTCGCCGGCTTGACTCGAATAACGACCAAAGGTGTATGAGCTCAAATATCACAATTAAGTTGTCGGGTATAGCCCAAACAATATCAAAACATACACAGTTACGATTGCACAGTTAAACAATAACAGTAGTACCGATAAGAAATCGAGAGCCATAAAGTACACTCTCGTCTCATTCAAGCCATTCAAGTTCACGTAGCAAGTATAAACAATCATTTAAGTATTAGACCGTATAATAAGCAAGTTCACAAGTTTGCTTCAGATGTAGGCCCCGGATCACTGGCACGACCTATAACAAGCAAAAAAATCACAATTGAAACTCGAACACGTGTCAAATCATTACAAATGAACTACTAGTATAATATACCAAAAGTGAAATGGGGTGACGCCCAAAAATCCTTCCATTTCTACCCAAATCACCCTCAAATCAAGGTTACCCAAATTCCTTAACATTTGGGCAGCATTTTCTTTTAACTTTACACATTTCCAACCTATCATTCAAGCTATCACACATACCTACACACATCCAAGCTATCACACATACCTACACAATTTATAGGCCAATCCAATCATCCAAACTATCACACATACCTACACAATTTATAGGCCAATCCAATCACCTCATTAGGGTCTTACAACCCTTAAATATCAATCAAATGTGTGACAGCCCCATCTTCCCCTAAGGCAAACCAAAAGGGGTTAGCGAACTGCCTGCCCAGCTCTTGCCAAGACTAACGGTTCAGTTTAGAGCGATCTAATACGTTCCGGAACATACAAACGCGCGTAAACAAGTCAAAATGTCAAATAAAAATAAATAAAAAAAATGAAACCGGAGTCGGCCATGAATAGTAACCCACACGTCAAAACCCAACCAAACATCAAGCAAATATTTACATGTTGAAATTAAGCTTATACAATCCAAAGTGGCATACAAAAGTTATTCAAAGTGGATACATGTACGGTTTGCCAAATCAAAAGAGAAACGGACCCAAAAATACATATAGGATTTCAATCTAGGAGTTATACAAAAGATATGTCCATCTAGCTCAATTCGGCAACCAACTATCAATTGCAGTCCAAAAGTATTTATTTTCCTGTAAGGAAAACAAAAGAAATAGGGTGAGCTTACGCCCAGTGAGATAATACCACTCAAGCAGCAAAGTTCACATAAGCATAAAGCTTTTCTTTCCAATTCATCAAAAGTAAGCAAAGGCACACATCAAGAGTGGTGATAAAAGGATACGGGCGGCTCTCAAGAGCCCTTTTCCTCATTTGCATTCTTGATCGAACCTCATTGACTCTCCGTCAATGTTTCAAAGTAACCAACCGTAGACTCCACTTTACTTCCACTCCTTCCACCCAACCCACCCCTACCGGGCCCGAACTCCAAACACTTGCAATGTGGTATTACTCGAATATACCGGAATCGAGAGCTCTCATACTACAAGATTCCATATAACAGTCCCCAAGGTTCATTAATTGGCACAACCAAGCCCTCGCCGGCTCGATTCAATCAACTACCAATGGGGTTGAGCTCAATGGTAACAATCATGATCGTTGGACACTTGTCCAAACGACACCTAGTCAAGTACTTTCATTTCATGTAACATTCCAATAACATGATAAAAAAATGATATAAGGCATAAAAGTGAGAGTGATCAAGTACACCCTCACTTAAATCAATATAGAAGGTGCAATAAACATTCAACACATCCAGTTCAAATATCAAAGCCATAGAGTAACACACAAGTGAGTAGTACACTCACCAAGCTTGAAAATGATATTTCATGCACCTCCGTCAAAGGAGCGTCGTGAACCACCGTCACGCCCTAAAACATGCAAACAAGTACAATGAGACTCGATAACGAATCATAAACCAATGCCAAATACTCCCAAAATAGGGTTCCATAAGCATACATAAGCATTAGAGGAAACCAGAAAAATCCGGAAATGGGGTTAAGCGCTAACCCAAAAAAATAGTTTTTGATATCATTTTGTGGTTTTAGCACCAAAGGCACTATGATTATCGGATAAAGGTACAAGATACACCGTTTCGAAGCTAAGAGATAGGGCTACAATGTTGAAGAAGGTAACTCTGTCCAGTTTCGAGTGTAACAAGATAAAAAATGCAAGATACTACACCAGAACCGCAAAAACAGGTTCACAAACCGCAGTCTGGTTCAAACATCATAAGTCAGCCTACCTAAGTCCAAATCAAGTGATTCCAGAGCCATCCGAAAGCTAAGATACAAGGCTACATTTCATCAGAAGACATCAACAACCAATTCTGAAGCATTCCCAACCAAATTAACCAATTACATACACAACTATCAAATTCGGGTAAAACCAGGGCAGCAAGGGTAATTCCATCTTTTCTCAAGCTACGCAACTCCGATTGACCTGAAATTTTACAAGCATCTCTAAAAATATCATTCCCTACAACTTTCATGTTTTAACCCAAAGCCAATTCTGTGAGAACCCGTAATTTGTTTTTTCCATTTTTAGGTTTTATTTGGGTTAATGGCATGTTTTCTGCATTTTCTTTATTAGGAAAATTTTCTAGATAATTTTTATGCATAAATATAGTTTTAGATATTTTTCTAGTATCGAATAATTTTTGAGAAATTAAGAGCGTATACCGGACGTGGGACCCACTAGTGCGAAAAGTTCGGAAAAATTCGGCCAACTAGGTTAAGTTTTAGATACTGGAATTAATTTACCGGGTGTTAAGAGATAATTAGAGGGTGCTATTTGGATTGGTGTGAGGGGAAACAAAAAGATAGAGATGCATTAATGATGGTGACAAGTGTCACCATAGGGTTGGTAGAAACTTTTGACTACTATTCCATGTCTTACCATTTGACTTAATAAACTAAAAATTTACCAAAAATTGCTCCATTTCCTAGCTCAAGTGGCCAGCTCTCTCAAGGAAGGAAAGAAAGAAAACCTCTTCAATTTCTTGATTCCCTCTTGCTCAAATCCAATCACTCAACCATCTACTCTTGTTTTTGTCCCATAGAAAACCTTAAGGGAGTGTTTGTGAGTTGTTTTGTGGAGTTACTTGGAAAGCTAAGAGGACTAGTTGCTCTCTTTCTTGTCTTGCTAAGGTAAGTTGAGAAGGACCCCTCTCCTCCCTCTAAAGATGTTTAATCCATGATTAGTGGCAGTATAAGATGCAATTTTATGGGTTATATCTTGATTTGTGGTTGAATTGATGAAGTTTTGTAATTATTGGGAATTTTTCTGTTTTCATATGAATATGATTATGTGGTCATGTATGATGATTGAAAATGATATTTAAGGAAGCTAGAAGGTGGAAAAAGTGATAAATTGCAAGCAATTTCTGTTTTGGAAGAAAAATTGGAAAGTTAGGGTTCGTTGAATTACATTCTGCCCGGTTTTGTAGCTCATAATTAGAGGCCGAATTGGCCTTGGATTAAAACATAAAAGTTGTATGGAATGATATTTTAGAGATTCCTCCAAAATTTCAGGTCAATCGGAGTAGCGTAACTTGAGAAAAGACGGACTTACCCTTGCTGCCCTGGTTTTACTCGAAATTGAGAATTGCTTCTGTAATGGGTTATTTTGGTTGAGAATGCTTCCGAATTGGTTGTTTAGGTCTTCTGATGAAATGTAGCCCTGTTCCTTAGCTTTCAGATGGCTTTGGAATTTCTAGATTTGGACTTAGGTAGGCTGACTTACGATGTTTGAACCAGAATGCGTTCTGTGAGTCTGTTTTTCCGGTTCTGGTGTAGTAGATTGCATTTTTGACCTGGTTACACTCAAAACTGGGCTGAGTGACCTTCTGTAATATTGTAACCCTATCTTTTAGCTTCGAAACAGTGGGTCTTGGACCTTCATCCGATAATTGTAGTGCCATTGGCACCAAAACCGTAAAATGACGTCAAAAACTGTTTTTTTCAGGGTTAAAGCTAGTTCCATTTCCGGATTTTTCTGGTTTCCTCTAATGCTTATGTATGCTTATGGAACCTTATTTTGGTAATACTTGGCATTGGTTTATGACTCGTTATCGAGTCTCATTGTACTTGTTTGCATGTTTTAGGGCGTGATGGTGGTTCACGACGCTCCTTTGACGGGATTGCATGAAATATCATTTGCAAGCTTGGTGAGTGTACTACTCACTTGTGTGTTACTATATGGATTTGATACTTGAACTTGATGAGTTAAATGTTTATTGTACCATTGATATTGATTGAAGTGAGGGTGTACTTTATCACTCTCACTTATTTCTTATGTTATTGGAATGTTACATGAAATGAAAGTACATGACTTGGTGTCATTTGGACGAGTATCCAACGACCATGATTGTTATCATTAAGTTCAACCCCATTGGTAGTTGATTGAATCGAGCCGGTGAGGGCTTGGTCGTGACAATTAATGAGCCTTGGGGAAATGTTATATGGAATCTTGTAGTATGAGAGACTCTTAATTCCGGTATACTCGAGTAATACCACAGTGCAAGTGTTTGGAGTTCGAGGCCGGTAGGGGAATGCTAGGTGGAAGGAATGGAAGTAAAGTGAAGTCTACGGTTGGTTACTTTTAAACATTGACGAAGAGTCAATGAGATCCGATCAAGAATGCAAACGAGGAAAAAGGCTCTTGAGAGCCGCCCGTATCCTTTTATCATCATTATTGATGTGTGTCTTTATTTACTTTTGATGAATTGGACTGAAAAGCTTGATGCATCTATAAACTTGGTTGCTTGAGTAGTATTATCTCACTGGGCAATTTGCTCACCCTATTCCCTTTTGTTTTCCTTACAGGAAAATAAATACTTTTGGACTGCAATTGATAGTTGGTTGCCGAATTGAGCTAGTTGGACATATCTTTTGTATAGCTCATTTATTAAAATCCAAAATGTACTTTTGGGTCCGTTTCTCTTTTGTTTTGCCAAACCATACATGTATCCACTTTTGAATACTTTTGTATGCCACTTTTGATTGTAAATACTAAAGTTCAAGATGTGAATGTTTGCTTGATATTTGGTTGGGTTCTGACGGGTTGGTTACTACTCATGGCCGACTTCGGAATTCTTTTTTTTTATTTTTTTATTTTGACTTGTTTACGCGCGTTTGTAAGTTCCGGAACGCAATAGATCGCTCTAAACTGTACCGTTAGTCCTGGCGAGAGTTGAGCAGGCAGTCCGCTAACCCCTTTGGTTCGCCTTAGGGGAAGGTGGGGCTGTCACAGGTGGTATCAGAGCCTAGGTTTAAATTAGCCTGGGTGTAATAGAAATGCTTGATTTGAGGGTTCTTTGTTTATGGCCTTTAAGCTTATTTATGGTTAATTGCTCTTTTGGTGTAGGATGGCCGGACAGGGTGAGCCTTGTGATAGTCCTCCGGGCGAGAGACCTTGTGGAGCGCTCCCCGTGATACGATACCAGATACGGCCAAGAGGGGCTGTCGTGCGCTGGAGTCCGTCTAACCGCCTCAGACGATGTGAGTGCCGCCATACCTATGCTTATCCTAACGCTTTAGTGTTGGCCGTGGCCGAGGAGCGTAAGGAGTTAGCCGCAGATAATGCTAGGCTTAAGGCCGAGGTGACCCAGCTTAGGGCGGTCAATGAGAAACAGGTCGAGCGCATTAAGGGCTTGGAGTACGACGTGCTAGAGGTAGAGGATAGGGTGGATGACCTCTGCACTCAGTTTAGGGAAGTCCATGAGCGCGAGTCTAAGAGAGCCCGAAAGATGAAGGTTCGAGCTGCCTCGATCCTGAACCTCTGTACTAACGTGGTCGAGAGCGTGAGCGATGAGGACTCATGTGCGAGGCCCGAGGCTGGGGTTGGATCTACCCCGTCGGGTGGGTCTACTAGCTCGTCGTCGGACTAGGTTACGACTTCTAGGGTCTTTGAGATAGTTTTGTTTTCTGTATATAGGGCGGATAGGGAAAGAGCTTTAGCTAATCGTTTTGTACGTTTGGGTTAGCTACGTGTATATTTTTTTTGGATGGGGCTTTTCCCTCATGGATTGTCCATGTTTGTACTTGACTTGACTGTACTTGACTTGATTGGTTGTTTATATGTGTGTTGTTGCCTTGTTTGGAATGTATATATATGGTTCTAAAAGTTTTTGGGATTTTATTTACATGCGTTGTCATTTTATTATTCTAGTACGTTTGTCTAGATCAAATAGAACTTATGGAAGGCACACGTAGTGGACGGGGGTGTGGGCGCGGGAATAGGCAACCTACGCCAGACCGGGGTACTGGGGAAACCTCCTCTAGACCCAATCCTGAACCGAGAGTTGACCCCAATGTACAGATAGCTGCTGCTATGTGGCAAACGACCAACCTGCTGGCACAAGTGGTGCAGCAACAAGGCCAGAATCCAAACCCTAATTCTGGAAACCCTGGCAATCATGTCCAGGGCGAAGACAGAGCTCTCGAACGATTTCAAAAATTTGCTCCACCCAAGTTCATTAGGGGACCCGATCCGGATTTCTCCGAAAGGTGGCTCGAAAAGATGGTCGATATTTTCGCTGCCCTGCACTATACCGAAGAACGGCAGGTGACTTTTGCCGTTTTCCACCTGGAAGGGGCGGCCCGTTCCTGGTGGAATGTCATACGGCAAAAATGGGAACGAGAACAAACGCCCAGGACTTGGGTAAATTTTATGAGAGAGTTTAACGCGAAATTCTTCCCACCTCTGGTTCAGGAGAGAAAGGAAGATGAGTTCATCCGACTCCACCAAGGAGCTCAATCGGTGGCGGAATACGAGAGCCAGTTCACCCGCCTGTCCAAATTTGCGCCTGAGTTGATTGTGACAGAGCAACGGCGAATTAGGCGTTTTATCCAGGGCCTAAACGTGGAGATTCAGAAGGACCTCGCAGTGGCTCAAATCAATGCTTTTAGCGAGGCCGTTGAGAAGGCCCAACGGGTAGAGAGTGCCAGATTGCAAGTACGGAACTTCCAGGCGAAAAAGCGGGGTTTTTCTGGAAGCAGCTTTGGACAAGGGGATAAAGGTACCCCCTCCAAGTTCGAACGAGGAGCTGGGGGTGGACGACAGTCGGGTACAAGCAGAGGGGCTCAGTCCAGGGGTGGCTCAGCCGGGAGAGGCCAAGGCAGAAACTTCCAGAAGGGTTCAGGTTCGGCGTCCCGTGGGCCTTGTGGGTACTGCGGAAAGCCGAATCACTCTGAAGATAATTGCTGGAAGAAGGGAGGTAAATGTCTGCATTGCGGAAGCGCAGACCACAAGCTTGCTACCTGTCCACTCTTAAAGCAAGACGAAAAGGGAGCTCAAATCGCGCCAAAGACCAATACGGGACCGGATAAGGGGAATGGTATGAAACCTAAGGTGCCAGCTCGAGTATATTCGTTAGAACCTCAACAGGTCCCAGATTCCTCAGATGTCGTAGAAGGTACGATCCCTATTTTCCACCATTTTGCAAAGTTTTAATTGATCCTGGTGCCACTCATTCCTTCGTTAACCCTGATTTCATGTGTGGCATCGATATAAAACTTGCTAGTTTACCATACGACCTAGAAGTTAGTACACCTACGGGGAATCAACGTTTTGTTACTAGTATGGTTTATAAGGATTGTGAAGTGTGGGTAGGAGAGAAGAGATTGTTAGGGGACTTGATAAGCTTAGTCCTCAAAGGGTATAATGTGATGTTAGGTATGGATTGGCTAGCCAAGTATAATGCCCGACTGGACTGTAAAACAAAAGTGGTAGAATTCCGCATCCCTGGTGAGGCAACCATAAGGTTGGATATAAGGGGTAGGTTAGCCTCATCTGCTTTGATTTCGGGCATTCGGGCTAGGAAATTGCTAAGTAGAGGGGTGCAAGAATTTTTAACCTTTCTGATTAATACCCCCACGGATAAGTTGAAAGTGGAGGACGTACCCATAGTGAAGGAATTTCCAGACGTGTTTCCTGATGAGCTAGTAGCTCTGCCTCCGGAACGAGAGATTGAATTCAAAATAGACCTGCTACCGGGATCCTCACCTATCTCAAAAACACCATACCGAATAGCTCCTGCTGAGCTCAAGGAGCTAAAGATGTAATTACAGGACCTTCTGGAGCGGGGATTCATTCAAGAGAGTGGGTCTCCTTGGGGAGCCCCTGTACTGTTTGTGAAGAAAAAGGACGGTGGGTTGAGGATGTGTATCGATTATCGGAGCCTGAATAATATTACGGTGAAAAATAAGTATCCACTGCCCCACATAGATGAGTTGTTTGATCAGTTGCAGGGAGCGGTGGTCTTTTCGAAACTGGATCTCCGCCAAGGGTATTACCAGTTATTAATCAGGAAGGAGGATATTCCGAAAACCGCCTTCAACTCGAGATATGGGCATTACGAGTTCGCAGTTATGCCCTTTGGACTAACTAATGCTCCTGCCGCCTTCATGGATTTAATGCATAGGGTTTTTAAGCCCTACCTGGATCGATTTGTAGTAGTCATCATCGACGATATTCTGGTATATTCCAAGACATGTGAAGAGCAAGAGCAGCACTTGAGAATTGTCTTACAAACCCTAAGAGACCATCAACTGTACGCCAAGTTCAGCAAGTACGAATTTTGGCTGGAGAAAATTGCTTTTCTGGGACACGTAATTTCTCAAGAGGGTATTTCAGTTGACCCGGCGAAAGTAGAGGCTGTGACTAATTGGAAGAGGCAAAAAAATCCCACCGAGGTCCGCAGCTTTCTAGGACTTGCTGGATATTACCGGCGTTTCATCAAGGACTTTTCCAAACTAACCGGTCCTCTAACCGACTTGATGAAGAAACATGGGAGATTCATTTGGAATGCCCGAAGCGAGTCAAGTTTTCAAGAGTTAAAGAAAAGATTGACCATGGCTCCAGTTCTAGTTTTACCTAACGGAGGTGACGGGTTTGTTGTGTATACCGATGCGTCACGGGAAGGTCTAGGATGTGTGCTAATGCAGAACCGCAATGTGATATCTTTTGCCTTGAGAAAGTTAAAACCCCACGAGCAAAACTATCCAAACCCATGATCTGGAGTTAGCCGCAGTTGTTTTCGCTCTTAAAAAATGGAGGCACTACCTATATGGGGTAACCTTCGAGGTTTACTCCGATCACAAAAGCCTGAGGTACCTCTTCTCATAGAAGGAATTAAACATGAGGCAGCGACGATGGATGGAATTTCTGGAGGATTACGACTGTACCATCAACTTCCATCCAGGAAAGACGAACGTAGTGGCCGATCCTTTGAGTCGCAAGGCGCAAGTAGCAGGGTTAATGATCAAAGAATGGAATATGCTAGACTAAGTGTGCGAGTGGAAACCCTGCCTTGGGAGCCATAAGGTGATTTTTGGGAATATTAAAGTGACTTCCATCTTATTGGAATGGATTAAAGAAGCGCACAAAGAGGATGTGATGGTACAGAAGTGGGGAGAGAAAGCGGACAAAGGGGAAACGACTGATTTCAATTTCAGTCCTGAGGGTATTTTAAAATACCGAAACCGAATAGTGGTGCCGAAAGATGAGTCGTTGAAAACAGAAATTCTAGAGGAAGCTCATCGGTCCAAGTATACTATCCATCCGGGTAGTAGCAAGATGTATCAAGACCTGAAAGGAACCTATTGGTGGGATAATATGAAGAAGGAAATCGCTCTGTACGTGCAAAAATGTCTTGTTTGCCATGTAGACACCAAATTTTAAATAATTTGTATGTTGCATCTACTTCATGATTTTTGTTTTAGATCGTTTGTGTTTTAGTTCATTATTGTTTGTTTTGCACTTTTAGTTGTTATTTTTATTCTAGTATTATTCATTTTTTGCCTTTTTATTTGTCTAGTTCATTTGCTATTTATTTTTATTTTTATTCACTTTTTAGTTTTTAGTTTTTAGTTTTAGCGTAGAGTTTCTAGAAAAAAAAAAGAAAAGGAAAACATTCAAAAAATATGTTTAGTCATTTTTGTTTTTATTCAATGCTTTCTTGAAGGAAAAATGAAAATGAAAAATCATGAAAAAGTGAAAAAAAGAAAATCATGGAAAAAGAAGGAAAAAGAGAAAAAAGGAAAATTTGTTCACAAAAATATGTTTATTTCTTTTGAATTCAATTTTTGGCATTTTAGTTATTTTTATTAAGTTATTTTGAGAAAAAAAGAGAAAAATGATGAAAAATGAAAAGTGAAAGGAAAAATTGAAAAATGGTCGTTTTTGTTGTTTTTATTTGTTTGTTTTCATTATTATTATTATTACTTGGTTTTTTCTTGTCAATTTTGTTAATTTGTTTTTATTATTATTTATTTTTTAATTGTAAAAAAAAAAGAAAAAAAAAGAGGACTTGCAGCTTGCAAGCTGCATATTGCCGCAGCTTGCAAAGTGAGGACGGGGCAGCCCTTGGGCTGCAATTTTGGAGAGAATGTCTGAGGGTTTAGTGTTGGTTTTGCTCCCATATAAAAGCCAAGAGAAAGCCGAGAGGGAGGGGGAGAGAGAGATAGATCGATTGACAGCCGCAACTGGAAAAGAAAAAGAAAACAATGACGGAGTAGGGAGGATAGAAGGGGTTTTGGCTAAAGAAAGAGAAAACAACCGAGAAAGGCTGGAGAGAAAAAGAGCTGGGGTTTTGAGAGTGACGGTTAGAATCTACAACAGAGGAAATAGACCAAGGAGAACAACAAGAAATGGGCAAAAATTGAGGCAACGGAGAAACAGAGGAGATTCAAGGCTGCAGCAGATTTTCTGTGGAGGTCAATCATCTCAAGCTTTCTGATTTTCGCATACACATCCTCCTCCTCCGCAATCCAAAGGTTTCCCTGCTGGATGTTTGTTTTTATGATCTATTTTTCTTCTTTCGGTCCTTTCATTTCCATGCGCTGATCGAATCAGTTTTGATGGCATGCCCTTGCATCTAGTTTCTTGCGTATGTGTAGACTGTTTGTGTAGAAACTACCTCTGGTTTCTTTTGGCTAATAACAAGCCCATTACATGTATAAGGTTTTAGGGACAAATCTGACTAATATCCAGGAGGTTTGCTTGAGTTTTAGTTTGGTTACGTTTGTGTTTGAAGATTTGCCGCAACAAGTTTCGAAATTCTGGTTTTATTACCGCAGTTTTGAAGAAAAATCAATCCTTTGGGGTTGTTAAAAAGTTTTCCAGAATGGATCAAGCTACTTCTTGGGTTTTGTTTGTTGTTCCATGGCATCACATGTGTATGTTTGCTGTCGTTTTGAGTAACAAGATGCGGTATACCATTAGACGGCAACAAGTTTTCCGCGGTAAAAACAAAAGAAATTGTGTTTTCTGTTCGGTTTCTTTTCCGTGGCTGCTTATTGACCCTTACATTTCAGTTGCATGCTAAGTATGGTTTAAAGGGAAAGAAAAGGAAGGTTTTTGGTGATGAGTTTGTACGTTTGGGGTTTACAATTCTTAAACTACTGATCAAACACTTTGTTAGGAAAACAAATTTGGTTGCCGAATGCTTGCTGCATTTTTCTCTCCAGCATTTGTGTGATCCTACTTCTATATTTCGGTTTGTCGAGATGTTGGAATCGTGTGTCACGTTGCTTAGATCATGGAGCTGCGGTTTTCCCTTCTCATTGTCCCAAGTCCACACTAGTTCATTCTCCTCTCCCCTTCGCACGAAAATACAGCAAGTTGTTACAGCAGTTTCATCCGTAGGCCTGCATAAAATTTTAAGAACTTGCATGGTTTCTTTTTATGTTTGTTGTTTGTTTGAGTTGTAGTATTGCTGTAGTTTTTCTTAATCCAAAACTCCTGATTGTTTGATTGGAAAAATCCTGATTCATTCTCGGTTGTCAAAGCTCCATAGCTTACTGAAATTTTGCTGCAGAATGTGTTTCCTTCGTAACTTGCCTGAAGCTTGTAGGAAATTTTCCAAGAATTTGCATGTTTTTCTCTTATTGTCTTGCCTGTTTGAATGTTGAAGTGATACATCTTGTTGCTTAATTTCAAGTTTTGACTTTTGGTAAAACTCCTAAGCAAAGCCGAATGCTTGGGGTCTGAAATTTGAAGTTTGGAAATGAAAATGTAGCTGGCGTATGTCTATGTTGCAGAAGGCTTCAAAATGCAGAAATCTTCTACCTTGCATGCATGATAAATTCGGTAGGAGTGTGAGGTTGGGTTTTGGTGAGATGGTTGTGTGAATTTGTTTGGGCAAAGTTGCTGAAGTTTAAGAACATAAGAAATGTTGCAGAAACATTCCTTCGTAGCTTGCATGGTCTGCATGGAAAGTGTCTAAAACATTTTCACTTTGACCCCTTGACTTCCAACTAATGCCACTATAGCCCAAATAATTGGAAAATCAATCAAATTGGTCCCTCCAACTTCCTTTTTCCTTTCAATTAGGCCCTAGACTTGCGAACATGGCTGTTTAAGTTATTTAATTGCTCCAACATGTATGTGATTATTTGTGTTTACTTGACTCGTCTTTGCTTATGGACCTTTGAATTCTTAAATGCTTCGATTGGATTTGAATGATGGACTTTTTTCTTTCAATTGGGTCTTTGTCTGCTTTAAACCTTTGAGTATGGGTTGTTCAGTTTGTTTAGGTGTTTTAAGTGCTTCAACTTCGTGTTATTTTCATTCCATGCAATTGATTGGTAATTAAATTGGTGCATTAATCCCTTGCTTTGATGGTTTTAGCCCAAGTTATCTCTTGTTTGGTGACTCTAGCCCAAGCTTAAGAATGTATTCACTTTATTAGCATCATAAACGGAGAGGTATAATTCCTTTTATCCCTTTTAGTCTCTCCTATGTGATCTAACGTGCTACGTGGAAATTGCATGTCTAATTTGCTTTCATTGCCTTTGCTTTAGACCCTTTCATTTCATTTATTCTTGCTTTATTGAGTTATTCTTTTAATGGGGTATGTGTACACCTCTTGGCTTGTAATAGATAGGGCTTTGGCGAGCAATTTGGTCCATTCTCCCTCTTCCCCCTTTTGTTTTAGTTAGTGAATGTAATAGGTTCATTAGCTTGGTTGCATGCCTATGTGTTACGTGTTACTTGCTTTATTAGGTTCTTGCATCTAGTCGAGCATGCTAAGTATTACGTGCTACGTGTTTATGAATGTTTGGCATGTCTACTTGCTTTCCATAGCTATGAATGAATGTGATGGATAAATGCACGTCACACACTAGTCCAACGCTAGTTGTGACCCCCTTTTCCGTCACCGCACTAGTCCAACGCTAGTTGTGGTCCCTTGTTACGTTCCACTAGTCCAACGCTAGTAGGAACTCATAGAAAGGGCTAGTCCAACGCTAGACCCAATAGGTCCATTTCCTTTTCATTCGTGCATAGTTTGCATGTTCACTACATATCATGCAATTTTCCTTAGTTTTATCATTTGGCATGCTCCTCTAAACCTTTCCCCTTCACTTTAGGTCTTGCATTTCATGCTAGTTAGGGTACATTTGCTTGAAGTGTCCCCTCCGATTAGGGAAACGAGCGAGTGTGGCTACTCGATAGCCTTAGCACGCTAGTTTTGCCTTCTAATCAAAGGGAAAATCGAAGTCGAAAAAGTTAGGAGTCATTCCCATACCCGACCTGATGCATTCCTTTAGGTTCATTCATTCTCAATTTTTCACTTACTCACTTTTTCAATTCACATTTCCTCATTACTTTTCCTTTCCTTATTGTTCAATTTTGGTTTCTACTTCACAAAATTGCACTTAATTACGATCTATATACACTTATCACTATATTTCATACACTTGCACACAAACACTTGGATTTCCATACAATTGCACACATGCACCTTTTTATACACTTGCACACTTGAACTTGAATCATCATTTGCATTAATCGACCTCTATAAGGTTTTCTTTCATTGGCCGCCACAATTCATGTGGTTGGGACCAAAAACCTTACAAGAGACATCTTAGAATCTAGGGTTTTGCATTTCATGTAGCACATCCAAATGTAATAAATTCTTTGGTTAAAACAAGAAAATCTTTGATTAAATCACGCAACTAGCCTTGGTTAGGTCAAAGGGGTGCCTTGGATTGTATTCTTGCCTTCCCCTTTGTCAAATGTGACTCCCGAACCTTTTTCCTTGGTTTACGTGGACTAGGAGTCGTTTAAAAGGGGTTTCTTACTAATTTTTTTCTCATTTTTCTTAAAAAATTCATTTTTTAGGTGATTTGGTACACCTTAAGTCATTACCAAGTGGCGACTCCGTTCTTCATTTCAAAAACCCTTTTTAAACTATAATTTTGGGTCAAATCGTCGCATTTTCAAAACCCCATTGAGGCCCACTTTTCTTTCAAATCAAAAATTCATTTTTTCAAATCAAAACACAATTCTTCAAAACCATTTATTCATTTCATCAAAAAATGGGGCGCGACAGTTGGCGACTCCATTTATTCATTTTCCCCAGTGGAGTCGCCAACTGTCGCGCCCCATTTTTTTGATAAATAAATAAATGGTTTAAAAAATGTATTTTTTGTGATTGGAAAATGAATTGTGATTTTAAAAGAAAAAATGGGTCTAAATGGGGGGTTGAGAATGCGACGATTTGACCCAAAATTATAATTTAAAAAGGGTTTTTGAAATAAAAATTGGAGTCGCCACTTGGTAATGAGTTAAGGTGTACCAAGTCACCAAAAAAAATGAATTTTTAAAGAAAAAATAGGAAAAAGTAGTAAGAAACCCCTTTTAAACGACTCCTAGTCCACGTAAACCAAAGAAAAAGGTTCGGGAGTCACATTTGACAAAGGGGAAGGCAAGGATAAAATCCAAGACACCTCTTTGACCTAGCCAAGGCTAGTTGCATGATTTAATCAAAGATTTTCTTGTTTTAACCAAAGAATTTATTACATTTGGATGCACTACATGAATACAAACCCTAGACCTAGGGGTATTGGGGGAAATTTCTCTTCAAAGGTTGAGTGGTGCCAATCACATTAATTGTGAAGCCCAATAACGATCATTTGAAGAAGTCACGAATAATGCGAGAGGGATGCAAATGAATGGAATGCATGTATGCAATGTGAGGACATGAGTTTGAAAAAGTAATAAAAAATAATAAATATGTAAATGAAAATATGCACGTGAGTGGGCAAGGTACGGTATGTGCAATGATAATATGAAGTGCATGTGTGCAAATGATGATAAAAGTGTTCGTGTGCAAGTGAAGAAACATAAAGGTGCACGTGTGAAAATGGGAGGAAAAATGAAAGTGTGATGAGGGTATAAAATGGTAGAGTGGATTTAAAAATGCATGAGCCTAGGGAATTCATGCATATTGGGTACGGGGAGACCTAAATCGTGACTCAATTTGCCCTTTTATAGAGGGAATACAAGCGTGCTAAGGCTTAGAAAAAGCCACACTCGTGTATATCCCATATTTAAGGGGACTCTCAAGCAAATGAACCCTATAACTAGCATGAAATGCAAAAATCCTAAAATGGAGGGAAAAGGGGTTCGGGGGGCATGCAAAATGATAAAACTAAAAGAATGCATGACATGTAATGAACATGCAAACATGTACTAACGAGGGGAAATCCCTAAGGGTCTAGCGTTGGACTAGCCCATTCTATGAATTCCGACTAGCGTTGGACTAGTGGAAACGTACATTCATCCATCACATTCATTCAGGCTATGGAAAGCCAGTAGACATGCCAAACACTTATAAACACATAGCACATAACATTTAGCATGCTCGACTAGATGCAAGGCCCTAACAAAGCAAATTAACACGTAGTAACTAAGCATGCAAGACACATAAGACAATTAAAGCCCTAACTATTACATTTGCTAGCTAGGCACATGACTTCGATAGGTCTTCATTGAATGCTCCTCCAAGCCCTATCTATTACATTAGGGAGACCCTACTACAATTTAAAAGGGGGAAAAGGAATAAAATAATTAAATCCCTAACTATTACAAGCCAAGAGGTGTACACATACCCCATAAAGAATAACTTAAATAAAAGCAAAAGTAAATGACATAAATAAAAGAAATTAAAGAAAAGCTAGGAAAGCAAAGTAGACATGTATTTCTCACGTAGCACGTTGGTTCACATAGGAGAGACAAAAAAAATAAAAGAAGTTATACCTCCCTTGAGTTGGAGCTCTAACGTAGTGAAATTACTAATTTGCCCTCCAAAATAATAAAAAGGTCAAGGTACCACTTTAATTATCAAATAATCACATGAGACAAAAATTAAACACAAAAATAGAAATTAAGCATGAAATGAGCATTAAACATGGAATAAACCGTGCATGTGTATGCAAACTCGGTCTCAAATAAAGGTCTCAAGAATCTAAAGTGGAGTGCTAAATTGAAATGCTTAAGGTGGAATCCATCACAATCAAATGCAAAAATCACAAAAGAGAAAAACTATCACATAAATTATTTATTATGATTAAATAACAAAATTATCTAAGAAAAACTGAATCAAATGAAACCAAGATTATGAATTCTTCCAAGATTATTAAGCTTTCATGACATTTGGAATTATCCATTGAAATTTGTCCACAATTCACGTAAAAGCATACCGAGGCAAATTATCATGTAAAAGGGATCCAATTGCAAACATTAATCAATCATGTGAGCCCAATTAGAACATTTAAGCACTTCAAAAGTCCCAAAATAAAAAGAGGCCAAATAACGGTTCAAGTTGCCATCAATTTAGGACTTAATTGCAAAAGATTAGCACATAATTGGGTCATAGTGAGACAAAGGGGACTTGAGGGATCAAAGTGCGATTTTGAAAACATTTGCATGCATGCAGTTCATAGCTTTTCGGCCCAAAACAACTGAAACCATTTCTGCTATACAAGCTCCCGTAACTCCAAGCAAATTTCGGTAAACCAAAATTCATGCAGCATTCTGATCTCTCTCCAATCAAACATGGCTACAACTTAACAACAATGGGATTATGGGAATACTTTCATGCAAGTTTCACATAACAAAATAAGGCAAAAAGCTTCTGCAACAAAACAAACCAAACTGCTGCATTTTTTGGTTTCCAAGCTTGCGGCAATTTTCCAGGCACAACTCTACTCATTCTATCATGCAAACAGGTTCATCAGATAGCAGATTTCTACCTCTCCATCATCGACTAAACATGCAACTTCATTGAAGGGTGGAAACAAAGAATTGGGGCTGACCATTAAAGATGAAAGTAAACAGCAAAACAGCAATAGAAGGAAAGAGAGGAAGTGCCGCAAGTTTCTGCATTTTTCCAGCCGAGATTTTTTACTTCATCATGCAAACCAGATTTTTGATGTAAATACGCAGCTTGGATTAGATATTTTTCAACCCAACATCAACTAAACAACAAGCTACTTAACTTTAAACTCCAAACAAGCAAGAACAATAAAGGAACTGATGCATCACAGACATTCTGGACAAGACATTCACGTAAAATGGCTCGGCAATCTGAATTTCATTTTTCAGCAAGCATTTGATCCTAATCCAAATATTTTAGCTCCCAAACATGCAATTGAACTTTACTTCAAAACATGACTCTACCTCATGGCATACGTGCACACGGTATTCCAATCACATGGCAAACAAATCACACACTTCAACAATGCAAAAACTTCAGCCAACCGAAAGTGCAAGCCTGCTGCATTTCTGTTTTTACAGGCAGTCATTTATCCAGGCTTCAAACTAAGCATCAAAGCAAGCAACTTCCACATCCAACAAAACAAAAACAAAGCAGGAAACTATGCCAATTGTTATGAAACTTCATGCAAGCTCGAAACAAAAACTTTCTGCAATGAAGGCTTTTGGCAACTGATGCAGTGTTTCTGAAAATTTCCAGAGCTTGCAACCTAATTTCATGACATCTCATGTAGGAGCAAGTAAACCAATCATGGTTCAAGCAATTAAACACCTTCAGCAACATATGAACCCAACCCTTCACGCAATTCACAAGACTCGACACAAAAAAAAAACAAAGCAGTTTGCTGCAATTCTTCCTACGCTTTTGAAACTTTCCTGGTTTGCTAAAACATTTCATTAACCCGCCCACCATTTGCAAGCCTATCACCGTGGAAAGGACAAAGCAAACGAGTCAAGATTCATTCAAAACTCCTAGCAAAATCATCCAACATGTTAGCAACGATCCATGACCTCAACTTTGAAGATAACAGACTCTTAGATAAACCAGTGAACATGAAGAAAGGAAATGAAAGCAACAAAAGTGACCAACAAGCGTGACTAGAGGGGCCTGAATCTAATGACTTCACATCTGGGCTTCCCCTTTGCAACAAAACGCTGATTGAGCTGATTGAGCTTAGCAAATCATGGCTATAAACGCTTAACAACAGAAAAATACAGCAGGGTCAAAGCTTTGTTTTTTATTACTGGTTTCTGCAACTTTTGTTGCTATGGCTTTCATGTCAGACGCAAGTGACGAAGTCCAAGCAAAATGTCAAGTTTTCATACCAGAACAGGAAGATTATAGAGCCCCAAGCATCAAGATGCAATCTTGGTACATTTAATATCAGATTTGTGCCATAAAACCTGAACTATCATCGCACACGGTGAGCAGGAAATGTGCCGCAAAAGGAAAGAATAACGCAGGCTAGACTTGGCCAAGATTTAAACTTGAATGGCAAGAGTAAAGTGAAACTTCATCACCTTAAACGCTCTAGGAAGTTGAGATGATGAAGATGAATCCGCGGGCTTGAGAAACGCTGCACTTCCTTGCTGATTCTCAAAGAATAGCACCAGGTCTGCTTCCTTCTTTGGTTTTTTCTTCTTCGCGGCTTTTCCCAAACTTTTCCTCCAACCGAAGCTCTTTCGGCCTCTCTATCTCTCTCGTTCTTTCTCCTCAGCCCTCTGCCGAACCCCTCAACTCTCTCCTTGCTCTCTTTCTCGCTTGGTTTTTTTTCAGAAATTCTAACTGCTACTGGATTCTCCTTCCCCCTCTAATCTCCCTGGTTTCTTTCGTCTCAGCCTCCAACCGTCAAAGCTCTCTCCTTTTTCTTTCTTTTGTTGCCTTCTAAACCTTCCCATTGATCCCTCACTCTTGCTCTTCTTTTCTGTCTTCCTTTCTCTTTCAAAGCCTCCCCTGTATTTTTCCTACCGCCGCCCCTTCAGCTTTCCCTCTCTTGTTTTCTTAGCCCTCTGCTCAGTTTTTCTTTTCGCCCCCCACTCTAAAACCTCCTCCTGCGGCTACTGTTTT
This sequence comes from Coffea arabica, assembly GCF_036785885.1. Classification (NCBI taxonomy): domain Eukaryota; kingdom Viridiplantae; phylum Streptophyta; class Magnoliopsida; order Gentianales; family Rubiaceae; genus Coffea; species Coffea arabica. The sequence continues at coordinate 24,706,902 of NC_092314.1, forward strand.
TTTTCCAGCTTTTATATCAAGTGCAACCCTTAAACCCAGCTCTCAATGGCCAGCAATCAATCTCCTCTCAACCTCTTGTCTTGGCCATCCGATGGGCATGTACCACTCTTCTTTGCAAGCTGCCAAAATACGCAGCTTGCATGCTGCGTTTTTTTTTTTTTAACTAATAACTTAATACAAAAAAATGAAAAAATGATAGTTAGTAAAGAAAAACAATAATTTAAGAAACATCAGACAAAAATAAACAAACTAGAAATAATGAACAACAAAGTTGCGATTTTTCTTTTCTTTTCTTCATTTTTCTATTTTTTCATCATTTTTTTTTTCAAGAAAACATTGAATTTAAATAAAAAACGACTAAAGCATATTTTTGAATGTTTTCCTTTTCAAGAAATTTTATGCTAAGGAACATAAAAATAATAATAAACTAAAAAACTAAAAAACTAAAAACTAAAAAGCGAATAAAACTAACATGACGAATAAAAAGTAAATGAAATTACGCTAAAATTTCATTTGGTTCATTTAGAAAAAAAAAAGGAAAAATGAAAATGGAAAATGAAAAATGAAAATTGCACATTGTTGTTTCTAATGTTAATTAATTTGTTTTGTTGTTTATTTTTACTATTTTCAATTTTGTTTAATTAAGTTATAAAAAAAAAAAAAAAGGTCTTGGGGCATGCAAGCTGCGTTTTGGTCGCAGCTTGCAAGGAAGTATTGGGGCAGCCCTTGGCTGCAAATATGGAAAGAGGACTGAGTTGTTTTAGGGTGAGGGAGGTTCCGTATAAATAGAAAAGAGGGAGAAGCAGCCGCAGGAGTAGAGAGGATAAGCTTTAGAAGGGAACAAAAAGAAAAGGCAGCAGAGAGGGGAGGAACGGAAAAGGAAAAATCTAAAAGAGAAAAGGGCTGATGACGGCTAGAATCCGGGCTGAGGGAGATTAGAGAGGGAAGGAAATAGCGAGGGTTTTGTGAAGGAGCAAGGACCAGAAAATTAGTTGATGGCTGAGAGTAGAATCGAAGGGACGGCTGCATAAGAAAACTAGAGAGAAACCTAAAGAGAGTTTGGAGGAGAGATAGAGAGAAAGGGGACGAGAGATAACGACGAAGAAAAAAAAAACAACAATAGGGAGACCGAAAAAGGGAAAAAGGCAGGAAAGCTACGGGGAGGAACCGAAAGATGGACGGCTGGGAAAACTGGAGTTTTTGAGAGAGTTGAGAGCAAGAGAGAGCTGGGGTTGGCTGGTTGTAGGAAGAAAAGGGAGGATCGAAAGAAGGAAAAGGAGGAAACTTGCTGAAGATTCATCTCCCAAGCAGACGAATCAGCCTCGTTCATGGCCATTTCCAAATTGGTGCTCCAAGTTGCGGGTTCTTCAGCTTTGCGACGGAAGTTTTCGATAGCGTCTCTGGAATCAGCGTGATCTTTGAGGTGACTTCCTTTAATCCGCCAGGATTCTGAGGTAAGATTTTTCATGAGAATCCAAGTCTGGGGAGCATGAATCTTGGGCTATTTTTGTTGCTGGTATGGCTTCATGATTTTTTATCATGTTTTGCTTCTTGATATTTCCCTGGTTGCTGTTTGTTTTGTGTCTCTTTAGTGTTAGATACGGGTGCCTGGTTTTAGTATTTTGTTTTGTTTGGATTTGGTTTTATGTGATCTTTGAGTTGTTGAGCCACGGAAGTTGCGAATTGCAGCAATAAAATGGTAGAAAATCGAATCTAAAAACTGCAGGATGTTATTTCTATGCTTGCATGATCATTTGTCTGAATTTCAGATGTTTAAATATAAGATTTTTGCGGCAAACAGTGGGAAATGTTTGGTAATCTGGTTCCTTCAGTCCAAGCCTTCGTTGTCTAAGTTGTTCCTTGCGTTTGGTTTGCATCAGGAAACTCGATAGTGAAAAAACGCAGCATAGCTTTGGTTGAGTTACATGAACTTTTGGGGGGTGTGTTCCGCTCCTTTTGTTGCATGTTCAACTGTGTTATGTTAGTCAAAGTGTTTAAGTTGTTAAATGGTGATTGAGTGATGGTTTTGTTGGCTTTTGCTTGAAGTCTTCTATGAAATCTGCATTTGAGAGTTTAAAGTTGCGGGAAAAGGCTGGATGAATGTTGAAGCAGGAAATTGTAGCAAAAGCTGTCAAGTGTTATGCATGAAAATTTTTGAACATTACACCATCCCTTCTATCCCAGATTTCCTTTATTGTGTTGTTCAGTGCGCGTGTTCATGGTGAGAATAATGAATGTTAAGCTGTAAAATTTTCTGGGTTTTTGATAGATGCACTTCATCTTTATGTTTTGCTGTCTTCTTTGCTCCCCGCAACAGCACACATAGCTAGTTTTAGTCATCCTTTGCTAGTTTAATCTTGTGTTGAAGGGAAAGAAGTGAAAAGCTTGGTGCTGAGTTTATGTGTTGGGATTTAAAAGATATTTGAATCATGCCCAAGTGCTTGCTGGAAAATGCAGTTCAGTTTGCTGAACCAGAAACTCACGGCCTTGTCTTGTTGTTTTCTTCCATTTCGGTTCCTAGCTTTGCTGTTTTTATTAGATAATAATTCCAACATGTTTCTTCTTGGTTTGTTTGCATGAATACTTTTAAACTGAACAAGGGAATGGCATGAATGTGGTTGCGGGAAAAGCTGAAGTTTATGGGAAAAATTGCAGCAGTGTTCGTTCCTTCAAAGAAAAATGTGTTTGAGTGTTCCTCCAGATTTTTGCATCAACTCCCTTTATGTTGTTTGTTATTTGGAGTTTGAGGTTATACGTTTTGTTGCTTGGTTTCAAGTTATGATTCTGATTGAAAATGTCTTGAGCAAAGCTTGTGTGTTCAAGTCTGAAATTTGAGCTTGGAAACAAAAATGCAGCCAGCCTATGTTTAGTTGCAAGAAGCTTCAAAATGCAGAATTTTTCTAACGTATGCATGCATGAGAATCAAAAGAAAATTGCACTTTAACCCCTCAAGATCCCCCTTATTCCACTAGGACCCAATCAATTGAATAATCTCCTCAATTTAGTCCTTGGTAGTTTTAATTTTGAAACTTCATTGCTTGCTTTGCTTCAAATTAACTACCATGCTTTGTCAATTGCACTTAAGCCATGACTTTAGGGGCTTTATGACCGAATGAGCTCTTGTTTGCCTATTTTCTTTAATCTCTTCAAATAAATTGGTACCTTGACCATTTCTTTTATTTTGGAGGATAAATAAGTGATTTCACTCCATTTAGAGCATCAATTCAAGGTGGCGGTATAATTTATTTTATCCCTCTTTGTGTCTTTCCTATGTGACCCAACGTGCTAAGTGCATTGCATGTCTACTTTGCTTTCCTAGCTTTTCTTTAATTCCTTTTACTTATGTCATTTACTTTTTGTTTTCATTAAGTTATTCTTTTAATGGGGTATGTGTACACCTCTTGGCTTGTAATAGATAGGGCTGTGGCGAGCAATTTGGTCTATTTTCCCTTTCCCCTTTTGTTTTAGTTAGTGAATGTAATAGGTTCATTAGTTTGGTTGCATGCCTACGTGTTAAGTGTTAATTTGCTTTGTTAGGGCCTTGCATCTAGTCGAGCATGCTAAATGTTATGTGCTATGTGTTTATGAGTGTTTGGCATGTCTACTCGCTTTCCATAGCCATGAATGAATGTGATGGATGAATGTACGTTTCCGCTAGTCCAACGCTAGTCGGAATTTATAGAATGGGCTAGTCCAACGCTAGACCCTTAGGGATTTCCCCTCGTTAGTACATGTTTGTATGTTCATTACATGTCATGCATTCTTTTTAGTTTTATCATTTTGCATGCCCCTCGAACCCCTTTTTCCCTCCATTTTAGGATTTTTGCATTTCATGCTAGTTATAGGGTTCATTTGCTTGAGAGTCCCCTTAAATATGGGATATAGACGAGTGTGGCTTTTTTTCTAAGCCTTAGCACGCTTGTATTCCCTCTATAAAAGGGCAAATTGAGTCACGATTTAGGTCTCCCCGTACCCAATGTGCATGAATTCCCTAGACTCATGCATTTTTCAATCCACTCTACCATTTTATACCTTCATCACACTTCATTTTTCCTCCCATTTTGTACACGTGCACCTTTATGTTTCTTCACTTGCACACGAACACTTCTATCATCATTTGCACACATGCACTTCATATTATCATTTCACATACCGTACCTTGCCCACTCACGTGCACATTTTCATTTACATATTTATTGTTTTTTATTACTTTTTCAAACTCATGTCCTCACATTGCATACATGCATTCCATTCATTTGCATCTCACTCGCATTATTCGTGACTTCTTCAAAGGATCGTTATTGGGCTTCACAATTAATGTGATTGGCACCACTCAACCTTTGAAGAGAAATTTTCCCCAATACCCCTAGGTCTAGGGTTTGCATTCATGTAGTGCATCCAAATGTAATAAATTCTTTGGTTAAAACAAGAAAATCTTTGATTAAATCATGCAACTAGCCTTGGCTAGGTCAAAGGGGTGCCTTGGATTTTATCCTTGCCTTCCCCTTTGTCAAATGTGACTCCCGAACCTTTTTCTTTGGTTTACGTGGACTAGGAGTCGTTTGAAAGGGGTTTCTTACTACTTTTCCTATTTTTTCTTTAAAAATTCATTTTTTGGTGACTTGGTACACCTTAACTCATTACCAAGTGGCGACTCCAATTTTTATTTCAAAAACCCTTTTTAAACTATAATTTTTGGTCAAATTGTCGCATTCTCAACCCCCCATTTAGACCCATTTTTTTCTTTTAAATCACAATTCATTTTCCAATCACAAAAAATACATTTTTTTAAACCATTTATTTATTTATTCAAAAAATGGGGCGCGACAGTTGGCGACTCCACTGGGGAAGTTTGAGAGTCCGAGCAAATTTGATTTAATCAACCTTTTTCTCCTTTTAACCTTTTCATTTATCACATTGGATGTTTAGGGTTGCATTTTTCCTTTTTTAGGATTTTTGCATTTCGCGTATCAACCCACTTCCTCACACATTCGCCTACGATTGTTTTGATGGATGGATGATTTATGTGATTCCGCGCTTTGCATTGCATTTGGGTGGGGAATACACCCTAGAGCCTTGTGATTGGTTCTTGATCCCTCCCCTCCAAAACGAGCACTAGCATACGTGCATTCGCTTTATTATTTATCCCTTTTTATTTTTCTTTTAGTGGCTTGTCACGCCACTCCACCCTACTAGGATTAGGTGACCCATTTGGACATGTGATCACGACACGATGTGTATGTAGCACGATCCAATGGGTCACTCAATCTTCCGCTTTAAGCTATGGGTTCTTGGCCTTTAGCTTTTAGTCGAAGATTGAGGATTTTGATAGATTCACTCAAACACGTAGCCGCGACACGATGTGTGCGTAGCGGTGTTTGGGGAATCGCTCGAGCCACCGACAAGGAACCTTGGGAGTGATGACCCTTGGTTTCCAAGTCTGAAGGATCGGGGACCTGAGCTTATCGAGTCTAGATGCATTAGCGAACCCCAGCCTCATGCATCCATATTAGAATTGCCTAGGGTAGAGTCTGCCTTACCCTATTGGGACACTATTCACGAGGGGAGGGATCCAACCCCTCTTTTCCTTTTAATTGCTTGATCTCTTTGTATTGATTTGCTACAATGTGTTATGTGATTATGTGCTGAACTAACGTTTCCTTTGTTTCTTATCTTTTGCATTCACAAACATTAGGAAATAAGAGGTCTAGCATGACTTTCTTTTAGAACCTACCCTTGTAAATAGGCTATTGCACGTTCAAAGATTTTGGTATATTGCATTCATAGATTAATAATTACATATCATTCTAGGCCTACCTTGGCGTATAAAGGGTCCTTTTAAATTATAATTGCATATTTTACTGCTTTAATAAACTGGCATCATGCATAAACCCTAGAAAGGGAATGCCACTTAGGGGATCCCGCGTTAGAAATAAGCCGCCTTGTGTCTCGGATACTTAATCCAAGGAGACTTGCACGTTTACATTTTGTACCATCCAAAGGGGTAGTGCTCAAGGTAAGGTAGGATCCGATCATTTTCATAGAACGATCTTTGGACTATGAACGTCTAATAATCATTTTTTGGCCATTTTATCAAAGTTGGTAAAAATTCCTTGCACAAAAGACATTAATTTAAAGGAATTCACAAATAATTCCTTACTATTGAGACAATAAGTGAATGGAGGCCAAATCGTGATTTTAGAAGGATCATAGTCTAATTGTTTTTGAAATAACCCATGGCCGGACAATTCAATCGATCCATTTTGTCAATTCATAATCAATTTTGAATAAACCATTCATTTGACCAATTTACCCTTTCTAGGGTCGTCCGGTCGATTTTTGAATAAATCATCAATTCAGTTGACCAATTTACCCTTTTTAGGGTTATCCGGTCGATTTTTGAATAATCTTCATTTCATTTGGCTGATTTACTTATTTTTAAGGAAATCTAGTCGATTTTTGAATAAATCACCAATTTCATTCATTTGTGTAGTTAGGACAATATTGTCGATTTCCAACAAATCATCAATTCCGTCCGACTCATTTGACCAGTTTACCCTTTTAGGGCAATCTGGTCAATTTTTCGATTTCATTCAATTCATTCGATCAATTTCATTTTTTTAGGATAATCTGGTCCATTTTGAATAAAATTCTCAATTTCATTCGATCAAATTCCTCTTTTAAGAGGATGCGGTCAATTTTGAGTAAATTTTTAAATTTCACTGAATTCATTTGACCCGTTTCCCTTTTTAGGGTAATTTGGTCGATTTAAATAAATGGTCAATTTTATTTGACCAATTAGGGTTTCAAGGTCGGATTTCGAATTGAGAAACCTAATCAATTTTGAGAAAAACATCCATTGCATCCAGCTATTTGATCAGTTGGAATTTTGATCCGCGCTTCATTGAGAAAATTTGTCAGCGAATTCCAATCTCTTCGATAGGAAGTTCGTCAAGGTCAAACACGTGTGTTTTTGCAAAATCTTGTATCGATCAAAAGTGATCAATCCGTTCGAACGTTGACCTCATTTTTAACAAATGACTCTTGCCATTCCAATTGATCAAATTTTTCAAAATTGTTTTTCACTCAAGGAGTTGATCAGATCCATCAGGTATGGTATAGTGCCTACTCTAGCGGATTGCATTTTCATGCTAGGCCTACCCTTGGCACAAAAGGGTTCCCCCCGTAGGACATGCATATCGATTTTGCAGTTTTGCCTACTAACTCGGAGTATTTTTCTTTTGTTTTCCCCCATCCCCTGCATTCATAAAAATGTTTCAATAAGGCGAAAACGTTCTTCTATATCTGATGATAATTTTGATCCAATAAAGTTTGAAGGTTACAAGTATTATTTGATCCTTGGGCAGACCTTGCCACGAAAACATGAAAGATCCATCTGAAGGCTCTAGGCCAAAATCCCTGAGAGACTCTATAATTGTGTTTCAAAGGAAAATTCTGTTTATTTGATGTGTTAATACATTTTTGCTCTAAAAGAAAGGGAGACAAAAAAGTGTATATATGTGGAACTCTTTAGAAGTTTTTCTCTTCTCATTTGTATTTGAACGAGAAATTTGGTTTTAAACTTTGTCAGCAATAAAGTTCTTGGACAATTATTATTTTGTATATATTCATGTACATTTCATTCTTTTGCTCATTGGAGATTTCGTGATGAATTTTAAGAAATAAGACCAAATTGAGATTTCTTCAACCTCCAGCCTGAAAATTCACAAGTGTATGCTTTCTAAAATCCTTACACTCAATTGGTGATCCGAGCTCAGAAAGAAAATGTGAACGTTCACTCAAAAGGCCCAATGAGATACTTTTGGCCATTTCGCTTAACCCCAAAATAAAATCAGTCACATTGATTGATAAATTGTAGATTGGGGCAATCTTTGCTTGGAAATGTCCATTGTGTCTAATTATATTCAATTCACATCTAAGTGAAAGCAAAATGTGCATTATTCTTGTTTGTTTTGAAAATTTGGAATGATACTTTGAGCATTCGTTTCTCTACCCATACAGATTTTATCATTTGCTCTCCCGTTTGAGCCTTTAAAAGAATAACTTCGTTTCAAATAAGCGCCTTGATGATCACAACCCTACATGGGGAAATTTTCAAATATCAAAAGGGGGAATGGATTCTCAATGACTATTGCATTAATTTGGTTGTCATGAAGCGTAAGAATGATGCTTTGGCCGTCGTTTCTACAACCTAAACACTGATCATCCCTTGCATCCTCATTTGAGCTAAAAATTGGTGGTTCTTTTCAAAGTACTTATGATCGCACCCCACATTGGGGAAGGAGATTGGAGAATTTTCCAAAAGAAAGAGAAAATAAAAAATGCTAAAGCTAAAAAAGGAGAGAACCTCAAAATTGGGGAAATTAGATTCTACCTGAGCTTCCATTTTGAAAAAAAAAAGAGAAAAGAAAAGGAAGAGTTTGTCTGGCAGATCGCCTATGTTTTCACACATATGAAGAAAAAGAGTCTTCCTCAGTCAATTAATTCAGATACATGCAAGAAATTTCGCATTAATGAAAGTTTCCTTTCAGAGTTAATGTAAGGAACGGAATGAAAAGTCAGGCCCTCTTCTTTTCCGATCAAACATTCTATCCCTAGTTATCCCTTTTGAGCCTTCAGAATGAATTATTTCGTTTGGCAACCCCTGAGGATTGCAAACCCCACACTGGAGTAAGTTTGAGTTGAAAAGAAAAGAAAAGCCTCAAGAGGTGAAATGTGATAAAGAAAAATCAAAAGGGAAAATAAAAGAGAACCTCAGTTCAAAAAATAACTGGGGCAAATTTTTGTGAAATGTGTCAAAGAAATGGCAAAAGGCCAAAAGAAAATTCAATCAGAAAAGAAAATGATGAAAGAGCCTCAAGTTGAGAATAAATTGGGGCAAGTTATGATTTAACCCTAAAAAGAGGGTTAGCACAATGATGCAATCTCAGATCATTTAAACCGCTTTTGAAATCTGCTTTCAAGCCTTAACTGTTCTGAGCACCCCACCTGACCCCATTACAAAAGCCGAAAGTCCTGATTTCTGTTCTCTGCAATAGCCCTGTCAAGAAAATTTCTGATGTCGAAAATTTTAGCTGTATTTCTGAATTGCTTGGGTATGGGGTTGACGCTACTCATCATGTGAAAACCCGCAAAGGTATTTTTTGGGAAAAGAAAGAAAAGAAAGAAAAGCAAGGAAAATAAATGCAAGGGAAAAGTGCAAAAATATTCAATGCTGAAATTCCCTGTTGAGTGATGATAAAAGTCAAACAAAGTTCAGATCTGCAAATTCAAAATAGAGGCAATTTTGGAAAAGAGCGATTTTCAGTGCAATGTCCTTGAAAATCTTATTTTTAACTATCGTTTTCAAGTCACATTACAAGCTCATAAAGTCCATCGTTGACTTATCCTTCATGACAATTCGAAGTGAAGGCTATGCTCTTAAGAAATCCATCAATCATTTGTGATCATAAGGCCACAACCCGTTTTCACATGTTTAGCTATCATTTTTACCCATTCGTTGCAAGCTTAAAGCTTATATGTTGACTAAGTTTTCTTAAGAAATAAGGGTGACAAACTCTTTGCTTTCGCTAAGATGTGATATTGAATGGATTACATGCAATTGGAGCACAAAAAACAAGACAAATCTTGACTTCTCATTTTCCTTAGCCATTTCAAACGTAGAAATAACACCCACTTGGTGGTCTTGAAAGATTGAGCTAACAGGGAATGGTGACCCATTACCCAAAGCAGATGCTAAAGTGAGGAAGAAATCTTTTGTAATTTGGCATTATTTTGAGAAATTCATCACGAAATTTTCTGTATGAGTTTAAGCAAAACATTTAGATTTTTTCACATTGTATGGGAAACACAGTTCCTTACATTGTTCAAATAAATGGAGCGTCATCCAAATAAATTTTTGCAATTAAATGTGCCCACATTGGGGCAAGTTTTCATTGGAAGGATTTTGTAAAATAAGCCCACACTGGGGCAAATTTTTATTCATGAGATTTCACAAAATAAGCCCACACTGGGGCAAAATTTTCCGCAATACATTTGAGGATTTCGTCCAAAAGTCAAATGATACATTTTCGAATCAATCACGTTGCTCTTTTCATGAAATTTAAGCGCATGTCATACTTTGGTAAGCCCCGTGCAGGTATCCATGGCAGAAATCGTTGAAGAGGCGTAAGTCAGAATCTTACGAATCAAGACCTCAAAGAAGAGCAACCATGCTGTGATGCAAATCAATTGATCGGTTGCGCAATTATTGGTGGAAACTGAGGCAAACTATTTTTGGAAAGGTTCTCTCAGAAAAGAAAATTCAGAAAAAATTCAGAAAAGTCAAAAATCTAAAATCAATTTCAAATTCTTGGAAAATCAGATTTAATGTCTTGTTTCTTGACAAATCAAATTCAACTTCTTGTTCACAAAGATCACGTTGGGACCGGGTTTTATCCCGCCAACCTAGGCAGGACCGGGTTCTATCCCGCTGACCGTTTTTTTTTTTTTTTTATCCACGTTGGGACCGAGTTTTATCCCGCCAACCTCGGCAGGACGGGGTTCTATCCCGCTGACCGTTTTTTATCCTCGTTGGGACCGGGTTTTATCCCGCCAACCTCAGCAGGACCGGGTTCTATCCCGCTGACTGTTTTTTTTATCCTCGTTGGGACCGGGTTTTATCCCGCCAACCTCGGCAGGACCGGGTTCTATCCTGCTGACCGTTTTTTTATGCTCGTTGGGCATGGGTTTTATCCCTCCGACCTCGGCAGGACCGGGTTCTATCCCGCTGACCGTTTTTTTTATCCTCGTTGGGACCGGGTTTTATCCCTCCGACTTCGGCAGGACCGGGTTTTATCCCGCTGACCGTTTTTTATCCTCGTTGGGACCGGGTTTTATCCCTCCGACCTCGGCAGGCTCGGGTGTTATCCCACTGACCGTTTTCATTTTCGTTGGACGTGGGTTTTATCCCTCCGACCTCGGCAGGCTCGGGTATTATCCCACTGACCGTTTTTATTTTCGTTGGGCACGGGTTTTATCCCTCCGACCTCGGCAGGCTCGGGTTTTATCCCACTGACCATTTTTATTTGCGTTGGGCATGGGTTGTATCCCTCCGACCTCGGCAGGCTCGGGTGTTATCCCACTGACCGTTTTCATTTTCGTTGGACGTGGGTTTTATCCCTCCGACCTCGGCAGGCTAGGGTTTTATCCCACTGACCGCTTTCATTCACGTTGGGCACGGGTTTTATCCCTCCGACCTCGGCAGGCTCGGGTTTTATCCCACTGACCGTTTTTATTTGCGTTAGGCATGGGTTGTATCCCTCCGACCTCGACAGGCTCGGGTTTTATCCCACTGACCGTTTTTATTTGCGTTGGGCACGGATTTTATCCCTCCGACCTCGGCAGGCTCGGGTGTTATCCCACTGACCGTCTTTATTTTCGTTGGGCATGGGTTTTATCCCTCCGACCTCGGCAGGCTCGGGTATTATCCCACTGACCGTTTTTATTTTCGTTGGGCATGGATTTTATCCCTCCAACCTCGGCAGGCTCGGGTTTAATCCCACTGACCAAATTCATCACACTGGGGCAAATTATTTCGACAAGTCTCTCTCAGTCAAAAGTCAAAAAAAAAGTCAAAAGTCAAAAAAAAAAAAAAAAAAGTAAAAAATCAAATCAAGTTCATCACGACAGGCTCAGGTTTGATCCCACTGTCCGATTGTCAAAAGCATTTTATTTTCATTGCTATTGGAGTTGGGTTTGTCCCGCCAGTAAGCATTTCATTCTCATTGCTATTGGAGTTGGGTTTGTCCCGCCAGTAAGCATTTCATTCTCATTGCTATTGGAGCTGGGTTTGTCCCGCCAGTAAGCATTGCATTCTCATTGCTATTAGAGCTGGGTTAGTCCCGCCAGTGAGTCTTTCATTTGCATTCGCCACTAGCCGTTGGGTTTGTCCCACTAGTGAGCCTTTCATTTTCTCAGCCACTGGAGCGTGAGGTTAGTCCCGCCAGTGAACCTTTCATTTGCATTCGCCACTAGCCGTTGGGTTTGTCCCACTAGTGAGCCTTTCATTTTCTTTGCCACTAGCCGTTGGGTTTGTCCCGCTAGTGCGCATTTCTTTTATTCAGCCACTATCCTGTAGGTCTATTCCATTTAAATTTCTGTCCGGATCTATCCCGTGGGTCTATCCCATTTACATTTCTGTCCGGGTCTATCCCGTGGGTTTATCCCATTTACATTTCTGTTCGGGTCTATCCCATTTACATTTCTGTCTGGGTCTATCCCATTTAAATTTCTGTTCGGGTCAGTCCCGTTTAAATTTCTGTTCGGGTCAGTCCCGTTTAAATTCTGTTCGGGTCAGTCCCGTTTTAAATTCCTTGTTCGGGTCAGTCCCGTTTTAAACTCTCGTCCGAGTCAGTCTCGTCAAAAGGGGTCAATCCCCATCGTTCGAATCATTCACAGCCAAATAACACTGGTAGGTATTTGGTGTCTACTTCTTTGTCTCAAGTTTTTCCAAAACTCAGACAAAGAGGGGCAAACTGTAGACACTAAATTTTAAATAATTTGTATGTTGCATCTACTTCATGATTTTTGTTTTAGGTCGTTTGTGTTTTAGTTCATTATTGTTTGTTTTACACTTTTAGTTGTTATTTTTATTCTAGTATTATTCATTTTTTGCCTTTTTATTTGTCTAGTTCATTTGCTATTTATTTTTATTTTTATTCACTTTTTAGTTTTTAGTTTTTAGTTTTAGCGTAGAGTTTCTAGAAAAAAAAAAGAAAAGGAAAACATTCAAAAAATATGTTTAGTCATTTTTGTTTTTATTCAATGCTTTCTTGAAGGAAAAATGAAAATGAAAAATCATGAAAAAGTGAAAAAATGAAAATCATGGAAAAAGAAGGAAAAAGAGAAAAAAGGAAAATTTGTTCACAAAAATATGTTTATTTCTTTTGAATTCAATTTTTGGCATTTTAGTTATTTTTATTAAGTTATTTTGAGAAAAAAAGAGAAAAATGATGAAAAATGAAAAGTGAAAGGAAAAATTGAAAAATGGTCGTTTTTGTTGTTTTTATTTGTTTGTTTTCATTATTATTATTATTACTTGGTTTTTTCTTGTCAATTTTGTTAATTTGTTTTTATTATTATTTATTTTTTAATTGTAAAAAAAAAAAAAAAGAGGACTCGCAGCTTGCAAGCTGCATATTGCCGCAGCTTGCAAAGTGAGGACGGGGCAGCCCTTGGGCTGCAATTTTGGAGAGAATGTCTGAGGGTTTAGGGTTGGTTTTGCTCCCATATAAAAGCCAAGAGAAAGCCGAGAGGGAGGGGGAGAGAGAGATAGATCGATTGACGGCCGCAACTGGAAAAGAAAAAGAAAACAATGACGGAGTAGGGAGGATAGAAGGGGTTTTGGCTAAAGAAAGAGAAAACAACCGAGAAAGGGTGGAGAGAAAAAGAGCTGGGGTTTTGAGAGTGACGGTTAGAATCTACAACAGAGGAAATAGACCAAGGAGAACAACAAGAAATGGGCAAAAATTGAGGCAACGGAGAAACAGAGGAGATTCAAGGCTGCAGCAGATTTTCTGTGGAGGTCAATCATCTCAAGCTTTCTGATTTTCGCATACACATCCTCCTCCTCCGCAATCCAAAGGTTTCCCTGCTGGATGTTTGTTTTTATGATCTATTTTTCTTCTTTCGGTCCTTTCATTTCCATGCGCTGATCGAATCAGTTTTGATGGCATGCCCTTGCATCTAGTTTCTTGCGTATGTGTAGACTGTTTGTGTAGAAACTACCTCTGGTTTCTTTTGGCTAATAACAAGCCCATTACATGTATAAGGTTTTAGGGACAAATCTGACTAATATCCAGGAGGTTTGCTTGAGTTTTAGTTTGGTTACGTTTGTGTTTGAAGATTTGCCGCAACAAGTTTCGAAATTCTGGTTTTATTACCGCAGTTTTGAAGAAAAATCAATCCTTTGGGGTTGTTAAAAAGTTTTCCAGAATGGATCAAGCTACTTCTTGGGTTTTGTTTGTTGTTCCATGGCATCACATGTGTATGTTTGCTGTCGTTTTGAGTAGCAAGATGCGGTATACCATTAGACGGCAACAAGTAGCTAATTTCCGCGGTAAAAACAAAAGAAATTGTGTTTTCTGTTCGGTTTCTTTTCCGTGGCTGCTTATTGACCCTTACATTTCAGTTGCATGCTAAGTATGGTTTAAAGGGAAAGAAAAGGAAGGTTTTTGGTGATGAGTTTGTACGTTTGGGGTCTACAATTCTTAAACTACTGATCAAACACTTTGTTAGGAAAACAAATTTGGTTGCCGAATGCTTGCTGCATTTTTCTCTCCAGCATTTGTGTGATCCTACTTCTATATTTCGGTTTGTCGAGATGTTGGAATCGTGTGTCACGTTGCTTAGATCATGGAGCTGCGGTTTTCCCTTCTCATTGTCCCAAGTCCACACTAGTTCATTCTCCTCTCCCCTTCGCACGAAAATGCAGCAAGTTGTTACAGCAGTTTCATCCGTAGGCCTGCATAAAATTTTAAGAACTTGCATGGTTTCTTTTTATGTTTGTTGTTTGTTTGAGTTGTAGTGTTGCTGTAGTTTTTCTTAATCCAAAACTCCTGATTGTTTGATTGGAAAAATCCTGATTCATTCTCGGTTGTCAAAGCTCCATAGCTTACTGAAATTTTGCTGCAGAATGTGTTTCCTTCGTAACTTGCCTGAAGCTTGTAGGAAATTTTCCAAGAATTTGCATGTTTTTCTCTTATTGTTCTTGCCTGTTTGAATGTTGAAGTGATACATCTTGTTGCTTAATTTCAAGTTTTGACTTTTGGTAAAACTCTTAAGCAAAGCCGAATGCTTGGGGTCTGAAATTTGAAGTTTGGAAATGAAAATGTAGCTGGCGTATGTCTATGTTGCAGAAGGCTTCAAAATGCAGAAATCTTCTACCTTGCATGCATGATAAATTCGGTAGGAGTGTGAGGTTGGGTTTTGGTGAGATGGTTGTGTGAATTTGTTTGGGCAAAGTTGCTGAAGTTTAAGAACATAAGAAATGTTGCAGAAACATTCCTTCGTAGCTTGCATGGTCTGCATGGAAAGTGTCTAAAACATTTTCACTTTGACCCCTTGACTTCCAACTAATGCCACTATAGCCCAAATAATTGGAAAATCAATCAAATTGGTCCCTCCAACTTCCTTTTTCCTTTCAATTAGGCCCTAGACTTGCGAACATGGCTGTTTAAGTTATTTAATTGCTCCAACATGTATGTGATTATTTGTGTTTACTTGACTCGTCTTTGCTTATGGACCTTTGAATTCTTAAATGCTTCGATTGGATTTGAATGATGGACTTTTTTCTTTCAATTGGGTCTTTGTCTGCTTTAAACCTTTGAGTATGGGTTGTTCAGTTTGTTTAGGTGTTTTAAGTGCTTCAACTTCGTGTTATTTTCATTCCATGCAATTGATTGGTAATTAAATTGGTGCATTAATCCCTTGCTTTGATGGTTTTAGCCCAAGTTATCTCTTGTTTGGTGACTCTAGCCCAAGCTTAAGAATGTATTCACTTTATTAGCATCATAAACAGAGAGGTATAATTCCTTTTATCCCTTTTAGTCTCTCCTATGTGATCTAACGTGCTACGTGGAAATTGCATGTCTAATTTGCTTTCATTGCCTTTGCTTTAGACCCTTTCATTTCATTTATTCTTGCTTTATTGAGTTATTCTTTTAATGGGGTATGTGTACACCTCTTGGCTTGTAATAGATAGGGCTTTGGCGAGCAATTTGGTCCATTCTCCCTCTTCCCCCTTTTGTTTTAGTTAGTGAATGTAATAGGTTCATTAGCTTGGTTGCATGCCTATGTGTTACGTGTTACTTGCTTTATTAGGTTCTTGCATCTAGTCGAGCATGCTAAGTGTTACGTGCTACGTGTTTATGAATGTTTGGCATGTCTACTTGCTTTCCATAGCTATGAATGAATGTGATGGATAAATGCACGTCACACGCTAGTCCAACGCTAGTTGTGACCCCCTTTTCCATCACCGCACTAGTCCAACGCTAGTTGTGGTCCCTTGTTACGTTCCACTAGTCCAACGCTAGTAGGAACTCATAGAAAGGGCTAGTCCAACGCTAGACCCAATAGGTCCATTTCCTTTTCATTCGTGCATAGTTTGCATGTTCACTACATATCATGCAATTTTCCTTAGTTTTATCATTTGGCATGCTCCTCTAAACCTTTCCCCTTCACTTTAGGTCTTGCATTTCATGCTAGTTAGGGTACATTTGCTTGAAGTGTCCCCTCCGATAAGGGAAACGAGCGAGTGTGGCTACTCGATAACCTTAGCACGCTAGTTTTGCCTTCTAATCAAAGGGAAAATCGAAGTCGAAAAAGTTAGGAGTCATTCCCATACCCGACCTGATGCATTCCTTTAGGTTCATTCATTCTCAATTTTTCACTTACTCACTTTTTCAATTCACATTTCCTCATTACTTTTCCTTTCCTTATTGTTCAATTTTGGTTTCTACTTCACAAAATTGCACTTAATTACGATCTATATACACTTATCACTATATTTCATACACTTGCACACAAACACTTGGATTTCCATACAATTGCACACATGCACCTTTTTATACACTTGCACACTTGCACTTGAATCATCATTTGCATTAATCGACCTCTATAAGGTTTTCTTTCATTGGCCGCCACAATTCATGTGGTTGGGACCAAAAACCTTACAAGAGACATCTTCGAATCTAGGGTTTTGCATTTCATGTAGCATATCCAAATGTAATAAATTCTTTGGTTAAAACAAGAAAATCTTTGATTAAATCACGCAACTAGCCTTGGCTAGGTCAAAGGGGTGCCTTGGATTGTATCCTTGCCTTCCCCTTTGTCAAATGTGACTCCCGAACCTTTTTCCTTGGTTTACGTGGACTAGGAGTCGTTTAAAAGGGGTTTCTTACTAATTTTTTTCTCATTTTTCTTAAAAAATTCATTTTTTAGGTGACTTGGTACACCTTAACTCATTACCAAGTGGCGACTCCGTTCTTCATTTCAAAAACCCTTTTTAAACTATAATTTTGGGTCAAATCGTCGCATTTTCAAAACCCCATTGAGGCCCACTTTTCTTTCAAATCAAAAATTCATTTTTTCAAATCAAAACACAATTCTTCAAAACCATTTATTCATTTCATCAAAAAATGGGGCGCGACATGCCAACAGGTTAAAGCGGAGCATAAAAAACCATCAGGCTTGTTACAACCCTTTGAGATACCCGAGCGGAAGTGGGAAAACATCACCATGGACTTCGTTTCAGGTTTGCCACAAACGCAACGAGGACACGATGCCGTTTGGGTAATCGTCGACCGGTTAACCAAATCAGCCCATTTCCTGCCGGTAAACATGAAGTATTCCATGGACAAGTTGGTCCAGCTGTACATGGACGAGATCGTAAGGCTACACGGCGTTCCAGTCAGTATCGTCTCCGATCGAGATCCATCCACGTTTCGTATCTCGATTTTGGCAGAAATTCCAAGAAACTCTAGGAACGAAACTCAACTTGAGCACCTATCACCCTCAGACAGATGGACAATAGGAGCGAACAATCCAAACTCTCGAGGACATGCTACGGACTTGCATTCTGGATTTTGGAGGCAACTGACACATGACCTTAGTAGAGTTTGCATACAACAACAGCTACCATTCGTCGATTCAAATGGCTCCATATGAAGCATTATATGGACAAAAATGCCGGTCACCAATTTACTGGGATAAAGTTGACGAGAGGAAGGCATTAGATCCAACCACTATTCCATGGATGGAAGAGGCTCGAGAAAAGGTCAAGTTGATACGACAACGATTCCAAACTGCTCAAAACCGACAAAAGAGCTACGCAGACAACCGAAGAAAAGACTTGGAGTTCGAAGTTGGAGACCGTGTTTTCCTCAAGGTTACACCGTTACGGAGTGTCACGGCGGGTAGAGGAAAGAAATTGCAACCGAGGTTTGTCGGACCTTACAAGATCCTGCAGAGGATAGGCGCGGTAGCATATAGACTAGAGCTGCCGTCAAGTCTCTCGAGAATTCTTGACGTCTTCCACGTCTCGATGCTCAAGAAATACTATCCCGACCCTCCCATATCTTACAACCAGAGGAGATCGACGTAGACGAATCGCTTGCTTACGAAGAGAAACCTGCCCAAGTGCTTGACCGAAAAGTTAAAGTGCTAAAAAACAAGCAGATTCCGTTGGTTAAGATACTGTGGAGAAATCATGGGTAGAGGAAGCTACCTGGGAAGTGGAAGAAGAAATGCGAAAGAAGTACCCTGAACTTTTCGTGAGTTGAGGTGAGAAATTTCAAGGGCGGAATTCTTTTAAGGGGGAGAGAGTGTGAGAACCCGTAATTTTTTTTTCCCATTTTTAGGTTTTATTTGGGTTAATAGCATGTTTTCTGCATTTTCTTTACTAGGAAAATTTTCTAGATAATTTTTATGCGTAAATATAGTTTTAGATGATTTTTCTAGTATCGAATAGTTTTTGAGAAATTAAGAGCGTATACCGGACGTGGGACCCACTAGTGCGAAAAGTTCGGAAAAATTCGGCCAACCAGGTTAAGTTTTGGATACTGGAATTAATTTATCAGGTGTTAAGAGATAATTAGAGGGTGCTATTTGGATTGGTGTGAGAGGAAACAAAAAGATAAAGATGCATTAATGATGGTGACAAGTGTCACCATAGGGTTGGTAGAAACTTTTGACTACTATTCCATGTCTTACCATTTGACTTAATAAACTAAAAATTTATCAAAAATTGCTCCATTTCCTTGATCAAGTGGCCGGCTCTCTCAAGGAAGGAAAGAAAGAAAACATCTTCAATTTCTTGATTCCCTCTTGCTCAAATCCAATCACTCAACCATCTACTCTTGTTTTTGTTCCATAGAAAACCTTAAGGGAGTGTTTGTGAGTTGTTTTGTGGAGTTACTTGGAAAGCTAAGAGGACTAGTTGCTCTCTTTCTTGTCTTGCTAAGGTAAGTTGAGAAGGACCCCTCTCCTCCCTCTAATGATGTTTAATCCATGATTAGTGGTAGTATAAGATGCAATTTTATGGATTATATCTTGATTTGTGGTTGAATTGATGAAGTTTTGTAATTATTGGAGATTTTTCTGTTTTCATATGAATATGATTATGTGGTCATGTATGATGATTGGAAATGATATTTAAGGAAGCTAGAAGGTGGAAAAAGTGATAAATTGCAAGCAATTTCTGTTTTGGAAGAAAAATTGGAAAGTTAGGGTTCTTTAAATTACATTCTGCCCGGTTTTGTAGCTCATAGTTAGAGGCTGAATTGGCCTTGGGTTAAAACATAAAAGTTGTAGGGAATGATATTGTAGAGATGTCTACAAAATTTCAGGTCAATCGGAGTAGCGTAACTTGAGAAAATATGGAATTACCCTTGCTGCCCTGGTTTTACCCGAAATTGAGAATTGCTTCTGTAATGGGTTATTTTGGTTGAGAATGCTTTCGAATTGGTTGTCGAGGTCTTCTGATGAAATGTATCCCAGTTCCTTAGCTTTCGGATGGCTGTGGAATTTCTAGATTTGGACTTAGGTAGGCTGACTTATGATGTTTGAACCAGAATGCGTTCTGTGAGTCTGTTTTTCCGGTTCTAGTGTATTAGATTGCATTTTTGACCTGGTTACACTCAAAACTGGGCTTAGTGACCTTCTGTAATATTGTAGCCCTATCTTTTAGATTCGAAACGGTGGGTCTTGGACCTTCATCTGATAATTGTAGTGCCATTGGCTCCAAAACCGCAAAATGACGTCAAAAACTATTTTTTTCAGGGTTAAAGCTAGTTCCATTTCCGGATTTTTCTGGTTTCCCCTAATGCTTATGTATGCTTATGGAACCTTATTTTGGTAATACTTGGCATTGGTTTGTGACTCATTATCGAGTCTCATTGTACTTGTTTGCATGTTTTAGGGCGTGACGGTGGTTCACGACGCTCATTTGACGGGGTTGCATGAAATATCATTTGCAAGCTTGGTGAGTGTGTTACTCACTTGTGTGTTACTATATGGCTTTGATACTTGAACTTGATGAGTTAAATGTTTATTGTACCATTGATATTGATTGAAGTGAGGGCGTACTTTATCACTCTCGCTTATTTCTCATGTTATTGGAATGTTACATGAAATGAAAGTACATGACTTGGTGTCGTTTGGACGAGTATCCAACGACCATGATTGTTATCATTGAGCTCAACCCCATTGGTAGTTGATTGAATCAAGCCGGCGAGGGCTTGGTCGTGACAATTAATGAGCCTTGGGGAAATGTTATATGGAATCTTGTAGTATGAGAGACTTTTGATTCCGGTATACTCGAGTAATACCACAGTGCAAGTGTTTGGAGTTCGAGCCCGGTAGGGGAATGTTAGGTGGAAGGAATGGAAGTAAAGTGAAATATACGGTTGGTTACTTTTAAACATTGACGGAGAGTCAATGAGATCCGATCAAGAATGCAAACGAGGAAAAGGGCTCTTGAGAGCCGCCCGTATCCTTTTATCATCATTATTGATGTGTGTCTTTATTTACTTTTGATGAATTGGACAGAAAAGCTTGATGCATCTATGAACTTGGTTGCTTGAATAGTATTATCTTACTGGGCAATTAACTCACTCTATTCCTTTCGTTTTCCTTACAGGAAAATAAATACTTTTGGACTACAATTGATATTTGGTTGCCGAATTGAGTTAGTTGGACATATCTTTTGTATAGCTCATTTATTGAAACCCTAAATGTACTTTTGGGTCCGTTTCTCTTTTGTTTTGGCAAACCATACATGTATCCACTTTTGAATACTTTTGTATGCCACTTTGGATTGTAAATACTAAAGTTCAAGATGTGAATGTTTGCTTGATATTTGGTTGGGTTCTGACAGGTCGGTTACTACTCATGGCCGACTCCGGATTTCTTTTTTTAAATTTTTTTAAATTTTTTTTATTTTGACATTTTGACTTGTTTATGCGCGTTCGTAAGTTCCGGAACGCAATAGATCGCTCTAAACTGTACCGTTAGTCTTGGCGAGAGTTGGGCAGGCAGTCCGCTAACCCCTTTGGTTCGCCTTAGGGGAAGGTGGGGCTGTCCCAAATTCGGCCTCTAACTATGTGATACAGTGCCAGGCAGAATGAAGAACAATGAAACCCTAACTTTTTAATTTTCTTTCCAAAACAGAAATTGCTTGCAATTAATCACTTTTTCCACCTTCTAGCTTCCTTAAATACCATTTCCAATTATCATACATGACCACATAATCATATTCATATGAAAACAGAAAAATCACCAATAATTATAAAATTTCACCAATTCAACCAAAAATCAAAAGATAATCCATAAAATTGCATCTTATACTACCACCAATCATGAATTAAACATCATTAGAGGGAGGAGAGGGGTCCTTCACTACTCACCTTAGCAATACAAGAGAGGGAGCAACTAATCCCCTTAACTTTCCAAACAACTCTACTAAACACCTCACAAACACTCCCTTAAGGGTTTCTATGGAACACAAACAAGATTAGATGGTTGAATTATTGGATTTGAGCAAGAGGGAATCAAGAAGTTGAAGTGGTTTTCTTTCTTTCTTCCTTGAAGTTGGCCGGCCACAAGAGCTTGGAAATGAAGCAAATTTTGGTAAGTTTTTAGTTTATTTAGTCAAATGGTAAAACATGAAATAGTAGTCAAAAGGTCAACCCAATATCCAAGTGACACTTGTTACTTCCATAAATGCATCTTTATCTCTTTGTTTCCTCTCACACCAATCCAAATAGCAACCTCTAATTATCTCTTAATGCCCGGTTAATTAAATCCAGTATCCAAAACTTAAGCTAACTGGCCAAATTTTTTCGAACTTTTCGCTCTAGTGGGTCCCACGTCCAATATACGCTCTTCATTTCTCAAAAACTATTCGATACTAGAAAAATTATCTAAAAACTATATCTGCTCCTTAAAAGTATTTAGAAATTTTCCTAATCACGGAAATGCAGAAAACAAGCCATTGAATATAATAAAACCTAGGAAATGGAAAAAGAAATATGGGTTCTCACACTCTTTCCCCCTTAAAAGAATTTCGTCCTCGAAATTTCTCACCTCAACTCACGAAAAGTTCAGGGTATTTCTTTCGTATTTCTTCTTCCATCTCCCAAGTAGCTTCCTCTACCCCATGGTTTCTCCACAGTATATTAACCAACGGAATCTACTTGTTTCTTAGCTCTTTAACTTTCCGGTCAAGTACTTGGACAGGTTTTTCTTCGTAAGCAAGCGATTCGTCTACGTCGATCTCCTCGGGTTGTAAGATATGGGATGGGTCGGGATAGTACTTCTTTAGCATCGAGACGTGGAAGACGTCGTGAATTCTAGAGAGACTTGACGGTAGCTCTAGCCTATATGCTACTGTACCTATCCTCTGTAGGATCATGTAGGGTCCAACGAATCTCGGTTGGAGCTTTTTTCCTTTGCCTGCTGTGACACTCTGTAAGGGTATGATCTTGAGAAACACATGGTCTCCAACATCAAATTCCAAGTCTTTTCTTCGATTATCTGCATAGCTCTTTTGTCGGCTTTGAGCAGTTTGGAGTCGTTGTCGTATTAATTTAACCTTTTCTCGCACCTCCTCCATCCATGGAATAGTGGTTGGATCTAAGGCCTTACTCTCGCCAACTTTGTCCCAGTAGATCAGTGATCGGCATTTTCGTCCATATAGTGCTTCATATGGGGCCATTTGAATCGACGAATGGTAGCTGTTATTGTATGCAAACTCTACTAAGGTCATGTGTCAGTTGCCTCCAAAATCCAGAATGCAAGTCCGTAGCATGTCCTCGAGAGTTTGGATTGTCCGTTCTGATTGTCCATCCGTCTGAGGATGATAGGTGGTGCTTAGATTGAGTTTAGTCCCTAGAGTCTCCTGGAACTTCTGCCAAAACCGAGATACAAACCGGGGATCTCTATCGGAGACGATGCTCACAGGAACACTGTGTAGCTTTACAATCTCGTCCATGTACAGCTGGGCCAACTTGTCCATGGAGTACTTCATGTTCACCGGCAAGAAATGGGCCGACTTGGTTAATCGATCAACGATCACCCAAACGGCATCATGTCCTCGCTGCGTTCGTGGCAAACTTGAGACGAAATCCATGGTGATGTTTTCCCACTTCCATTCAGGTATCTCAAGGGGTTGTAACAAGCCCGATGGTTTCTGATGCTCCGCGTTAACCTGTTGGCAAATGAGACATTTTTGCACGTATAGAGCGATTTCTTTCTTCATATTATCCCACCAATAGGTTCCTTTCAGGTCCTGATACATCTTGCTACTACCCGGATGGATTGTATACTTGGACCGATGGGCTTCCTCTAGAATCTCTATTTTCAATGACTCATCCTTCGGCACCACTATTCGGTTTTGGTATTTTAAAACACCTTCAGGACTAAAATTGAAATCAGTTGTTTCTCCTTTTCCCACTTTCTCTCCCCATTTCTGCACCAGTGAATCTTCCTTTTGAGCTTCTTTAATCCTTTCCAAGAGGGTGGAGGTTACCGTAATGTTACCAAAAATCACTTTATAATTCCCAAGGTAGGGTTTCCACTCGCAAATCGACTCGAGTAAATTTCACTCTTTAATCATTAACCCTGCTACTTGCGCCTTGTGACTCAAAGCATCGGCCACTACGTTCGCCTTGCCTGGATGGTAGTTGATGGTACAATCGTAATCCTCCAGAAATTCCATCCACCGTCACTGGCTCATGTTTAATTCCATCTGTGAGAAGAGGTACCTCAGGCTTTTGTGATCGGAGCAAACCTCGAAGGTTACCCCATATAGGTAGTGTCTCCCTTTTTTCAGAGCAAAAACAACTGCGGCTAACTCCAGATCGCGGGTTGGATAATTCTGCTCGTGGGATTTTAACTTTCTCAAGGCAAAAGATATCACATCTCGGTTCTGCATCAGCACACATCCTAAACCTTCCTGCGACGCATCGGTATACACGACAAACCTGTCACCTCCGTTAGGTAAAACTAGAACTGGAGCCATGGTCAATCTTTTCTTTAACTCTTGAAAACTTGTCTCACTTTGGGCATTTCAAATGAACCGACCATGTTTCCTTGTCAAGTCGGTTAGAGGACCGGCTAGTTTGGAAAAGTCTTTGATGAAACGCCGGTAATATCCAGCCAGTCCTAGAAAACTACGGACCTCGGTGGGATTTTCTGGCCTCTTCCAATTAGTCACAGCCTCTACTTTCGCCGGGTCAACTGAAATACCCTCTTGAGAAATTATGTGTTCCAGAAAAGAAATTTTCTCCAGCCAAAATTCGCACTTGCTGAACTTGGCGTACAGTTGATGGTCTCTTAGGGTTTGTAAGACAATCCTCAAGTGTTGCTCATGCTCTTCGCGTGTCTTGGAATAGACCAGAATATCGTCGATGAAGACTACTACAAATTGATCCAGGTAGGGCTTAAAAACCTTATGCATTAAATCCATGAAGGCGGCAGGAGCATTGGTTAATCCAAAGGGCATAACTGCAAACTTGTAATGCCCATATCTCGAGTTGAAAGCGGTTTTCGGAATGTCTTCCTTTCTGATTAATAACTGATAATACCCTTGGCGGAGATCTAGTTTCGAGAAAACCACCGCTCCCTGCAACTGATCAAACAACTCATCTATGTGGGGCAGTGGATACTTATTTTTCACCGTAATATTATTCAGGCCCCGATAATCGATACGCATCCTCAAGCCACCGTCCTTTTTCTTCACAAACAGTACAGGGGCTCCCCAAGGAGACCCGCTCTCTTGAATGAATCCCCGCTCCAGAAGGTCTTGTAATTGCATCTTTAGCTCCTTGAGCTCAGCAGGAGCCATTCGGTATGGTGTTTTTGAGATAGGTGAGGATCTCGGTAGCAGGTTTATTTTGAATTCAATCTCTCTTTCCGGAGGCAGAGCTACTAACTCATCAGGGAATATATCCGAAAATTCTTTTACTATGGCCACGTCCCCCACCTGTAACTTATCCATGGAGGTATTAATTAGAAAGGCTAAAAATCCTTGCGCCTCTCTACTTAGCAGTTTCCTAGCCCGAATGCCCGAAATCAAAGCAGATGAGGCTAACCTACCCCTTATATTGAACCTTAAGGTCGCCTCACCAGGAATGCGGAATTCTACCACTTTTGTTTTACAATCTAGTCGGGCATTATACTTGGCTAGCCAGTCCATTCCCCAAAATCACATCATATCCCTTAATGACCAAGCTTATCAAGTTCCCTAACAATCTCTTCTCTCCTATCCACACTTCACAATCTCTATAAACCATACTAGTAACTAAACGTTGATTCCCCGTAGGTGTACTAACTTCTAGGTCGTATGGTAAACTAGCAGGTTTTATATCGATGCCACACACGAAATCAGGGTTAACGAAGGAATGAGTGGCACCGGGATCAATTAAAACTTTGGCAAAACGGTGCAAAATAGGGATCGTACCTTCTACGACCTCTAAGGAATCTGGGACCTGTCGAGGTTTTAATGAATACACTCGAGCTGGCACCTTAGGTTTCGTCGCATTCCCCTTATCCAGTCCCGTATTGGTCATTGGCGCGGTTTGAGTTTCCTTTCCGTCTTGCTTTAAAAGTGGGCAGGTAGCAAGCTGGTGGTCTGTGCTTCCGCATCGCAGACATTTGCTTCCCTTCTTCCAGCAATTATCTTCAGAGTGATTCGGCTTTCCGTAGTACCCACAAGGCCCACGGGACGCCGAACCTGAACCCTTCTGGAAGTTTCCGCCTTGGCCTCTCCCGGCTGAACCACCCCTGGACTGAGCCCCTCTGCCGAAACATGTCTGTTGTCTTCCTCCAGTTCCTCATCCGAAAGTTCCGTACTTGCAATCTAGCACTCTCTACTCATTGGGCCTTTTCCACGACTTCGCTAAAGGCATTGATTTGAGCCACTGCGAGGTCCTTCTGGATTTCGACATTCAAGCCCTGGATAAAGCGCCTGATCCTCCGTTGCTAGGTCATGATCAGCTCAGGCGCAAATTTGGACAGACGGGTGAATTGGCTCTCGTATTCCGCCACAGATTGAGCCCCTTGGCGGAGTCGGATGAACTCATCTTCCTTCCTCTCCTGAACCAGAGGAGGGAAGAATTTCGCATTAAATTCCCTTAAGAAGTTCACCCAAGTCCTGGGCGTTTGTTCCCGTTCCCATTTTTGCCGTATTACGTTCCACCAGGAACGGGCCGCCCCTTCCAACTGGAAAACGGCAAAAGTCACCTGCCGTTCTTCGGTGTAGTGCAAGGCCGCAAAAATATCGACCATCTTCTCGAGTCACCTTTCGGCGACATCCGGATGGGGCCCCCCAATGAACTTATGTGGAGTAAACTTTTGAAATCGTTCGAGAGCTCTGTCTTCGCTCTCGGCGTGGTTGCCAGGGTTTGCAGGATTAGAGTTTGGGTTCTGGTCTTGTTGCTGCACCACTTGTGCCAGCAGGTTGGTCATTTGCTGCATAGCGGCAACTATCTGCACATTGGGGTCAATCCTCGGTTCAGGATTAGGTCCAGAGGAGGTTTCCCCAGCACCCCGGTCTGGCGTAGGTTGCCTATTCCCGCGCCCACGCCCCCGTCCACTACGTGTGCCTTCCATAAAATCTATTTGATCTAGACAAACGTACTAGAACAATAAAATGACAATGCATGTAAATAAAATCCCAAAACTTTTACACACATATATATACATTCCAAACAAGGCAACAACACACATATAACAACCAGTCAAGTCAAGTACAGTCAAGTCAAGTACAAACATGGACAATCCATGGAGGAAAAGCCCCATCCAAAAGAAATATACACGTAGCTAACCCAAACGTACAAAACGATTAGCTAAGACTCTTTTCCCTATCCGCCCTATGTACAGAAAACAAAACTATCCACCTAGGAGTCGTGACCTAGTCCGTGGACGAGCTAGTTGACCCACCTGACGGGGTGGATCCAACCCCAGCCTCGGGCCCCACACACGAGTCCTCGTCCCTCACACCCTCGACCATGTCGGCGCAGAGATTCAGGATCGATGCGGCTCGGATCTTCACCTTTCGGGCTCTCTTAGACTCGCGCTCACGCGTCTCCCTAAGCTGAGTACAGAGATCATCAACCCTATCCTTTACCTCTAGCACGTCGTACTCCAAACCCTTAATGCCCTCAGCCTATTTCTCATTGGCCGCCTTAAGCTGGTTCACCTCGGCCTCAAGCCTAACATTATCTGCGGCTAACTCCTTACGCTCCTCAGCCATGGCCAACACTAAGGCGTTAGGGTAAGCATAGGTATGGCGGCACTCACACCGGCGGTTAGACAGGCTCCAACGCACGACGGCCCCTTTTGGCCGTATCTGGTATAGGATCACTGGGAGCGCTCCACGAGATAGGTCACCAGCAGGAGAATGACTAGGCTCACCACTTCCGGCCATCCTACACCAAAAGAGCAATTAACCACAAATAACTTTGAAGGCCATAAACAAATAACCCTCAAATCAAGCATTTCTATTACACCCAAGCTAAGTCAAACCTAGTGTGACGACCCCACCTCCCCCAAAGGCGAACCAAAGGGTTTAGCGGACCGCCTGCCCAGCTCTCGCCGGGACTCACTTACTTACTTCATTCCTCAAGTAAATTACAAGGTACAATTCGAATAATACATCCAATTCTCTAAAAATTACATATCAGAAGCGAAGCGGAAACTAGTTCTAAGCGTAGAATGTAGATATACATCCGATTCAATTCCAAATATTTATACAGGCCCAAAAGTACATAAACCAAAAACCAAATCTAAACTATACAAGATGTACGCCATCCAGCCACACAGAGATCCAAATACAAGTTCTTCCTTTACTTCGATCCCTGTGGGGAGAAGAAGATAATAGGGAGTGAGCTAGAAGCTCAGGGAGTGACCAGTAAAATCAACAGCCAAGTATATTTCACAATAAAGCATTGATATGATGTCATGATGCAGTAATCAAATGTTCATTTATTGCTTACGAGAGCCAGTGAAGTTCTTGTACTTAAATATCCAATGCTCGTTTAGATCAGGTAACTGTGAAACAAAAGTAAGGAGCCATCGTGCTCCAAAGAATTTGTAAACAGTAGTGGAGACATTAGTTCTAAGCACAAGACTTTCCAGGAACTCATTAGAGTCAAATTATGTCATGGCACACACTCGAACCCCAAATGATATGCAATGGAGTAATAAATACAAGAATTAGTTCAAAAGTAACTTTGGAAATAGTCGAGGGATCACTCACCCAAAATATAGGGCTTCAAGTATTCACGTTCAATTATACTCCAGGCTTGGAGTCCAGATCTACGACAAAAATCCAATTTGAGAACTTTGAAACACGAGTAAGATTCGAAACTAAAACGTTCCGTTCATTAAGAATTGACCAATTGAAATTCATTTGGAAGACATTCGTGAAACACTTGTTCGCTTTTCAAATCGTAAGGTTTTGTAGCATATATACTTGGAAATAACACTTGAGTGGGAAGTACAAGGAAATACAAGTTTACATTGGCCATTATATCTTTTCCTCAAGGGTACAAGTTCGTTTAGGTTTTAACGTATAACCCTCGATAACAGAGTAGCAAAGCTGCTCGCTAGTTCAAGTGATAATCACTTAACCTTTACACAAGTTGCAAGTCTCGTTTCCTAGTCCTCGAGTGTAAATTCGGGCAGCATGCCCTTTGTGTTTACTTAATTTTCCAGCCATTTAGGCTTCAATCCTTACTCAATCCAACCCAACATCATCCATAACATAATTTCAGTTCACTAGCCATTCCATAGGCTCACAACAACACACGAACAAAGATTAAGCTAATATCAAGTGCGGAAATGCAATTACAAAAGACAGATTTGACGGGCTTTGCGGAAATAACATATCCGAGGCTACGCTTATCGGATTGATACACAGCTTATACCATATTGAAGGTAAGACGAAGGCCTACAACTTTCATGAAGAGCACTTAGTCTAATTTTCAGTGTAACCTGATCAAATTCCCAACTCACATAACCTGGTTTCAACTATTCGGCTAATCAACCGCACCGCGTTCAAATGACCATATCTCAGTCTACCAAGGTCCATTTAAGGTGTTCTTGGTGGAGTTATAAAGCTAAGACAGGGAACCGAAACTTTCATGTTTTGGTGAAAGGTTAAATCCAAACGGATTATAGTGAATAAACTCAACCAAAAGGACTAAACTGTCCACGCGGAACTCTGGAAAGTGACCTAGATCAGCGAGGGTATTATCATCTTTTCACAATCTACGTTGCTCCGATTGAGCTGAAATTTTGTAGGCAGCTATAAAATACCATTATCTAAAACTTTTATGTTTTGACCTAACGCCAATTCGGTCTGTAACATGAGGCAACAAAACCGGACAGAAAGGGGGGAAATTTTCCAGAAATCTGGAATTTTCAGTTTTCAATCCAACCTTCCTTGATTTCTTACTTCCAACACTACCAAAGCCCCTTATATAATCTTATATACAACATATACTAGCTATTCAACAAGTTTAGGCAGAAATTTATTAAACCCTAACTTGCATATATCATCCAAAAATCATCACAACAACTTGCATATATTGTAATCAAGCCAAAGCAGGAGCTAACTATCACCTTAAACCAAAATTTGAATGGACAACACCCCTGATCAGATTTTATACCTCAAAGCAAAGCTTGGAAGAGTGATACTCCACCTCCTTTGGAAATTCTTTGTTTGCCCTAGCTTCTTTAAGACCACAACTAGTACTTTAATCGGTTTGGAAGTTGATTTTCCCACTTGGATAGCTAAGATCAAGAAGAAGGAAATTGTTTTCTTGCTCTCACTTTCTCTCTCTCTTTGGTCGACCAAGGAGCTGAAATAATGAAGGGGAAAGGTGCAAAAATTGGGTTAAGAAGGATGGTAACTCTCTTGGCCAAGAAACTCTAGGGTGGCGACAAGTGCCTTTCATTTTTTTCTCTTTCTTTCCTTGTTATTTCTAGCCTCTAATTTCGGTCAAGATAGCTGGAAATTGAGAAGATATTTTGCTCAAATATCAATAAGCTTGTATGGTAAGAAAGTGGTGGTCAAGTGGTGCGTTCAACCGGTAGTGCGCGGGACCCGTCGGTTTGCGCCGTTTTTCTTAAAAACACACGTACTAGGGTTTTTACTTCCTATTCACTAACCTTATATCATTGTCCCCAATCACATTTTATTTCTCACTTAAAAGTCACTTTCAACCACCAAATTTGATCCTTGCTCAGTTCCGAAAATTCATCCGGCGACAAATCGCGAAAACCCTAATTTGCTCCAATCTTGAATCCAAAAGTGAAACCCTACTTTCTAGGTTCATTGGCACTTATCGTGGGGTGATTGAGTAGTAGGGCCATTATAATGTGGTATTTGCCAAAGAAAAGGGAATTTTTAAGAAAAATATAAGGAATTTGCACGGCTTCTGGCTGGGTTCTCCACAAAACACTATTCACCAGAAATTTTTCCCTTTTCTTTTGCCTCGGGGCGTCACAAACTCCCCTCCTTAAAAGAATGTCATCCTCGACATTCCAACTTGTACTAATCAGATCAAAATAGTTCTCGAAAGTCGATCACGTATTAAGAATCATTTCAGTCTCGCTTATCATAATCAAATACTAATCAGATCAAATATCTCAAAGTCAATCACATACTAAGAATCACTCATCACAATCAAGTACTAAAAGTACTCCAATCCAACTTATCAAATAATCTTGATCCAATAGCTAGTCAGACGAGTAACTGGATACATATACAAAAGGGGCTTGAAATCGGACTTAAAGTCCCTGATATTTGGAAAAACAATCCAGGACATAACGATGTCTCAGGTCAGAAATTACCCCTGGTGGTGCTTGAAAACACAACAAGCTAGCACTACGGCTAAGCTTCACCAGAGCCTCAGATGCAGGATTTTGTCCATGGCGGTGCTGGACAACACAACAGGTTAGCACAACGACTATACCTCGCCAAAGAACCTCAGTTCAAAATTTCATCCTTGGTGGTGCTTGATAACACAACAAGTTAGCACAACGGCTAAACTTCACCAGAGGATCTTAGCTCAAGAAATTGCCCCTGGTGGTGCTTGGAAACACAACAAGCTAGCACTACGGCTAAGCTTCACCAGAGAGCCTCAAGTCAAAGTTTCATCCCTGATGGTGCTTGAAAACACAACAGGCATGCCTCGCCAGAAGAATGACGGTGCTTGAAAACACAACAGGCCATACCTCATCAGAGAGGTTCTGTTCAAGAATTTCAATCCCTGATGGTGCTTGAAAACACAACAGGCATGCCTCGCCAGAAGAATGACGGTGCTTGAAAACACAACAGGCAATGCCTCACCAGAGAGGTTCTGTTCAACCGCTACAGAAGAGTAGTAGCCGGTCTATAACCAAACAAGTACGAAAATGTTCAGAAACAGAGTCAAAAGCAAGGTTCAAGTGTATCGGTTCAAAAGCAGGGTCAATTATTTGAGGTTCAAAGAACATGAGTACGAGTAGGAACTCACTCGCCTAGCTTATGCCCAATAATTCACACTCTCAAGCAGTCATCAAACTCAAATCCGCATACAGATCATATATGAATCAAGATACTTGCTCAAGAGTAAAAGAGATACCCTATTTTTAGTCAGGTCAGGTCTATCAAGTGTACGTAAGGGTACACTAGCCGATACAAATTCAAGTCTCAAATGAGCTCAGTCTAGTCGGTCTTAGACAGTTCAAATATCTGAATCTTAACATTTACCACTCGGGTGGTATAACCTTAATCAAACAGGAAAATTAAAAGAAAAATGCAAACCAAAACTTTTCTCAACAATTCTGGCCACCACCATAGTCTATCAAAACCCTAGCCAAGAATCCAAAACTAAGAAACTGTGCAGCTCAGGCCGTACGCTCACAAGCGTAATTCAACCAAATCATATCTTACACGTACCACTTTCAAGATTCACAACTGACGCTCCAAAAGAGCACTGGACGTACAAACCAATCCCACAGTCCGGCATCCTAAACTTTAAGCCTAGGATACACTACAAAGATCTGAAGCCTATGCTCTGATACCACCTGTGATGACCCCACCTCCCCCTAAGGCGAACCAAAGGGTTTAGCGGACCGCCTGCCCAGCTCTCGCCGGGACTCACTTGCTTACTTCATTCCTCAAGTAAATTACAAGGTACAATTCGAATAATACATCCAATTCTCCAAAAATTACATATCAGAAGCGAAGCGGAAACTAGTTCTAAGTGTAGAATGTAGATATACATCCGATTCAATTCCAAATATTTATACAGGCCCAAAATTACATAAACCAAAAACCAAATCTAAACTATACAAGATGTACGCCATCCAGCCACACAGAGATCCAAATACAAGTTCTTCCTTTACTTCGATCCCTGTGGGGAGAAGAAGATAATAAGGGGTGAGCTAGAAGCTCAGGGAGTGACCAGTAAAATCAACAGCCAAGTATATTTCACAATAAAGCATTGATATGATGTCATGATGCAGTAATCAAATGTTCATTTATTGCTCACGAGAGCCAGTGAAGTTCTTGTACTTAAATATCCAATGCTCGTTTAGATCAGGTAACCGTGAAACAAAAGTAAGGAGCCATCGTGCTCCAAAGAATTTGTAAACAGTAGTGGAGACATTGGTTCTAAGCACAAGACTTTCCAGGAACTCATTAGAGTCAAATTATGTCATGGCACACACCCGAACCCCAAATGATATGCAATGGAGTAATAAATGCAAGAATTAGTTCAAAAGTAACTTTAGAAATAGTCGAGGGATCACTCACCCAAAATATAGTGCTTCAAGTATTCACATTCAATTATACTCCAGGCTTGGAGTCCAGATCTGCGACAAAAATCCAATTTGAGAACTTTGAAACACGAGTAAGATTCGAAACTAAAACGTTCCGTTCATTAAGAATTGACCAATTGAAATTCATTTGGAAGACATTCGTGAAACACTTGTTCGCTTTTCAAATCGTAAGGTTTTGTAGCATATATACTTGGAAATAACACTTGAGTGGGAAGTACAAGGAAATACAAGTTTACATTGGCCATTATATCTTTTCCTCAAGGGTACAAGTTCGTTTAGGTTTTAACGTATAACCCTCGATAACAGAGTAGCAAAGCTGCTCGCTAGTTCAAGTGATAATCACTTAACCTTTACACAAGTTGCAAGTCTCGTTTCCTAGTCCTCGAGTGTAAATTCGGGCAGCATGCCCTTTGTGTTTACCTAATTTTCCAGCCATTTAGGCTTCAATCCTTACTCAATCCTTACTCAATCCAACCCAACATCATCCATAACATAATTTCAGTTCATTAGCCATTCCATAGGCTCACAACAACACACGAACAAAGATTAAGCTAATATCAAGTGCGGAAATACAATTACAAAAGACAGATTTGACGGGCTTTGCGGAAATTACATATCCGAGGCTACACTTATCGGATTGATACACAGGTTATACCATATCGAAGATAAGACGAAGGCCTACAACTTTCATGAAGAGCACTTAGTCTAATTTTCAGTGTAACCTGATCAAATTCCCAACTCACATAACCTGGTTTGAACTATTCGGCTAATCAACCGCACCGCGTTCAAATGACCATATCTCAGTCTACCAAGGTCCATTTAAGGTGTTCTCAGTGGTGTTACAAAGCTAAGACAGGGCACTTAAACTTTCATGTTTTGGTGAAAGGCTAAATCCAAACGGATTATAGTGAATAAACACAACCAAAAGGACTAAACTGTCCACGCGGAACTCTGGAAAGTGACCTAGATCAGCGAGGGTATTTTCATCTTTTCACAATCTACGTTGCTCTGATTGAGCTGAACTTTTGTAGGAAGCTATAAAATACCATTATCTAAAACTTTTATGTTTTGACCAAAGGCCAATTCGATCTCTAACATGAGGCAACAAAACCGGATAGAAAGGGGGGAAATTTTCCAGAAATCTGGAATTTTCAGTTTTCAATCCAACCTTCCTTGATTTCTTACTTCCAACACTACCAAAACCCCTTATATAACCTTATATACAACATATACTAGCTATTCAACAAGTTTAGGCAGAAATTTATTAAACCCTAACTTGCATATATCATCCAAAAATCATCACAACAAGTTGCATATCTTGTAATCAAGCCAAAGCAGGAGCTAACTATCACCTTAAACCAAAATTTAAATGGACAACACCCCTGATCAGATTTTATACCTCATAGCAAAGCTTGGAAGAGTGATACTCCACCTCCTTTGGAAATTCTTTGTTTGCCCTAGCTTCTTTAAGACCACAACTAGTCCTTTAATCGGTTTGGAAGTTGATTTTCCCACTTGGATAGCTAAGATCAAGAAGAAGGAAATTGTTTTCTTGCTCTCACTTTCTCTCTCTCTTTGGTCGGCCAAGGAGCTGAAATAATGAAGAGGAAAGGTGCAAAAATTGGGTTAAGAAGGATGGTAACTCTCTTGGCCAAGAAACTCTAGGGTGGCGACACTTGTCGCCACCACCACCTTTCATTTTTTTCTCTTTCTTTCCTTGCTATTTCTAGCCTCTAATTTCGGTCAAGATAGCTGGAAATTGAGAAGATATTTTGCTCAAATATTAATAAGCTTGTATGGCAAGAAAGTGGTGGTCAAGTGGTGCGTTCAACCGGTAGTGCGCGGGACCCGTCGGTTTGCGCTGTTTTTCTTAAAAACACACGTACTGGGGTTTTTACTTCCTATTCACTAACCTTATATCATTGTCCCTAATCACATTTTATTTCTCACTTAAAAGTCACTTTCAACCACCAAATTTGATCCTTGCTCCGTTCCGAAAATTCATCCGGCGACAAATCGCGAAAACCCTAATTTGCTCCAATCTTGAATCCAAAAGTGAAACCCTACTTTCTAGGTTCATTGGCACTTATCATGGGGTGATTGAGTTGTAGGGCCATTATAAAGTGGTATTTGCCAAAGAAAGGGGAATTTTTAAGAAAAATATAAGGAATTTGCACGGCTTCTGGCTGGATTCTCCACAAAATACTATTCACCAGAAATTTTTCCCTTTTCTTCTGCCTCGGGGCATCACACTTAGGCTCTGATACCACCTGTGACAGCCCCACCTTCCTCTAAGGCGAACCAAAAGGGGTTAGCGGACTGTCTGCCCAGCTCTCGCCAGGACTAACGGTTCAGTTTAGAGCGATCTAATACGTTCCGAAAAATACAATTACGTGTAAACAAGTCAAAATGTCAAATAAAATAAATAAATAAAATGAAACCGGAGTCGGCCATGAATAGTAACCGACACGTCAAAACCCAACCAAACATCAAGCAAATATTTACATGTTGAAATTAAGCATATACAATCCAAAGTGGCATACAAAAGTTATTCAAAGTGGATACATGTACGGTTTGCCAAATCAAAAGAGAAACGGACCCAAAAATATATTTAGGGTTTCAATCTAGGAGTTATACAGAAGATATGTCCATCTAGCTCAATTCGGCAACCAACTATCAATTGCACTCCAAAAGTATTTATTTTCCTGTAAGAAAAACAAAAGGAATAGGGTGAGCTTACGCCCAGTGAGATAATACCACTCAAGCAGCAAAGTTCACATAAGCATAAAGCTTTTTATTCCAATTCATCAAAAGTAAGCAAAGGCACACATCAAGAGTGGTGATAAAAGGATACGGGCGGCTCTCAAGAGCCCTTTTCCTCGTTTGCATTCTTGATCGAACCTCATTGACTCTCCGTCAATGTTTCAAAGTAACCAACCATAGACTCCACTTTACTTCCACTCCTTCCACCCAACTTACCCCTACCGGGCCCGAACTCCAAACACTTGCAATGTGGTATTACTCGAGTATACCGGAATCGAGAGTCTCTCATACTACAAGATTCCATATAACAGTCCCCAAGGTTCATTAATTGGCACGACCAAGCCCTCGCCGGCTCGATTCAATCAACTGCCAATGGGTTGAGCTCAATGGTAACAATCATGGTCGTTGGATACTTGTCCAAACGACACCAAGTCAAGTACTTTCATTTCATGTAACATTCCAATAACATGATAAAAAAATGATATAAGGCATAAAAGTGAGAGTGATCAAGTACACCCTCACTTAAATCAATATCGAAGGTGCAATAAACATTCAACACATCTAGTTCAAATATCAAAGCCATAGAGTAACACACAAGTGAGTAGTACACTCACCAAGCTTGAAAATGATATTTCATGCACCTCCATCAAAGGAGTGTCGTGAACCACCGTCACGCCCTAAAACATGCAAACAAGTACAATGAGACTCGATAACGAATCATAAACCAATGCCAAATACTTCCAAAATAGGGTTCCATAAGCATACATAAGCATTAGAGGAAACCAGAAAAATCCGGAAATGGGGTTAAGCGCTAACCCAAAAAAATAGTTTTTGATATCATTTTGCGGTTTTGGCACCAAAGGTACTACAATTATCGGATGAAGGTACAAGATACATGGTTTCGAAGCTAAGAGATAGGGATACAATGTTGAAGAAGGCAACTCTGTCCAGTTTCGAGTGTAACCCGATCAAAAATGCAAAATACTACACCATAAATGCAAAAACAGGTTCACAAACCGCAGTCTGGTTCAAACATCATAAGTCAGCCTACCTAAGTCCAAATCAAGTGATTCGAAAGCCATCCGAAAGCTAAGATACAAGGCTACATTTCATCAGAAAACCTCAAAAACCAATTCTGAAGCATTCCCAACCAAATTAACCAATTACAGACACAACTATCAAATTCGGGTAAAACCAGGGCAGCAAGGGTAATTTCGTCTTTTGTCAAGCTACGCTACTTCGACCTGAAATTTTATAGGAATCTCTAAAATATCATTCCCTACAACTTTTGTGTTTTAACCCAAAGCCAATTCGGCGTCTAACTATGTGATACAGTGCCGGGCAGAATGAAGAACAATGAAACCCTAACTTTCTAATTTTCTTTCCAAAACAGAAATTGCTTGCAATTAACCACTTTTTCCACCTTCTAGCTTCCTTAAATACCATTTCCAATCATCCTACATGACCACATAATCATATTATTCATATGAAAACAGAAAAATCACCAATAATTATAAAACTTCACCAATTCAACCAAAAATCAAAAGATAATCCATAAAATTGCATCTTATACTACCACCAATCATGAATTAAACATCATTAGAGGGAGGAGAGGGGTCTTTCACTACTCACCTTAGCAATACAAGAGAGGGAGCAACTAATCCCCTTAGCTTTCCAAACAACTCTACTAAACACCTCACAAACACTCCCTTAAGGGTTTCTATGGAACACAAACAATATTAGATGGTTGAGTTATTGGATTTGAGCAAGAGGGAATCAAGAAGTTGAAGTGGTTTTCTTTCTTTCTTCCTTGAAGTTGGCCGGCCACAAGAGCTTGGAAATGAAGCAAATTTTGGTAAGTTTTTAGTTTAGTTAGTCAAATGGTAAAACATGGAATAGTAGTCAAAAGGTCAACCCAATATCCAAGTGACACTTGTTACTTCCATAAATGCATCTCTATCTCTTTGTTTCCTCTCACACCAATTCTCTAATTATCTCTTAACGCCCGGTTAATTAAATCCAGTATCCAAAACTTAAGCTAACTGGCCGAATTTTTCCGAACTTTTCACCCTAGTGTGTCCCCCGTTCGGTATACGCTCTTCATTTCTCAAAAACTATTTGATACTAGAAAAATTATCTAAAAACTATATCTGCTCCTTAAAAGTATCTAGAAATTTTCGTAATCACGGAAATGCAGAAAACAAGCCATTGAATCTACTAAAACCTAGGAAATGGAAAAAGAAATACGGGTTCTCACAAAATGCAAGCTTAAAAGCCAACCTTAGCAAAGCTCCAATTTAAATCCTAAAGCTGAAATTTTCTTACAAAATCTGAAATTTTTCACTATAACCCACATTTAACATATAGAGGCTCCATATTATTCAATATGAGACCATCACTCCAAGGCCAACTATATTATACATTATAAAGCAAAAAAATCCCAATAAATATAAAAATTGGGCAAACCCAACCATATGTCATG
The DNA here is from genome assembly GCF_036785885.1 of Coffea arabica. Classification (NCBI taxonomy): domain Eukaryota; kingdom Viridiplantae; phylum Streptophyta; class Magnoliopsida; order Gentianales; family Rubiaceae; genus Coffea; species Coffea arabica. The sequence continues at coordinate 24,745,039 of NC_092314.1, forward strand.
AAATATTCCACAAAATAGTCTATTCAACCACTAAATACCACTAATTTACCATTATTAATATAAAAGAAGAGATATCTTGACCACTCACCTTCTTACTACAAGAAGCAAGGTAGCTAGGAGTTGCTCTTCACAAATGGCCCCACCAAACACCTTAACCTCACTTAACAACTTACTTGTGTGGAGAAATTTGGGAGTTAATGGTTGATTTCCCAGATTAAGCAAGAAAGGAGGAGAAATTGAAGAAGCTTTCTCTCTTCCTTGTCTTCAAGGTGCACGGCCAAAGGGGAAAGAAATGAGGGGTTATTTGAGTCAAAATTGATTTTTAGGAAAGGTGAGGAAAGACTAGGGGTGGTAATTGTGGCGACCCCACTTCCCCCTAAGGTGAACCAAAGGGTTGGCGGGCCGTCTGCCCAGCTCTCGCCAGGACTCACGCAAGCATTCTAACCCAAATCCTTTCAAAGGATAACTTAATCTGTGATAAAACAAATCTTCCCGAATAAGATCATCCTTACATCCCACTTAACTTCAGAGATAGCAGAGATAAATTAGCCAGTCGAGGCTCTTAAACGTCCCACGTGCTACGTACCAAAATATAAAGTGTACCAATCCGGGTAGATAAATACATAAATCTCTATTACAAACTTACAAACCAAGTAATCAAATTAGGGTTACATATTTTCCAGCTTCAAGTGGCAATCCAAAAGAAAGTACATTATCCCAAACAACACATTACAGCCCACAGAATAAGTTATAGTATTCAATTACAATCCAAAGGGAAAACATAAGTAAGCATCCAGCTTTCAGTTTCCAGAACCTGTTAAGGAATACAATAAACGTGGGGTGAGCTAAAGCTCAGTGGTGCCCCAAAACATGCAATCACATAAATCAAACAACGGATACAATTTAAACAAATTTAATCAATTAAGAAAGCGTATAACAGTACAAGGTAGGATACAGGGCTCTCGGGAGTCATTCTCCTCGCTTGATCAGATACCCTCGTAGTTGACCCTCCGTCAACTTTCACTACTTATAGTCCATGTAGATCCACTATATATATTTTTATATATATATATATAGACTAGTCGAGGGATTCACCCAGTGACGTGGCGTCCAGCTTGTGGTTATTATAGACTAGTCGAGGGATTCACCCAGCGACGTGGCGTCTAGCTTGTGGTTATTATAGACTAGTCGAGGGATTCACCCAGCGATTTGGCGTCTAGCTTGTGGTTATTATAGACTAGTCGAGGGATTCACCCAGCGACGTGTTGGTAGTTGGATTCACATGTCGAGGGATTCACCCAACGACGCAACTACATTTAGATTCACAGATTCATTAGAAAATGTTTCACACACGTCACCACTCGAACGGCTAGTGCGATAAAGTACACACTGCTCACTTCGATGGATCCAAAAAATCATTTATTGCACTTTGTCAATTAGCACATAGCGAATTGATAAAGCGCTTAACCACATAACATAGAACAAGCAGGGACACTCACCAAAAGTGAAGTTCAGAGTTCAAGCTGGGATTCAAAAATCCACGTCCTCGCTATACCCTAGAAATCCAGAATTTAAAACTATAAGTGTTGTTGTACGGTTCTTGGTTTATAAATACAAAGTTATCTGGTATATAACTAGTTTATCTACTCCAAATAAATTAACAATTTCCCTAGAGTTAAACTAGTGAAAGTGATGAAATACTTTATAGGATTTCTTTCTTTCTAGAGGTGCAAACCGGAACCAATTTGCTTTGAATAAGGTTTCTTGCCAAACAAGTTTCCTGCGTAAATTATTAAAATCAAGTTTGACCTTTAAAGTACAAATATAACACTTTCAATTTCTATTCAAGTTCCAGGTTTATAACTATAAAGGTTTATCGAGTTTATAACTAGTTTATCGTTTCGAAGTAAACTCAAAGATCTACTTAGGTTGAAACTTGGCAAAAGTAGTAAAAATGTTTCTTGTAGTTTTCCCTATAAAAGGTAATTAGTATTATTTTCTTGAGATAAATCGACAAACCACTTAATAACCAAACTAGAAAGATACTTCGAAAGATTTCTTTTAAGCTATGGTTCTTGTAAAAATTGTCACTAAAAACTATTTTATCTAAATAAAGTTTCTTGCCGAGCAAGTTTCTACATTCTTAATTAAAGTTATTAAAACTCTTATTTTGGAACTTTTCCTACCGACAACTATCCAAGGGCAAATCTTAATGAAAGGAAAGGAAATTAAAATAAGACTTAGGATTTTCAAAAGCTAGAGAAATTCTTTCCTATAACTATCAAGGCTAGTTTGAGCTAAAGGAAATTATCGGTTGGAAAGTTTTAGGCAAAATACTAGATATTGAGTTTTATGATTTAATACTAGCTGGAAAATATTTTTGATTAATTTGCTCACAGCTACTCGAGTTCGCAAGGTAGAAGCGACTTCCACAGCTCCGATTCCGTTTCGAAATCATATTATGGATCAAATATGGCAAAATCACATAGCAAATCACTAGGGCTTCGTCAATCATTAGCCCTAGATTTCAACAATTGCATTTCTGATAAAAATAAAATTGAACGACCAAGGCTTCATCAATCATTAGCACTTGGTTTCAGCAAGCTCATCATATACACATAAAAATAAAGGTAAGGCCTCAAAGACATTCCAGCAATTAAATTTCATCACTTTAACAATTATATAAAAATCATTCACATGGCCAAGGGCTTCATCAATCATTAACCCTTAGCATTCAACAATTATTTCTCATAACACGTACACCAATGCGGATTAAGTAATTCACAATGGTTATAATTCAAAATTTATTCCTTCAATTGCCGATAAATTCATCTCATCCTTGTAGCCATGATTAACATCAAATGGTCACCCAAAAATTCACATGCACGGCCCTTTTGACATGCTCGAGAGTGAGGTCAATAAGCATGAAATATTTTATAGCTCAAAACAGAAGTTTTAGAACTAAAATTCACCAAAAGAAATCTGGAAAGAATTTCCTTTACTACTTCCATCATTTTGACCGAAAGTTTCCCAGCAGCTACACTTCATTAATTCAATTAAAACTTCCAAAATCTCAACTGTTTCATAGCTAAACAACTTGTATATCTTAAAATACACCTTTTTCCTGTATTTCGAAACCATTATATGCCAAGGAAAATATTCAAAAATCAACCTGTGAATTCCGGAAACAATTTAATATTTTCAGCTCAACCACTTGGTTAACTAAATTTTCCAGCAATAACAATGGTTTTTAAAACAAGACTTTCTTTGGTTGAAACAGAGTTTTAGGTACTCCATTAGGACATGCAAACACTTAGTTAGCTACAAATTGCTTCTAGTTCGAAGTTAAATCCAAACAATAGCTACAATCTTCAAAATTTCCTGGTTCGAATTCACGGCAGTTCACAAAAAATTTCTAGCAATTGTATGTTCTTAACTCCAGCTTTTCCTTGGCCAAAACAGGGTATTAGTTACTCAAATTCAACATGCCAACACTTAGCTAGGTAATTAACATCTCTCGTTCAAAATCAGATTCAATTAACAACTACAAACATCCCAAAAATCCAGGAATTCATTCGGCTCTTCTTGGATAATCTTGCTTACAGCAGATTTTCTTGTTTATTTTTGTTTCTAGCTTAGCCAGACCAAAACACCTCATGCAAGGCTTAATCATTTAATTTTAATTAGTCAAACACCTAACTAAGTGGAAATCAAACACGTTCCAGCAAAATTCATGCTAAAATACCCAAGCAATTTCCAAAACAACTTCAACGGCTAATCTGGAAAAATTAGTTCAGCAGTCCAGAAATTTTCTAATAAGTTTTCCAGTCATGCAACCGAAATTCCTAGCCATAAAGTTCACATGCAAAGCTATAACTAGCTTAATCCACTCAGTTTTTTGTTAGCTAATCACCGATTCATGCTCAGATGATGTCAGGGAAACAAGAATTAAAACTGCAACTCCTAATCTACTCTCGGCAGAACCAGATGCTACCAAGACAGATTTCAACATCCGAACATACAAATCCCACATGCAAGTACTTAAACACCATCATCAACCTCTAGAAAGCTAATCTAAAACTAGAATCTACCTCAGTTGGAAGCTCAGCTCACGCACAAAAAAATCGGAAATTTTTTTTTCCTCTCGGCTCTCACGCACGGCTGAAATTCTGATTTGCGTGAGCTGTGGCAGATGATGGAACTGGTGGTTGTTGCGGCTGGAAACTTGATTGCAGCTGGTAGAAACAGAAGTGCAGAAGGGTGAAGCTCGCTCACGGTTTCTCTCTGTCTTACTTCAACTCACGGACGGAACCAGAAAAATTTTTACCGCTCGCGGATCCTTTTCTTCCCTCTCGGACGCACGGTTGCCGCTCTCTCTCTCTCGCACTCTCTGTCGATGGTCACAAGGCAGAGGCTGGAGAGGAAGTGTTTTGTTGCGGACTGGGTGAGTTGGTGCAGAGAGAAAATGGCAATGGTATGCGGCTGAAATGGGTTTGAGGGTAGGAATGGTGAAAGTTCCTATTGGTCGAATGGTGCGGTGATGGAAATTTGTCAGAGGGATTGTTTGGTTGCATGGAAATGTTAAGGTTGCAAGGGTATTTTAGTCTTTTCACTTTGCTCCCCAATCTCAACTTAATTCTAAAAATTATCCCCAAGTGTGATTTTAAACGCCTAATTATATATTATCCTTGCGAAAATTAATCCTAGAAATTTTTCACATCCTAAGAATACTTAGTACTTGTAACGTTTCCTCAAAAATATATCGGCTCAAGTACCATTAATTTAGCATAAAGGAATTAAGTATTCTAACATTTTATATTAAGGCGAAAAAAATTAAATCTAACTCAAGAAATATTAATTTAATATAGCAAGTGTGAGAACCCGTAAAACCCTAATTATTTTCCTAGGGTTTATTTCCCCTTGCATGTTTTCTGCATTTTCTGGCTTAGAAATATTTTCTTAGTGGATTTTATGAGCAATTATAGTTTTAAGATGATTTTTCTAGCATTGGAGAAATTTTAGAAAATTAAGAGTAAATAGTGGACGTGGGACCCACTAGTGCGAAAAGTTCGGAAAAATTCGGCCAATAAGGTTAAGTTTCGGATACTGTGTAAAATTTATCGGGTGTTAAGAGATAAGTAGTGTGTGTGAAGTGATTGATGTGAGAGAGAAAAGAAAGATAAGAAGGCATTAATGGAGGTGACAAGTGTCACTTTCTTATTAGATACCTTTTAAGAATTACTATTCACAATTTTGACTTTTTTTGACCAAAGGTTAAATATCCAAAAAATCACAAAATTTCCTCATTTTTCTTTCTCCTTGGCCGGCTCCCTCTCACTCTCTTGCAAGAAGAAGAACTCTTCAATCTTCAAGGTTTCTACTAGCAAATCATCTAAATCAACCAAATAAACAAGATTCCACTCCATAAAATCCTACCTTCTAGTGCTAGTAAGGGTTGTAGTGAAGTTGTTTTGAAGAGCAAAGGTGTCCACAATCTCTCTTTCCCTTGTTTCTTGGTAAGTGATGCTACAACCTCTCCCCTATACCTAATGATGGTTATATTATGCTTAATGGTGGCATGAGTGAAGGAATATATGATTTGTTTCTTGATTTGGCTTGTTTTGGTGAAGCTTTTATTTTATTGGGAATTTTTCTGGTTTAATATGAATGGGATGTTGTGGCCTTGTATGATGAATGGTAATGGTTGACAATGACTCTATGAGGTGTATTGGATAGGAAAATGCAATCAATTTTGGATTTGGTGTGAAAATTGAAAAGCTAGGGTTCTTAAATCCCCAATTCTGTCCGGTTTTGGATCATAGGGTTAGAGGCCGAATTGGACTTTTCTCAAAACATGAAAGTTGTAGGTATTGATGTGTTTAAGGTGCCTGTAAAATTTCAGGTCATTTGGATGAGTGTGGAGTGAGTTATGCCGTTTTTACTGTAGCTGTCCTGCTTTGAGCAGAATGCGAAAACTGCGATAGTAATTGGCCATTTGGACTGGAATTGGTTTGGATTTTGGAGTTGGTGTCTTCTGATGAAATGTAGCTGAATGTCTTAGCTAACATATGCCTTTCGAATTTCAGCATTTGGACTTGTATGGACTGAGATATACCGATTACAGTTTTCTGCGTTTTGCAAACCTGTTTTGGGAATTCTGGTATAGTATTTCGTATATTTGACCTAGTTGTGTTAGGAACTGGATTGAATGACCTTCTACAATGTTGTAACCCTGTTTCTTGGCTTCGAAACGGTGGGTCTTACATCCCCAACCGATAATTGTAGTGAGAGTTGTGCCATTACCGCATTATGACGTCAAACCGGTTTTCTTATCAAGGCTTACATTAAAGCCCTTTCTTAATTTCTGGTTTGCTATCATGCTTGTATATGGTTGTAAAACCCTATTGGGGTTATGAATTAGTGTTGTTTATGGCTCGGTATCGAGTCTCATTGTATGTGTTACATGTTCTAGGGCTTGAAGGTAGTGCACGACGGCTTGGTGATCGTGGTACATGAAATACCACTTACTTGCTTGGTGAGTATACCACTCACTAAATTGTTACTATGTGGCTTTGTTAAATGTTATGTGATGCCTTGATGGCTTACTTGGATATTGAAATTGATTAAGGTGAGGGTGTACTTGACCGCCCTCACCTCTTGTGATATTGTCACTGATTGGTTACCGTTTTATTGCATTACTGAACTTGATATACTGGTTGGTGAATTCCACTTCATGGTAACTGAATTGGTGTCGTTTGGACGATGTCCAACGGCCTTACTGTATTACTGAGCTCAACCCCGTTTGGTAGTCAATCGAATCGAGCCGGCAAGGGCTTGGTCGTGAAGATTGAATTGCCACGGGGACTGTACTGGGGAACCTTGTGGTAATGAGACCCTTGGTTCCGGTAAACTCGAGTATTACCAAAAGCTACTGAAATGGAGTGCGGGCCCGGTTGGGGTATGATGGGTGGAAGGATTGGAAGTAAAGGGTGGTCTATGGTTTGGTACTTTTAACATTGACGGAGAGTCAATGAGGTTGGATCAAGATTGCAAGTGTGGAAATGGGCTCTTGAGAGCCGACCGTATCCTTTTACCGTTTTGCTTCATTGCTTATTTGTGCACTTTAAATGAGAGTTCATTTTTATATGACTTTGATTGCTTATTAGGTGGTATACCACTGGGCTTTAGCTCATTCCGTGTTATTTGTTTTCCTTACAGGAAAATGAACACTTTTGGAAAGGTTATGATAGTTGGATGCAAGTTGAGCTCATGTATATGTATTTTGAATTGCTCCTTGAGGATGAAAACCCTAGGTGTTTGATTCCACCAATGTTTGGTGTGTAATTGGCTAGTGATATATGTATGAATTAGATGGATTTTTTGGTAGGCCGTTTGGCTTGTAAATGTTGGATTTCCATGTATATATGTTAAATTGATGTTTGGTTGAACTTTGAATCGATTCGGCTATCAAACGGCAAAAGGAAAAATTTTAACGAAAAGGCACTGGACTGAATCCGGCCAGAAACTGGCCGGATTGCCGGCCGGATTGCAGGCCGTTTTGGAAAAAATTTTGGATTGCTCTCTGGCCCCGGATATCCGGCCAGATTCCGGTCGGATTCTGACGTGGCCTGCACTATTCATCTTCGGCAAAATTTTTCGTTTTTTTTCTTTTGTGATTATGACTTGTTTGCGCGCTATGGTATGTTCCGGAACGTAATAGATCGACGTAAACTGTACCGTTAGTCATGCCGAGAGCTGGGCAGGCAGTCCGCTAACCCCTTTGGTTCGCTTTAGGGGAAGGTGGGGCTGTCACAGCAAAACCGAATAATTCAATATTGGCACAATTATATTATTTATTACTTAAAAATTATCTCTACACTTTTATTTCAAAACAATTAATTACCATTCAAGAATTCGAAGAAATTAATGATCAGATCAATGAAATAGTTTACCATCGAAATATGAAGTTAATGTAACAAAACCAAAAAGTTTAGTAGTTTAGCACAATTCTTTTATTTTGCACATAACGTTTATTTCTACGCACTTATCTAAAAACATTAGACTTAGTGCTAAAATTTATTAAGGAATTAAAATGCAAATAAAATATGCACTGATATTTATGTGTCTATTTTCAGGGTTCTCACAGTAATCGGGTCTAAATCAGGTTGGCGGGTCGGGTCAGGAAATCTATTGACCCGAACCCGACCCGCCAACCTGTGACGGGTCAGGTATGCTGACCCGAACCCGAAAATTTCGGGTTGGCAGGTTGGCGGGTCGACCCGAATTGATCTGAAACTTAATTTTAATTTATTAATTTATTACTGTAATTTTTAATAAAATCAATTTCTCGCAAAACTAATTACATAATCAAGTAATAAAAATTTAAATAAATAATTCCAAACCAAATCTAAAATAAATTAAACACCGTAAAAGTGTTTTATCCCAAACAAAATATAAAATAAATTAAAACAGTATAAAAGCAAAAAATAATATTTATCCAAATATAATAATTTCAACTTCACACAAATTAAATAAATTCATTTAGGATTAAATAATTAATGCCTTTGGAAAAAAAGAATAACTTAGTTTAGTTAGATAAAATTATTTTTATATTTATTAAATTATTTTTAATTCGTAAACGGGTCATATCGGGTCATATCAAGTCACCACGGGTTGACCCGAAATCGACCTGTTTTCTTTTCGGGTTCATCGGGTTCAACCCGATTCTGAACCGAACTCCCGAAACCTCAACCCAAACCCATTAATTTCGTGTTAGATTCGTGTTGTGTTTTCAAGTCGTGTCGAAAATTGCCACCCCTAGGAAAGACTAGTCATAATCTACTTCCACTCATGGCATGACACCTAGCACCTTTGGTGTTTATCTCATTCCTTTGTCTCCCAATACTTAATTAAACAAGCTAATATCTAATTAGCTCACAATACCATGTAATATAATCCTTGTATACAAAACTTTTCCAAATTAATCACATTTATCGCACTTATTGCACTAGTGGGTCCCACATCCACTGTACGCCACCATTAGCATAGAAAATAACTTATATGGGAAAATAATTTAAAAAAACATATGTTCTCATAAAAATTCCCAGAATATTCATATAAGAAAGAAAATATGGAAATTATGCACAAAAGACTAAAATAAATGCCTAGAAAATAAGAAAATTTCGGGATCTCACAACAGACCCTTATACCTCTTCTTAGTCCTGCGCCTGCCTAGATCTACGCCCATGGCCCCGACCACATTGTCGACTAGTCTCCATTATTACTCACTGGTCTAGATCCAAGTATTATAACTAACGGGGTAAGCAAGTATGGGTATATACCCGATACTTATTCATATTTAAAAGTCAAATAAAAATGCAATCGGAGTCACGATAAGTAAGGGAAAATGCAAAGCAGTTAAACGCCAATGCCGAAACAAAGTCAAAGTCAAAGTCACAGTATTATACATTCAAAGGCTCACAGCAGTTGTTTACAAAATAACAAGACCAAAAATATCAAGTACGAGCCTAAAAAATACAGATACAGCCATATAGTAATATCAAGTAAAAATCTTGTGTAAGTGGCCAAAAGAAAGCACTACAACTACCGAGTCACCACATCCCCTATCCTCTGTATGTACAGTATCAAAATCACCCAGAATAGTAGTTTAGAAGTTAAGGCTTAGTCCGCCGCGGGACTAGCTGACCCCTCAGCCTGGGCAGGTTCAGCTCCTGCCTCACTCCAATGTAGAAAGCCTCATCGCTCACATCTCAAAGTAAGCCATCACAAATATTCAGAATCAATTCAGCTCTATTCCTCACTTTCATGGCCCTCTTAACCATGCGCTCCTGAGCTTCTCCAAGCTGTGCACAAAGGTCATCAACCCTTTCTCGGCCCTCGACCAGGTCATGCTCAAGCTCCTTTATTCGATCAATTTGCGTTTTAATAGTTTCCTTTAGTTGATTCACTTTAGCTTAAAGCCTAGCATTGTCTCTTGCAAGCACCTTCCACTCCTTCACAATGGCCAACACTACTTCATTAGGATATGTATAAATATGTAGACACTCGCACCACATGTAGCGGTTAGGTGGGCTCTAATAGGCTCCAAGTCCTCCGGGTCTGATTTGATACTTAATCATCGGTAAGTCCCCACGAGACGGCTCGCCAACCGGTCTACTGCTAGGGCCACTAGATCCGTCCTGTCCATCTTACAAAATGTGTAGAAGAAACTTAAGTACTCGTAAGGGGAAAGAGTCTAATATAATTCTCAAGTCAAAAATTTCTAATTCACTCATGCCAATTCAAACCTAGGCTCTAATCTTTATCCTTACCAGCAGTCACTCAACTTTCAAACCAAATCCCACAGGCTGGCATCCTAAACTTTTAAGTCTAGGATACACTACAAAGATCTGAAGCCTAAGCTCTAATACCAACTGTGACATCCCCACCTTTCCTTAGAGCGAACCCTAAGGTATCAGCGGACTGCCTGCCCATCTCTCGCCGGGGCTCAGTCGATCAAAGAACTATCAACTCAAATGAAAATGATGAATTACCTCCCAAGCAAGGGAGTGTAACCCTAATTGAACCATAATCACTACGCCAACTATCCAAAGCTTAGTATATATAGCTAAATGTCAACTTAGCACTCTACACTTAATTTACATAGCATAAGTCGAACTTATGAATTCAAACTTACAAGTCTTCTCAAACAAAAGTTACAAATCTCCAAATACAAGTTCAAAGCAAAATAAATCTAAGAAAGTTCTAGATCAAGTCCATTCCCGATCTGTTAAGGAAAACAAAGGGAATGGGGTGAGCTAAAGCCTAGTGAGGTTCCAAGTAAACAAGTAATCACATAGCCAAATAAGAGCACATTATAATTAAGTAGAGATCATAATATAATCAAGTAGAGACCATACAGTATGAAAACAATTTAATCACAGTTCAATTCAAGGATACGGGTGGCTTTCAAAAGCTAGAAACCACTTGAGCTTGATCATAACCGCATCTGTTGACTCTCCGTCAACATTTGTCTTCATAGAATATAAAGTCTGTAGAACACCATTTTCATCATTCTCCGTCCACCAATCAACCCCCTACCGGGCCCGCACACCATAAATAGTAATTTGGTAATACTCGAGTATACCGATTTCCAGTGTTCAGTAAACAGTCCCCAAGGTTTATCGGCCTTCTCGACCAAGCCCATGCTAGCTCGATAGAACCGACTCACCTATGAGGTTGGGTACCCAAACAGTAGCAGTAGTTGATGGGATATCACCTAAGCAACTCAAACACAGTCATATATAGAGATATCACATCTCATAATAACAGTCTATAGAGCCTCAGTGGAAACAAGGGAGGTCAAGTGCGATAAAGTATACGTTCGCCTCCATTTTTATCAAAACAGTGTTTCGCTCAAACAGTCGCAAATCAAGTATTTCAAATATTCAGATATTTCACATAACAAGTAGCAAGTAGTGGAACACTCACCTGTCAAGCAATGTAGTGGTCAAACGTCAAGTATCTCAGTTATAACCACCTTCGTTTCTCAATCCTAGGGTAATGAGTGAAACCGTTAACAAATTAGGTTCATTTCCCACTCATTTGTAGGGTCATCAAGTCACCAGTAGCTCAGACAAGTCGGCTGATTTTCCAACTCTGGATCAGCCCTAACCTCAAGCAAAACTACATTAGTTCTTGGTGCTATCTTCATTTATTTTGGTTCAAATTTATCCAAATCAGTCCTCAAATATTCATATACTGGGATTCAAGTCACCTAGTACCATTGGAGCTCACAATGTAACACATAAACATGTTTAAGAATGACCATAGTAGTCTAGTTATCAAGGGAAACCAAAACAGTCCACTAGTGGTCTAACCAACCACTTTACTTGCTTAAATTTCATTCCAACTCATACATGATATTAATCAATGTCTAGCCAAGTTTCTTAGGCTTGATTAAGGCGCAAATAAACCACAAAAATCAAGGAGAAACCCTTCCTTCAAATACTGGTCAGCCAAGGCAAAGAAAACAGTCCATAAGTTCACATATTCATCCAACCTTCATCCTCCAATGATTTTCACTTAACAACATATCAAGTGTTAAATCTAACTCAAAAGAGGTTTAAAACATGTTAATACTTCATAAACAACCATGAACAAGGTTCAAACATTTCATCAAACACTTGGTAGGCATACTAACTAACTCAACTACTACTTGTTTAATTCAAGAGATTAACTCCAAATCTCAACCAAAACAACTTGTAGTTTGCCATTAAAACTTAAAGTACATGATAAAACACCATAAAACTATCATTTAAAGAATATTTACTTCTCTTGTAGGAAGCTTGTACTACCAAATCAATCCACCAAAATGAAAGTTTCAAGCTTGAATCAAGTACTAGGGTTGGAGGAAAGTTTCTCACTAACTCAAAATTTTTCTCTTTTGGTTTTTGCTCTTGATTCAACTAGGTTAGAATGCAATAATATGGAGGTCTCTCTCTTCCTTAACAAGCCTCAAGGAGTTCAGCAATTATGAGGAAAGAAAAGGCTAAGCTTAGTTTAAATTGTTTTCTAACCTTTGGTCAAACAAAACACTTGGCTATTTTAATAAAGAAGGACTACCAGTCTCTTGGTATCAGGATCCTATCTCTGTCCATGTTTATTTTGATGTTTGCAATGAGTGTGATGAATGTCATTTGGAAAGGATTTTTTATTCAGAACTACCAGATTTATCTAGTAGAAGAAAATCAAAGCCTCAACATTTTGAACCTCGACCTTGCAAACCAGATCTGGACCCTCAAGACCTAGATACAGATACTTTTGTCTCTGAAAGGAGTAAATTCAATGGCTACCAGATTCCTTCTATTTGGGTTCCTAATCCTTTAGAAAGACTACACCTCCTTCAAAAAAAGATCTTCATCCTTATTATAAAAAATGTCTTGATATCTTGGAAAAGGAGGCAAAACAGTGTAATAAAGAATGGAAACCAAAATCTTTTTGCAAATTTGAACCATTGATATCAAGTCATGCTCCCCAAGTCCAAGAATGTTTCATGTTTAGAGAAGAAGATTTTCCTAATCTAGAAACCTTCAACAAGAATGGTTGTGAGGCCCCAGTCCGTTCTATGTTAATATATTCATTAGTTGGGCGGTAACGTTTGGTTTCGGGAGTATTTCGAAAACCCTAAGTAGGGATTTAAGATTTAAACCCTAGTTATGTATTGGTTACAAGTTCGAGTGGTGATTAAAGTTAGTAAGGTTAATGTGTGTCTTAGTGTGGGTAAGAATAGGTTTAATCCATTTTGTATAGATTAATTAAGTTTAAGAAGGTTAGAAACCCTAAGTGAGCAAAATCCCTAATGTTATGATTTATTAGAAGTTTTAAGTGGGTTTAAACCTAATTTTGCCCTTGACAAAAAGGTTATTGTTTAACTACTTTTATGTGGGATAAAGTATGCTTAAGTGTAAGTGATTAAGATGAGAAAGTGATTAGTGAAATAATTAAGCGTGATTATATGTTTTAGATTAGATTAAGTTATGACTTATGGAGTAAATTGAAAGGTTATCAAATGTTTGAGGGAAAATGTATATGAAAGAGAAAGTTGAAGTGCAAGGGTGAAAACAACAAATAAAGCATTTTTGTGATTGGTTAGCTATAAGAAATATCTCCCAAAGCTTTGACTATATGTTGTCTTACAACTTATAAGAAACAAGACAAAACAAAACAAAAACAAAACAAAAATTGAAGAGAAATTTGAGAGAGAGGGCCGGCCACTTTGAAGAGAGAAAGTGAGAAAATTTCTTCAAAAATCTTCAAGTTTTAGCTTCCATCTTGGGTTTGGATCTTGGAGCAACAACTTGGGTGCTTGATTAGTGAAGGTTAATCATCTACAAAGCTTAATTGAAGGTATGCCTCTTACTTGAAAGTTAAACTTTTGGGGTTTTAGTTTCTAAGCCATGGAAATGATGTATTATGTTATGATTATGGATTTATTTGATGGATTTGATGTGTATAGTGTAGTTTCATGGTTAATTTTAGTGTTATTTGGTTGCTGAAAATTCGGTCAAGAAGAGGAAAAAAATTTGGGTTTCTTGCTAATGCTTTCCTTACTTGTTTTAGTTGAGAAATGGACTTGTAGTGGTTATGTTTGATGAATTGCCTCACTTGATTTGGTTGGTTACTTGCAAAAATTTGATTTGGGTTAAGAAACCCTAAACTCCATTAGGCTAATTTAGCTTAGCTTGTGGTTAGTGAGATAGAGTTTAGTTAGTGAGAGGTTGGATTAAGTTCATTGGTGCAAATGAAATTTGGTTAGGGATTGTGGTTGATGTTTGTTAAATTTGGACTGATTTGGGAAGAGAATTTCGGACCAATTAAGAACTGAGATATATAAGGATTATTTGGTATCAAAATGGATAAAAATCTGGTATAAGAATCGTAGGAACGGACCGTGCGACTTCGGCGCGCGATAACGGCAAAACTGGGAAACAGGACAGTTTAACAACTGAAATTCGGCTTCATTTTTCTTAATGCTATATACGGATTTAGGAATTCCTCAAAACATGAAAGTCGTAGCCCCTTGAGTCTTGTTTATTCCTGTAAAATTTCAGGTCCATCGGATTAGCGTAGCCTGAGTTATCGACGAAATGCTCAAGCCTGTTTTGACCCTTTGATTCTGCGCGTTTTTCTAGTTTAGCTTCTGCCGTGATTTTTCGGTTTTGATCCCATTCGATCTGGGTGTCGACTCCTTCATAAGAAATTTAGATCTTGGTCTCACCTTCGAATTGGTATAAAGTACGTGGAAAACCGAGTTCCGTAGCTCCGGTTATGATCAAAACAATATCGCTCGTCAGAACTGCCTTGTATTTGGACAGTTCTGACGGGTACTTTGGCACTCGAATTTTGTTTTGTTCTGAATAGATTCAGGTCTTGGACAAAACATGAAAGTTTTAGCCTTATGTCTCAGCTTTCTAATGCCTTTGGAATTTCTTAATTTCGATTTCTGAGCCGTGAGTTACGGCCTTGTAAACAGGGCCTGTTTGGTAACCCGCAATGAAACAGCTGGCACTATTTCGTGCATTTTTGACCTATACCTAGTGAGATCTGGGTTGAAATGTCTTCACGAAAATTGTAGCCCTTTCTCTTAGCTTCGAAACGGTGTCTCACCCACTTTGATCCGACACTCCTAGCCTAATTTTTGACCAAAACGGTTTGAGATGGCCGATTTGGCCATTTCCGTTTGCCGTTCCGCGCGGACGTGTGCGGCCGTTTTGCCGTTTCCGCACTTGCGCGTGCCAATTTTGCCGTTTGGCTTATTTCAAGTACGTTAGTTGCCATTTGTGATATATTGTGACATAATCTTCGATTTCAGACAGTGGTGAGCTAGGCGGTGCCGGTGGGGCCCACTATTAGCCAACACACAAAGTGAATTCCACCTTTATACTACTGTTGGTATTTTGAGTAAGTATTCAGGCCGCTCTTATGTGTTAGTTGTTTATGTGTTTCGTTATGCGTAAAAAGGGTACCTAGGCGAGAGTGTACTTTATCGCGCTCGACCTAAACCCTAATTTGCGCACATATTTGTACATGGCTTATGTATATGAGCAATTTTGGAACTAAAACCCTTGAGCTGGTGGCTCAGGGTGACTTTTGAATAATTTTGTGAATTTTGTGAGTTTGAGGTTGAACTCAATACCTAGAGGGACTATTCGAGCCGGTTAGGGCTTGGTCGAAGTCAGTCCAACTTGGTTTGAGGTCACCAAGTTTGTGAACCCGGTTCGCTGAGTATGTGGACCAATTTTGTGACCCGAGCTTGTGACTCAAGCTCAAGTTTGTGATTTCGTTCGCCTGGGCAAGTTTGTGAGGTGACTGGCCAGTGAGGGTGATAAGGTGTCGGTGGGTGTACAAGTGAAGTTCTACGGACCTTATTTATGGTCGACGGAGTGTCGACAGGAGATCACGCATGGCAAATGACTTGGCTTTGGAGCCACCCGTATCCTTATTATGTGATGTTACTTTTCTGCTTTTGCTTTACTCTTACTGTGTAATTGGTGTTACGTGAAATTTACGCTTTTGCCCCTGTTTACTTACTAAGCTTTTAGCTTACCCCATTCCTTTTGTTTTCCTTAGCAGGGGCCGACGCGGGTACGTTTGGGCACTTACACTAGTATAGTATAGTTAGACTTGCTTGTAATAGCGGACAATTAGGATGTTTGTTTTTATTGTGGTGGTTTGTATAAGGACCCTTCTTAGGGTCTACCTTTTGGTTTTGTCTGTAATTATAAGGATGTAATAGTTTGAGCAGGTACTTTTGGGGAATGTACTTATAACTCTTTTGGGATTGCATATATATGTATAGTACTCTTTTGGATTTTCTGGCTTTTATTGTTTTAAGTTTCGAGTCCTGGCGCGAGCTAGGCAGGCAGCCCGCCGATACCCTAGGGTTCGCCCTTGGGAGAAGTGGGGTCGTCACAATGGTTCTCGACATACCCCAAAGATCCAAAATGTTGCCTCAACAGTTCTACCCAGCGGAGAAACTGTTAGACCAAACCTCACGGAAGATGTTCTTAATTGGCAGACTAAGAATTCTCTTGTCCAGAACATTGCTCTTACATCTATTCACAAAGAAGTATTTGAGCTAAAAGGTAAGGTTGACCAAATTGATAACACTGTGACCACTCAACATTCTCAGGTATCTCATATGACTGAAGTTTTTGAAAAAAGACTTCAAGAGCTTAAATATATTATGCCTGCAGATCCTTCTTCCTTAGCTGATTTCATTTTAAACAAAGAAAAAGAAACAAAATTCATTCAGAATCAGCTACATGTGTTATGAACTACAGGAGAAGTTCCCACATATGATATAGGACCAACTACACTTCCTCCGAAGGTAAGTTCAATTTTTGGAGCAACGCCTCTCAGAAATTGGCCAACACCATTCTATTTTGGTGGTGTTACTATACCATCACTATCAATGTTTTTCCCAGAACCATAGCCACAATCTTCAAAACCTTTTGATATTGCAGCAACTCTACGACAATATCGTAGAAATAAACAAATTCAAAAGGATGTTGAACGAGCATAACAGTTGGCTGATAAAGACCAAAAGAAAGCTGAAGATGAAAGAAAAAGGAAGGAAAAACAAATTGTTCAAGAACAACAGGAGCCACCATCATCATTAATGTTTAATATACATACTAATCCTATTTTTTCTCTTGAACATGAAAGGAAAGCAAATGAAGCTACAAAGGTCTATGATAATACTCTTTCATCTATGTTAGATGAACTTCATGATGATTCAGTCCCATATATTTCAACTTATACTGAACACCAAGAAGATTCCTCTGAAGACTCTAGTTCATCAGCAAGATCTTTTTCAAAATCTTCAGATACTAATCAAGATTCAACAGACACCTTTTCTGAACAGTCATCTGATGAAGAAAAAGAAATTATTCCTCAGATTCATATGGCTAATCCTGAAGTAGTTCATCCTGATGACAATGATAATGAAGAAAGAGAAGGTGAGACATCACATGATAGACCACAAAGAGCTTCTTTTCCAAAATCCAAGGGAGTACCCTTATTTACAATTGATAATGTTCCACCTGAAAAGTGGGAAGCAAAATTCCAAGAATTTCATGCTTGGATGCTTGCCCAAAAATCTCACTGAAGAATCTCACTTTGAAATTTTATCTACTTTTATAGCTCATTTGTCTGGAATTCTTAAAGACTGGTGGACAACTATTGGAGATGCAGATAAGATGATGTTTCTGACAAGAAAAGACTTTATGGAAAACATCCATCTTTTGCATTTAACATTCATCGGAAATGTTAGAGAAAGCCAGGAAACAAAGAGAAAAGAATTCTTCCAAATGAAATGTTTATCTTATGATCGACATGATCTAAATAAACATTTTAAAAAGATGATTAAATTGTTTTATTCTCTTGGTGCAGATATCAATCTTAAACAAGCATTTATCAGTTCACTTCCAAAGCCACTTGCAGATGGTGTAGATGTATATCCATAACAAGAATGGATCTATATTAAATCTCACTATTGGACAAATCAAACAAGCAGTTTTCCTATCTCTTGATGATCTTTGTCACAAGAGGAAAGTTATTTGAGAATATCTTAAAGGAGATGTTTGTTTGGATCAAGCCTGCAAGAAACCAGAATTGATTACTAAGGGAAAATGTCAAGCTTGTGCTCCCTCTCGAAGAAGAAAAGGGTTTAGAAAGTTCAAAAGATTCAAAAGCTTCAGTAAATCTTATAAGAACTATCCAAGACAACCCTTCAGAAAAAATGGAGATATTTTAGACGTAAGTCTAAAAAATTCAGAGGAGCCAAAGGAAACAAATGCTTTATTTGTGGAAAGCCAGGACATTTTGCAAAGAATTGTCCGCAAAATCAGAAGGGAGTAAAATTAATTTCTGAAATTCAAAATGAATTACATTTTCAAATCTCTGACATAGAATTTGAATTCTCTGAACAAGAAGAACCAACTGATTCTACTTTGTTGGCTTTACAGGTCCCAGAAGCAATCTTAAGCCTTCGCCCTGTTGCTTTAACCAATAAGGAAGAGAATGATAAGGAAGTTTATCCACAAACCCTCATTCATATTTTACTGGATAAATATTCTAAACCTATTCCTCTTATTGTTTTTTTTTTATACAGGAGCTCATACATCCATTATGAGGAAAGATATCTTACTGGACTCATACTAGATTTTAGAAGTCAACAAGTTTCGAGGAGCTGATGGGAATATTTTTGAAACTAAGTTTATTACAAAACATCCCATTACTCTTAAACTTTTGCCAGATTGTTTTGTTACTTCAAGATTTCTAGGAGCAAATTTCACTAGTAAAGATTTGTTATTGGGATTTGATCTTTATAAACAAAATAAATATCTTATTACAGGTCAAGGGATAAAATCAAAAAAGTTTTTCAAACCTTTTATTGATATCCCTAAACTGTATTTGATACAAGAAGAAAGTTTTCATAAAGATCAACTCCAGCAAATTCAGACTCAGATTATTCAAGAATCATGCTCATCAAATCATCAAGAGTTTTTACAAAAATGTGATCATCCCTTGTGGGAAAACCCTAATTTTTATATCCGACTTCTCTTCAAAAAGAATGAGGATATTAATCCCACAAAAGCTAGCCATTCAGGAATGAATCCTGATGACACCAAGTTTGCAGAACAGGAATGTCAAGAACTCTTGAAGTTTGGACTTATTGAGACTTCACATTCTCAATGGGCATGTCAAGCATTCTATGTGAATAAAAAATCTGAGCAGGTAAGAGGGAAAATGAGATTGGTAATTAATTACCAACCTCTCAATATTTTCCTACTTGATGATAAATTTCCAATTCCCAATAGATTTACACATTTTACCCAGATATCCAAAGCAAAATGGTTTTCCAAATTTGATTTGAAATTTGGATTCTGGCAATTGGGAATTCATCCTGAAGATAGGCTTAAAACTGATTTTTGTATTCCTAATCATCATTTTCAATGGAAGGTCATGCCCTTTGGATTAAAGACAACACCTTCTCTTTTCCAAAAAGCAATGATAAAGATTTTCTAGCCTATCTTGCATTCTGCATTAATCTATATTAATAACATACTTCTTTTCAGCGATACTTTTGAAAAACATCTCACATTACTTAAAGATTTTCATAATATTGTTAAGCAATATGGGATAATACTTTCTGAAAAGAAAATGTTCTTGGCACAACAAGAAATTTCTTTCCTTGGCATGAAAATTGCTAAGGGACAATGTACAGCTGAACAACATGTTGGACAATCTGTCAAGGATTTTCCAGAAGAAAATCTGTCAAAAACACAAGTTCAGTAATTTTTTGGAATTGTCAATTATGTCCGAGAATTTATTCCTAAAGTTTCAAAGCATATTAGTCCTCTGACTAAAATGCTCAAAAAGAAACCTCCTTTTTGGGGTTCTTCACAGACTCGAGCAATCCAAACTCTGAAGAAAGAACTTCAAAATCTTCCTACCCTACATATCCCATCTGATGGAAAAAGAATTTTGTAAATTGATGCCAGTGATAAATTTTGGGGAGCAGTACTTCTTGAAGAAGATGAACAGGGAATAAAGCATTGTTGTGGTTTTGCCAGTGGAAGGTTCAAAATTTCTGAACAATATTATCATTCCACTTTCAAAGAAATTCTTGCAGTCAAAAATGGTATAAAGAAATTCTCTTTCTTTCTTATATCTCATCATTTTTTGGTTGAAATGGATATGGGATCATTTCCTAAGATGCTGCATTTCAAACAAAAACTTGCTTAGATGGTCAGCATGATTTTCCCAATATTCTTTTGATGTTAAGAATATCAAGGGAAAAAAGAATATTGTTGCTGATTTCTTTTCAAGAAAAGAACCCTTACCTTAACAAGCCTTATCTATCCAAGTTTTCCCCTGCTTAATGTTTACACCTATTTCTTCAGAACCCCTAGATGTTCATCAAATTCTTTATCCATGGGAAAATGAAGAAATTGAAAGAATCCGAAATCAATATGAGCCAGTAATTTTTAGTTCATATGGAGGATCAATTTTAAGTCCTTTTGGTACTAATCTTGAATATCCATTCTGTCAGATCTTCATTGCAAGACATGATGATTTTCCCAAACCACTGTTATGGTATTTCAGTTGTCTTTGCCATCAATATCATATCTTGATGGAATTTCAATCACCATTCTTTAATCAGTCCTTAAATCCAAATCTTCAAACCTTTTTACAATGGTTTCGACCATTAACATATTGGTTTGGATTATTCTCAACTCAGTCTAAATATGTTATTTTTCATTTTCATAGACCCTGCAGCTTGATAAACAACCAATTTCAATCTTGTCCAAGTACAGTCATTTATAAAGAAATGAATCATACTATTTTAGACCTTAATGATGAATATGAGGCAGCACGGAGGTATATCTTTCAAGAAAACAAATGCATTCCTCCTGAAATTTGGCCCGGTCACTATGTTTCATGGAATTATCATTCCAGTCATCCTCATTGGACCAGAGTAAAAAGAGCTAAAAAAGAATATCAGGACAAAATGAATGACACTGTGATGCAAGATTCCCAAGATCCATATGATACATCACAAAGCTCCATGGCTACCTCATCGATCTCTTCTTATATTTTCAAGAACAAATCAGAACTGAAAAGCATGGAAAATAAAAGAAGAAACAAGGTAGCACATGAAGATTACACTGAGATGTACAATATTACTGATCCAACTACTACCCCGTCAGATACTCTAGATGATGATTATAAGTGGGCATGGAATGATGTTGACATGGATAGGTCCCCATAATAAAAGCCAAGTTTGTTGTTTGCTTTTACGAAAGGCCGTTTGTTCTCAAAAGCCAAGTTTGTTGTTTGCTTTTACGAAAGGCCGTTTGTTCTCAAAGGCCAAGTTTATTGTTTGCTTTTACGAAAGGTCATTTGTTCTCAAAGGCCAAGAGTCAAGTGTGTTTTACTTTTCTGAAAGGCCATTTGTTCCCAAAGGCAAAGATTGTGTTATTCTTGATTTTGATGATCACAAAAGCACTTTGAAATGCTTATCTAATTCTCTCCAAACATAAAAGTTTTGATTTTTAGAGAATCAGGTATAAATGAATCAAGGATAGAAAATCAACTAAAAGAAGAAGCAAAAACAGGGTACTCATACCGGACGTCGAAAAGGAATCTGTCGGACGTCCAAAAGGATGAAGAACATCAAGAAGGAAACTCTGTCGGACGCTTGTAAGAAAGCATCGGACGTCCAAAAGGATCGGACGTAGGCTTCGGACGCACATCAATCTCATCGGACGTCCTAAAAATTCCACAAAGTGTTGATGACTCTCTGTTGACGATCGGACGCTGATGCTGTCGGACGATAATATCCCATAGGACGTCCGAACGACAACTTGGCTGATTTTCGGACGATGGGATCGGATGATGATTAATCTGTCGGACGTAGGACGTCCGAACGACAACTTGGCTGATTTTCGGACGATGGGATCGGATGATGATTAATCTGTCGGACGTCCGACGGGCCCAACGGCTAGCTGACTCTTCATCTGCCTACTATCCGTTGGAAACATTATTGAAGCCAATTTTTGGTACCCTTTAAATACAAACGTTTCTGAACCAGTGAGGTACTTTTGCTCACTTTGTTTATAAGATCTGAAGAAATATTTTAGCAAGAAAATAGTCTCCTAAGCTAGATTTGTTCTCCAAGTGGTGTGAATTTCTTGTAAGCACTTCTCTTGTGTTTGAAATTTTCAATAGTGTAGCTTTGTTGAGGGTTATCTGAGTGATAGTAAAACTTCCTAGCTTGACTAAGTGAGGCTTGGGGCAAGGAGGAAGTGATCCCTCCATTGTACATTGAGTTGATTTTGTTCTTCAAAGAGAAGGTGCTCATCATTGTGATTGGTGTTCAAGTTTAAGGAAAGCTTGGTAGACAATCGGTTTGATACTCTATCTTATTCTTTTTGTTTAATAAAATTCTCATTGCTTATATACTCTCTTATTTCTGATCAACATTGTTCTCTCCTTTAAATTTACTTGGTTGATCACTGCTAGAAAAGAAGGTAAATTTTTATTAAAGAAAAAAGTGCATAAACTCAATTAAAGTTTTTTAATCAACCTAATTTAACCCCCTCTTAGGTTGTCTTTGGGCCTTACAGATTATCATGTATAAATAGATGATACTCTCCATATGGAAGGATCATCGAAGTTTGATCAAAATTTTATAAAGACTTGTTTGTTTATATCCTCCATGGCATTCTAAGTTTTAAAATTCACCAAGGTTGGCCAAGAGATCCTTATAGCTGTGTATTGCTTAGATTTTCATAGCTTTGTCCTAACTTGTTTTTGTGATAAAAGTCCCTTGAACTCTTGAAAGCCCAAAGGAGAGAGGCTATTGTGTGAGAATCCTCATTTTTAAAGTACAAATTTCCCAAATTAATTGCCTTATTCTAGGATTTAAATCACATATTATATGCCATTACATTAGCTTTTCTAGGTGTTACAATAATTTTCATGCATTACACTTTATTCCTTTTACTTGTAGTAAAGCATTTTTTTTGAGTTGATTTTAATTATACACCACTTACATTTTATCAAGTGTCTTTATATTAGTGGTAGAAATCTTACATGTAGGATTATAGGTGTTAAAATATGATTGGTGCACTTGGAAAGGTTAGTTAGAGGTGTTAAAATATTATTGGTGCGTTTGGAAAGATTAGTTAGAGGTGTTAAAGAATGATTGGTGCATTTGGAAAGGTTAAGACACCATTAGTCAAAGATTAAGAAAGAATTGGACAAGTAAGTGGACATGTGGCAAAACTTTAGCCAAGTATCTTATTGGAACCAAGATTAGAAGACTATATAAACTAGCCAAAGCCTTCTTTTTTTCTGGAGTGCTGGCCGAATTTCTGGTTCAAGAGAGAGAGAAAGAGTGAGCTACATAATCTTGTTTTCTTACCCTAGCAAACCAAGAACAACAATCAAGAGAGAAAAATCTGAATTAGTGAGAGAGTTCCTACAACTCCAAGTGCTTGATCCAAGCTTGAGGACTTATTTTGGTGGATTGATTTTGGTGGTTCAAGCTCACCACAAGAGAGGTACATGTTCTTTAAATCTTGGTTTTTGATGATAGAACATGCACTTGAAAGTGTTAATAGCAAAGATACAAGTTGTTTGGTTGAGATGTTGAGTTAGTTTCTTGAAGTAAACAAGTAGTAGCTAGGTTTCTTAGTATGTATACCAAGTGTTTGATGAAATGTTTGATTCTTATTCATGTTTGTTTATGAGGTATTATTATGTTTTAAACCTCTTTTGAGCTTGAACTACCACTTGATATGATGATTGAGTAGAAAACATGTAAGGATGAAGATTGAACAAATGTTGAAAAGTGTGGGCTGGTTGCTTTGTCTAGGCTGGGCGGTTCTTGTAGGAGGGATTTTCCCTCAATCTTGTTGTTAAATTTTGTCCTTATCAAGCCTAATAAACTAGGTTAACTATTGGTTAAGCCTATGAGCAAGTTGGAATGGAGTTGAAGCAAGTAAAGTGGTGATTTTGAACCATTAGTAGACTGTTTTAGGACTCTTGTAGTTATGGGATCATTATGGCTACCTTAAATCATGTTGTATGTTATATTGTAAACTCCATTGATTCTAAGTGACTTGAATCCTTATATATGATCACTTGAGGAGTGAATTGGGTGAATTTGAATCAAAACTAATGAAGTTAGCCCTAGAACTAGAGTAGTTTGGTATAGGATTAATGTTGATCCAGGGTTGGAAAAACAGCCACCTTGTCTGAATTACTGTTGTTGATAGGAGACGAACCACGGTGTGAGCTTAGTACCGTTGGAAAGCCCTTCGAGTCTAGTTTCCAACGCCACTGACGGCACCTAATTTTGACTTTTCTACTGTGATTTATGACCATTTTCCTAAGACTGCCAGGGCATGGCTGTGCAACCCGAGAAGAAATCCTTAAGCATAATTGGAACTTTTCTTTTGCCAAACTTTCATGCACCTACTAAACTTGTTTTCTCATGAACTTTTACCATGGTTTGGACCTTGTTTGCATGACGGATTAAGTAGCTTAGACTACTCACTTGGTCTCTTATTAAGCCTAACCTAGTGGGGCATGAATCTAATTGTTAACGATTTCGCTCGTTGCCCTAGGTTTGGGAAACGAAGGTGACCGTAACTAAGACGTTTGACATCGATTGCTTCTTTTGATTGACAGGTGAGTGTTCCACTACCTGCTACCTGCTTATGTGAAATATTTGAATACTTGATTTACGACTGTTTGAGCCAAACACTGATTTGATAAAATTGGAGGCGAGTGTGTACTTTATCGCACTTGTCCTCCCTTACTTTCCATTGAGGCTCTTTATACTGCTATTGTGAAATGTGAATCCTCTATATGTGATTGTTCTTGAGTTGTTTGGGTGATATCCCATCAACTACTACTACTGTTTGGGTACCCAACCTCACAGGTGAGTCGGCCGTATCGAGCCAGCTAGGGCTTGGTCGAGAAAATCGATAAACCTTGAGGACTGTTTACTGTTCACTGAAACCGGTATACTCGAGTATTACCTAACTACTGTTATGAAGTGCGGGCCCGGTGGGGGGTTGATTGGTGGACGGAGTCAGGTGAAAGTGGTGTTCTACGGACTTAATATTCTGTGTATACAAGTGTTGACGGAGTGTCAATGGAGACATTTATGATCAAGCTCAAGGGGATTTTGGCTTTTGAAAGCCACCCGTATCCTTGAATTGAATTGTGATTAATTGTTATTATATCATACGGTATTTACTTGATTATTCTATGCCTTAAACTGGCTGTGTGTTTACTTGTTTTACTTGGAACCTCACTGAGCTTTAGCTCACCCCACTCCCTTTGTTTTCCTTAACAGATCGGGGATGGACTAACGGTCGAGGGCTTTCTTAGCTTTGTTTGCTTGAACTTGTAACCTTTTGTTAAGATGACTTTACCTTTTACTTTTGTAAGCTTGAATTTCTAAGGTTGACTTATGTTATGTAATTCGTAGTATGAAATGGTAAGTGTGACTCTTAGCTTGCCGTATTAAGTTTGGAAAGTTGATTGATAGTTATGTGTTATTAGGATTGTACAATTTAATTTGAAGTTATTTTCCCAGTTATTTTGAGTTGCTAGTTCTTTGATCGACTGAGTCCCGGCGAGAGCTGGGCAGGCAGTCCGCTGATACCCTAGGGTTCGCCCTAGGGAGAGGTGGGGCTGTCACAGTTGGTATCAGAGCCTAGGTTTGAATTAGCCTGGGCGAATTAGAAATTTCCGACTTAAGGATTCTATTTTATTAATTCCCTTAAAAGTACTAAAGTTTATCTACACTTTTATGTAGGATGGACGGACCTAGCAGCCATAGTAATAGTCCTGTTGGTGAGAAGCCCCAAGGAGCCCTTCCCGTGATTAAGTATCAAATCCGGCCTGGAGGATCTAGAGTTTATTGGAGCCCGTCAAACCGCTATAGGCGTTGCGAGTGCCGTCATATTTATGGCTACGCTAATGAAGTGGTATTGGCGGTGGTAAAAGAGCGTAAGGAGCTTGCCAGGGATTGAAGACACCAAATTTTTGAATTAATTTTTGTATGTTTGGTTTTAGTGATAATTGGTTGATTTTTGTTTAGACGGTTTGCATTTTAGTTCTTTTTCGTTTGTCTAGTTTTTTTAGGTTTTATTTTATTTTTATTCCCTTCTTTAGTTTTTTTAATTTATAAGTTTTAGCGTAGCTTTTTTTAGAGAAAAAGAGGAAAGTGAAAATAAACAAAAAAAGGGGGAAAAAGAAAAGGGAAAAATGGTTTAATGCATACTGGCCTATTTTTGAAAAAAGTAAAAGGTTTGAAATTTGAAGAAAAAGTTTTTAGCGTAATAGGCATTATTTACTTTTTGATACATTTTAATTGTTTTTCAAAGAAAAGAGAAAAATATATATTATTATTTCAGGTTACAAGCATTTGTGTTTTTGATTGCATTTTATTGTTATTTAAGTAAAGAAAAGGAAAAAAAGAAAAAAAAAGGAAAAAAAAGAAAATGGATGAAAAATGGAAGTTGTAATTTGCTGTTCAATATTAATTTCTGTTATTATAAATTTTTGTTATTATCATTTATATCATTTTTATTGTTATTAATTTCTGTTTTAATTAGCTAAAAAAAAAAAAAAAAAAAAAGGAAAATTGTTGCCGCAGCATGAAAGCTGCGGACTTACGCAGCTTGCAAAAGAAATCTGGGACGGCTCCTTGGCTGCAATTACTGGAGAAAGGACTCGGTTTTAGGGATTGGAGATGCCCATATAAATAGATAGAGGGGATTGGCAGCCGCAACCAAGGGAGGATAGGAGAGGGGTTTCGGAAAAATCTGGGGAGGACGGACGGCTGGAGAAGAAAACAGAGAAGGGGAGAGAGCTGATGAAAAGAAAAATGGGGGAAGATAGAAAGGGGTTACGGTAGAAAGGCTGAGGAGGGTTGAAAGTTGATAGAGGCTGTCGGCTAAGGAAGGGTGAGAAGGAGTGTGAGAGACGGATGAAAATTGGAAATAGGCCGCCACCATTGTCGCCGAGAGAGCTTCACCAAGAAAGTGACTTTCTGGGCAGATAGAAAACGGAAGAGGAGGGGAGGCCGTGAGCTGCAGGACAAGAAGAAAAAGCTTCGGGCAATGACGGAAGGAAAATTGCAGGAATCCCTTCTGCAAAAGTTCGGCCTGGCTGGTGAACTGGCCTACTTTAGGACCAGATTCCCGTTTTGATTCAAGCTTTCTGAAGGACCTTTTGATTTCTGCACACTCTTGGGAGGTCATAGAGGAAATCTCGTTCACAAATCTCTGGGAAAAGATCACAGGAAGACCGCTAAATCAAGAGCCAAAGTGACAGCTTCATCAGCGCGAATTTCTGTAGCGGCGACGTCCGCGGCTTTATTTCTGGAATCAGCAGCGCTTCCTGACATTTCCACTCTCAACGGAACCCGTAATCATCTTCTTAGGTAGCCATATCTCCCTCCCTGGTTTGGTTTAACATGTTTTTACACGAAGAACAAGATCTGTTTGATGTTTCTTTGCCGCGGTCTTTCCTTTGCTGTCTGGTTTTCCACCGTTCTGCATTTAATGGTTTTCTCATGATGCATGTTTACTGAATATACCATTTTCGTTTGGGTCAGATTGCGTATTGATTGATGGGTTTGTTAGCTTTGGTTTTTACTAGTGAAAATCTGTTCGATGTTGGATGCTGTGGAAATAAGGATGAATGTTTGCTTTTGACTTGAGTTTAGCAACCAGAAATGGAGAAGGTTTCATTCGATTCTTTGGCTGATTGGAACATATGTCTTTGCAACTTTCTTTGCTGCATTTTGCTACTTGTTTGGGTGTTAGAAAATGGTGCATTTCGTTGTTTGGATTCTTGATGTTGGGCTGGGAAAGTTGCACTATGAGCTCATGAAGTTGCAGCAGCTTGCGGGTGAAAATTGCATAGGAATAGCTTGGCTGCTGAAATTTCTCTTGTTGCTGGATTTTTAGTTTGCCATCTCAAATTTGCATGAAAATTTTCTGGTTTTACCATTCCCTTGTATGCATGATGAGCTTGATATGAATCTGCCATGCGAAGTGCTGAAACTTAAAATCATTTTGCACGAAAGCTGAAACTTAAAATCATTTTGGCACGAAAGTTTTCATAGGAATCTGCATTTTGAGGAAAAGTTGCGGCAGTTTTGTTTGTCCAACGTTTGCATATTCTTTCCAGAAATTTGCATGAGATCTTTTAAGTTTTCTGCCTGTTTGGATGGTGATAGTGATGTGGCTGCTGTCTAATTTAAAGCTGTGTGTGTTTGGGTTTGTAATTGGAGTTTGAAAAACAAAAGGGTATTCGGATTTTGTGTTGGCTGCGGAAAGCTTAAAGGGCAAGGTGTTGCAGAAATGTGTTTTTCTTTCGTGGATTGCTTGGGCTGCTGAAGTTTTTTCTTTCATAATCTACGGTTTCAGCTTTCATTTTTGTTATCTAGAATGTTAGATGTTTTTAATTGAAGATGGTCCGGGCTGCTGAAGTTGGTTGGGTTGTTAGATGTTTTGTTAAAAAAATCTGATTTGCATGGCTTTGGTGTTAAAAAGAAGGGGTTCTTAAGGGGAAATAAGGTGTGTGCTTAATGATTGTGTTGCACTAGTTGTTTGAAGTATTGAAATGGTGATTGTTTTGAACTAATTAAGTGGAAAGAAAGAAGCCACGGCTGGAAATGAAATTTGTTGCAGAGAAAGTTTCTTCTACGTGATTGCATGGCTTTTGCATGAAAATGATTTTCAAAAATCGCACTCCAACCTCTTGGTTTCCATCTAATGCATTATGGCCCAATTACTTTCCATATTCTTACAATTAGGTCCTAAAACACTTGCACTTTAACCCCCTAAGTTCCCCCTTGCCTTGTTATGGTCCAATTAGTTGAATAATTTAATCACTTTTGTCATTCTAGAATCTTAATTGCTTTGGGTTTGCTTTGACATGATTTTGGGTAAGACGTTTAGTGAGTTTTAGGATGCATTTTGAGGTTCAATAAGTTTTAATAGAATTTTTTAGCTTGGATTTGTGTTCTAAACACATTTTTGTACTTGATTTTTATGGGTCTCATCTTAAGTCATCAATTTTGGTATTTTATTTTACTCTCTCTCTTAGAAATTTTCATGTCCTTCTAATTAAGTCCCACTTGCATTAATCGCTTTGTACATAGTTGGTTTGTCTATGTAAATACTTTAATTGACTCAATTTAGTGTTTAACTTTCATTTTTCATATTTAATTTTTGTTTCATGTGATTATTTGATAATTTAAGTGGTACCTTGACCTTTTTATTATTTTGGAGGGTAAGTTAGTAATTTCACTACGTTAGGGCGTCGCTTCAAGGGAGGTACACTCTATCCTTCATTTGCATTTCATTTGACCCTACGTGCTCCTACGTGTTATGTGAACATGCATGCCTACTCCGCTTTCCTTACCTCCTTGCGTGCATTTACTTGCTTTTACTTTTATTTAAGTTTTATGGGGTATGTGTACACCTCTTGGCTTGTAATAGATAGGGCTCGGAGAGCATCTGGTCCATTCACCCTTCCCCCTTTATGTTTTTATGGGGTATGTGTACACCTCATGGCTTGTAATAGATAGGGCTCGGAGAGCATCTGGTCCACTTCCCCTTCCCCTTGGTTGCTTGTTTTTGTTGCTACATGTTTAATTGCTTTACTAGGCTCTTGCATCTAGTCGAGCATGCTAAATGCTATGTGCTATGTGTTTACGAGTGTTTTGGCATGTCTACTTGCTTTCATAGCCATGAATGAATGGAATGGATGAATGTACGTTTCCGCTAGTCCAACGCTAGTCGGAATTCATAGAATGGGCTAGTCCAACGCTAGACCCTTAGGGATTTCCCCTCATTAGCATATCATTTGCTTGTTCACCACATATCACGCATTTTCCTTAGTTTTATCATTTGGCATGATCCTCGAACCCGTTTTCCCTCCATTTTAGGATTTTTGCATTTCATGCTAGTTATAGGGTTCATTTTGCTTGAGTGTCCCCTTCTGATAAGGGAAACGAGCGAGTGTGGCTACTCGATAGCCTTAGCACGCTAGTTTTGCCTTCTAATCAAAGGGAAAATCAAGTCGAAAAGTTAGGAGTCCACCCCCGTACCCGACTTGTTGCATTCCTCTAGGGTCATACTTTCATTTTTATCACCTACATACTCTCTTAACCACATTTCTTCACATTTCTCAAACCATACTTTTACTACATTTTACCTATCACTTGCTTATTTTCACTTCACAAATGAAATTCCACTTTACCTTATATATTTATTATTCTATTTTCATACACTTGCACACGAAAACACTTGAATTTGTTTTACAATTTCACACAAGCACCTTTATACAATTTCGCACACTTGCACTTGCATTTCTTGCATCTTTCATACACTTTCACACTTGCACGCTTGAATCTCATTTGCATTAATCGACCTCTATGAGGTTTTCCTTTGTTGGCCGCCACAATTCATGTGGTTTGGGACCAAAAGCCTCACAAGAGACATCGTAGAATTTAGGATTGCATTTTTCCTTCCGTTTTGCATTCATATAGTCATATCCAACGTGCGAACATATATTGGGTAGAAAATTAGGAAAGGTAAGGTTAAGTCGCGCAACTAGCCTTGGTTAGGTCAAAGGGGTGCCTTGGATTCTATCCTTGCCTTCCCCTTTGTCAAACGTGACCCCCGAACCTTTTTTTTTGGCTTACGTGGACTAGGAGTCGTTTTAAAAAGGGTTTTACTACTTTGTCTTTAAAAACACTTTTTGGGTGACTTGGTACACCCCAAATCTATACCAAGTGGCGACTCCGTTTTTCATATTTTAAAAAAAAAAAAACCCTTTTTAAATTTCATTTGGCCAAATCGTCGCTTTCCAAAGTCCCATGGCCTTTTACTTTTAATTTTGCACACATTCACACCACACTTCACATCTCACATCATCACACACATTCATTCACTTTCAAAAAGTGGGGCGCGACAGGGATAATGCTAGGCTTGAAGCCGAAGTGAAGCAACTAAAGGAAGCCAATAAGATGCAAGCCGAGCAGATTAAAGAGCTCGAGTATGATAATGTTGAGGGCCAAGAGAGGATTGACGACCTTTGCGCACAGTTGGAGGAAACTCAGGAACGCATGGTAACTAGGACAATGAAGGTGAGGACTAGGGCAGAGTCCATCCTGAATGTCTGTGACGACCTTCTAGGAGAAGCAAGCGTTGAGGCTTCTTATATGGATATTGGTTCAGGAGATGAACCTACTGAGGCTGGGGGGTCAGCTAGTCCCGCCGTTGACTAGGTCTTCACCATTAGGCTAGGATAGGGGATGATTTTGACATTGTACATAGACAGGTTAGGGGATGTGGTGACCTGGTGGTTGTATAGCCCCTTTTGACTACTCGTGTTAGGTTTTGCTTGATATGACTATATCTGTACTTTTGGGACTCGTACTTGCTATTTTGGTTTCGTTAGCTTGTAAATGACTGCTATGAGTATTTTAATGTATAATATTTTGACTGTTGATCTTGATCTTTGACTATTGACTGTTGACTATTGACTTTTGACCTTTGACTTTATTTCGTCATTAATTTTAACTACAGTGCATTTCACTTGCTTGTCGTGATTTCGATTTTTATTTCTTACTTGACTTTTCATATGAGCATCTATCATATAACATATTGCTTACCCGGTTAGTTATCGTACTTGGGCACTAGGCCACTGAGTAATAATGGAGACTAGACAAAGACGTACTCGGGGCCGTGGACGAGAACCCAGGCAAGTCCAGGATCAAGGGGAGGAACAAGGTTCGGTGGCAAATCAAAACCAGGGACCCCGAGGTGATAGAGGGGACCAAGTAGCAACAGCTATTAATCGAATGACTGATTTGTTGGCCCATTTGGTTGACCAGCAGGGTCAAGTACTTGGTAACCAACAAAGGGACCCCGAAGTAGGCGAGGATAGGGCCCTGGAGCGGTTTCAAAAGTTTGCTCCTCCAAAATTTCTTGGAAGACATGAACCTGAAGTTGCCGAGAATTGGTTCGAGCGAATGGAGGATATATTCGCTGCGTTGCATTACTCTGAAGAGAGGCAAGTTACCTTCGCTGTTTTCCAGCTGGAAGGCGCGGCCCGTTCCTGGTGGAACGTAGTGAGGGCCAAGTGGGAAAGGGAGCAAACCCCACGTACCTGGTTAAACTTCACGAGGGAATTCAATGAGAAATTCCTTCCACCCTTAATTCAGGAGAAAAGGGAGGATGAGTTCATTAAACTGCGCCAAGGCACTTCAAGTGTGGCAGAGTATGAAACGCAGTTCACCCAACTTTCCAAGTTTGCCCCAGAATTGGTGGTAAGTGAGCAAAAGCGTATAAGGCGGTTTATACAAGGTTTGAATGTAGAAATCCAAAAGGATTTAGCTGCCGCTCAAATTGACACCTTTAAGGATGCGCTTGAAAAGGCTCAACGTGTGGAGCAGGCCCGATCTCAAGTTCGGACCTTTCAGGCTAAGAAGCGTGGTGCATCTACCAGTACTCCTGGCCGAAGTGATCAGAATGTGCCACCTCCGAAGTTTGGAAAGGGTACGAGTGGAGCCCGAATTGCGGGGACACCAAGAGGTGGAGCTTCATCTAGAGGAGCTCAAGGTAGAAGGGGACAGGGACAACAGAAAACTGTCTCCCTAGGAGTTCCCGCACCCACCACACGTGTAAGCTGTGGATATTGTGGTAAGCCAAATCATACCGAAGACAATTGCTGGAAAAAGTTGAAAAAGTGCCTTGTTTGTGGAAGTTCTGAACACCAGATTGCCACTTGCCCTGTTAAGAATCGTGACGGGAACGGGGGTACCCAGTCGGAAAAGTCAAACCCTAAGCAACCTACCGCCAGTGCAAGTCGACCCAAAACCTCTGCTAGGGTTTTTGCTTTGGACCACCGGCGAGTTCCGGATTCCTCGGAAGTAGTGGAAGGTACGATCCCTATATTCCACCGCTTAGCTAAACTTTTGATTGACCCTGGGGCAACCCATTCTTTTGTGAATCCTGCCTTTATGTGTGGTATTGCTGCGAATCCTGTTAAGTTGCCGTATGATTTAGAAGTGAAAACACCGACTGGGAATCAAAGCCTAATTACCAATATGGTCTATAAAAATTGTGAGATTTGGGTAGGAGAACGGAAGTTAGTGGGTGACTTGATAAGTTTAGACCTTAAGGGGTACGATGTAATTATAGGCATGGATTTGCTGGCCCGTTATAACGCCCAATTGAACTGTAAAACAAAGGTGGTAGAATCCTCAATACCCGGAGAGGCAACTTTATGGTTGGACGTGAGAGGTAGGTTAGCCTTGTCTGCACTTGTTTCGGGAATCCGAGCCAGAAAGTTGTTAAGTAAGGGGGCGCAAGGCTACTTAGCCTTCTTAATTAATACTCCTGGAGATAAAGTGAAACTGGAGGATGTTGTAGTAGTGAATGAATTTCCTGATATCTTTCCCGATGAGTTGAAATCAATGCCATCAGAAAGGGAAATAGAATTTAAGATCGATTTAGTACCTGGAACTGCTCCCATTGCAAAAACGCCATACCGAATGGCCCCCGCCGAACTTAAAGAGTTGAAACTGCAGTTACAAGATCTGTTAGAATGAGGGTTTATTCGAGAAAGTGAGTCACCGTGGGGGGCGCCAGTGTTATTTGTTATGAAAAATGATGGTAGTTTAAGACTGTGCATTGACTATCGTGGCCTAAATGATGTTACGGTGAAAAATAAATGTCCCTTACCACACATTGATGAATTGTTTGACCAACTACAAGGGGCAATAGTTTTCTCTAAGTTAGACTTGAGGCAAGGCTACTACCAGTTACGAATTAGGCAAGAGGATATACCGAAGACTGCCTTTAATTCCAGATATGGTCATTTTGAGTTCGCTGTGATGCCTTTTGGTTTAACGAATGCCCCTGCTGCATTTATGGATTTAATGCATCGAGTCTTTAAACCCTACTTGGATCAATTTGTTGTAGTATTTATCGATGATATTTTGGTGTATTCCAAGACTCGAGAGGAACACGAACGGTGGTAACCTTTTGTTAAGATGACTTTACCTTTTACTTTTGTAAGCTTGAATTTCTAAGGTTGACTTATGTTATGTAATTCGTAGTATGAAATGGTAAGTGTGACTCTTAGCTTGCCGTATTAAGTTTGGAAAGTTGATTGATAGTTATGTGTTATTAGGATTGTACAATTTAATTTGAAGTTATTTTCCCAGTTATTTTGAGTTGCTAGTTCTTTGATCGACTGAGTCCCGGCGAGAGCTGGGCAGGCAGTCCGCTGATACCCTAGGGTTCGCCCTAGGAAGAGGTGGGGCTGTCACATATTGTGTTCGGGAATACCTTCAAAGAGCAAATTATTACTCAGATATGTGGAATCTAATCAGGACTTTGATATTTGGTATCAGAGCCATACCCTGGTGAAATCATTTCCAATCAGTTACTCTGTTTTATGCACAATCAAGATGTTTATTATCCGGGTATGCGCATGAATATTGTAGATCAACATGACGAGCTTATGGCATGGGTACAAAATCATTATGGAAATTATAATTCATGGTATAAGCATATCCATAATACTATTTGCATAAATAGTGATATCCAGTTGTTTGATCAGTGTAGTGATCTAAGTAAACAAGAGTGCTTAGATAGGATAGAATCATATAAACAAGTCATTAAGGAGTTTTCTGAATATTTGCATCCTTGGTCTTATAGTATTGTTAGTAGACAAGTTAAAATTGATTTGTTATATCATCGTATTTCTGTTATTTGTACTAAAGAGCGTGTACAAGAAGATGTTAAAAAACCCAAAAAGAAAGTTGTTGTTAATAAAGATCTAATGTGACAGCCCCACTTTCCCCTAAGGTGAACCAAAGGGGTTGGCGGACTGCCTGCCCAGCTCTCGCCAGGACTACGGATCAGATTAGCGCGATCTAATACTTTTCGGGTCATACAACCGCGTGAAAACCAGTCGAATCCACAAAATAAGAAAAAACAAAGTCGGAGTCGGCCATGAAGAGGAACCGACACGTCAAAACCCAACCAAACGTTAAGCAAATATTTACATCTCACAAGTTAGCATATACTTCCCAAAAGGGGTATACCAAAGTGATTCAAAAGTGGATACATGTACGGTTTGCCAAATCCAAAAGAGAAACAGACCAAAAGTACATTTAGGGTTTTAATACATGAGCTATACAAAAGATATGTCCAACTAGCTCAAGTCGGCAACCGATTATCAAATCCAGTCCAAAAGTATTTATTTTTCCTGTAAGGAAAACAAAAGGAACAGAACGGGGTGAGCTTGCGCTCAATGAGGTACCAAACAGATAGCAATAAAGTCATGGCATTTCACATTTAACAAATCAGATACACATGTCAGATGTAAAGCAAAGGAACTAATGATTCAAATCAGAAGGATACGGGTGGCTCTCAGGAGCCAAATTTCCAGTGCAGTACTTGATCCAAACCGGTTGACTCTCCGTCAACGCATATAGAACCAACGCGTCCGTAGACCCCTCTTTACACCGAATTCCGTCCACCAAACACCCCTTTTCCGGGCCCGCTCACCGTAACCGAACAGAAATGGTAATACTCGAGTATACCCGAAATCAAGGGTCTCAATACCCAAAATCCCCGAACAGACTACCGTGGTTCGTTATCTAATCGTCCAGGCCCTTGCCGGCCCGACTCGAATAACTTAGCCACAGGATTGAGCTCATAGGTCATAGAAATCCGAACAGATGCAGACACAGATAACAGATTCAGATACAGATACAGAATAGCAGATCCAGATAGGCACTCAAAATTGGCATATGAACAGACAAGAGAACGAGTGTGATAAAGTACACCCTCGTCTCGAACAAATAAACAGATTGCAGAGCAGAAATCAAGTTAAACAGCAATGGAGGGGAGTGGTACACTCACCGGCTCAACTTCAAAAGTTTTCACTTCAGATTGGCCTTAATCGCCAAGAAACCCTAAAATAATCAAAATAAACCAATTGAAGGTTTTACTTCCAGAATCGAGTAAACAGAATGCACATGTGAGGCTCGACTACACGTCGTACGCCTTGCCAAATAAATACTAGTGCAAGAATGCAAAAACACGATTCCCATGGAAACGAAAAGGTAGCATGAAGACCTAGGCGCAAACAACCCAAAAGTCTTTCATTCTGCTAAAAGGCAAATCCAACTTAAAGGAACCAAACGGCCTAGAAAAATCGGGCAGCACCTCCCCTAAAATTCTTACTTTTCCAGCCATTAAGGCTTCATTATATCCTCAAATCAGTCCCAACATTTCACACAAAAGTCATCTCATTTCCCAAAAGCCGTTCACTAGGCTCAAAGTAGTACAAGTACAAAACTTAGCTAGGAAACAACCGAAATGAAAGCAAGCCCCAAAAGAGACTCGATAACGAGTCATATAGCCATGCCAACCACAACCCCAATAAGGTTTCATATGCATAAATGAGCATTAAAGCAAACCAGAAAATCAGGAAATGTAACTCATTTGTTCCAACAATAAAAACAGTTTTGACCTCCTAATGCGGTAATGGCGTCAATGTCACTACGATTATCGGATGGGGGTGTAAGACCCACCGTTTCGAAGCTATGAAACAGGGCTACAACAATGCAGAAGGTCACTCAATCCAGTTCCTAGCTTAACTAGGTCAAAAACTCCAGATACTAAACCAGAATGACCAAAACAGGTTTGCAAATCACACAAAACTGTAATTACTATAATTCAGTCTATATAGGTCCAAATGCCGAAATTCCAAAGGCATATGGTAGCTAGGACATCCAGCTACATTTCATCAGAAGACACCAACTTCAAAATCCAAACCAATTCCAGTCAAAAGGGCCAATTACTATCACAGTTTTCGCATTCTGATCAAAACAGAACAGCTACAGTAAAAACGGCATAACTCACTCTACACTCATCCAAATGACCTGAAATTTTGCAGGCACTTCAAACTCATCAATACCTACAACTTTCATGTTTTGAGTAAAGTCTAATTCGGCATCTAACCACATGATATAAAACCGGACAGAAATTGGGGATGATAGAACCCTAACTTTCACTTTTCCTTCCAAATCCAAAATTGGTTGCAATTATCTATCATTCACACCTACCATAGTCATTACCCCTCATTATCAACCATCATAAACAACCACAACACCATGATCATATTAAACCAGAAAATTCCTCAAAAAAATAAAAACTTCACCAATTCATCACAAACCAAGAAATAAATCACATAATCCATCACTTTAGCTCCCATTAGGCACAAATTAAACATCATTAAGTGTAGGAGGAAGTTCATATACCACTTACCAAGTAAACAAGAGAGGGAGAGATGTAGACCACCTTAGCTCTTCAAAAAAACTTCACCAAATCACTTACTAGCACCAACTAGAGGGATTTTACGGAACAATTCTAAGTTTAATCGGTTGGAATGGAAGATTGAGCTAGTTTGAAGCTTGAAACTTGGAGAAGTTTTCTTCCTTTTCCTTGCAAGAGGTTCGGCCATGAGAGAGAGAAGAAATGGTGATTTTTGTGAAATTTTAAGATATTTAATCACTTGGTAAAAAAGTCAAAAAGTGAATAGTGTCCATCCAATCAAATGGTGACACTTGTCACCTAATTAATGAATCTCTATCTCTTTGTTCCCCCTCAAACCAATCCAAATGACATCCTCTACTTATCTCTTAACGCCCGATAAATTTCAACCAGTATCCGAAACTTAAACTTATTGGCCGAATTTTTCCGAACTTATCGCACTAGTGGGTCCCACGTCCGTTATCTATCCTTAATTTTTCGAAAACTCTCCAATACTAGAAAATTCATATAAAAACTATAATTACTCATAAAATGCATCAGGAGAATTTTCCTAAACCAGAAAATGCAGAAAACATGCCATTAAAGGAAATAAACCCTAGAAAATTATTAGGGAATTTACGGGTTCTCACATCTAAGTATTAGTCATGTGTAATTTATGGCTTCTTCTTCTAAATCTACTTCTATTACTACTGCTAGTGGTTTAAAAATAGAAACAATACATAGTAATAAGTTAGATTATTTGTATGAAGTTTCTATTGAACCAAAGGTGGTTAATACTACCTCTATTCCTGTTATCAATCCGTATAATGCTTTTGGAAAGCCGTTTTTTTCTCCTACTCATGTGTTAAAATCATTAATCAGATCTCATCCGAAAGGAGTTAAAGAATATATTCAAGCATCAAAAGTTGACTAACACCCAATTCCTGCTACCAGAAAAGAACAATTTATAACTTTGCACATTCCCAATGATTTTCCTATGCAATGGAAGCAGCAAGGTTATACCCATGTACACTTTGGAGCAATCAGGATTTCCCTATCATTTCATGGAAAGAAAGGACCCCCAGTAGTTGTTCGTGTAGCACTACTTGACACAAGATTTAAACAATACCAGCATGCTTGTATAGCAACAATAGAGACCACTATCAATGCAGGAACAGTTTTTGTTACTCTCTTTCCTAATTTTAACATGTCCTTAGCAGATCCACATCTATTAGATGCTCTTAAAGTGCAGGTACAAATTATTGGGGCAGAACAGGTCTCAGATGCAATTGCTGCAACTCTTCATTACCAAATGGTTTATCTTGTCGAGAATCATGCCCTGGATCTTACAATCCCTGGTGGTGAAAATGCCCTGTTGATTCGGGTAGATGAGAAAAATAGTGCATCTTGCACTCATGTTCCCAGGCAAATTTCAAAATCAGAATTAATTCAATTATTACCAAATAGTTGGATTACTGATTATGAAAATTTGCATACTCAAGCAAATGAGCCCCTTGAGTCATCTAACTCATTAGTCACCAGCATACCAGAAAGAAGAACATCAATTTCTTTTGATCATTCTCATTTTAAAACTTTGATTTCAAATTCTCATCCTTTAATTATGTGTGTACAGGTTCCTATGTATTATCCATCAGAGTTTGAAAAGCAGTGGAAAATACATGATGATCATCCTTAGAATCTACAATAGGTACATCGAAGTTAGGATATCATCCAGTATTTTAATAAAGAAGGACTACCAGTCTCTTAGGATCCTGTACCAATACCTATTTAACACCTCTAATCTCTCATATAAAGTCCCTACCACAAATAAAAGCCACTTGGCAAAATGTAAGTGGTGAAATATTTAAAACCAACTCAAAAAAATTATTTTAATTCAAATAAAAGGAAATGAAATGCAATGCATGGGAAATGTTATAACACATAGGGAATATGATGCAAGGGCATATTATAAGTGGTCTAAGTCTTAGAATAAGGCATGTACCCAAGAAAAAATTGTGTTTTAAAGTGAGGGTCAATACAAGGGAATTGTTGTAACACATGTAAAATACAATGCTAGGGCATATAATAAGTGGTTTAAATCTTAGGACAAGGCATGTAGTTTAGGGAAATTGTGACGACCCCACCTCCCCCTGTGGCGTACCAAAGGGTTTGGCGGACCGCCTGCCCAGCTCTCGCCAGGACTCACTCACTCAAATCACGTGCACACATCCATGGACCATAAATAACATCCACAATTCAAGCTTATAATTTACATTGATAGAGATCAGGGTACAAAGTCTCGATATACTTAAACTAGTTCAAAACGTATACAATCCAAATACAAAATGTTCCATTCGAGGAATAGCGCGAGTACAAGTCAAAAGTCAAAAGTCAAACAACTAGACTACGCTAGTCTTTACATATCTCACGCCTCGCTCGTACCCCTGTAAGGAAAACAAATAACGTGGTATGAGCTAAATGCCCAGTGAGGTTCCAAATAGCAAATTGACCATTATTTATATGTACAAGTTTTCGATATAGCAAAGTAAGGAGCATGAAGAGTTCATAAATGTGAGCAATAACACGTCAAGTAGAAATCTCAAAATGAGCGAGTGTAAAAGTTTTCAGAAGAAACAATAATCCAATAAGCAATAATCATTCCAAAGCATAAGGATACGGATGGCCCTCAGGAGCCAACTTCCATTCATCATCAGGAGCTTGATCACGTAGTAGTTGACACTCCGTCAACTTTCAAGTAAAGGAACCAATCCAGTAGAGCACCACTTACACGACTCTCCGTCCACCATTCACACCCCCTACTGGGCCCAAAATCCTCAATAAACATGGGTGGTAATACTCGAGTATACCGATTAGCCGAGGAGGTATCACTCCACTCGACAAAACAAGAGACCCAGGGTTCGTTACCCAATCGACCAAGCCCTTGCCGGCTCGACTAGAGTAACTCGCCACAGGGTTTCTGGAATTCCAGGAAGTGCGCACATCAAGTATATCAAGTCAATTGCAATCAATAAACAAGTATATCACGTAAGAGCAAGTGCGATAAAGTACACTCTTGCCCTGTCAATTCACGTATATAACATGTACTCATATTGGTCACGTATCAAGTTCAAGTATCTAGTGCAATTCAGTATTTGAAAGCACTCACCACAAGATATAGTGCCTTTACTGGTCACTTTCAGGTTATACTCTGGGTTTGGAGTCCAAATCTGTGATAAACTCAGTTTGAGAACTTTGAAACATGTCTAGAATTCGAAACTTAGACGTTTCGTCAATAAAGATCAAGAAATTGAAATTCACTTGGAGAGTAGTCGTGAAACAGTTGCTCGCTTTTTAAACAGTAAAACTTTGTAACATTTTTTTACTTGAAAATGCCATGCGAGTCGAAAGTACAAGGAAAATATACTCCGAGCAATCATGATTTCATTTCTCAAGGGTACAAGTTCGGCCAAGTCCTAACATATAACCCTTGATAACAAAGCATCAAGGTCCTCGCTAGTTCGAGTGATAATCACTTAACCCTTACTCACGTTACAAGTATAGTTTCCTAGTCCTCGAGTGTAAATTCGGCCAGCATGCCCTTTGTGTTTACCTAATTTCCAGCCATTTAGGCTTCATTATTTTTCTTAAACAACATCCCAACATCACACATAAAAACAATTCAGGCCAAGAGCCGTTCCATAGGCTCACAATATCATAACAACAAGAATCGCATCAAGTACAAGTGCAGAAATTCAATGTGGCACAAGACAGATCTGACGTACCAATGCGGAAATAACATATCCAAGGCTACGCTTATCGGATTAAGATGAAGCCTGTGCCATTTCGAAGCTAAGACACAAAGCTACAACATTCATGAAGGTCACTTAGTCCATTTCCTAATGTAACTTAGTCAAAATCTCAGATTACTAAACCAGAAACCAATTCACCGGCTGTTTAAACGCAGAACACTGTAATGGACATAACTCAGTGTACACAAGTCCGAATCAGGTTTTCTTTGAGGCATTTTAAAGCTACTTCAGAACACTGCAACTTTTATGTTTTGCCCCAGAGCTAAATCAGAATGGATCCTGGTCAAAAATCGTGATAAACTGGACTGAACTGAAGAAACGGACTGCTGGGAAATTCTTAAAACAGTAGGGGTATTTTGGACTTTTCACGTTCTACGTTGCTCCGATTGAGCTGAAATTTTGTAGGCACCTATAAAATTCCATTCTCTACAACTTTTATTCTTTGACCTAAGGCCAAAACAGCCTCTAACATATAGATAAAAATTCGGACAGAATGTTAAGACCATTTTCCAGATTTTGGAAATTTTGAGTTTCTAGTGAATCTTTCCTTAATTTCTTGGTCCAATCACTACCACAACACCATATGAAAGCTCAATTGCATCATATAAACATCATACAACCATTTGGGCAGAATTTCCATAAGCCCTAGTGCATCAAATAAATTGGGGAAAACTACTAAAACATGCTCATCATCCATAATCTCACCATAAAATCAAGTTATTAGGCTTAATATAACAAGATTAGAAGTAAAACTTGGAGAGATAAACTCTCTTACCTTGAATAAAAGTCACCAAGAGTAGCACAAGCTCTCCCCCTCAAGAAT
Organism: Coffea arabica; assembly: GCF_036785885.1. Classification (NCBI taxonomy): domain Eukaryota; kingdom Viridiplantae; phylum Streptophyta; class Magnoliopsida; order Gentianales; family Rubiaceae; genus Coffea; species Coffea arabica. Next base: position 24,787,119 of record NC_092314.1, read on the forward strand.
CACTCCACAACTCACTAGCTAGTCACTAGAAAACAAGTTTAATCGGTTTACTTTGCTCGATTCCTCACTTATTTGTTGGATTTGGAGATGAAATGAAAGATTTTCCCTTGGAGTTTCTCTCCTTGTTGTTCTCGGCCAGCCCAGCAGAAATGAAGAAGAAATTGCTAAGTGTTGGAGTTAAATGGTTAGTAATGGTCTTGGTTAAGAAGCCATGAGGTGGTGACAACTGTCACCACCACCACCCTTTTTTTTTTCTCTTTCTTTCTTGCCTTTCTTGGCCACTAATTTTTGGTCAAGGCTGCTACAATATAAGAAGATATTATGTACAAAAGTCAACAAACTTGTTGGATAAGAAAAATGGTGGTCAAGCGGTGCGTTCAATCGGTAATGCGCGGGACCCGCCGGTTCGCGCCGTTTTTCTTAAAAACTCACGTACTAGGGTTTTTACTTCCCATTCACTGACCTTATATCATTGCTACAAGTCACATATTATTTCTCACTTAAAAGTCACTTTTAATCGTCAAATTGCTCCTCGGCCAGTACCGGAAACTCATCCGGCGGAAAAATCGCAAAACCCTAATTTTGCTCAAATCTTGAAACCGAAGTGTAAAACCTTATTTTCTATGTTTATTTACACTTATCATGGAATAATTGGATAGTATGGTTTTAATAATTGATAATTTTCAAATAAAAGAAATTTTTAAGAAAACGTGAGGAATTTTCCAATTCCAGTAATTTAAAATTAGGGTTTCAATTAAAATGTGAGAGATTTAGGAAAACCGGTTAGTCACAAGTAAACTAGGGTTTTTGGCTACAATATTAGGGTTTCTAGTCTTTTTTTAAAACAAAACTAGGTTTTAAATGAAACCCAAAGAAATGCACTTTAATATTTCCTCATAACCAACCTCCTAATATTCGGGATGTTACAGAAATTATATTTTAAAGTGAGGGTTCTCACACCATAGGTTATCAATTCAAGAGCAATTATTTTGACCAAGTAAGCATGTTATTCAAGCAAGGAGACATTCCATGTAAATATTTTCATGTACTTGGAACACTCACCAATCAATTGCCACCCTTCACTTTAACATTGGTTCGTCCTCTTAAACTTTCTCGAGTCCTGTGGTCACATATTATATAAAAAGGCTAGCAATACAAAGCCAAAATACATGAAAAAATTAAAGGTTTCTAAGACTTCATTTCCTTTCACTTAAAACTCAATTTCACTCATAATCCATGCCCAAAATGATTTACCAACCCCAACCTTAAAGTGGGAATGAAAATAAAAACGGTTCTAAAAGAACAGAATTTTCCAATTTTTGTGCAAGATTATTTGAAAAATCATATCTCAAGCTTCTTAAATCCAAAATTTATAAACTTTATACCATTGGAAAAAAGAGTAAAAGGGTTACAATTTTCCAGAAGACACATTTGTATGATTCAGTCCACAAGTTAGTCAAATTCCAGCCTGAAGTTGCTAGGTCATCCAGTCAAAAGACAGATCAGGTATGGCAAATCTGTCAACCTTGAAAAATTATAGATATTCATAGAAATTGAGAAAGGTAATGAAATTTACATGGTAGAAAGTACTCTGAATCTAATTTCAAACAAAATAAATAGAACTCAATTCCAATTTTTCTACACCAAGATATAACAAATTTCATATGACTGCCCAAGATTCCCTGCGGACAAATTTTCAGCAGTACTTCCTTTGTGTTTACCAATTTGTTTTCCAGCCAATTCAAGGCTTCATTCTTACCACAAAACAGCCTCAACTCAAGCATATACATACCAGGCCAACAACTCACTAAATCAAGCATATACATAGCATATATGTAACAACCCCACCTTCCCCTAAGGCGAACCAAAGGGGTTAGCGGACTGCCTGCCCAGCTCTCGCCAGGACTAACGGTTCGGTTTACGTCGATCTATTACGTTCCGGAACATACCATTGCGCGTAAACAAGTCAAAATCACAAATAAAAAAAAACGAAATTCAAAGCCGAAGATGATCAGTGTTGGACACGTCAGAATCCAGACACTAGGCCGAGAGTAGCCAAAATTTTTCTTTTGCCGTTTGAAATATGAGTTGATCCGAAATTCAACCAAATATCAACCAAACATATGTACATTGAAATACAACGTTTACAAGCCAAACGGCATACCAAAATATCCAACTAGTCCATACATGTGCAAATAGCCAATTACAAACCAACCATTGGTGAGAAACAAAACATTTAGGGTTTTCACTCTCAAGGAGCTATTCAAAAATACATTTACATGCTCAACTTGGCAACCAACTAGCACAACCTTCCCAAAATAGTCATTTTCCTGTAAGGAAAACAAATGGCACGGAATGAGCTAAAGCCCAGTGAGCAACTATCACAATAGCAGCTAAGATCACATAAGCATAACCGCTCAATTCAAGTATGCAATTAAGAAGTAAATCAAATCAGTGAAAGGATACGGTTGGCTCTCAAGAGCCCATTTCCACGCTTGCAATCTTGATCCAACCTCATTGACCCTCCGTCAATGTTTAAAATACCCGACCGTAGACCTCACTTCACTCCATTCCTTCCACCAAACATACCCCAACCGGGCCCGCACTCCATTCAGTATCTTTTGGTAATACTCGAGTATACCGGAACCAAGGGTCTCATTACCACAAGGTTCCCCAGTACAGTCCCCATGGCAATTCAATTTTTACGACCAAACCCTCGCCGGCTCGATCCAATTGACTACCAAACGGGGTTGAGCTCAGTAATACAGTATGGCCGTTGGACATTCGTCCCAACGACACCAAAGCAGTTTCCATGATATGGAATTCACCAATCAATATTTCAAGTTCAGTAATGCAATAAAACGGTAACCAATCAGTGATACTATCAAAAGGGGTGAGGGCGGTCAAGTACACCCTCACCTTAATCAATTGCAATATCCAAATAAGCCTTCAAGGCATCACATATACATTTAGCAAAGCCACATAGTAACAATTAAGTGAGTAGTATACTCACAAAGCAATTAAGTGCTATTTCATGCACTTCCGTCAGGGGAATGTCGTGAACCACCGTCACGCCCTAGAACAAGCAAACAAATGCAATGAGACTCGATAACGAGTCATATAGCCATGCCAATTATAACCCTAATAGGGTTTCATATGCGTAAATAAGCATCATAGCAAACCAGAAATTAGAAATAGCATTAGTCTTGGTCCCGAATAGAAAAACTGTTTTGCCCTTATTTTGCGGTAATGGCGTCAATTTCACTACGATTATCGGATGGGGGTGTAAGACCCACCGTTTCGAAGCTATGAAACAGGGCTACAACAATGTAGAAGGTCACTCAATCCAGTTCCTAGCTTAACTAGGTCAAAAATGCCAAATACTAAACCAGAATTACCAAAACAGGTTCGCAAATCACACAAAACTGTAATGACTATAACTCAGTCTATACCAGTCCAAATGCCGAAATTCCAAAGGCATATGTTAGCTAAGACATCCAGCTACATTTCATCAGAAGACACCAACTTCAACATCCAAACCAATTCCAGTCAAAATAGCCAAATACCAACGCAGTTTTCGCATTCTGACCAAAGCAGAACAGCTACAGTAATTCCGACATAACTCACTCTACACTAATCCAAATTACCTGAAATTTTGCAGGCACCTCAAACACATCAATACCTACAACTTTAATGTTTTGAGAAAAGTCCAATTCGGCCTCTAACCCTATGATCTAAAACCGGACAGAAGTAGGGGATTATGAACCCTAACTTTTCACAATTCACTTCAAATCCAAAATTGGTTGCATTTATCCACAATTCACACCTACTAGAGTCATTATAGTCCATTTCCAATCATCAAAGATGGCTACAACATCCATTTCATATTAAACCAGAAAATTCATCATAAAATTAAAAACTTCACCAAATCAAGCCAAACCAAGAAATAAATCATATAATCCACCACTTTAGCCACTTCTAAGCCAAACATAAGCATCATTAGATGTAGTAGGGTGTTTCAAGCCTCACTTACCAAGAAACAAGAGAGAGGAAGATGTTGGACACCTTAGCTCTTCAAACAAGCTTCACTAAAGCACTCACTATCACTAAAAGGAAAGATTTTATGGAGTAAAAACTAATCTAAGCTTTTGTTTGTGGAAGATTGAAGCATATGGAAGCTTGAAAGTTGAAGAATTTCCTTCCTTCTTTGCTCAAGGAGAACCGGCCATGGAGGAGAAGAAAATGGTAATTTTTGTGAATTTTTTTGATATTCAATCCTTTGGTCAAAAAAGTCAAGAAGTGAATAGTATTTCTTAAAGTCCAACAAATGAGAAGGTGACACTTGTCACCTCCATAAATGCATTCTTATCTTTCTTTTCTCTCTCACATCAATCATTTCACACACTCTACTTATCTCTTAACACCCGATAAATTTTACACAGTATCCGGAATTTAACCTAATTGGCCGAATTTTTCCGAACTTTTCGCACTAGTGGGTCCCACGTCCAATATATATTCTTAATTTTCTAAAAACTCACCAATGCTAGAAAAATCATCTAAAAACTATAATTACGCATACAATCTACCAGAAAAATATTTCTAAGCCCGAAAATGTAGAAAACATGCAATTAAGGGGAAATAAACCCTAGGAAAATAATTAGGGTTTTACGGGTTCTCACAATATAACCATCACCTCCGTTTCCCAAATCCTAGGGCAACGAGCGAAAGTCATTAACATTCTTGGTTCATTTTCCAACCCAATGTAAGTTTATTAGGTGATCAAGTGAGTGGTTAGATCTACTCAATTCACCTTGCAAGTTAGGCCCAAAATGCAGTGAAAGATCATACGAAAACAAGTTTGACCTAAGGCCAATTCGGTCTGTAACATGAGGCAACAAAACCGGACAGAAAGGGGGGAAATTTTCCAGAAATCTGAAATTTTCTGTTTTCAACCCAACCTTCCTTGATTTCTTACTTCCAACACTACCAAAGCCCCTTATATAATCTTATATACAACATATACTAGCTATTCAACAAGTTTAGGCAGAAATTTATTAAACCCTAACTTGCATATATCATCCAAAAATCATCACAACAACTTGCATATATTGTAATCAAGCCAAAGCAGGAGCTAACTATCACCTTAAACCAAAATTTGAATGGACAACACCCCTGATCAGATTTTATACCTCAAAGCAAAGCTTGGAAGAGTGATACTCCACCTCCTTTGGAAATTCTTTGTTTGCCCTAGCTTCTTTAAGACCACAACTAGTACTTTAATCGGTTTGGAAGTTGATTTTCCCACTTGGATAGCTAAGATCAAGAAGAAGGAAATTGTTTTCTTGCTCTCACTTTCTCTCTCTCTTTGGTCGACCAAGGAGCTGAAATAATGAAGGGGAAAGGTGCAAAAATTGGGTTAAGAAGGATGGTAACTCTCTTGGCCAAGAAACTCTAGGGTGGCGACACTTGTCGCCACCACCGCCTTTCATTTTTTTCTCTTTCTTTCCTTGCTATTTCTAGCCTCTAATTTCGGTCAAGATAGCTGGAAATTGAGAAGATATTTTGCTCAAATATCAATAAGCTTGTATGGTAAGAAAGTGGTGGTCAAGTGGTGCGTTCAACCTGTAGTACGCGGGACCCGTCGGTTTGCGCCGTTTTTCTTAAAAACACACGTACTAGGGTTTTTACTTCCTATTCACTAACCTTATATCATTGTCCCTAATCACATTTTATTTCTCACTTAAAAGTCACTTTCAACCACCAAATTTGATCCTTGCTCAGTTCCGAAAATTCATCCATCGACAAATCGCGAAAACCCTAATTTGCTCCAATCTTGAATCCAAAAGTGAAACCCTACTTTCTAGGTTCATTGGCACTTATCATGGGGTGATTGAGTAGTAGGGCCATTATAATGTGGTATTTGCCAAAGAAAAGGGAATTTTTAAGAAAAATATAAGGAATTTGCACGGCTTCTGGCTGGGTTCTCCACAAAACACTATTCACCAGAAATTTTTCCCTTTTCTTTTGCCTCGGGGTGTCACAAACTCCCCTCCTTAAAAGAATGTCATCCTCGACATTCCAACTTGTACTAATCAGATCAAAATAGTTCTCGAAAGTCGATCACGTATTAAGAATCATTTCAGTCTCGCTTATCATAATCAAATACTAATCAGATCAAATATCTCAAAGTCAATCACATACTAAGAATTACTCATCACAATCAAGTACTAAAAGTACTCCAATCCAACTTATCAAATAATCTTGATCCAATAGCTAGTCAGACGAGTAACTGGATACATATACAAAAGGGGCTTGAAATCGGACTTAAAGTCCCTGATATTTGGAAAAACAATCCAGGACATAACGATGTCTCAAGTCAGAAATTACCCCTGGTGGTGCTTGAAAACACAACAAGCTAGCACTACGGCTAAGCTTCACCAGAGCCTCAGATACAGGATTTTGTCCATGGCGGTGCTGGACAACACAACAGGTTAGCACAACGACTATACCTCGCCAAAGAACCTCAGTTCAAAATTTCATCCTTGGTGGTGCTTGATAACACAACAAGTTAGCACAACGGCTAAACTTCACCAGAGGATCTTAGCTCAAGAAATTGCCCCTGGTGGTGCTTGGAAACACAACAAGCTAACACTACGGCTAAGCTTCACCAGAGAGCCTCAAGTCAAAGTTTCATCCCTGATGGTGCTTGAAAACACAATAGGCATGCCTCGCCAGAAGAATGACGGTGCTTGAAAACACAACAGGCCATACCTCATCAGAGAGGTTCTGTTCAAGAATTTCAATCCCTGATGGTGCTTGAAAACACAACAGGCATGCCTCGCCAGAAGAATGACGGTGCTTGAAAACACAACAGGCCATACCTCATCAGAGAGGTTCTGTTCAAGAATTTCAATCCCTGATGGTGCTTGAAAACACAACAGGCATGCCTCGCCAGAAGAATGACGGTGCTTGAAAACACAACAGGCAATGCCTGTGAGGACCTAGTCCGTTCATACGTTGAGATTAGGGTTATTCATTATTTTGTACGGTTAAATTAAGGTTTTAGGGCTAAGGAGAAACCCTAATCTCGGCCAAGATTGAAAACCCTAACTTTGCTTACGATAAAACCCTAGTTTATGCGGTATTCTAGTGTGTGTTTTGGCACAAGAAAAACAATAGGATTCGTTATAGTTTACAGAGGTTTAACAAGTTTGAAAATGGTTAGTAAACTCTGGATTAGTAAACCTCTAGTGTCACAATGTTAGAAAGCTTAAGTGGAGTTATATTTATCGCCCGTCCTTTTCTACATTTTCTTTATTAGAAAATTCCCTAGATAATTTTTATTGAGTAAATAGAGTTTTTAGATGATTTTTCTAGGATTAGTTTGTTTTTGAGAAATTAAGAACGTATATCGGAAGTGGGACCCGCTAGTGCGAAAAATTCGGGAAAATTCGGCCAATTAGGTTAAATTCCGGATACTGTGTAAAATTTATCGGGTGTTAAGAGATAAGTAGAGAGCGTGAATTGATTGATGTGAGAGAGAAAAGAAAGGATAGGAATGCATTAAAGGTGGTGACAAGTGTCACCATTTCATTGGAGAAGACTTATGAATTACTATCTCATTTTTTGACTTTTGACCAAAATTGGTTAAATATCTAAAAATTTCACAAAAAAATCACCATGTCTTCCCTCTCTTTGGCCGACCTTCTCCAAGCAAAAAGAGAAAAGAAACTCTCCACAATCTTGTCTTCAATCTTGCCCAATCTCTCAACTAAACCGATTAATCTTCAAGTTCCTCCATAAAATCCATTAAGTGAGTGATAGTGAGTTGTGTGGTGAAGTTGGTTGGAAGCTTAAGGTGCTAAGTGGTCTCTCTTCTTTGGTTCTAAGGTAAGTGACTATGGAACCCCTCTCTTCTATCTAAAGATGCTTAATAAATGACTTGTGGTTGTTATAAGTGTGATTTTGTGGACTATTTCTTGATTTTGGTTAAGATTGATGAAGTTTTCTATTTATTTGGGATTTTTGCTGGTTGCATATGATTACTATGATGTGGCTATGTATGATGATTGGAAATGATTGGGAATGAAGCTAGTTGGTGTGAATGGTAGTTAATTGCAGCAAATTTCTGGTTTGGAAGATAAATTAGCAAGTTAGGGTTTGAAAATCCCTAATTCTGTCCGGTTTTGGATCATAGGGTTAGAGGCCGAATTTGACTTTTCTCAAAACATGAAAATTGTAGGTATTGATGTGTTTGAGGTGCCTGTAAAATTTCAGGTCATTTGGATTAATGTAGAATGAGTTATGACGAAATTACTGTAGCTGTTCTGCTTTGGACAGAATGCGAAAACTGTACTGGTAATTGGCCATTTTGACTGGAATTGGTTTGGATTTAGTTGTTGGTGTCTTCTGATGAAATGTAGCTGGATGTCTTAGCTATCATATGCCTTTGGAATTTCAGTATTTGGACTTGTATAGACCGCGTTATAGTAATTAAAGTTTTGTGCGATTTGCAAACCTGTTTTGGTAATTCTGGTATAGTATTTGGCATTTTTGACCTAGTTAAGCTAGGAACTGGACTGAGTGGCCTTCTTCAACATTGTAGCCTCTTAGGTCCTGAATCTACTTGTAAACTTTCAGGTCAAACGGATTAGTGTATCCTGAGTTATGGACAAAACCATCAGGCCTGTTTTAGACGTTCGTTTGTGTACGTTTTGTATTTCAGTTTCTGACCGTGGGTTTTTCCGTATTGATCCCATTCGATCTGGGTGTCGACTTCTTCATAAGAAATTTAGATCTTGGTCTCAGCTTCGAAACGGTATAAAGTGCGTCGAAATCCGAGTTCCGTAGCTCCTGTTATGGTCAAAACAATATCGATCGTCAGAACTGCCTTGTATTTGGACAGTTCTGACGGGTATTTTGGCACTCGATTTTCGTTCTATTCTGAGTGGATTCAGATCTTGGCTAAAACATCAAAGTTTTAGCCTTATGTCTCAACTTTCTAATGCCTTTGGAATTTCCTGATTTGGACTTGTGAGCTAGAAGTTATGGTCTAGTAAACAGACCTTGTCTGTCATTCAAAGTGCAAACCTCTGGTACCGTTTTCCATGATTTCAACTTGTTTTGATTCGGATCCAGTTTAAGGTGTCTTCATGAGAATTGTAGGCCTTCCTCATAGCTTCGAAACGGTGTCTCGTTCACCTTGATCCAATATTCCTAGCCTAATTTTTGACCAAAACGGTTTGAGATGGCGGATTTGGCCGTCCCGTTTGCCGTTCCGCGCGTGCGCGTGTGCCCCTTTTTGCCGTTTCCGCACTTGCGCGTGCCAATTTTGACGTTTTGCTTGTTTTGGATCTGTTAGTAGCCGTTTGTGATATAATGTGATAAAATCTTCCATTTCAGACAGCGGTGAGCTAGGCGGAGCCGGTGGGGCCCACTACTAGCGAACGCGCGAAGCGATTTTGCTTTAGTACTACTTTCGGTATTTTGGGTAAGTATTCAGGCCAGTTTGGTGTGTTTTCTTTGCTATGTGTTTGAGATATGTGAAAAGGGCACTTAGGCGAGGGTGTACTTTATCGCACTCGACCTAAACCCTAATTTGAATGTATTATTGTACTTGGCGTATGTATATGAACCTTTTGGAACCAAAACCCTTGAGCTTGTGGCTCGGGGCGACTTTCGAATAAAGTTTGTGAAGTTTGCAAAGTTTGTGATTTTGAATAATTTTGTGAAGTTTGTGAGTTTGGGGCGAACTCTTGACCTGGTTGGACTATTCGAGCCGGTTAGGGCTTGGTCGAAGGCAGTCCAACTTAGTCTGAGGTCACCAAGTTTGTAGGTTCATGTTATGAACCAATTTTGTGAATCCGGTTCACCGAGAAGGTGACCAAGTTTGTGACCCGAGCTTGTGACTCAAGCTCAAGTTTGTGATTTCGTTCGCCCGGGCAAGTTTGTGAGGTGACTGGCCAGTGAGGGTGATAAGGTGTCGGTGGGTGTACAAGTGAAGTTCTACGGACTATTATTTGTGGTCGACGGAGTGTCGGCAGGAGATCATGCATGGCACATGAATTGGCTTTGGAGCCACCCGTATCCTTATTATATGATGTTGTTCTTTTCTGCTTTTGCTTTACTCTTATTGTGTAATTGTTGCTACATGAATTTACGCTTTCGCCCCTGTTTACTTACTAAGCATATAGCTTACCCCATTCCTTTTGTTTTCCTTAGCAGGGGCCGACGCGGGGACTTTTGGCTCGTATACTAGTATAGTAAGATTGGCTTGTAATAGTTGAACAGTTAGGATGTTTGTTTTTGTTTTGGTGGTTTGACTCGATACTTTTGGAGAATGTAATTATAACTCTTTTGGGGTTGTATATAGTACTCTTTTGAATTTTCTGGCTTTGATTGTTTTAAGTTTTGAGTCCTGGCGCGAGCTAGGCAGGCGGCCCGCCGATACCCTTGGGTTCGCCCTTAGGAGAAGTGGGGTCGTTACAATGCCTCACCAGAGAGGTTCTGTTCAACCGCTACAGAAGAGTAGTAGCCGGTCTGTGAGAACCCGTAAATCCCTAATAATTTTCTTAGGGTTTATTTCCTTTAATGGCATGATTTCTGCATTTTCTGGCTTAGAAATATTTTCTTAGTGGATTTTACGAGTAAATATAGTTTTTAGATGATTTTTCTTGTAACGAATAGATTTTGAGAAATTAAGAACGTATATCAGGCGTGGGACCCACTAGTGCGAAAAGTTCGGAAAAATTCGGCCAATTAGGTTAAATTCCGGATACTGTGTAAAATTTATCGGGTGTTAAGAGATAAGTAGAGTGTGTGAAATGATTGATGTGAGAGAGAAAAGAAAGGATAGGATTGCATTAATGGTGTGACAAGTGTCACCATCTTATGGGTTGAAGCTTATGGAACACTATTCACTTTTTTTGACTTTTGACCAAAATTGGTTAAATATCTAAAAATTTCACAAAAAATCCCCATTTTCTCACCTTGGATGGCCGGCCCTCTTACCTCAAGAAGGAAGAGAACTTCATCATTTTGCAAGCTTCCATTTGGTTCAATCTTCCATAAACAAAAGCTTAGACTAGATTTCACTCCATAAAATCCTATCTTCTAGTGCTAGTAAGGGTTGTAGTGAAGTTTGTTTGAAGCTCTAAGGTGGCCAACCTCTCTACACCTCTTGTTCTTAGGTAAGTGATGTTTTACTACTTCCTTATATCTAATAATGCTTATTTTGTGCTTAATGGGGGCATGAGAGAAGGAATATATGATTTGTTTCTTGATTTGGTTTGTTTTGGTGAAGTTTTTATTTTATTGGGAATTTTTCTGGTTTAATATGATCTTGATGTTGGGGGCTTGTATGATGAATTGTAATGGTTGGAAATGGCTCTAGTGGATGTGAAATGTGGTTAAATGCAATCAATTTTGGATTTGGTGTGAAATTTGAAAAGTTAGGGTTCTTGAACCCCAATTCTGTCCGGTTTTAGATCACTGGGTTAGAGGCCGAATTAGACTTTGCTCAAAACATGAAAGTTGTTGGTATTGATGTGATGGAGATGCCTGTAAAATTTCAGGTCATTTGGATTAATGTAGAATGAGTTATGACGAAATTACTGTAGCTGTTCTGCTTTGGACAGAATGCGAAAACTGCGATAGTAATTGGCCATTTTGACTGGTTTTGGTTTGGATTTTGAAGTTGGTGTCTTCTGATGAAATGTAGCTGAATGTCTTAGCTAACATATGCCTTTGGAATTTCGGCATTTGGACTAGTATGGACTGAGATATACCGATTACAGTTTTCTGCGTTTTGCAAACCTGTTTTGGGAATTCTGGTATAGTATTTCGTATTTTTGACCTAGTTGGGCCAGGAACTGGATTGAGTGACCTTCTACATTGTTGTAGCCCTGTTTCATAGCTTCGAAACGGTGGGTCTTGCACCCCCATCCGATAACCGTAGAGAATTTTACACCATTACCGCATAATAAGGGCAAAACAGTTTTCTATTTGGGGCCAAGACTAAGGCCATTTTCTAATTTCTGGTTTGCTATTATGCTCATTTATGCATATGAAACCTTATTGGGGTTGTGGTTGGCATTGGTTTATGACTCGTTATCGAGTCTCTTTTAGGGCTTGCTTTCATTTCGATTGTTTCCTAGTTAACTTTTGTACTTGTACCACGTTGAGCCTAGCGAACGGCTTTTGGGAAATGAGATGAATTTTGTGTGAGATGTTGGGACTGATTTGAGGATAGAATGAAGCCTTAATGGCTGGAAAAGTAAGAGATTTAGGAGAAGTGCTGCCCGATTTTCTAGGCCGTTTGGTTCCTTTAAGTTGGGTTTGCCTTTTGGTAGAATGAAAGGCTTTTGGGTTGTTTGCGCCTAGGTCTTCATGCTACCTTTTCGTTTCCAAGAAAATCATGTTTTGCACCCTTGCATTAGTAATTATTTGGCGAGGTATACGACTAGTAGTCGAGCCTCACATGTGCATTCTGTTTACTCGATTCTGGAAGTAAAACCTTCAATTGGTTTATTTTGATTATTTTAGGGTTTCTTGGCGATTAAGGCCAATCTGAAGTGAAACTTTTTGAAGTTGAATCGGTGAGTGTACCACTCCCCTTCATTGCTGTTTAACTTGATTTTGCTCTGCAATCTGTTTATTTGTTCGAGACGAGGGTGTACTTTATCACACTCGTTCTCTAGTCTGATCATATGCCAATTTACTATGCAAAATTTGAATCTGTTATCTATGTCTGCATCTGTTCGGATTTCTATGACCTATGAGCTCAATCCTGTGGCTAAGTTATTCGAGTCGGGCCGGCAAGGGCCTGGACGATTAGATAACGAACCACGGTAGTCTGTTCGGGGATTTTGGGTATTGAGACCCTTGATTCCGGGTATACTCGAGTATTACCATTTCTGTTCGGTTACGGTGAGCGGGCCCGGTAAAGGGGTGTTTGGTGGACGGAATTCGGTGTAAAGAGGGGTCTACGGACGTTTTGGTTCTATATACGTTGACGGAGAGTCAACCGGTTTGGATCAAGTACTGCGCTGGAAATTTGGCTCCTGAGAGCCACCCGTATCGTTCTGATTTGAATCATTAGTTCCTTTGCTTTACATCTGACATGTGTATCTGATTTGTTAAATGTGAAATGCCATGACTTTATTGCTATCTGTTTGGTACCTCATTGAGCGCAAGCTCACCCCGTTCTGTTCCTTTTGTTTTCCTTACAGGAAAATAAATACTTTTGGACTGGATTTGATAATCGGTTGCCGACTTGAGCTAGTTGGACATATCTTTTGTATAGCTCATGTATTAAAACCCTAAATGTACTTTTGGTCCGTTTCTCTTTTGGATTTGGCAAACCGTACATGTATCCACTTTTGAATCACTTTGGTATGCCCCTTTTGGGAAGTATATGCTAACTTGTGAGATGTAAATATTTGCTTGACGTTTGGTTGGGTTTTGACGTGTCGGTTCCTCTTCATGGCCGACTCCGACTTTGTTTTTTTCTTATTTTGTGGGTTCGACTGGTTTTCACGCGGTTGTATGACCCGAAAAGTATTAGATCGCACTAATCTGATCCGTAGTCCTGGCGAGAGCTAGGCAGGCAGTCCGCCAACCCCTTTGGTTCGCCTTAGGGGAAAGTGGGGCTGTCACACGGTCTATAACCAAACAAGTACGAAAATGTTAAGAAACAGAGTCAAAAGCAAGGTTCAAGTGTATCGGTTCAAAAGCAGGGTCAATTATTTGAGGTTCAAAGAACATGAGTACGAGTAGGAACTCACTCGCCTAGCTTATGCCCAATAATTCACACTCTCAAGCAGTCATCAAACTCAAATCCGCATACAGATCATATATGAATCAAGATACTTGCTCAAGAGTAAAAGAGATACCCTATTTTTAGTCAGGTCAGGTCTATCAAGTGTACGTAAGGGTACACTAGCCGATACAAATTCAAGTCTCAAATGAGCTCAGTCTAGTCGGTCTTAGACAGTTCAAATATCTGAATCTTAACATTTACCACTCGGGTGGTATAACCTTAATCAAACAGGAAAATTAAAAGAAAAATGCAAACCAAAACTTTTCTCAACAATTCTGGCCACCACCATAGTCTATCAAAACCCTAGCCAAGAATCCAAAACTAAGAAACTGTGCAGCTCAGGCCGTACGCTCACAAGCGTAATTCAACCAAATCATATCTTACACGAACCACTTTCAAGATTCACAACTGACGCTCCAAAAGAGCACTGGACGTACAAACCAATCCCACAGTCCGGCATCCTAAACTTTAAGCCTAGGATACACTACAAAGATCTGAAGCCTATGCTCTGATACCACCTGTGATGACCCCACCTCCCCCTAAGGCGAACCAAAGGGTTTAGCGGACCGCCTGCCCAGCTCTCGCCGGAACTCACTTGCTTACTTCATTCCTCAAGTAAATTACAAGGTACAATTCGAATAATACATCCAATTCTCCAAAAATTACATATCAGAAGCGAAGCGGAAACTAGTTCTAAGTGTAGAATGTAGATATACATCCGATTCAATTCCAAATATTTATACAGGCCCAAAATTACATAAACCAAAAACCAAATCTAAACTATACAAGATGTACGCCATCCAGCCACACAGAGATCCAAATACAAGTTCTTCCTTTACTTCGATCCCTGTGGGGAGAAGAAGATAATAAGGGGTGAGCTAGAAGCTCAGGGAGTGACCAGTAAAATCAACAGCCAAGTATATTTCACAATAAAGCATTGATATGATGTCATGATGCAGTAATCAAATGTTCATTTATTGCTCACGAGAGCCAGTGAAGTTTATGCAATGGAGTAATAAATGCAAGAATTAGTTCAAAAGTAACTTTGGAAATAGTCGAGGGATCACTCACCCAAAATATAGTGCTTCAAGTATTCACGTTCAATTATACTCCAGGCTTGGAGTCCAGATCTGCGACAAAAATCCAATTTGAGAACTTTGAAACACGAGTAAGATTCGAAACTAAAACGTTCCGTTCATTAAGAATTGACCAATTGAAATTCATTTGGAAGACATTCGTGAAACACTTGTTCGCTTTTCAAATCGTAAGGTTTTGTAGCATATATACTTGGAAATAACACTTGAGTGGGAAGTACAAGGAAATACAAGTTTACATTGGCCATTATATCTTTTCCTCAAGGGTACAAGTTCGTTTAGATTTTAACGTATAACCCTCGATAACAGAGTAGCAAAGGTGCTCGCTAGTTCAAGTGATAATCACTTAACCTTTACACAAGTTGCAAGTCTCGTTTCCTAGTCCTCGAGTGTAAATTCGGGCAGCATGCCCTTTGTGTTTACCTAATTTTCCAGCCATTTAGGCTTCAATCCTTACTCAATCCAACCCAACATCATCCATAACATAATTTCAGTTCATTAGCCATTCCATAGGCTCACAACAACACACGAACAAATATTAAGCTAATATCAAGTGCGGAAATACAATTACAAAAGACAGATTTGACGGGCTTTGCGGAAATAACATATCCGAGGCTACGCTTATCGGATTGATACACAGGTTATACCATATCGAAGATAAGACGAAGGCCTACAACTTTCATGAAGAGCACTTAGTCTAATTTTCAGTGTAACCTGATCAAATTCCCAACTCACATAACCTGGTTTCAACTATTCGGCTAATCAACCGTACCGCGTTCAAATGACCATATCTCAGTCTACCAAGGTCCATTTAAGGTGTTCTCGGTGGTGTTACAAAGCTAAGACAGGGCACTTAAACTTTCATGTTTTGGTGAAAGGCTAAATCCAAACGGATTATAGTGAATAAACTCAACCAAAAGGACTAAACTGTCCACGCGGAACTCTGGAAAGTGACCTAGATTAGCGAGGGTATTTTCATCTTTTCACAATCTACGTTGCTCCGATTGAGCTGAAATTTTGTAGGAAGCTATAAAATACCATTATATAAAAATTTTATGTTTTGACCAAAGGCCAATTCGATCTCTAACATGAGGCAACAAAACCGGATAGAAAGGGGGGAAATTTTCCAGAAATCTGGAATTTTCAGTTTTCAATCCAACCTTCCTTGATTTCTTACTTCCAACACTACCAAAGCCCCTTATATAACCTTATATACAACATATACTAGCTATTCAACAAGTTTAGGCAGAAATTTATTAAACCCTAACTTGCATATATCATCCAAAAATCATCACAACAAGTTGCATATCTTGTAATCAAGCCAAAGCAGGAGCTAACTATCACCTTAAACCAAAATTTAAATGGACAACACCCCTGATCAGATTTTATACCTCATAGCAAAGCTTGGAAGAGTGATACTCCACCTCCTTTGGAAATTCTTTGTTTGCCCTAGCTTCTTTAAGACCACAACTAGTCCTTTAATCGGTTTGGAAGTTGATTTTCCCACTTGGATAGCTAAGATCAAGAAGAAGGAAATTGTTTTCTTGGTCTCACTTTCTCTCTCTCTTTGGTCGGCCAAGGAGCTGAAATAATGAAGAGGAAAGGTGAAAAAATTGGGTTAAGAAGGATGGTAACTCTCTTGGCCAAGAAACTCTAGGGTGGCGACATTTGTCGCCACCACCACCTTTCATTTTTTTCTCTTTCTTTCCTTGCTATTTCTAGCCTCTAATTTCGGTCAAGATAGCTGGAATGTGACAGCCCCACTTTCCCCTAAGGCGAACCAAAGGGGTTGGCGGACTGCCTGCCCAACTCTCGCCAGGACTACGGATCAGATTAGCGCGATCTAATACTTTTCGGGTCATACAACCGCGTGAAAACCAGTCGAATCCACAAAATAAGAAAAAACAAAGTCGGAGTCGGCCATGAAGAGGAACCGACACGTCAAAACCCAACCAAACGTCAAGCAAATATTTACATCTCACAAGTTAGCATATACTTCCCAAAAGGGGCATACCAAAGTGATTCAAAAGTGGATACATGTACGGTTTGCCAAATCCAAAAGAGAAACGGACCAAAAGTACATTTAGGGTTTTAATACATGAGCTATACAAAAGATATGTCCAACTAGCTCAAGTCGGCAACCGATTATCAAATCCAGTCCAAAAGTATTTATTTTTCCTGTAAGGAAAACAAAAGGAACAGAACGGGGTGAGCTTGCGCTCAATGAGGTACCAAACAGATAGCAATAAAGTCATGGCATTTCACATTTAACAAATCAGATACACGTGTCAGATGTAAAGCAAAGGAACTAATGAGTCAAATCAGAAGGATACGGGTGGCTCTCAGGAGCCAAATTTCCAGTGCAGTACTTGATCCAAACCGGTTGACTCTCCGTCAACGCATATAGAACCAACGCGTCCGTAGACCCCTCTTTACACCGAATTCCGTCCACCAAACACCCCTTTACCGGGCCCGCTCACCGTAACCGAACAGAAATGGTAATACTCGAGTATACCGGAATCAAGGGTCTCAATACCCAAAAATCCCCGAACAGACTACCGTGGTTCGTTATCTAATCGTCCAGGCCCTTGCCGGCCCGACTCGAATAACTTAGCCACAGGATTGAGCTCATAAGTCATAGAAATCCGAACAGATGCAGATACAGATAACAGATTCAGATACAGATACAGAATAGCAGATTCAGATAGCAGATTCAGACGGCAGATTCAGATAGGCACTCAAAATTGGCATATGAACAGATAAAAGAACGAGTGTGATAAAGTACACCCTCGTCTCAAACAAATTTAACAAATTACAGAGCAGAAATCAAGTTAAACAGCAATGAAGGGGAGTGGTACACTCACCAATTCAACTTCAAAAAGTTTCACTTCAGATTGGCCTTAATCGCCAAGAAACCCTAAAATAATCAAAATAAACCAATTGAAGGTTTCATATCTAAAATCGAATAAACGGAATGCACAAGTGAGACATACTAATGCAAGGGTACAAAAACATGATTTTCTTGAAAACGAAAAGTTAGTATGAAGACTTAGGCACAAACAACCCAAAAGCCTTTCATTTCCACAAAAAGGCCAATCCAACTTAAAGAAACCAAACGGCCTAGAAAATTGGGCAGCACTTCCCCTAAATTTCTTACTTTTCCAGCCATTAAGGCTTCATTATATCCTCAAATCAGTCCCAACATTTCACACAAAAGTCATCTCATTTCCCAAAAGCCGTTCACTAGGCTCAAAGTAGTACAAGTACAAAACTTAGCTAGGAAACAACCGAAATGAAAGCAAGCCCCAAAAGAGACTCGATAACGAGTCATATAGCCATGCCAACCACAACCCCAGTAAGGTTTCATATGCATAAATAAGCATTAAAGCAAACCAGAAAATCAGGAAATGTAACTCATTTGTTCCAACAATAAAAACAGTTTTGACCTCCTAATGCGGTAATGGCGTCAATTTCACTACGATTATCGGATGGGGGTGTAAGACCCACCGTTTCGAAGCTATGAAACAGGGCTACAACAATGTAGAAGGTCACTCAATCCAGTTCCTAGCTTAACTAGGTCGAAAATGCCAAATACTAACCCAGAATTCCCAAAACAGGTTTGCAAAACACAGAAAACTGTAATCAGTATATATCAGTCCATACAAGTCCAAATGCCGAAATTCCAAAGGCATATGTTAGCTAAGACATTCAGCTACATTTCATCAGAAGACACCAACTCAAAAATCCAAACCAATTCCAGTCAAAATAGCCAATTACTATCGCAGTTTTCGCATTCTGTCCAAAGCAGAACAGCTACAGTAATAACGGCATAACTCACTCTACACTCATCCAAATGACCTGAAATTTTGCAGGCACTTCAAACTCATCAATACCTACAACTTTCATGTTTTGAGTAAAGTCTAATTCGGCATATAACCACATGATATAAAACCGGGCAGAAATTGGGGATGATAGAACCCTAACTTTCACTTTTCCTTCCAAATCCAAAATTGGTTGCAATTATCTATCATTCACACCTACCATAGTCATTACCCCTCATTATCAACCATCATAAACAACCACAACACCATGATCATATCAAACCAGAAAATTCCTCAAAAAAATAAAAACTTCACCAATTCATCACAAACCAAGAAATAAATCACATAATCCATCACTTTAGCTCCCATTAGGCACAAATTAAACATCATTAAATGTAGGAGGAAGTTCATATACCACTTACCAAGTAAACAAGAGAGGGAGAGATGTAGACCACCTTAGCTCTTCAAAAAAACTTCACCAAATCACTTACTAGCACCAACTAGAGGGATTTTATGGAACAATTCTAAGTTTAATCGGTTGGAATGGAAGATTGAGCTAGTTTGAAGCTTGAAACTTGGAGAAGTTTTCTTCCTTTTCCTTGCAAGAGGTTCGGCCATGAGAGAGAGAAGAAATGGTGATTTTTGTGAAATTTTAAGATATTTAATCACTTGGAAAAAAAAAGTCAAAAAGTGAATAGTGTCCATCCAATCAAATGGTGACACTTGTCACCTAATTAATGAATCTCTATCTCTTTGTTCCCCCTCATAGCAATCCAAATGACATCCTCTACTTATCTCTTAACACCCGATAAATTTCAACCAGTATCTGAAACTTAAACTTATTGGCCGAATTTTTCCGAACTTATCGCACTAGTGGGTCCCACGTCCGTTATCTATCCATAATTTTTCAAAAACTCTCCAATACTAGAAAATTCATATAAAAACTATAATTACTCATAAAATGCATCAGGAGAATTTTCCTAAACCAGAAAATGCAGAAAACATGCCATTAAAGGAAATAAACCCTAGAAAATTATTAGGGAATTTACGGGTTCTCACACTCTCTCCCCCTTAAAGAAATTTCGCCCTCGAAATTTTCTTATCAACGGACTCTATCAAATCTAAAGTACCCAACGGACCATACCTTCTCCATCCTCAGACGAGTCAGGGACCTGATGCTGCTCTAGAGAATATGCTCGAGCTGGTGCCTTCGATCCCGTCCCTTCTCCTTTCGTCTGTCCAGGGTTGCTCTTGGCGGGTTGTTGAGAATTAGGCTTGGTTGGTGGCAGAGTCCCTCTCCGCTCGCGCAGGCGAGCTGGACAGTTAGCAATCCGATGTTCAGCGCTTCCACAGCGCAAGCATTTTCCTTCTTTCTTCCAGCAATTTGTTTCCGTATGACTTGGTCCTCCGCAATACCCACAGGGACCACGTGTAGCAGAGACCCGTCCTCCCTGAGGGACATCACGCGACACCCCTGGTTGCCGTACTTCCCCGTTTCCCTTGCGAACCTTAGAGATTGTACTATTATCCGCTTGTTCTGAGCTGCTCCCCGGAAAGCCCCTTTTCTTGGTTTGGAAGTTTCTAACTTGTAGCCTCGCATCTTCAACCCGTTGAGCTTTCTCCACAGCGTCACTAAAGGCATTAAGTTGGGCTACCGCCAGATCTTTTTGAATTTCTACGTTCAAGCCCTGGATAAAACGCCTTATTCGCCGCTGCTCGGTCATGATGAGTTCGGGCGCAAATTTGGATAGGCGGGTGAATTGGCTCTCATATTCCGCCACAGTTTGAGCTCCTTGGCGGAGTCGAATGAACTCGTCTTCCTTCCTCTCCTGAACTAGAGGAGGGAAAAACTTCGCATTGAACTCTCTGATGAAGTTCACCCAAGTCCTAGGTGTCTGTTCTCGTTCCCACTTCTGCCGAATTACGTTCCACCAGGAACGGGCTGCCCCCTCAAGCTGGAACACGGCAAAAGTCACCTGCCGTTCGTCAGGGTAGTGTAGGGCTGCAAATATATCCACCATCTTTTCAAGCCATCTTTCGGCAACGTCTGGGTCAGGTCCCCCAACAAACTTTGGTGGAGCAAACTTTTGGAATCGTTCGAGAGCTCTATCTTCGCTCTCGATATGATGGCCAGGGTTTCCGGGGTTTCCAGGGTTAAGGTTTGGGTTCTGGCCCTGTTGTTGTACTACTTGTGCTAGTAGGTTTGTCATTTGCTGCATAGCGGCAGCTATCTGCACATTGGGGTCTATTTGGGGTTCAGGATTGGGTCCAGTAGAGGTTTCCCCCGTTTCCCTAACCGGCGTGGGTTGTCTAGTTCCGCGCCCACGTCCCCGACCACTTCGTGTTCCTTCCATAAATTTCACTCGGTCTAGGCAAGAATGCTAAACCAAAGCAGTATCAAAGCATGTAAGTAATACGCAAAACTTTCACATTAACACACATTTATACATTGCAAACATGATCACAACATATATATACAAGTCGGTCAAAATTAAGCCACACACATATATACAGCCAGTTAAGTCAAGTACAAACATAGACAATCCACCGAGGAATAGCCTTTCTAGTTCACCAAATCCTTTCTAACCTAGGCCCTCATATCTTTCGTATCCGGGCGCAAGAATCCCATCTAAGATAATTCACAACTCGAGCCGGCCGGTCCCAAGAGTAAACCATCTTTATTAAGGATTCCTACCCGACATACATACCTAGCTTCCTCGAGTCCCATGATAATGATTCGTACACTTATCACATGCCCGGTTCATAACTTACGCTCAAACGAGCACTTAGACATATTCATGAAATTAGGACCACAACACCACTTGGCCCAGTCTCACTCCGCGCAGAGACCACGCGAAGTGGCTCTGATACCACTTGTGACAGCCCCACTTTCCCCTAAGGCGAACCAAAGGGGTTGGCGGACTGCCTGCCCAGCTCTCGCCAGGACTACGGATCAGATTAGCGCGATCTAATACTTTTCGGGTCATACAACCGCGTGAAAACCAGTCGAATCCACAAAATAAGAAAAAACAAAGTCGGAGTCGGCCATGAAGAGGAACCGACACGTCAAAACCCAACCAAACGTCAAGCAAATATTTACATCTCACAAGTTAGCATATACTTCCCAAAAGGGGCATACCAAAGTGATTCAAAAGTGGATACATGTACGGTTTGCCAAATCCAAAAGAGAAACGGACCAAAAGTACATTTAGGGTTTTAATACATGAGCTATACAAAAGATATGTCCAACTAGCTCAAGTCGGCAACCGATTATCAAATCCAGTCCAAAAGTATTTATTTTTCCTGTAAGGAAAACAAAAGGAACAGAACGGGGTGAGCTTGCGCTCAATGAGGTACCAAACAGATAGCAATAAAGTCATGGCATTTCACATTTAACAAATCAGATACACATGTCAGATGTAAAGCAAAGGAACTAATGAGTCAAATCAGAAGGATACGGGTGGCTCTCAGGAGCCAAATTTCCAGTGCAGTACTTGATCCAAACCGGTTGACTCTCCGTCAACGCATATAGAACCAACGCGTCCGTAGACCCCTCTTTACACCGAATTCCGTCCACCAAACACCCCTTTACCGGGCCCGCTCACCGTAACCGAACAGAAATGGTAATACTCGAGTATACCGGAATCAAGGGTCTCAATACCCAAAAATCCCCGAACAGACTACCGTGGTTCGTTATCTAATCGTCCAGGCCCTTGCCGGCCCGACTCGAATAACTTAGCCACAGGATTGAGCTCATAAGTCATAGAAATCCGAACAGATGCAGATACAGATAACAGATTCAGATACAGATACAGAATAGCAGATTCAGATAGCAGATTCAGACGGCAGATTCAGATAGGCACTCAAAATTGGCATATGAACAGATAAAAGAACGAGTGTGATAAAGTACACCCTCGTCTCAAACAAATTTAACAAATTACAGAGCAGAAATCAAGTTAAACAGCAATGAAGGGGAGTGGTACACTCACCAATTCAACTTCAAAAAGTTTCACTTCAGATTGGCCTTAATCGCCAAGAAACCCTAAAATAATCAAAATAAACCAATTGAAGGTTTCATATCTAAAATCGAATAAACGGAATGCACAAGTGAGACATACTAATGCAAGGGTACAAAAACATGATTTTCTTGAAAACGAAAAGTTAGTATGAAGACTTAGGCACAAACAACCCAAAAGCCTTTCATTTCCACAAAAAGGCCAATCCAACTTAAAGAAACCAAACGGCCTAGAAAATTGGGCAGCACTTCCCCTAAATTTCTTACTTTTCCAGCCATTAAGGCTTCATTATATCCTCAAATCAGTCCCAACATTTCACACAAAAGTCATCTCATTTCCCAAAAGCCGTTCACTAGGCTCAAAGTAGTACAAGTACAAAACTTAGCTAGGAAACAACCGAAATGAAAGCAAGCCCCAAAAGAGACTCGATAACGAGTCATATAGCCATGCCAACCACAACCCCAGTAAGGTTTCATATGCATAAATAAGCATTAAAGCAAACCAGAAAATCAGGAAATGTAACTCATTTGTTCCAACAATAAAAACAGTTTTGACCTCCTAATGCGGTAATGGCGTCAATTTCACTACGATTATCGGATGGGGGTGTAAGACCCACCGTTTCGAAGCTATGAAACAGGGCTACAACAATGTAGAAGGTCACTCAATCCAGTTCCTAGCTTAACTAGGTCGAAAATGCCAAATACTAACCCAGAATTCCCAAAACAGGTTTGCAAAACACAGAAAACTGTAATCGGTATATCTCAGTCCATACAAGTCCAAATGCCGAAATTCCAAAGGCATATGTTAGCTAAGACATTCAGCTACATTTCATCAGAAGACACCAACTCAAAAATCCAAACCAATTCCAGTCAAAATAGCCAATTACTATCGCAGTTTTCGCATTCTGTCCAAAGCAGAACAGCTACAGTAATAACGGCATAACTCACTCTACACTCATCCAAATGACCTGAAATTTTGCAGGCACTTCAAACTCATCAATACCTACAACTTTCATGTTTTGAGTAAAGTCTAATTCGGCATATAACCACATGATATAAAACCGGGCAGAAATTGGGGATGATAGAACCCTAACTTTCACTTTTCCTTCCAAATCCAAAATTGGTTGCAATTATCTATCATTCACACCTACCATAGTCATTACCCCTCATTATCAACCATCATAAACAACCACAACACCATGATCATATCAAACCAGAAAATTCCTCAAAAAAATAAAAACTTCACCAATTCATCACAAACCAAGAAATAAATCACATAATCCATCACTTTAGCTCCCATTAGGCACAAATTAAACATCATTAAATGTAGGAGGAAGTTCATATACCACTTACCAAGTAAACAAGAGAGGGAGAGATGTAGACCACCTTAGCTCTTCAAAAAAACTTCACCAAATCACTTACTAGCACCAACTAGAGGGATTTTATGGAACAATTCTAAGTTTAATCGGTTGGAATGGAAGATTGAGCTAGTTTGAAGCTTGAAACTTGGAGAAGTTTTCTTCCTTTTCCTTGCAAGAGGTTCGGCCATGAGAGAGAGAAGAAATGGTGATTTTTGTGAAATTTTAAGATATTTAATCACTTGGAAAAAAAAAGTCAAAAAGTGAATAGTGTCCATCCAATCAAATGGTGACACTTGTCACCTAATTAATGAATCTCTATCTCTTTGTTCCCCCTCATAGCAATCCAAATGACATCCTCTACTTATCTCTTAACACCCGATAAATTTCAACCAGTATCTGAAACTTAAACTTATTGGCCGAATTTTTCCGAACTTATCGCACTAGTGGGTCCCACGTCCGTTATCTATCCATAATTTTTCAAAAACTCTCCAATACTAGAAAATTCATATAAAAACTATAATTACTCATAAAATGCATCAGGAGAATTTTCCTAAACCAGAAAATGCAGAAAACATGCCATTAAAGGAAATAAACCCTAGAAAATTATTAGGGAATTTACGGGTTCTCACACTCTCTCCCCCTTAAAGAAATTTCGCCCTCGAAATTTTCTTATCAACGGACTCTATCAAATCTAAAGTACCCAACGGACCATACCTTCTCCATCCTCAGACGAGTCAGGGACCTGATGCTGCTCTAGAGAATATGCTCGAGCTGGTGCCTTCGATCCCGTCCCTTCTCCTTTCGTCTGTCCAGGGTTGCTCTTGGCGGGTTGTTGAGAATTAGGCTTGGTTGGTGGCAGAGTCCCTCTCCGCTCGCGCAGGCGAGCTGGACAGTTAGCAATCCGATGTTCAGCGCTTCCACAGCGCAAGCATTTTCCTTCTTTCTTCCAGCAATTTGTTTCCGTATGACTTGGTCCTCCGCAATACCCACAGGGACCACGTGTAGCAGAGACCCGTCCTCCCTGAGGGACATCACGCGACACCCCTGGTTGCCGTACTTCCCCGTTTCCCTTGCGAACCTTAGAGATTGTACTATTATCCGCTTGTTCTGAGCTGCTCCCCGGAAAGCCCCTTTTCTTGGTTTGGAAGTTTCTAACTTGTAGCCTCGCATCTTCAACCCGTTGAGCTTTCTCCACAGCGTCACTAAAGGCATTAAGTTGGGCTACCGCCAGATCTTTTTGAATTTCTACGTTCAAGCCCTGGATAAAACGCCTTATTCGCCGCTGCTCGGTCATGATGAGTTCGGGCGCAAATTTGGATAGGCGGGTGAATTGGCTCTCATATTCCGCCACAGTTTGAGCTCCTTGGCGGAGTCGAATGAACTCGTCTTCCTTCCTCTCCTGAACTAGAGGAGGGAAAAACTTCGCATTGAACTCTCTGATGAAGTTCACCCAAGTCCTAGGTGTCTGTTCTCGTTCCCACTTCTGCCGAATTACGTTCCACCAGGAACGGGCTGCCCCCTCAAGCTGGAACACGGCAAAAGTCACCTGCCGTTCGTCAGGGTAGTGTAGGGCTGCAAATATATCCACCATCTTTTCAAGCCATCTTTCGGCAACGTCTGGGTCAGGTCCCCCAACAAACTTTGGTGGAGCAAACTTTTGGAATCGTTCGAGAGCTCTATCTTCGCTCTCGATATGATGGCCAGGGTTTCCGGGGTTTCCAGGGTTAAGGTTTGGGTTCTGGCCCTGTTGTTGTACTACTTGTGCTAGTAGGTTTGTCATTTGCTGCATAGCGGCAGCTATCTGCACATTGGGGTCTATTTGGGGTTCAGGATTGGGTCCAGTAGAGGTTTCCCCCGTTTCCCTAACCGGCGTGGGTTGTCAAGTTCCGCGCCCACGTCCCCGACCACTTCGTGTTCCTTCCATAAATTTCACTCGGTCTAGGCAAGAATGCTAAACCAAAGCAGTATCAAAGCATGTAAGTAATACGCAAAACTTTCACATTAACACACATTTATACATTGCAAACATGATCACAACATATATATACAAGTCGGTCAAAATTAAGCCACACACATATATACAGCCAGTTAAGTCAAGTACAAACATAGACAATCCACCGAGGAATAGCCTTTCTAGTTCACCAAATCCTTTCTAACCTAGGCCCTCATATCTTTCGTATCCGGGCGCAAGAATCCCATCTAAGATAATTCACAACTCGAGCCGGCCGGTCCCAAGAGTAAACCATCTTTATTAAGGATTCCTACCCGACATACATACCTAGCTTCCTCGAGTCCCATGATAATGATTCGTACACTTATCACATGCCCGGTTCATAACTTACGCTCAAACGAGCACTTAGACATATTCATGAAATTAGGACCACAACACCACTTGGCCCAGTCTCACTCCGCGCAGAGACCACGTGAAGTGGCTCTGATACCACTTGTGACAGCCCCACTTTCCCCTAAGGCGAACCAAAGGGGTTGGCGGACTGCCTGCCCAGCTCTCGCCAGGACTACGGATCAGATTAGCGCGATCTAATACTTTTCGGGTCATACAACCGCGTGAAAACCAGTCGAATCCACAAAATAAGAAAAAACAAAGTCGGAGTCGGCCATGAAGAGGAACCGACACGTCAAAACCCAACCAAACGTCAAGCAAATATTTACATCTCACAAGTTAGCATATACTTCCCAAAAGGGGCATACCAAAGTGATTCAAAAGTGGATACATGTACGGTTTGCCAAATCCAAAAGAGAAACGGACCAAAAGTACATTTAGGGTTTTAATACATGAGCTATACAAAAGATATGTCCAACTAGCTCAAGTCGGCAACCGATTATCAAATCCAGTCCAAAAGTATTTATTTTTCCTGTAAGGAAAACAAAAGGAACAGAACGGGGTGAGCTTGCGCTCAATGAGGTACCAAACAGATAGCAATAAAGTCATGGCATTTCACATTTAACAAATCAGATACACGTGTCAGATGTAAAGCAAAGGAACTAATGAGTCAAATCAGAAGGATACGGGTGGCTCTCAGGAGCCAAATTTCCAGTGCAGTACTTGATCCAAACCGGTTGACTCTCCGTCAACGCATATAGAACCAACGCGTCCGTAGACCCCTCTTTACACCGAATTCCGTCCACCAAACACCCCTTTACCGGGCCCGCTCACCGTAACCGAACAGAAATGGTAATACTCGAGTATACCGGAATCAAGGGTCTCAATACCCAAAAATCCCCGAACAGACTACCGTGGTTCGTTATCTAATCGTCCAGGCCCTTGCCGGCCCGACTCGAATAACTTAGCCACAGGATTGAGCTCATAAGTCATAGAAATCCGAACAGATGCAGATACAGATAACAGATTCAGATACAGATACAGAATAGCAGATTCAGATAGCAGATTCAGACGGCAGATTCAGATAGGCACTCAAAATTGGCATATGAACAGATAAAAGAACGAGTGTGATAAAGTACACCCTCGTCTCAAACAAATTTAACAAATTACAGAGCAGAAATCAAGTTAAACAGCAATGAAGGGGAGTGGTACACTCACCAATTCAACTTCAAAAAGTTTCACTTCAGATTGGCCTTAATCGCCAAGAAACCCTAAAATAATCAAAATAAACCAATTGAAGGTTTCATATCTAAAATCGAATAAACGGAATGCACAAGTGAGACATACTAATGCAAGGGTACAAAAACATGATTTTCTTGAAAACGAAAAGTTAGTATGAAGACTTAGGCACAAACAACCCAAAAGCCTTTCATTTCCACAAAAAGGCCAATCCAACTTAAAGAAACCAAACGGCCTAGAAAATTGGGCAGCACTTCCCCTAAATTTCTTACTTTTCCAGCCATTAAGGCTTCATTATATCCTCAAATCAGTCCCAACATTTCACACAAAAGTCATCTCATTTCCCAAAAGCCGTTCACTAGGCTCAAAGTAGTACAAGTACAAAACTTAGCTAGGAAACAACCGAAATGAAAGCAAGCCCCAAAAGAGACTCGATAACGAGTCATATAGCCATGCCAACCACAACCCCAGTAAGGTTTCATATGCATAAATAAGCATTAAAGCAAACCAGAAAATCAGGAAATGTAACTCATTTGTTCCAACAATAAAAACAGTTTTGACCTCCTAATGCGGTAATGGCGTCAATTTCACTACGATTATCGGATGGGGGTGTAAGACCCACCGTTTCGAAGCTATGAAACAGGGCTACAACAATGTAGAAGGTCACTCAATCCAGTTCCTAGCTTAACTAGGTCGAAAATGCCAAATACTAACCCAGAATTCCCAAAACAGGTTTGCAAAACACAGAAAACTGTAATCGGTATATCTCAGTCCATACAAGTCCAAATGCCGAAATTCCAAAGGCATATGTTAGCTAAGACATTCAGCTACATTTCATCAGAAGACACCAACTCAAAAATCCAAACCAATTCCAGTCAAAATAGCCAATTACTATCGCAGTTTTCGCATTCTGTCCAAAGCAGAACAGCTACAGTAATAACGGCATAACTCACTCTACACTCATCCAAATGACCTGAAATTTTGCAGGCACTTCAAACTCATCAATACCTACAACTTTCATGTTTTGAGTAAAGTCTAATTCGGCATATAACCACATGATATAAAACCGGGCAGAAATTGGGGATGATAGAACCCTAACTTTCACTTTTCCTTCCAAATCCAAAATTGGTTGCAATTATCTATCATTCACACCTACCATAGTCATTACCCCTCATTATCAACCATCATAAACAACCACAACACCATGATCATATCAAACCAGAAAATTCCTCAAAAAAATAAAAACTTCACCAATTCATCACAAACCAAGAAATAAATCACATAATCCATCACTTTAGCTCCCATTAGGCACAAATTAAACATCATTAAATGTAGGAGGAAGTTCATATACCACTTACCAAGTAAACAAGAGAGGGAGAGATGTAGACCACCTTAGCTCTTCAAAAAAACTTCACCAAATCACTTACTAGCACCAACTAGAGGGATTTTATGGAACAATTCTAAGTTTAATCGGTTGGAATGGAAGATTGAGCTAGTTTGAAGCTTGAAACTTGGAGAAGTTTTCTTCCTTTTCCTTGCAAGAGGTTCGGCCATGAGAGAGAGAAGAAATGGTGATTTTTGTGAAATTTTAAGATATTTAATCACTTGGAAAAAAAAAGTCAAAAAGTGAATAGTGTCCATCCAATCAAATGGTGACACTTGTCACCTAATTAATGAATCTCTATCTCTTTGTTCCCCCTCATAGCAATCCAAATGACATCCTCTACTTATCTCTTAACACCCGATAAATTTCAACCAGTATCTGAAACTTAAACTTATTGGCCGAATTTTTCCGAACTTATCGCACTAGTGGGTCCCACGTCCGTTATCTATCCATAATTTTTCAAAAACTCTCCAATACTAGAAAATTCATATAAAAACTATAATTACTCATAAAATGCATCAGGAGAATTTTCCTAAACCAGAAAATGCAGAAAACATGCCATTAAAGGAAATAAACCCTAGAAAATTATTAGGGAATTTACGGGTTCTCACACTCTCTCCCCCTTAAAGAAATTTCGCTCTCGAAATTTTCTTATCAACGGACTCT
Organism: Coffea arabica; assembly: GCF_036785885.1. NCBI lineage: Eukaryota > Viridiplantae > Streptophyta > Magnoliopsida > Gentianales > Rubiaceae > Coffea > Coffea arabica. The sequence continues at coordinate 24,816,859 of NC_092314.1, forward strand.
ATCAAATCTAAAGTACCCAACGGACCATACCTTCTCCATCCTCAGACGAGTCAGGGACCTGATGCTGCTCTAGAGAATATGCTCGAGCTGGTGCCTTCGATCCCGTCCCTTCTCCTTTCGTCTGTCCAGGGTTGCTCTTGGCGGGTTGTTGAGAATTAGGCTTGGTTGGTGGCAGAGTCCCTCTCCGCTCGCGCAGGCGAGCTGGACAGTTAGCAATCCGATGTTCAGCGCTTCCACAGCGCAAGCATTTTCCTTCTTTCTTCCAGCAATTTGTTTCCGTATGACTTGGTCCTCCGCAATACCCACAGGGACCACGTGTAGCAGAGACCCGTCCTCCCTGAGGGACATCACGCGACACCCCTGGTTGCCGTACTTCCCCGTTTCCCTTGCGAACCTTAGAGATTGTACTATTATCCGCTTGTTCTGAGCTGCTCCCCGGAAAGCCCCTTTTCTTGGTTTGGAAGTTTCTAACTTGTAGCCTCGCATCTTCAACCCGTTGAGCTTTCTCCACAGCGTCACTAAAGGCATTAAGTTGGGCTACCGCCAGATCTTTTTGAATTTCTACGTTCAAGCCCTGGATAAAACGCCTTATTCGCCGCTGCTCGGTCATGATGAGTTCGGGCGCAAATTTGGATAGGCGGGTGAATTGGCTCTCATATTCCGCCACAGTTTGAGCTCCTTGGCGGAGTCGAATGAACTCGTCTTCCTTCCTCTCCTGAACTAGAGGAGGGAAAAACTTCGCATTGAACTCTCTGATGAAGTTCACCCAAGTCCTAGGTGTCTGTTCTCGTTCCCACTTCTGCCGAATTACGTTCCACCAGGAACGGGCTGCCCCCTCAAGCTGGAACACGGCAAAAGTCACCTGCCGTTCGTCAGGGTAGTGTAGGGCTGCAAATATATCCACCATCTTTTCAAGCCATCTTTCGGCAACGTCTGGGTCAGGTCCCCCAACAAACTTTGGTGGAGCAAACTTTTGGAATCGTTCGAGAGCTCTATCTTCGCTCTCGATATGATGGCCAGGGTTTCCGGGGTTTCCAGGGTTAAGGTTTGGGTTCTGGCCCTGTTGTTGTACTACTTGTGCTAGTAGGTTTGTCATTTGCTGCATAGCGGCAGCTATCTGCACATTGGGGTCTATTTGGGGTTCAGGATTGGGTCCAGTAGAGGTTTCCCCCGTTTCCCTAACCGGCGTGGGTTGTCAAGTTCCGCGCCCACGTCCCCGACCACTTCGTGTTCCTTCCATAAATTTCACTCGGTCTAGGCAAGAATGCTAAACCAAAGCAGTATCAAAGCATGTAAGTAATACGCAAAACTTTCACATTAACACACATTTATACATTGCAAACATGATCACAACATATATATACAAGTCGGTCAAAATTAAGCCACACACATATATACAGCCAGTTAAGTCAAGTACAAACATAGACAATCCACCGAGGAATAGCCTTTCTAGTTCACCAAATCCTTTCTAACCTAGGCCCTCATATCTTTCGTATCCGGGCGCAAGAATCCCATCTAAGATAATTCACAACTCGAGCCGGCCGGTCCCAAGAGTAAACCATCTTTATTAAGGATTCCTACCCGACATACATACCTAGCTTCCTCGAGTCCCATGATAATGATTCGTACACTTATCACATGCCCGGTTCATAACTTACGCTCAAACGAGCACTTAGACATATTCATGAAATTAGGACCACAACACCACTTGGCCCAGTCTCACTCCGCGCAGAGACCACGTGAAGTGGCTCTGATACCACTTGTGACAGCCCCACTTTCCCCTAAGGCGAACCAAAGGGGTTGGCGGACTGCCTGCCCAGCTCTCGCCAGGACTACGGATCAGATTAGCGCGATCTAATACTTTTCGGGTCATACAACCGCGTGAAAACCAGTCGAATCCACAAAATAAGAAAAAACAAAGTCGGAGTCGGCCATGAAGAGGAACCGACACGTCAAAACCCAACCAAACGTCAAGCAAATATTTACATCTCACAAGTTAGCATATACTTCCCAAAAGGGGCATACCAAAGTGATTCAAAAGTGGATACATGTACGGTTTGCCAAATCCAAAAGAGAAACGGACCAAAAGTACATTTAGGGTTTTAATACATGAGCTATACAAAAGATATGTCCAACTAGCTCAAGTCGGCAACCGATTATCAAATCCAGTCCAAAAGTATTTATTTTTCCTGTAAGGAAAACAAAAGGAACAGAACGGGGTGAGCTTGCGCTCAATGAGGTACCAAACAGATAGCAATAAAGTCATGGCATTTCACATTTAACAAATCAGATACACGTGTCAGATGTAAAGCAAAGGAACTAATGAGTCAAATCAGAAGGATACGGGTGGCTCTCAGGAGCCAAATTTCCAGTGCAGTACTTGATCCAAACCGGTTGACTCTCCGTCAACGCATATAGAACCAACGCGTCCGTAGACCCCTCTTTACACCGAATTCCGTCCACCAAACACCCCTTTACCGGGCCCGCTCACCGTAACCGAACAGAAATGGTAATACTCGAGTATACCGGAATCAAGGGTCTCAATACCCAAAAATCCCCGAACAGACTACCGTGGTTCGTTATCTAATCGTCCAGGCCCTTGCCGGCCCGACTCGAATAACTTAGCCACAGGATTGAGCTCATAAGTCATAGAAATCCGAACAGATGCAGATACAGATAACAGATTCAGATACAGATACAGAATAGCAGATTCAGATAGCAGATTCAGACGGCAGATTCAGATAGGCACTCAAAATTGGCATATGAACAGATAAAAGAACGAGTGTGATAAAGTACACCCTCGTCTCAAACAAATTTAACAAATTACAGAGCAGAAATCAAGTTAAACAGCAATGAAGGGGAGTGGTACACTCACCAATTCAACTTCAAAAAGTTTCACTTCAGATTGGCCTTAATCGCCAAGAAACCCTAAAATAATCAAAATAAACCAATTGAAGGTTTCATATCTAAAATCGAATAAACGGAATGCACAAGTGAGACATACTAATGCAAGGGTACAAAAACATGATTTTCTTGAAAACGAAAAGTTAGTATGAAGACTTAGGCACAAACAACCCAAAAGCCTTTCATTTCCACAAAAAGGCCAATCCAACTTAAAGAAACCAAACGGCCTAGAAAATTGGGCAGCACTTCCCCTAAATTTCTTACTTTTCCAGCCATTAAGGCTTCATTATATCCTCAAATCAGTCCCAACATTTCACACAAAAGTCATCTCATTTCCCAAAAGCCGTTCACTAGGCTCAAAGTAGTACAAGTACAAAACTTAGCTAGGAAACAACCGAAATGAAAGCAAGCCCCAAAAGAGACTCGATAACGAGTCATATAGCCATGCCAACCACAACCCCAGTAAGGTTTCATATGCATAAATAAGCATTAAAGCAAACCAGAAAATCAGGAAATGTAACTCATTTGTTCCAACAATAAAAACAGTTTTGACCTCCTAATGCGGTAATGGCGTCAATTTCACTACGATTATCGGATGGGGGTGTAAGACCCACCGTTTCGAAGCTATGAAACAGGGCTACAACAATGTAGAAGGTCACTCAATCCAGTTCCTAGCTTAACTAGGTCGAAAATGCCAAATACTAACCCAGAATTCCCAAAACAGGTTTGCAAAACACAGAAAACTGTAATCGGTATATCTCAGTCCATACAAGTCCAAATGCCGAAATTCCAAAGGCATATGTTAGCTAAGACATTCAGCTACATTTCATCAGAAGACACCAACTCAAAAATCCAAACCAATTCCAGTCAAAATAGCCAATTACTATCGCAGTTTTCGCATTCTGTCCAAAGCAGAACAGCTACAGTAATAACGGCATAACTCACTCTACACTCATCCAAATGACCTGAAATTTTGCAGGCACTTCAAACTCATCAATACCTACAACTTTCATGTTTTGAGTAAAGTCTAATTCGGCATCTAACCACATGATATAAAACCGGGCAGAAATTGGGGATGATAGAACCCTAACTTTCACTTTTCCTTCCAAATCCAAAATTGGTTGCAATTATCTATCATTCACACCTACCATAGTCATTACCCCTCATTATCAACCATCATAAACAACCACAACACCATGATCATATCAAACCAGAAAATTCCTCAAAAAAATAAAAACTTCACCAATTCATCACAAACCAAGAAATAAATCACATAATCCATCACTTTAGCTCCCATTAGGCACAAATTAAACATCATTAAATGTAGGAGGAAGTTCATATACCACTTACCAAGTAAACAAGAGAGGGAGAGATGTAGACCACCTTAGCTCTTCAAAAAAACTTCACCAAATCACTTACTAGCACCAACTAGAGGGATTTTATGGAACAATTCTAAGTTTAATCGGTTGGAATGGAAGATTGAGCTAGTTTGAAGCTTGAAACTTGGAGAAGTTTTCTTCCTTTTCCTTGCAAGAGGTTCGGCCATGAGAGAGAGAAGAAATGGTGATTTTTGTGAAATTTTAAGATATTTAATCACTTGGAAAAAAAAAGTCAAAAAGTGAATAGTGTCCATCCAATCAAATGGTGACACTTGTCACCTAATTAATGAATCTCTATCTCTTTGTTCCCCCTCATAGCAATCCAAATGACATCCTCTACTTATCTCTTAACACCCGATAAATTTCAACCAGTATCTGAAACTTAAACTTATTGGCCGAATTTTTCCGAACTTATCGCACTAGTGGGTCCCACGTCCGTTATCTATCCATAATTTTTCAAAAACTCTCCAATACTAGAAAATTCATATAAAAACTATAATTACTCATAAAATGCATCAGGAGAATTTTCCTAAACCAGAAAATGCAGAAAACATGCCATTAAAGGAAATAAACCCTAGAAAATTATTAGGGAATTTACGGGTTCTCACACTCTCTCCCCCTTAAAGAAATTTCGCTCTCGAAATTTTCTTATCAACGGACTCTATCAAATCTAAAGTACCCAACGGACCATACCTTCTCCATCCTCAGACGAGTCAGGGACCTGATGCTGCTCTAGAGAATATGCTCGAGCTGGTGCCTTCGATCCCGTCCCTTCTCCTTTCGTCTGTCCAGGGTTGCTCTTGGCGGGTTGTTGAGAATTAGGCTTGGTTGGTGGCAGAGTCCCTCTCCGCTCGCGCAGGCGAGCTGGACAGTTAGCAATCCGATGTTCAGCGCTTCCACAGCGCAAGCATTTTCCTTCTTTCTTCCAGCAATTTGTTTCCGTATGACTTGGTCCTCCGCAATACCCACAGGGACCACGTGTAGCAGAGACCCGTCCTCCCTGAGGGACATCACGCGACACCCCTGGTTGCCGTACTTCCCCGTTTCCCTTGCGAACCTTAGAGATTGTACTATTATCCGCTTGTTCTGAGCTGCTCCCCGGAAAGCCCCTTTTCTTGGTTTGGAAGTTTCTAACTTGTAGCCTCGCATCTTCAACCCGTTGAGCTTTCTCCACAGCGTCACTAAAGGCATTAAGTTGGGCTACCGCCAGATCTTTTTGAATTTCTACGTTCAAGCCCTGGATAAAACGCCTTATTCGCCGCTGCTCGGTCATGATGAGTTCGGGCGCAAATTTGGATAGGCGGGTGAATTGGCTCTCATATTCCGCCACAGTTTGAGCTCCTTGGCGGAGTCGAATGAACTCGTCTTCCTTCCTCTCCTGAACTAGAGGAGGGAAAAACTTCGCATTGAACTCTCTGATGAAGTTCACCCAAGTCCTAGGTGTCTGTTCTCGTTCCCACTTCTGCCGAATTACGTTCCACCAGGAACGGGCTGCCCCCTCAAGCTGGAACACGGCAAAAGTCACCTGCCGTTCGTCAGGGTAGTGTAGGGCTGCAAATATATCCACCATCTTTTCAAGCCATCTTTCGGCAACGTCTGGGTCAGGTCCCCCAACAAACTTTGGTGGAGCAAACTTTTGGAATCGTTCGAGAGCTCTATCTTCGCTCTCGATATGATGGCCAGGGTTTCCGGGGTTTCCAGGGTTAAGGTTTGGGTTCTGGCCCTGTTGTTGTACTACTTGTGCTAGTAGGTTTGTCATTTGCTGCATAGCGGCAGCTATCTGCACATTGGGGTCTATTTGGGGTTCAGGATTGGGTCCAGTAGAGGTTTCCCCCGTTTCCCTAACCGGCGTGGGTTGTCAAGTTCCGCGCCCACGTCCCCGACCACTTCGTGTTCCTTCCATAAATTTCACTCGGTCTAGGCAAGAATGCTAAACCAAAGCAGTATCAAAGCATGTAAGTAATACGCAAAACTTTCACATTAACACACATTTATACATTGCAAACATGATCACAACATATATATACAAGTCGGTCAAAATTAAGCCACACACATATATACAGCCAGTTAAGTCAAGTACAAACATAGACAATCCACCGAGGAATAGCCTTTCTAGTTCACCAAATCCTTTCTAACCTAGGCCCTCATATCTTTCGTATCCGGGCGCAAGAATCCCATCTAAGATAATTCACAACTCGAGCCGGCCGGTCCCAAGAGTAAACCATCTTTATTAAGGATTCCTACCCGACATACATACCTAGCTTCCTCGAGTCCCATGATAATGATTCGTACACTTATCACATGCCCGGTTCATAACTTACGCTCAAACGAGCACTTAGACATATTCATGAAATTAGGACCACAACACCACTTGGCCCAGTCTCACTCCGCGCAGAGACCACGTGAAGTGGCTCTGATACCACTTGTGACAGCCCCACTTTCCCCTAAGGCGAACCAAAGGGGTTGGCGGACTGCCTGCCCAGCTCTCGCCAGGACTACGGATCAGATTAGCGCGATCTAATACTTTTCGGGTCATACAACCGCGTGAAAACCAGTCGAATCCACAAAATAAGAAAAAACAAAGTCGGAGTCGGCCATGAAGAGGAACCGACACGTCAAAACCCAACCAAACGTCAAGCAAATATTTACATCTCACAAGTTAGCATATACTTCCCAAAAGGGGCATACCAAAGTGATTCAAAAGTGGATACATGTACGGTTTGCCAAATCCAAAAGAGAAACGGACCAAAAGTACATTTAGGGTTTTAATACATGAGCTATACAAAAGATATGTCCAACTAGCTCAAGTCGGCAACCGATTATCAAATCCAGTCCAAAAGTATTTATTTTTCCTGTAAGGAAAACAAAAGGAACAGAACGGGGTGAGCTTGCGCTCAATGAGGTACCAAACAGATAGCAATAAAGTCATGGCATTTCACATTTAACAAATCAGATACACGTGTCAGATGTAAAGCAAAGGAACTAATGAGTCAAATCAGAAGGATACGGGTGGCTCTCAGGAGCCAAATTTCCAGTGCAGTACTTGATCCAAACCGGTTGACTCTCCGTCAACGCATATAGAACCAACGCGTCCGTAGACCCCTCTTTACACCGAATTCCGTCCACCAAACACCCCTTTACCGGGCCCGCTCACCGTAACCGAACAGAAATGGTAATACTCGAGTATACCGGAATCAAGGGTCTCAATACCCAAAAATCCCCGAACAGACTACCGTGGTTCGTTATCTAATCGTCCAGGCCCTTGCCGGCCCGACTCGAATAACTTAGCCACAGGATTGAGCTCATAAGTCATAGAAATCCGAACAGATGCAGATACAGATAACAGATTCAGATACAGATACAGAATAGCAGATTCAGATAGCAGATTCAGACGGCAGATTCAGATAGGCACTCAAAATTGGCATATGAACAGATAAAAGAACGAGTGTGATAAAGTACACCCTCGTCTCAAACAAATTTAACAAATTACAGAGCAGAAATCAAGTTAAACAGCAATGAAGGGGAGTGGTACACTCACCAATTCAACTTCAAAAAGTTTCACTTCAGATTGGCCTTAATCGCCAAGAAACCCTAAAATAATCAAAATAAACCAATTGAAGGTTTCATATCTAAAATCGAATAAACGGAATGCACAAGTGAGACATACTAATGCAAGGGTACAAAAACATGATTTTCTTGAAAACGAAAAGTTAGTATGAAGACTTAGGCACAAACAACCCAAAAGCCTTTCATTTCCACAAAAAGGCCAATCCAACTTAAAGAAACCAAACGGCCTAGAAAATTGGGCAGCACTTCCCCTAAATTTCTTACTTTTCCAGCCATTAAGGCTTCATTATATCCTCAAATCAGTCCCAACATTTCACACAAAAGTCATCTCATTTCCCAAAAGCCGTTCACTAGGCTCAAAGTAGTACAAGTACAAAACTTAGCTAGGAAACAACCGAAATGAAAGCAAGCCCCAAAAGAGACTCGATAATGAGTCATATAGCCATGCCAACCACAACCCCAGTAAGGTTTCATATGCATAAATAAGCATTAAAGCAAACCAGAAAATCAGGAAATGTAACTCATTTGTTCCAACAATAAAAACAGTTTTGACCTCCTAATGCGGTAATGGCGTCAATTTCACTACGATTATCGGATGGGGGTGTAAGACCCACCGTTTCGAAGCTATGAAACAGGGCTACAACAATGTAGAAGGTCACTCAATCCAGTTCCTAGCTTAACTAGGTCGAAAATGCCAAATACTAACCCAGAATTCCCAAAACAGGTTTGCAAAACACAGAAAACTGTAATCGGTATATCTCAGTCCATACAAGTCCAAATGCCGAAATTCCAAAGGCATATGTTAGCTAAGACATTCAGCTACATTTCATCAGAAGACACCAACTCAAAAATCCAAACCAATTCCAGTCAAAATAGCCAATTACTATCGCAGTTTTCGCATTCTGTCCAAAGCAGAACAGCTACAGTAATAACGGCATAACTCACTCTACACTCATCCAAATGACCTGAAATTTTGCAGGCACTTCAAACTCATCAATACCTACAACTTTCATGTTTTGAGTAAAGTCTAATTCGGCATCTAACCACATGATATAAAACCGGGCAGAAATTGGGGATGATAGAACCCTAACTTTCACTTTTCCTTCCAAATCCAAAATTGGTTGCAATTATCTATCATTCACACCTACCATAGTCATTACCCCTCATTATCAACCATCATAAACAACCACAACACCATGATCATATCAAACCAGAAAATTCCTCAAAAAAATAAAAACTTCACCAATTCATCACAAACCAAGAAATAAATCACATAATCCATCACTTTAGCTCCCATTAGGCACAAATTAAACATCATTAAATGTAGGAGGAAGTTCATATACCACTTACCAAGTAAACAAGAGAGGGAGAGATGTAGACCACCTTAGCTCTTCAAAAAAACTTCACCAAATCACTTACTAGCACCAACTAGAGGGATTTTATGGAACAATTCTAAGTTTAATCGGTTGGAATGGAAGATTGAGCTAGTTTGAAGCTTGAAACTTGGAGAAGTTTTCTTCCTTTTCCTTGCAAGAGGTTCGGCCATGAGAGAGAGAAGAAATGGTGATTTTTGTGAAATTTTAAGATATTTAATCACTTGGAAAAAAAAAGTCAAAAAGTGAATAGTGTCCATCCAATCAAATGGTGACACTTGTCACCTAATTAATGAATCTCTATCTCTTTGTTCCCCCTCATAGCAATCCAAATGACATCCTCTACTTATCTCTTAACACCCGATAAATTTCAACCAGTATCTGAAACTTAAACTTATTGGCCGAATTTTTCCGAACTTATCGCACTAGTGGGTCCCACGTCCGTTATCTATCCATAATTTTTCAAAAACTCTCCAATACTAGAAAATTCATATAAAAACTATAATTACTCATAAAATGCATCAGGAGAATTTTCCTAAACCAGAAAATGCAGAAAACATGCCATTAAAGGAAATAAACCCTAGAAAATTATTAGGGAATTTACGGGTTCTCACAAATCCGGCCAAGATTCCGGCCGGATTGTCTGGCCGGATTCCAGGCCGAATGCAACTGGCCAGATTTCCAATTTTTCCTCAGGCAATCCGGCCTGCAATCCGGCCAGTTTCTGGCCGGATTCCTGGCCGGATTTGCTACTATTCATCCTCGCCAAAAATTTTTCCGTTTCCGTTTGAAGTCGTATCGATCCGAAATTCATCCAAATCACAGCCAAGCATATATATACATTGGAAATCAACATTTACAAGCCAAATGGCGTACAAGCGATCTCATTAGTTCATACCAATACATTTAGGCCAACACAAGCCCTTCATTAAAGAAAGCTATACACTTAGGGTTATCACCCTCAAGGAGCTAAACAAAATTACATGTACAGGAGCTCAACTTGTCATCCAACTATCAAAATCTTTCCAAAAGTGTTCATTTTCCTGTAAGGAAAACAAATGACACGGAATGAGCTAAAGCCCAGTGGTATACCACTACATAAGCAACCAAAGTCACTTAAGCATAGCAAATCATTTAAAGTACACGATAAGCAATGAAGTACAACGGTAAAAGGATACAGTCGGCTCTCAAGAGCCCATTTCCGCGCTTGCAATCTTGATCCAACCTCATTGACCCTCCGTCAATGTCAAAAGTATCAAACCGTAGACCTCACTTTACTCTCATTCCTTCCACCCAACATACCCCAACCGGGCCCGCACTCCATTCAGTAATATTTTTGGTAATACTCGAGTTTACCGGAACCAAGGGTCTCATTACCACAAGGTTCCCCAGTACAGTCCCCGTGGCAATTCAATCTTCACGACCAAGCCCTCGCCGGCTCGATCCAATTGACTACCAAACGGGGTTGAGCTCAGTAATGCAGTAAGGCCGTTGGACATCGTCCAAACGACATCAATTCAGTTTCCATGAAATGGAATTCACCAACCAATATATCAAGTTCAGTAATGCAATAAAACGGTAGCCATTCAGTGACAATATCAAAAGAGGTGAGGGCGGTCAAGTACACCCTCACCCTAATCAATTTCAATATTCGAGTAAGCCATCAAGGCATCACATAACATTTAACAAAGCCACATAGTAACAATTTAGTGAGTGGTATACTCACCAAGCAAGTAAGTGGTATTTCATGTACCACGATCACCAAGCCGTCGTGCACTACCTTCAAGCCCTAGAACATATAACACATACAATGAGACTCGATAACGAGTCATATAGCAACGCTAAACACAACCCCAATAAGGTTTCATATACATAAATGAGCATAATAGCAAACCAGAAATTAGAAAATGGCCTTAGTCTTGGCCCCCAAATAGAAAACTGTTTTACACTCATTATGCGGTAATGGCGTCAAATTCTCCACGGTTATCGGATGGGGGTGTAAGACCCACCGTTTCAAAGCTATGAAACAGGGCTACAATAATGTAGAAGACCACTCAATCCAGTTCGTAACACAACTAGGTCAAATATGCCAAATACTAACCCAGAATTCCTAAAACAGGTTCGCAAAACACAAAAAACTGTAATCGGTATATCTCAGTCCATACAGGTCCAAATGCCGAAATTCCAAAGGCATATGTTAGCTAAGACACTCAGCTACATTTCATCAGAAGACACCAACTTCAAAATCCAAACCAATTCCAGTCAAAAAGGCCAATTACTATCGCAGTTTTCACATTCTGCTCCATGCAGAACAGCTACAGTAGAAACGGCATAACTCACTCCACACTCATCCAAAAGACCTGAAATTTTACAGGCACCTTAAACACATCAATACCTACAACTTTCATGTTTTGAGAAAAGTCCAATTCGGCCTCCATCCCAGTGATCTAAAACCGGACAGAAATGGGATTCTATGAACCCTAACTTTTCAATTTTCACACCAAATCCAAAATTGATTGCATTTTCCTATCCAATACACTTCATAGAGTCATTATCAACCATTACAATTCATCATACAAGGCCACAACATCCCATTCATATTAAACCAGAAAAATTCCCAATAAAATAAAAACTTCTCCAAAACAAGCCAAATCAAGAAATAAATCATATATTCCAACATTCAAGCCACTTCTAAGCATCATATAACCATTATTAGAGGTAGTAGGGTGTTCAAGCAACACTTACCAAGAAATCAAGAGAGAGAGGGATGTTGAACACCTTTGCTCTTCAAACAAAGTTCACTACAACCCTTACTAGCACTAGAAGATAGTATTTTATGGAGTGAAATGGATGGAAGCAAATGTTTTTGGTTGATTTGCACCAAGTGGGAGCTTGAAATTTGATGAACTTTCTTCCTTGTGGAGCTTGGGATGGCCGGCCAACAAGAAGTGAAGAATGGTGATTTTTTTGTGAATTTTTGGAGATATTAACTTAAGTGGTCAAAAGTCAAAAAAATGTCAAAAGGTGAATAGTGTTTCTTAAAAGGCATCCAATGAGGAGATGACATGTGGCACTCTATTAAATGCATTCTTATCATTCTTTTCTCTCTCACATCAATCACTTCGCACCCACTACTTATCTCTTAACATCCGATAAATTTTAAACAGTATTCGAAACTTAACCTTATTGGCCGAATTTATTCGAACTTTTCGCACTAGTGGGTCCCACGTCCACTATTTACTCTTAATTTTCTAAAAATTCTCCAATGCTAGAAAAATCATCTTAAAACTATAATTGCTCATAAAATCCACTAAGAAAATATTTCTAAGCCAGAAAATGCAGAAAACATGCAATTAAGGGGAAATAAACCCTAGGAAAATATTAGGGTTTTTTACGGGTTCTCACACTCTCCCCCCCTTAAAAGAATTTCGTCCTCGAAATTTCTCACCTTAATTCCCGAAAAGGTTTGGGTATTTCTTTCGTATTTCCTCTTCCATTTCCCAAGTAGCTTCCTCCACTCTGTGGTTTCTCCATAACACTTTCACTAGCGGAATATTCTTGTTTCTGAGCTCTTTGACTTTTCGATCGAGTACTTGGACTGGTTTCTCTTCATAAGCCAGTGATTCATCCACTTCGATATCCTCCGGTTGCAACACATGAGATGGGTCTGGATGATACTTCTTTAGCATCGAGACGTGAAAGACATCGTGGATTCGAGATAGACTGGATGGCAGTTCCAATCGATACGCGACCGCTCCAACCCTTTGAAGGATCTTGTAGGGTCCGACGTACCGCGGTTGAAGCTTCTTTCCTTTGCCCGTTGTAAGACTTCGTAAGGGTGTGATCTTAAGAAATACTTGATCTCCAACTTCAAATTCCAAATCCTTCCTTCGGTTATCCGCGTAGCTCTTTTGGCGACTCTGGGCGGTTTGAAGCCGTTGCCTTATCAACTTGACCTTCTCGTGAGCCTCTTCCATCCACGGAATAGTTGTCGGGTCTAGGGCTTTCTTTTCACCAATTTCGTCCCAGTAAATCGGTGAGCGGCACTTGCGTCCGTAGAGAGCTTCGTACGGAGCCATTTGAATTGACGAATGGAAGCTATTATTGTACGCAAACTCCACTAAGGTCATGTGCTGACCCCAATTGCCTCCGAAATCCAAGATGCACGTTCGCAGCATGTCCTCAAGAGTTTGAATTGTCCGTTCCGACTGGCCATCCGTCTGAGGATGATAGGTAGTGCTCAAATTGAGTTTAGTCCCCAGGGTTTCTTGAAATTTCTGCCAAAATCGTGATACGAACCGTGGATCCCGATCGGAAACGATGCTCACAGGAACACCGTGTAGTCTTACTACTTCGTCCATGTACAGTCGGGCCAACTGATCCATTGAATACTTCATGTTCACCGGCAAGAAATGGGCCGACTTGGTTAATCGATCAACGATCACCCAAACGGCATCGTGTCCTCTTTGCGTCCTCGGTAAACCGGAAACGAAGTCCATTGTGATGTTTTCCCACTTCCACTCGGGTATCTCCAAGGGTTGTAACAGACCCGATGGTTTTTGATGCTCTGCCTTCACTTGCTGGCAAATAAGACATTTCTGCACGTATTGAGCTATTTCCCTCTTCATATTATCCCACCAATAGGTCCCTTTCAGGTCTTGATACATCTTGCTGCTACCCGGATGGATTGTATACTTGGACCGATGAGCTTCCTCCAGAATTTCTGCTTTCAACGATTCATCCTTTGGTACTACGATTCGGTTCCGATACTTCAAAATACCCTCAGGACTCAAATTAAAGTCCGTAGTTTCTCCCTTTTCCAATTTCTCTCTCCACTTCCGTACCATCAAATCCTCGCCTTGTGCCTCTTTTATACGTTCCAGTAGAGTGGATGTCACCCTTACATTGCTAAATATCACCTTATTACTCCCAAGACAGGGTTTCCACTCGCACACGGACTCTAGCAAATCCCATTCCTTAATCATTAGCCCTGCTACTTGCACTTTCCGACTCAAGGCATCCGCTACTACATTTGCCTTTCCCGGATGGTAGTTGATTGTACAATCGTAGTCCTCCAGAAATTCCATCCATCGCCGTTGCCTCATGTTCAGTTCCTTCTGGGAGAAAAGGTACCTAAGACTCTTGTGATCCGAAAACACTTCGAAGGTCACCCCATATAGGTAATGCCTCCACTTTTTCAGTGCGAACACAACTGCAGCTAATTCTAGATCGTGAGTCGGGTAGTTCTGCTCGTGAAGCTTCAATTTCCTAGAGGCAAAAGCAATCACATTCCGGTTCTGCATCAAAACACATCCCAATCCCTCTCGCGACGCGTCCGCATATACTGCAAACCCGTCCACTCCATTTGGCAAGACCAGTACCGGAGCCATGGTCAATCTTTTCTTTAACTCCTGAAAATTCGTTTCGCATCGGCCGTTCCAGATAAACTGGCCATGCTTCTTTGTCAAGTCGGTTAATGGTCCGGCTAACTTGGAGAAATCTTTAATGAACCTTCGGTAATACCTAGCTAGCCCTAGAAAGCTGCGAATCTCCGTGGGGGTTTCTGGTCTCTTCCAATTTGTCACGGCCTCAACCTTCGCCGGGTCCACCGAAATACCTTCGTGGGAGATCACGTGCCCTAGAAACGCTACTTTCTCCAACCAGAACTCGCATTTACTAAACTTGGCATACAGTTGATGTTCCCGTAACGTCTGCAGTACCACTCTCAAATGCTCCTCATGCTCCTCGCGTGTCTTAGAGTAGACCAAAATGTCATCAATGACCACAACGACAAATCGGTCCAGGTAGGGTTTGAAAACCCTATGCATTAGGTCCATGAAAGCGGCGGGAGCATTGGTCAGTCCAAAGGGCATAACGGCGAACTCGTAATGCCCGTATCTCGAGTTGAAAGCAGTTTTTGGAATGTCCTCCTTCTTTATCAATAACTGATAGTATCCCTGTCGGAGGTCCAACTTGGAGAAGACCACTGCTCCCTGCAGCTGGTCAAACAACTCATCGATGTGGGGCAATGGATACTTATTCTTGATGGTCACGTTGTTCAGCCCCCGATAATCAATGCACATCCTCAACGTTCCATCCTTTTTCTTCACAAATAGGACCGGAGCTCCCCAAGGAGACTCACTCTCGTGAATGAATCCCCGCTCCAAAAGGTCTTGCAATTGCAACTTAAGCTCTTTAAGTTCTGCAGGCGCCATTCGGTAAGGGGTTTTCGAGATAGGTGCAGTTCCAGGTAAAAGATCTATTCGAAATTCTATCTCCCTTTCCGGAGGTAAGGCCACTAACTCATCAGGAAACACATCCGGAAATTCCCTCACTACGGCCACGTCTTCCACTTTCAACTTATCCGTAGGGGTATTAATTAGAAAGGCCAAATATCCTTGCGCCCCTCTACTTATCAGTTTCCTAGCTCGAATGCCCGAAATGAGAGCAGATGAGGCTAACCTACCCCTTATATCTAACCTTAAGGTTGCCTCGCCAGGAATGCGAAATTCAACTATTTTCGTTTTACAGTCCAGTTGGGCGTTATATTTGGCTAACCAGTCCATACCCAAAATCACGTCGTACCCCTTAATGGACAAGCTAATCAGGTCTCCTAGAAACCTCCGCTCACCTACCCATACATCGCAATCCCTATAAACCATACTAGTCACCAAACGTTGATTCCCCGTAGGTGTACTAACCTCTAAATCATATGGTAAGCTAGCAGGTTTTATATCGATGCCACACATGAAATCAGGGTTAACAAACGAATGAGTGGCACCAGGATCAATTAAAACTTTGGCAAAGCGGTGGAAAATAGGGATCGTACCTTCTACGACCTCGGAAGACTCTGGGATCTGGTGGGCCTCTAAGGAATATACCCTAGCCGGAACTTTTGGTTTGGATCCGTCTCCCTTGGCCGGTCCAGTATTGGTTCTCGACGGTAGTTGGCTCCCCTTTCCGTCTTGTTTCAGGACCGGACATGTAGCCAGTTGATGGTCCGCACTTCCACACCGCAGGTATTTCCCCTGTTTCCTCCAGCAATTGTCTTCGGTGTGGTTCAGCTTTCCACAGTGCCCACAGGGCCCACGAGGCGCCGAAGCCGAGCCACTCTGAGCGTTTCCCCTTTGTCCTCGCCCAGCTTGGCCACCCCTGAACGGAGTCCCTCTGCCTGACCCAGATTGACGACCACCCCCAGTTCCTCGTCCAAACTTGGAAGGAGTGCTTTTCTCACCTTGTCCAGACGTACTCCCAGGAAAACCACGCTTTTTAGCCTGAAAGTTTCGGACCTGCAGCCGTGCACTCTCTACCCGTTGGGCTTTTTCCATTGCCTCGCTAAACGTGGTGATTTGAGCCGCCGCGAGGTCTTTCTGGATCTCAACGTTCAAGCCCTGAATAAAGCGCCTCACCCGTCGTTGCTCGGTCATGATCAATTCAGGCGCGAATTTGGACAGGCGGGTAAACTGACTCTCGTACTCCGCCACAGTCTGAGCCCCTTGCCGGAGCCGGATAAACTCGTCCTCCTTCCTCTCCTGGACTAGAGGAGGGAAAAACTTGGCATTAAATTCCCGGATGAAGTTCACCCACGTCCTCGGAGTCTGCTCTCGCTCCCATTTCTGTCTAATTACGTTCCACCAGGAACGGGCAGCCCCTTCAAGTTGAAACACGGCAAAAGTGACCTGCCGTTCGTCCGGGTAGTGTAGGGCCGCGAATATATCAACCATTTTCTCAAGCCATTTCTCAGCCACATCAGGGTCGGGTCCCCCAATAAACTTTGGCGGGGAAAACTTTTGAAAACGTTCTAGAGCTCTATCTTCGCTCTCGGTATGGTGGCCAGGGTTTCCGGGGTTAGGGTTTGGGTTTTGGCCCTGTTGTTGCACTACTTGTGCAAGTAGGTTGGTCATTTGCTGCATAGCAGCAGCTATTTGAACGTTGGGGTCTATCTGGGGTTCAGGATTTGGTCCAGTAGAAGCTTCCCCCGTTTCCCTAACCGGTGTGGGTTGCCTACCGCGCCCGCGTCCCCGACCACTTCGTGTTCCTTCCATAAGGTATACTTGGTCTAGGCAAAAGTACTATACCAAAGCAGCAGTAAAACATATAAGCGATACTTAACTTTGCACAAAAACACATATTGATGCATTTCAAACAAGATCACAAGCACACATATATACAAGCCAAACACAGATTTACAATCAGTCAGTCAAGTACGGCCAAAGCACGTACGTACACAAAAGATCCACCTGAGGATAGGCCTATCAAAAGAGATTTACACGTAGCTAACTCTACATCCAAAACGGTTAGCTAAGGCTCTATCCCTCTCCCTATGTACATTCAAAACCACCACTAGCCAAAAGGTGCCTAGATATCATAACTTAGTCGGTTGCCGGGGTCTGAGACCCAGGCGATGGGGTAGATTCCTCCCCAGCCTCGGCCCCAGCATACGAGGCCTCATCGCTAGATTCCTCGAGTCCATCGTCGCATAGGTTAAGGATCGCCTCAGCACGACCCCTCACTTTGCGAGCTCGCTTGACCTCACGCTCGCGACCATCCCTCAGTTGATCACATAAGTCATTAACTCGGTCCTCCGCCTCATTCACGTCATACTCTAGCTCCATGATACGTGCGGCTTGCTTGTCATTAGTCGCCTTCGCCTGAGCCACCTCAGCCTCCAATGTAGCAACCGCAGCTTCAAGCTTAGTATTTTCCTTAGCAAACTCCTCGCGTTCCTTTGCCACCGACAAAACTAGTGTATTTGGGTAGGCATAATTGCTACGGCACTCACACTGTCGAACGCGGCTAGCCGGGCTCCAACGCACCACGGCCCCCTTCTGCCTCAGTTGATACCTAATTGTCGGCAGCGTGCTACGAGGACGATCGCCTACCGGGCGGTCACTCGGGTCACCACTCGCATCCATCCTATAACAAAGGAAGAAATAATATAAATAACCGTAATAGGTATTAACAATAGCATTCTCAAGTCGAGCACTTCTCTCACACCCAAGCTAGTTCAAACCTAGGCTCTGATACCACCTGTGACAGCCCTACCTTCCCCTAAGGCGAACCAGAGGGGTTAGCGGACTGCCTGCCCAGCTCTCGCCAGGACTAACGGTACAGTTTACGTCGATCTATTACGTTCCGGAACATAGCGATGCGCGCAAACAAGTCAAAATCTCAAAATAAAAAAAACGAAAATTCGCGCCGAAATGAATAGTGCCGGCCACGTCAGAATCCGGCCGGAATCTGGCCGGATTTCTGCCGGATTCTCGGCCGGATACAAGGCCGAGAGCAATCCAAATTTTTTCCAAAACCCCACGCAATCCGCCCGGCAATCCGGCCAAGATTCCGGCCGGATTCCAGGCCGAATGCAACTGGCCGGATTTCCAATTTTTCCTCAGGCAATCCGGCCTGCAATCCGGCCAGTTTCTGGCCGGATTCCTGGCCGGATTTGCTACTGTTCATCCTCGCCAAAAATTTTTCCGTTTCCGTTTGAAGTCGTATCGATCCGAAATTCATCCAAATCACAGCCAAGCATATATATACATTGGAAATCAACATTTACAAGCCAAATGGCGTACAAGCGATCTCATTAGTTCATACCAATACATTTAGGCCAACACAAGCCCTTCATTAAAGAAAGCTATACACTTAGGGTTATCACCCTCAAGGAGCTAAACAAAATTACATGTACAGGAGCTCAACTTGTCATCCAACTATCAAAATCTTTCCAAAAGTGTTCATTTTCCTGTAAGGAAAACAAATGACACGGAATGAGCTAAAGCCCAGTGGTATACCACTACATAAGCAACCAAAGTCACTTAAGCATAGCAAATCATTTAAAGTACACGATAAGCAATGAAGTACAACGGTAAAAGGATACAGTCGGCTCTCAAGAGCCCATTTCCGCGTTTGCAATCTTGATCCAACCTCATTGATCCTCCGTCAATGTCAAAAGTATCAAACCGTAGACCTCACTTTACTCCCATTCCTTCCACCCAACATACCCCAACCGGGCCCGCACTCCATTCAGTAATATTTTTGGTAATACTCGAGTTTACCGGAACCAAGGGTCTCATTACCACAAGGTTCCCCAGTACAGTCCCCGTGGCAATTCAATCTTCACGACCAAGCCCTCGCCGGCTCGATCCAATTGACTACCAAACGGGGTTGAGCTCAGTAATGCAGTAAGGCCGTTGGACATCGTCCAAACGACATCAATTCAGTTTCCATGAAATGGAATTCACCAACCAATATATCAAGTTCAGTAATGCAATAAAACGGTAGCCATTCAGTGACAATATCAAAAGAGGTGAGGGCGGTCAAGTACACCCTCACCCTAATCAATTTCAATATTCGAGTAAGCCATCAAGGCATCACATAACATTTAACAAAGCCACATAGTAACAATTTAGTGAGTGGTATACTCACCAAGCAAGTAAGTGGTATTTCATGTACCACGATCACCAAGCCGTCGTGCACTACCTTCAAGCCCTAGAACATATAACACATACAATGAGACTCGATAACGAGTCATATAGCAACGCTAAACACAACCCCAATAAGGTTTCATATACATAAATGAGCATAATAGCAAACCAGAAATTAGAAAATGGCCTTAGTCTTGGCCCCCAAATAGAAAACTGTTTTACACTCATTATGCGGTAATGGCGTCAAATTCTCCACGGTTATCGGATGGGGGTGTAAGACCCACCGTTTCAAAGCTATGAAACAGGGCTACAATAATGTAGAAGACCACTCAATCCAGTTCGTAACACAACTAGGTCAAATATGCCAAATACTAACCCAGAATTCCTAAAACAGGTTCGCAAAACACAAAAAACTGTAATCGGTATATCTCAGTCCATACAAGTCCAAATGCCGAAATTCCAAAGGCATATGTTAGCTAAGACACTCAGATAGATTTCATCAGAAGACACCAACTTCAAAATCCAAACCAATTGCAGTCAAAAAGGCCAATTACTATCGCAGTTTTCACATTCTGCTCCATGCAGAACAGCTACAGTAGAAACGGCATAACTCACTCCACACTCATCCAAATGACCTGAAATTTTACAGGCACCTTAAACACATCAATACCTACAACTTTCATGTTTTGAGAAAAGTCCAATTCGGCCTCCATCCCAGTGATCTAAAACCGGACAGAAATGGGATTCTATGAACCCTAACTTTTCAATTTTCACACCAAATCCAAAATTGATTGCATTTTCCTATCCAATACACTTCATAGAGTCATTATCAACCATTACAATTCATCATACAAGGCCACAACATCCCATTCATATTAAACCAGAAAAATTCCCAATAAAATAAAAACTTCTCCAAAACAAGCCAAATCAAGAAATAAATCATATATTCCAACATTCAAGCCACTTCTAAGCATCATATAACCATTATTAGAGGTAGTAGGGTGTTCAAGCAACACTTACCAAGAAATCAAGAGAGAGAGGGATGTTGAACACCTTTGCTCTTCAAACAAAGTTCACTACAACCCTTACTAGCACTAGAAGATAGTATTTTATGGAGTGAAATGGATGGAAGCAAATGTTTTTGGTTGATTTGCACCAAGTGGGAGCTTGAAATTTGATGAACTTTCTTCCTTGTGGAGCTTGGGATGGCCGGCCAACAAGAAGTGAAGAATGGTGATTTTTTTGTGAATTTTTGGAGATATTAACTTAAGTGGTCAAAAGTCAAAAAAATGTCAAAAGGTGAATAGTGTTTCTTAAAAGGCATCCAATGAGGAGATGACATGTGGCACTCTATTAAATGCATTCTTATCATTCTTTTCTCTCTCACATCAATCACTTCGCACCCACTACTTATCTCTTAACATCCGATAAATTTTAAACAGTATTCGAAACTTAACCTTATTGGCCGAATTTATTCGAACTTTTCGCACTAGTGGGTCCCACGTCCACTATTTACTCTTAATTTTCTAAAAATTCTCCAATGCTAGAAAAATCATCTTAAAACTATAATTGCTCATAAAATCCACTAAGAAAATATTTCTAAGCCAGAAAATGCAGAAAACATGCAATTAAGGGGAAATAAACCCTAGGAAAATATTAGGGTTTTTTTTACGGGTTCTCACACCATAAGCATACATAAGCATTAGAGGAAACCAGAAAAATCCGGAAATGGGGTTAAGCGCTAACCCAAAAAAATAGTTTTTGATATCATTTTGCGGTTTTGGCACCAAAGGTACTACAATTATCGGATGAAGGTACAAGATACATGGTTTCGAAGCTAAGAGATAGGGATACAATGTTGAAGAAGGCAACTCTGTCCAGTTTCGAGTGTAACCCGATCAAAAATGCAAAATACTACACCAGAAATACAAAAACAGGTTCACAAACCGCAGTCTGGTTCAAACATCATAAGTCAGCCTACCTAAGTCCAAATCAAGTGATTCGAAAGCCATCCGAAAGCTAAGATACAAGGCTACATTTCATCAGAAAACCTCAAAAACCAATTCTGAAGCATTCCCAACCAAATTAACCAATTACAGACACAACTATCAAATTCGGGTAAAACCAGGGCAGCAAGGGTAATTTCGTCTTTTGTCAAGCTACGCTACTTCGACCTGAAATTTTACAGGAATCTCTAAAATATCATTCCCTACAACTTTTGTGTTTTAACCCAAAGCCAATTCGGCGTCTAACTATGTGATACAGTGCCGGGCAGAATGAAGAACAATGAAACCCTAACTTTCTAATTTTCTTTCCAAAACAGAAATTGCTTGCAATTAACCACTTTTTCCACCTTCTAGCTTCCTTAAATACCATTTCCAATCATCCTACATGACCACATAATCATATTATTCATATGAAAACAGAAAAATCACCAATAATTATAAAACTTCACCAATTCAACCAAAAATCAAAAGATAATCCATAAAATTGCATCTTATACTACCACCAATCATGAATTAAACATCATTAGAGGGAGGAGAGGGGTCTTTCACTACTCACCTTAGCAATACAAGAGAGGGAGCAACTAATCCCCTTAGCTTTCCAAACAACTCCACTAAACACCTCACAAACACTCCCTTAAGGGTTTCTATGGAACACAAACAATATTAGATGGTTGAGTTATTGGATTTGAGCAAGAGGGAATCAAGAAGTTGAAGTGGTTTTCTTTCTTTCTTCCTTGAAGTTGGCCGGCCACAAGAGCTTGGAAATGAAGCAAATTTTGGTAAGTTTTTAGTTTATTTAGTCAAATGGTAAAACATGGAATAGTAGTCAAAAGGTCAACCCAATATCCAAGTGACACTTGTTACTTCCATAAATGCATCTCAATCTCTTTGTTTCCTCTCACACCAATTCTCTAATTATCTCTTAACGCCCGGTTAATTAAATCCAGTATCCAAAACTTAAGCTAACTGGCCGAATTTTTCCGAACTTTTCACCCTAGTGTGTCCCCCGTCCGGTATACGCTCTTCATTTCTCAAAAACTATTTGATACTAGAAAAATTATCTAAAAACTATATCTGCTCCTTAAAAGTATCTAGAAATTTTCGTAATCACGGAAATGCAGAAAACAAGCCATTGAATCTACTAAAACCTAGGAAATGGAAAAAGAAATACGGGTTCTCACAAAATGCAAGCTTAAAAGCCAACCTTAGCAAAGCTCCAATTTAAATCCTAAAGCTGAAATTTTCTTACAAAATCTGAAATTTTTCACTATAACCCACATTTAACATATAGAGGCTCCATATTATTCAATATGAGACCATCACTCCAAGGCCAACTATATTATACATTATAAAGCAAAAAAATCCCAATAAATATAAAAATTGGGCAAACCCAACCATATGTCA
Source organism: Coffea arabica (assembly GCF_036785885.1). Classification (NCBI taxonomy): domain Eukaryota; kingdom Viridiplantae; phylum Streptophyta; class Magnoliopsida; order Gentianales; family Rubiaceae; genus Coffea; species Coffea arabica. Next base: position 24,839,916 of record NC_092314.1, read on the forward strand.
TGAAATATTCCACAAAATAGTCTATTCAACCACTAAATACCACTAATTTACCATTATTAATATAAAAGAAGAGATATCTTGACCACTCACCTTCTTACTACAAGAAGCAAGGTAGCTAGGAGTTGCTCTTCACAAATGGCCCCACCAAACACCTTAACCTCACTTAACAACTTACTTGTGTGGAGAAATTTGGGAGTTAATGGTTGATTTCCCAGATTAAGCAAGAAAGGAGGAGAAATTGAAGAAGCTTTCTCTCTTCCTTGTCTTCAAGGTGCACGGCCAAAGGGGAAAGAAATGAGGGGTTATTTGAGTCAAAATTGATTTTTAGGAAAGGTGAGGAAAGACTAGGGGTGGTAATTGTGGCGACCCCACTTCCCCCTAAGGCGAACCAAAGGGTTGGCGGGCCGTCTGCCCAACTCTCGCTAGGACTCACACAAGCATTCTAACCCAAATCCTTTCAAAGGATAACTTAATCTGTGATAAAACAAATCTTCCCGAATAAGATCATCCTTACATCCCACTTAACTTCAGAGATAGCAGAGATAAATTAGCCAGTCGAGGCTCTTAAACGTCCCACGTGCTACGTACCAAAATATAAAGTGTACCAATCCGGGTAGATAAATACATAAATCTCTATTACAAACTTACAAACCAAGTAATCAAATTAGGGTTACATATTTTCCAGCTTCAAGTGGCAATCCAAAAGAAAGTACATTATCCCAAACAACACATTACAGCCCACAGAATAAGTTATAGTATTCAATTACAATCCAAAGGGAAAACATAAGTAAGCATCCAGCTTTTAGTTTCCAGAACCTGTTAAGGAATACAATAAACGTGGGGTGAGCTAAAGCTCAGTGGTGCCCCAAAACATGCAATCACATAAATCAAACAACGGATACAATTTAAACAAATTTAATCAATTAAGAAAGCGTATAACAGTACAAGGTAGGATACAGGGCTCTCGGGAGTCATTCTCCTCGCTTGATCAGATACCCTCGTAGTTGACCCTCCGTCAACTTTCACTACTTATAGTCCATGTAGATCCACTATATATTTATTTTATATATATATATATAGACTAGTCGAGGGATTCACCCAGCGACGTGGCGTCCAGCTTGTGGTTATTATAGACTAGTCGAGGGATTCACCCAGCGACGTGGCGTCTAGCTTGTGGTTATTATAGACTAGTCGAGGGATTCACCCAGCGATGTGGCGTCTAGCTTGTGGTTATTATAGACTAGTCGAGGGATTCACCCAGCGACGTGTTGGTAGTTGGATTCACATGTCGGGGGATTCACTCAACGATGCAACTACATTTAGATTCACAGATTCATTAGAAAATGTTTCACACACGTCACCACTCGAACGGCTAGTGCGATAAAGTACACACTGCTCACTTCGATGGATCCAAAAAATCATTTATTGCACTTTGTCAATTAGCACATAGCGAATTGATAAAGCGCTTAACCACATAACATAGAACAAGCAGGGACACTCACCAAAAGTGAAGTTCAGAGTTCAAGCTGGGATTCAAAAATCCACGTCCTCGCTATACCCTAGAAATCCAGAATTTAAAACTATAAGTGTTGTTGTACGGTTCTTGGTTTATAAATACAAAGTTATCTGGTATATAACTAGTTTATCTACTCCAAATAAATTAACAATTTCCCTAGAGTTAAACTAGTGAAAGTGATGAAATACTTTATAGGATTTCTTTCTTTCTAGAGGTGCAAACCAGAACCAATTTGCTTTGAATAAGGTTTCTTGCCAAACAAGTTTCCTGCGTAAATTATTATAATCAAGTTTGACCTTTAAAGTACAAATATAACACTTTCAATTTCTATTCAAGTTCCAGGTTTATAACTATAAAGGTTTATCGAGTTTATAACTAGTTTATCGTTTCAAAGTAAACTCAAAGATCTACTTAGGTTGAAACTTGGCAAAAGTAGTAAAAATGTTTCTTGTAGTTTTCCCTATAAAAGGTAATTAGTATTATTTTCTTGAGATAAATCGACAAACCACTTAATAACAAAACTAGAAAGATACTTCGAAAGATTTCTTTTAAGCTATGGTTCTTGTAAAAATTGTCACTAAAAACTATTTTATCTAAATAAAGTTTCTTGCCGAGCAAGTTTCTACATTCTTAATTAAAGTTATTAAAACTCTTATTTTGGAACTTTTCCTACCGACAACTATCCAAGGGCAAATCTTAATGAAAGGAAAGGAAATTAAAATAAGACTTAGGATTTTCAAAAGCTAGAGAATTCTTTCCTATAACTATCAAGGCTAGTTTGAGCTAAAGGAAATTATCGGTTGGAAAGTTTTAGGCAAAATACTAGATATTGAGTTTTATGATTTAATACTAGCTGGAAAATATTTTTGATTAATTTGCTCACAGCTACTCGAGTTCGCAAGGTAGAAGCGACTTCCACAGCTCCGATTCCGTTTCGAAATCATATTATGGATCAAATATGGCAAAATCACATAGCAAATCACTAGGGCTTCGTCAATCATTAGCCCTAGATTTCAACAATTGCATTTCTGATAAAAATAAAATTGAACGACCAAGGCTTCATCAATCATTAGCACTTGGTTTCTGTGACAGCCCCACTTTCCCCCTAAGGCGAACCAAAGGGGTTAGCGGACTGCCTGCCCAGCTCTCGCCAGGACTAACGGTGCAGTATAAAGCGATCTATCACGTTTTGAAACTTATAATGCGCGCAAACAAGGCAAAAGGGCAAAATAACCCAAAATAAAAGAAATGAAATCCAGAGTCGGCCATGAATAGTAACCGACCCGTCCGAAACCCAACCAAACATTGAAATACATATACAACATAACATTAACCATTTACAAGCCACAATGGCATCTAAAAGTGATACAAAAGTCACTACATATGTGGGTTGCCAAAACAAAAGTGAAAACGGCCCTAATGATACATTTAGGGTCCCATTTTATATACAACACAAAAGAAGCATTCATCTAGTTCATTCGGCAACCATTTAACAAAATTCATTCCAAAAGGGGCACATTCCTGTAAGGAAAACAAAAGAAACGGGGTGAGCTATATGCCCAGTGAGAATACAACCACCATAGCAGCTAAGATCACATAAGCATAACCGTTCAGTTCAAGTATGCAAATAAGAAGTAAATCAAACCAGTGAAAGGATACGGACGGCTCTCAAGAGCCCATTTCCACGTTTACATTCTTGATCCAATCTCATTGACCCTCCGTCAATGTTTAAGAATACCCGACCGTAGACCTCACTTCACTCCATTCCTTCCACCAAACATACCCCAACCGGGCCCGCACTCCAATTCAGTAGCTTTTGGTAATACTCGAGTATACCGGAACCGAGAGTCTCATTACTACAAGGTTCCTCAGTACAGTCCCCGTGGTATGTCACGTATCACGACCAAGCCCTTGCCGGCTCGATCCAAATGACCACCAAACGAGGTTGAGCTCAGTAATACAGTGAGGTCGTTGGACATCGTCCAAACAACACCAAATCAGTTTTCCAGGATTGCAATTCAATAACTCATATAGCCAGTGCAGTATTTCAGTATAACAGTAGACAGTCATGAATGAAATCACAAGAGGGTGAGGGCAATCAAGTACACCCTCACCTCTATCGATTCCAATAGCCAAGTAAGCCTTCAAGGCTTCAAATTCATATATAACAAAGCCACATTGTAACAATTAAGTGAGTAGTATACTCACCAAGCAAGAAAGTGGTGTTTCATACACCGTAGTCACCAAGACGTCGTGAGCTACCGTCACGCCCTAAAACATGTAACACATACAATAAGACTCGAGAACGAGTCACCAAACAATGCTAAACACAACCCCAATAGGGTTTTATATGCATAAATGAACATGATAGCAAATCAGAAATTTAAAAGAGCATTAGTCTTGGCCCCGACTTGAAAAACTGTTTTGCACTCATTATGCGGTAATGGCGTCAATTTCACTACGGTTATCGGCTGGGGGTGTAAGACCCACCGTTTCGAAGCTATGAATCAGGGCTACAACAATGTAGAAGGTCACTCAGTCCAGTTCCTAGCTTAACTAGGTCAAAAATGCCAAATACTATACCAGAATTACCAAAACAGGTTTGCAAAACACAGAAAACTGTAATCGGTATATCTCAGTCCATACAAGTCCAAATGCCGACATTCCAAAGGAATAGGTTAGCTAAGTCATCCAGCTACATTTCCTCAGAAGACACCAACTCCAAAATCCAAACCAATTCCAGTCAAAATGGCCAATTACTATCGCAGTTTTCGCATTCTGATCAAAACAGAACAGCTACAGTAATTTCGTCATATCTCACTCTACACTAATCTAAATGATCTGAAATTTTACAGGCACCTCAAACACATCAATACCTACAACTTTCATGTTTTGACCAAAGTCTAATTCGGCCTCTAACCCAGTGATCTAAAACCGAACAGAATTGGGGATTTAAGAACCCTAGCTTTTCAAATTTCACTCTCAATCCAAAATTGATTGCATTTAGCCACATTTCACACCCACTAGAGTCATTATAGTCCATTGCCAATCATCACAAACAACCACACCATCATAATCCAATTAAACCAGAAAAATCATCATAAAATGGAAAACTTCACTAAATCACTTCAAACCAAGATAAAAACCAGAAATTTCAGCACTCTTATCACTAATAAGCACAACATAAGCATCATTAGGTGTAGTAAGGTGTTTCAAGCTTCACTTACCAAGAACCAAGAGAGAAGAAGATGTTGGGCACCTTAATCCTTCAAACAAAGTTCACCAAACAACTTACTAGCTCTAGAAGGAAGAATTTTATGGAGTGAAATGGATGGAAGCAAATGTTTTTGGTTGATTTGCACCAAGTAGAAGCTTGAAAATTGAAAAAAATCTCCTTCCTTTCTTGCTCAAGGTGGCCGGCCAACAAGGAGAGAAAAATGGTGAATTTTGTGCAATTTTTGGATATTTAACCTTTGGTCAAAAAAGTCAAAATTATGAATAGTAATTCTTAAAAGGCAACCAATGAGAAGATGACACTTGTCACCTCATTAAATGCATTCTTATCTTTCTTTTCTCTCTCACATCAATCACTTCACACACCCTACTTATCTCTTAACACCCGATAAATTTTACACAGTATCCGGAATTTAACCTAATTGGCCGAATTTTTCCGAACTTTTCGCACTAGTGGGTCCCACGTCCACTATTTACTCTTAATTTCCTAAAATTTCTCCAATGCTAGAAAAATCATTTTAAAACTATAATTGCTCATAAAATCCACTAAGAGAATATTTCCAAGCCAGAAAATGCAGAAAACATGCAATTAAGGGGAAATAAACCCTAGGAAAAAATATTAGGGTTTTACGGGTTCTCACAGTTTCAGCAAGCTCATCATATACACATAAAAATAAAGGTAAGGCCTCAAAGACATTCCAGCAATTAAATTTCATCACTTTAACAATTATATAAAAATCATTCACATGGCCAAGGGCTTCATCAATCATTAACCCTTAGCATTCAACAATTATTTCTCATAACACGTACACCAATGCGGATTAAGTAATTCACAATGGTTATAATTCAAAATTTATTCCTTCAATTGCCGATAAATTCATCTCATCCTAGTAGCCATGATTAACATCAAATGGTCACCCAAAAATTCACATGCACGGCCCTTTTGACATGCTCGAGAGTGAGGTCAATAAGCATGAAATATTTTATAGCTCAAAACAGAAGTTTTAGAACTAAAATTCACCAAAAGAAATCTGGAAAGAATTTCCTTTACTACTTCCATCATTTTGACCGAAAGTTTCCCAGCAGCTACACTTCATTAATTCAATTAAAACTTCCAAAATCTCAACTGTTTCATAGCTAAACAACTTGTATATCTTAAAATACACCTTTTTCCTGTATTTCGAAACCATTATATGCCAAGGAAAATATTCAAAAATCAACCTGTGAATTCCGGAAACAATTTAATATTTTCAGCTCAACCACTTGGTTAACTAAATTTTCCAGCAATAACAATGGTTTTTAAAACAAGACTTTCTTTGGTTGAAACAGAGTTTTAGGTACTCCATTAGGACATGCAAACACTTAGTTAGCTACAAATTGCTTCCAGTTCGAAGTTAAATCCAAACAATAGCTACAATCTTCAAAATTTCCTGGTTCGAATTCACGGCAGTTCACAAAAAATTTCTAGCAATTGTATGTTCTTAACTCCAGCTTTTCCTTGGCCAAAACAGGGTATTAGTTACTCAAATTCAACATGCCAACACTTAGCTAGGTAATTAACATCTCTCGTTCAAAATCAGATTCAATTAACAACTACAAACATCCCAAAAATCCAGGAATTCATTCGGCTCTTCTTGGATAATCTTGCTTACAGCAGATTTTCTTGTTTATTTTTGTTTCTAGCTTAGCCAGACCAAAACACCTCATGCAAGGCTTAATCATTTAATTTTAATTAGTCAAACACCTAACTAAGTGGAAATCAAACACGTTCCAGCAAAATTCATGCTAAAATACCCAAGCAATTTCCAAAACAACTTCAACGGCTAATCTGGAAAAATTAGTTCAGCAGTCCAGAAATTTTCTAATAAGTTTTCCAGTCATGCAACTGAAATTCCTAGCCATAAAGTTCACATGCAAAGCTATAACTAGCTTAATCCACTCAGTTTTTTGTTAGCTAATCACCGATTCATGCTCAGATGATGTCAGGGAAACAAGAATTAAAACTGCAACTCCTAATCTACTCTCGGCAGAACCAGATGCTACCAAGACAGATTTCAACATCCGAACATACAAATCCCACATGCAAGTACTTAAACACCATCATCAACCTCTAGAAAGCTAATCTAAAACTAGAATCTACCTCAGTTGGAAGCTCAGCTCACGCACAAAAAAATCGGAAATTTTTTTTTCCTCTCGGCTCTCACGCACGGCTGAAATTCTGATTTGCGTGAGCTGTGGCAGATGATGGAACTGGTGGTTGTTGCGGCTGGAAACTTGATTGCAGCTGGTAGAAACAGAAGTGCAGAAGGGTGAAGCTCGCTCACGGTTTCTCTCTGTCTTACTTCAACTCACGGACGGAACCAGAAAAATTTTTACCGCTCGCGGATCCTTTTCTTCCCTCTCGGACGCACGGTTGCCGCTCTCTCTCTCTCGCACTCTCTGTCGATGGTCACAAGGCAGAGGCTGGAGAGGAAGTGTTTTGTTGCGGACTGGGTGAGTTGGTGCAGAGAGAAAATGGCAATGGTATGCGGCTGAAATGGGTTTGAGGGTAGGAATGGTGAAAGTTCCTATTGGTCGAATGGTGCGGTGATGGAAATTTGTCAGAGGGATTGTTTGGTTGCATGGAAATGTTAAGGTTGCAAGGATATTTTAGTCTTTTCACTTTGCTCCCCAATCTGAACTTAATTCTAAAAATTATCCCCAAGTGTGATTTTAAACGCCTAATTATATATTATCCTTGCGAAAATTAATCCTAGAAAATTTTCACATCCTAAGAATACTTAGTACTTGTAACGTTTCCTCAAAAATATATCGGCTCAAGTACCATTAATTTAGCATAAAGGAATTAAGTATTCTAACATTTTATATTAAGGCGAAAAAAATTAAATCTAACTCAAGAAATATTAATTTAATATAGCAAAACCGAATAATTCAATATTGGCACAATTATATTATTTATTACTTAAAAATTATCTCTACACTTTTATTTCAAAACAATTAATTACCATTCAAGAATTCGAAGAAATTAATGATCAGATCAATGAAATAGTTTACCATCGAAATATGAAGTTAATGTAACAAAACCAAAAAGTTTAGTAGTTTAGCACAATTCTTTTATTTTGAACATAACGTTTATTTCTACGCACTTATCTAAAAACATTAGACTTAGTGCTAAAATTTATTAAGGCATTAAAATGCAAATAAAATATGCACTGATATTTATGTGTCTATTTTCAGGGTTCTCACAGTAATCGGGTCTAAATCAGGTTGGCGGGTCGGGTCAGGAAATCTATTGACCCGAACCCGACCCGTCAACCTGTGACGGGTCAGGTATGCTGACCCGAACCCGAAAATTTCGGGTTGGCAGGTTGGCGGGTCGACCCGAATTGATCTGAAACTTAATTTTAATTTATTAATTTATTACTGTAATTTTTAATAAAATCAATTTCTCGCAAAACTAATTACATAATCAAGTAATAAAAATTTAAATAAATAATTCCAAACCAAATCTAAAATAAATTAAACACCGTAAAAGTGTTTTATCCCAAACAAAATATAAAATAAATTAAAACAGTATAAAAGCAAAAAATAATATTTATCCAAATATAATAATTTCAACTTCACACAAATTAAATAAATTCATTTAGGATTAAATAATTAATGCCTTTGGAAAAAAAGAATAACTTAGTTTAGTTAGATAAAATTATTTTTATATTTATTAAATTATTTTTAATTCGTAAACGGGTCATATCGGGTCATATCAAGTCACCACGGGTTGACCCGAAATCGACCTGTTTTCTTTTCGGGTTCATCGGGTTCAACCCGATTCTGAACCGAACTCCCGAAACCTCAACCCAAACCCATTAATTTCGTGTTAGATTCGTGTTGTGTTTTCAAGTTGTGTCGAAAATTGCCACCCCTAGGAAAGACTAGTCATAATCTACTTCCACTCATGGCATGACACCTAGCACCTTTGGTGTTTATCTCATTCCTTTGTCTCCCAATACTTAATTAAACAAGCTAATATCTAATTAGCTCACAATACCATGTAATATAATCCTTGTATACAAAACTTTTCCAAATTAATCACATTTATCGCACTTATTGCACTAGTGGGTCCCACATCCACTGTACGCCACCATTAACATAGAAAATAACTTATATGGGAAAATAATTTAAAAAAACATATGTTCTCATAAAAATTCCCAGAATATTCATATAAGAAAGAAAATATGGAAATTATGCACAAAAGACTAAAATAAATGCCTAGAAAATAAGAAAATTTCGGGATCTCACAACAGACCCTTATACCTCTTCTTAGTCCTGCGCCTGCCTAGATCTACGCCCATGGCCCCGACCACATTGTCGACTAGTCTCCATTATTACTCACTGGTCTAGATCCAAGTATTATAACTAACGGGGTAAGCAAGTATGGGTATATACCCGATACTTATTCATATTTAAAAGTCAAATAAAAATGCAATCGGAGTCACGATAAGTAAGGGAAAATGCAAAGCAGTTAAACGCCAATGCCGAAACAAAGTCAAAGTCAAAGTCACAGTATTATACATTCAAAGGCTCACAGCAGTTGTTTACAAAATAACAAGACCAAAAATATCAAGTACGAGCCTAAAAAATACAGATACAGCCATATAGTAATATCAAGTAAAAATCTTGTGTAAGTGGCCAAAAGAAAGCACTACAACTACCGAGTCACCACATCCCCTATCCTCTGTATGTACAGTATCAAAACCACCCAGAATAGTAGCTTAGAAGTTAAGGCTTAGTCCGCCGCGGGACTAGCTGACCCCTCAGCCTGGGCAGGTTCAGCTCCTGCCTCACTCCAATGTAGAAAGCCTCATCGCTCACATCTCAAAGTAAGCCATCACAAATATTCAGAATCAATTCAACTCTATTCCTCACTTTCATGGCCCTCTTAACCATGCGCTCCTGAGCTTCTCCAAGCTGTGCACAAAGGTCATCAACCCTTTCTCGGCCCTCGACCAGGTCATGCTCAAGCTCCTTTATTCGATCAATTTGCGTTTTAATAGTTTCCTTTAGTTGATTCACTTTAGCTTAAAGCCTAGCATTGTCTCTTGCAAGCACCTTCCACTCCTTCACAATGGCCAACACTACTTCATTAGGATAGGTATAAATATGTAGACACTCGCACCACATGTAGCGGTTAGGTGGGCTCTAATAGGCTCCAAGTCCTCCGGGTCTGATTTGATACTTAATCATCGGTAAGTCCCCACGAGACGGCTCGCCAACCGGTCTACTGCTAGGGCCACTAGATCCGTCCTGTCCATCTTACAAAATGTGTAGAAGAAACTTAAGTACTCGTAAGGGGAAAGAGTCTAATATAATTCTCAAGTCAAAAATTTCTAATTCACTCATGCCAATTCAAACCTAGGCTCTAATCTTTATCCTTACCAGCAGTCACTCAACTTTCAAACCAAATCCCACAGGCTGGCATCCTAAACTTTTAAGTCTAGGATACACTACAAAGATCTGAAGCCTAAGCTCTAATACCAACTGTGACATCCCCACCTTTCCTTAGAGCGAACCCTAAGGTATCAGCGAACTGCCTGCCCATCTCTCGCCGAGGCTCAGTCGATCAAAGAACTATCAACTCAAATGAAAATGATGAATTACCTCCCAAGCAAGGGAGTGTAACCCTAATTGAACCATAATCACTACGCCAACTATCCAAAGCTTAGTATATATAGCTAAATGTCAACTTAGCACTCTACACTTAATTTACATAGCATAAGTCGAACTTATGAATTCAAACTTACAAGTCTTCTCAAACAAAAGTTACAAATCTCCAAATACAAGTTCAAAGCAAAATAAATCTAAGAAAGTTCTAGATCAAGTCCATTCCCGATCTGTTAAGGAAAACAAAGGGAATGGGGTGAGCTAAAGCCTAGTGAGGTTCCAAGTAAACAAGTAATCACATAGCCAAATAAGAGCACATTATAATTAAGTAGAGATCATAATATAATCAAGTAGAGACCATACAGTATGAAAACAATTTAATCACAGTTCAATTCAAGGATACGGGTGGCTTTCAAAAGCTAGAAACCACTTGAGCTTGATCATAACCGCATCTGTTGACTCTCCGTCAACATTTGTCTTCATAGAATATAAAGTCTCTAGAACACCATTTTCATCATTCTCCGTCCACCAATCAACCCCCTACCGGGCCCGCACACCATAAACAGTAATTTGGTAATACTCGAGTATACCGATTTCCAGTGTTCAGTAAACAGTCCCCAAGGTTTATCGGCCTTCTCGACCAAGCCCATGCTAGCTCGATAGAACCGACTCACCTATGAGGTTGGGTACCCAAACAGTAGCAGTAGTTGATGGGATATCACCTAAGCAACTCAAACACAGTCATATATAGAGATATCACATCTCATAATAACAGTCTATAGAGCCTCAGTGGAAACAAGGGAGGTCAAGTGCGATAAAGTATACGTTCGCCTCCATTTTTATCAAAACAGTGTTTCGCTCAAACAGTCGCAAATCAAGTATTTCAAATATTCAGATATTTCACATAACAAGTAGCAAGTAGTGGAACACTCACCTGTCAAGCAATGTAGTGGTCAAACGTCAAGTATCTCAGTTATAACCACCTTCGTTTCTCAATCCTAGGGTAATGAGTGAAACCGTTAACAAATTAGGTTCATTTCCCACTCATTTGTAGGGTCATCAAGTCACCAGTAGCTCAGACAAGTCGGCTGATTTTCCAACTCTGGATCAGCCCTAACCTCAAGCAAAACTACATTAGTTCTTGGTGCTATCTTCATTTATTTTGGTTCAAATTTATCCAAATCAGTCCTCAAATATTCATATACTGGGATTCAAGTCACCTAGTACCATTGGAGCTCACAATGTAACACATAAACATGTTTAAGAATGACCATAATAGTCTAGTTATCAAGGGAAACCAAAACAGTCCACTAGTGGTCTAACCAACCACTTTACTTGCTTAAATTTCATTCCAACTCATACATGATATTAATCAATGTCTAGCCAAGTTTCTTAGGCTTGATTAAGGCGCAAATAAACCACAAAAATCAAGGAGAAACCCTTCCTTCAAATACTGGTCAGCCAAGGCAAAGAAAACAGTCCATAAGTTCACATATTCATCCAACCTTCATCCTCCAATGATTTTCACTTAACAACATATCAAGTGTTAAATCTAACTCAAAAGAGGTTTAAAACATGTTAATACTTCATAAACAACCATGAACAAGGTTCAAACATTTCATCAAACACTTGGTAGGCATACTAACTAACTCAACTACTACTTGTTTAATTCAAGAGATTAACTCCAAATCTCAACCAAAACAACTTGTAGTTTGCCATTAAAACTTAAAGTACATGATAAAACACCATAAAACTATCATTTAAAGAATATTTACTTCTCTTGTAGGAAGCTTGTACTACCAAATCAATCCACCAAAATGAAAGTTTCAAGCTTGAATCAAGTACTAGGGTTGGAGGAAAGTTTCTCACTAACTCAAAATTTTTCTCTTTTGGTTTTTGCTCTTGATTCAACTAGGTTAGAATGCAATAATATGGAGGTCTCTCTCTTCCTTAACAAGCCTCAAGGAGTTCAGCAATTATGAGGAAAGAAAAGGCTAAGCTTAGTTTAAATTGTTTTCTAACCTTTGGTCAAACAAAACACTTGGCTATTTTAATAAAGAAGGACTACCAGTCTCTTGGTATCAGGATCCTATCTCTGTCCATGTTTATTTTGATGTTTGCAATGAGTGTGATGAATGTCATTTGGAAAGGATTTTTCATTCAGAACTACCAGATTTATCTAGTAGAAGAAAATCAAAGCCTCAACATTTTGAACCTCGACCTTGCAAACCAGATCTGGACCCTCAAGACCTAGATACAGATACTTTTGTCTCTGAAAGGAGTAAATTCAATGGCTACCAGATTCCTTCTATTTGGGTTCCTAATCCTTTAGAAAGACTACACCTCCTTCAAAAAAAGATCTTCATCCTTATTATAAAAAATGTCTTGATATCTTGGAAAAGGAGGCAAAACAGTGTAATAAAGAATGGAAACCAAAATCTTTTTGCAAATTTGAACCATTGATATCAAGTCATGCTCCCCAAGTCCAAGAATGTTTCATGTTTAGAGAAGAAGATTTTCCTAATCTAGAAACCTTCAACAAGAATGGTTCTCGACATACCCCAAAGATCCAAAATGTTGCCTCAACAGTTCTACCCAGTGGAGAAACTGTTAGACCAAACCTCACGGAAGATGTTCTTAATTGGCAGACTAAGAATTCTCTTGTCCAGAACATTGCTCTTACATCTATTCACAAAGAAGTATTTGAGCTAAAAGGTAAGGTTGACCAAATTGATAACACTGTGACCACTCAACATTCTCAGGTATCTCATATGATTGAAGTTTTTGAAAAAAGACTTCAAGAGCTTAAATATATTATGCCTGCAGATCCTTCTACCTTAGCTGATTTTATTTTAAATAAAGAAAAAGAAACAAAATTCATTCAGAATCAGCTACATGTGTTATGAACTACAGGAGAAGTTCCCACATATGATATAGGACCAACTACACTTCCTCCAAAGGTAAGTTCAATTTTTGGAGCAACGCCTCTCAGAAATTGGCCAACACCATTCTATTTTGATGGTTTTACTATACCATCACTATCAATGTTTTTCCCAGAACCATAGCCACAATCTTCAAAACCTTTTGATATTGCAGCAACTCTACGACAATATCGTAGAAATAAACAAATTCAAAAGGATGTTGAACGAGCATAACAGTTGGCTGATAAAGACCAAAAGAAAGCTGAAGATGAAAGAAAAAGGAAGGAAAAACAAATTGTTCAAGAACAACAGGAGCCACCATCATCATTAATGTTTAATATACATACTAATCCTATTTTTTCTCTTGAACAGGAAAGGAAAGCAAATGAAGCTACAAAGGTCTATGATAATACTCTTTCATCTATGTTAGATGAACTTCATGATGATTCAGTCCCATATATTTCAACTTATACTGAACACCAAGAAGATTCCTCTGAAGACTCTAGTTCATCAGCAAGATCTTTTTCAAAATCTTCAGATACTAATCAAGATTCAACAGACATCTTTTCTGAACAGTCATCTGATGAAGAAAAAGAAATTATTCCTCAGATTCATATGGCTAATCCTGAAGTAGTTCATCCTGATGACAATGATAATGAAGAAAGAGAAGGAGAGACATCACATGATAGACCACAAAGAGCTTCTTTTCCAAAATCCAAGGGAGTACCCTTATTTACAATTGATAATGTTCCACCTGAAAAGTGGGAAGCAAAATTCCAAGAATTTCATGCTTGGATGCTTGCCCAAAAATCTCACTGAAGAATCTCACTTTGAAATTTTATCTACTTTTATAGCTCATTTGTCTGGAATTCTTAAAGACTGGTGGACAACTATTGGAGATGCAGATAAGATGATGTTTCTGACAAGAAAAGACTTTATGGAAAACATCCATCTTTTGCATTTAACATTCATCGGAAATGTTAGAGAAAGCCAGGAAACAAAGAGAAAAGAATTCTTCCAAATGAAATGTTTATCTTATGATCGACATGATCTAAATAAACATTTTAAAAAGATGATTAAATTGTTTTATTCTCTTGGTGCAGATATCAATCTTAAACAAGCATTTATCAGTTCACTTCCAAAGCCACTTGCAGATGGTGTAGATGTATATCCATAACAAGAATGGATCTATATTAAATCTCACTATTGGACAAATCAAACAAGCAGTTTTCCTATCTCTTGATGATCTTTGTCACAAGAGGAAAGTTATTTGAGAATATCTTAAAGGAGATGTTTGTTTGGATCAAGCCTGCAAGAAACCAGAATTGATTACTAAGGGAAAATGTCAAGCTTGTGCTCCCTCTCGAAGAAGAAAAGGGTTTAGAAAGTTCAAAAGATTCAAAAGCTTCAGTAAATCTTATAAGAACTATCCAAGACAACCCTTCAGAAAAAATGGAGATATTTTAGACGTAAGTCTAAAAAATTCAGAGGAGCCAAAGGAAACAAATGCTTTATTTGTGGAAAGCCATGACATTTTGCAAAGAATTGTCCGCAAAATCAGAAGGGAGTAAAATTAATTTCTGAAATTCAAAATGAATTACATTTTCAAATCTCTGACATAGAATTTGAATTCTCTGAACAAGAAGAACCAACTGATTCTACTTTGTTGGCTTTACAGGTCCCAGAAGCAATCTTAAGCCTTCGCCCTGTTGCTTTAACCAATAAGGAAGAGAATGATAAGGAAGTTTATCCACAAACCCTCATTCATATTTTACTGGATAAATATTCTAAACCTATTCCTCTTATTGTTTTTTTTTTATACAGGAGCTCATACATCCATTATGAGGAAAGATATCTTACTGGACTCATACTAGATTTTAGAAGTCAACAAGTTTCGAGGAGCTGATGGGAATATTTTTGAAACTAAGTTTATTACAAAACATCCCATTACTCTTAAACTTTTGCCAGATTGTTTTGTTACTTCAAGATTTCTAGGAGCAAATTTCACTAGTAAAGATTTGTTATTGGGATTTGATCTTTATAAACAAAATAAATATCTTATTACAGGTCAAGGGATAAAATCAAAAAAGTTTTTCAAACCTTTTATTGATATCCCTAAACTGTATTTGATACAAGAAGAAAGTTTTCATAAAGATCAACTCCAGCAAATTCAGACTCAGATTATTCAAGAATCATGCTCATCAAATCATCAAGAGTTTTTACAAAAATGTGATCATCCCTTGTGGGAAAACCCTAATTTTTATATCCGACTTCTCTTCAAAAAGAATGAGGATATTAATCCCACAAAAGCTAGCCATTCAGGAATGAATCCTGATGACACCAAGTTTGCAGAACAGGAATGTCAAGAACTCTTGAAGTTTGGACTTATTGAGACTTCACATTCTCAATGGGCATGTCAAGCATTCTATGTGAATAAAAAATCTGAGCAGGTAAGAGGGAAAATGAGATTGGTAATTAATTACCAACCTCTCAATATTTTCCTACTTGATGATAAATTTCCAATTCCCAATAGATTTACACATTTTACCCAGATATCCAAAGCAAAATGGTTTTCCAAATTTGATTTGAAATTTGGATTCTGGCAATTGGGAATTCATCCTGAAGATAGGCTTAAAACTGATTTTTGTATTCCTAATCATCATTTTCAATGGAAGGTCATGCCCTTTGGATTAAAGACAACACCTTCTCTTTTCCAAAAAGCAATGATAAAGATTTTCTAGCCTATCTTGCATTCTGCATTAATCTATATTAATAACATACTTCTTTTCAGCGATACTTTTGAAAAACATCTCACATTACTTAAAGATTTTCATAATATTGTTAAGCAATATGGGATAATACTTTCTGAAAAGAAAATGTTCTTGGCACAACAAGAAATTTCTTTCCTTGGCATGAAAATTGCTAAGGGACAATGTACAGCTGAACAACATGTTGGACAATCTGTCAAGGATTTTCCAGAAGAAAATCTGTCAAAAACACAGTTCAGTAATTTTTTGGAATTGTCAATTATGTCCGAGAATTTATTCCTAAAGTTTCAAAGCATATTAGTCCTCTGACTAAAATGCTCAAAAAGAAACCTCCTTTTTGGGGTTCTTCACAGACTCGAGCAATCCAAACTCTGAAGAAAGAACTTCAAAATCTTCCTACCCTACATATCCCATCTGATGGAAAAAGAATTTTGTAAATTGATGCCAGTGATAAATTTTGGGGAGCAGTACTTCTTGAAGAAGATGAACAGGGAATAAAGCATTGTTGTGGTTTTGCCAGTGGAAGGTTCAAAATTTCTGAACAATATTATCATTCCACTTTCAAAGAAATTCTTGCAGTCAAAAATGGTATAAAGAAATTCTCTTTCTTTCTTATATCTCATCATTTTTTGGTTGAAATGGATATGGGATCATTTCCTAAGATGCTGCATTTCAAACAAAAACTTGCTTAGATGGTCAGCATGATTTTCCCAATATTCTTTTGATGTTAAGAATATCAAGGGAAAAAAGAATATTGTTGCTGATTTCTTTTCAAGAAAAGAACCCTTACCTTAACAAGCCTTATCTATCCAAGTTTTCCCCTGCTTAATGTTTACACCTATTTCTTCAGAACCCCTAGATGTTCATCAAATTCTTTATCCATGGGAAAATGAAGAAATTGAAAGAATCCGAAATCAATATGAGCCAGTAATTTTTAGTTCATATGGAGGATCAATTTTAAGTCCTTTTGGTACTAATCTTGAATATCCATTCTGTCAGATCTTCATTGCAAGACATGATGATTTTCCCAAACCACTGTTATGGTATTTCAGTTGTCTTTGCCATCAATATCATATCTTGATGGAATTTCAATCACCATTCTTTAATCAGTCCTTAAATCCAAATCTTCAAACCTTTTTACAATGGTTTCGACCATTAACATATTGGTTTGGATTATTCTCAACTCAGTCTAAATATGTTATTTTTCATTTTCATAGACCCTGCAGCTTGATAAACAACCAATTTCAATCTTGTCCAAGTACAGTCATTTATAAAGAAATGAATCATACTATTTTAGACCTTAATGATGAATATGAGGCAGCACAGAGGTATATCTTTCAAGAAAACAAATGCATTCCTCCTGAAATTTGGCCTGGTCACTATGTTTCATGGAATTATCATTCCAGTCATCCTCATTGGACCAGAGTAAAAAGAGCTAAAAAAGAATATCAGGACAAAATGAATGACACTGTGATGCAAGATTCCCAAGATCCATATGATACATCACAAAGCTCCATGGCTACCTCATCGATCTCTTCTTATATTTTCAAGAACAAATCAGAACTGAAAAGCATGGAAAATAAAAGAAGAAACAAGGCAGCACATGAAGATTACACTGAGATGTACAATATTACTGATCCAACTACTACCCCGTCAGATACTCTAGATGATGATTATAAGTGGGCATGGAATGATGTTGACATGGATAGGTCCCCATAATAAAAGCCAAGTTTGTTGTTTGCTTTTACGAAAGGCCGTTTGTTCTCAAAAGCCAAGTTTGTTGTTTGCTTTTACGAAAGGCCGTTTGTTCTCAAAGGCCAAGTTTATTGTTTGCTTTTACGAAAGGTCATTTGTTCTCAAAGGCCAAGAGTCAAGTGTGTTTTACTTTTCTGAAAGGCCATTTGTTCCCAAAGGCAAAGATTGTGTTATTCTTGATTTTGATGATCACAAAAGCACTTTGAAATGCTTATCTAATTCTCTCCAAACATAAAAGTTTTGATTTTTAGAGAATCAGGTATAAAGGAATCAAGGATAGAAAATCAACTAAAAGAAGAAGCAAAAACAGGGTACTCATACCGGACGTCCAAAAGGAATCTGTCGGACGTCCGAAAGGATGAAGAACATCAAGAAGGAAACTCTGTCGGACGCTTGTAAGAAAGCATCGGACGTCCAAAAGGATCGGACGTAGGCTTCGGACGCACATCAATCTCATCGGACGTCCTAAAAATTCCACAAAGTGTTGATGACTCTCTGTTGACGATCGGACGCTGATGCTGTCGGACGATAATATCCCATAGGATGTCCGAACGACAACTTGGCTGATTTTCAGACGATGGGATCGGACGATGATTAATCTGTCGGACGTCCGACGGGCCCAACGGCTAGCTGACTCTTCATCTGCCTACTATCCGTTGGAAACATTATTGAAGCCAATTTTTGGTACCCTTTAAATACAAACGTTTCTGAACCAGTGAGGTACTTTTGCTCACTTTGTTTACAAGATCTGAAGAAATATTTTAGCAAGAAAATAGTCTCCTAAGCTAGATTTGTTCTCCAAGTGGTGTGAATTTCTTGTAAGCACTTCTCTTGTGTTTGAAATTTTCAATAGTGTAGCTTTGTTGAGGGTTATCTGAGTGATAGTAAAACTTCCTAACTTGACTAAGTGAGGCTTGGGGCAAGGAGGAAGTGATCCCTCCATTGTACATTGAGTTGATTTTGTTCTTCAAAGAGAAGGTGCTCATCATTGTGATTGGTGTTCAAGTTTAAGGAAAGCTTAGTAGACAATCGGTTTGATACTCTATCTTATTCTTTTTGTTTAATAAAATTCTCATTGCTTATATACTCTCTTATTTCTGATCAACATTGTTCTCTCCTTTAAATTTACTTGGTTGATCACTGCTAGAAAAGAAGGTAAATTTTTATTAAAGAAAAAAGTGCATAAACTCAATTAAAGTTTTTTAATCAACCTAATTCAACCCCCTCTTAGGTTGTCTTTGGGCCTTACAGATTGTCATGTATAAATAGATGATACTCTCCATATGGAAGGATCATCGAAGTTTGATCAAAATTTTATAAAGACTTGTTTGTTTATATCCTCCATGGCATTCTAAGTTTTAAAATTCACCAAGGTTGGCCAAGAGATCCTTATAGCTGTGTATTGCTTAGATTTTCATAGCTTTGTCCTAACTTGTTTTTGTGATAAAAGTCCCTTGAACTCTTGAAAGCCCAAAGGAGAGAGGCTATTGTGTGAGAATCCTCATTTTTAAAGTACAAATTTCCCAAATTAATTGCCTTATTCTAGGATTTAAATCACATATTATATGCCATTACATTAGCTTTTCTAGGTGTTACAATAATTTTCATGCATTACACTTTATTCCTTTTACTTGTAGTAAAGCATTTTTTTTGAGTTGATTTTAATTATACACCACTTACATTTTATCAAGTGTCTTTATATTAGTGGTAGAAATCTTACATGTAGGATTATAGGTGTTAAAATATGATTGGTGCACTTGGAAAGGTTAGTTAGAGGTGTTAAAATATTATTGGTGCACTTGGAAAGGTTAGTTAGAGGTGTTAAAATATTATTGGTGCGTTTGGAAAGATTAGTTAGAGGTGTTAAAGAATGATTGGTGCATTTGGAAAGGTTAAGACACCATTAGTCAAAGATTAAGAAAGAATTGGACAAGTAAGTGGACATGTGGCAAAACTTTAGCCAAGTATCTTATTGGAACCAAGATTAGAAGACTATATAAACTAGCCAAAGCCTTCTTTTTTTCTGGAGTGCTGGCCGAATTTCTGGTTCAAGAGAGAGAGAAAGAGTGAGCTACATAATCTTGTTTTCTTACCCTAGCAAACCAAGAACAACAATCAAGAGAGAAAAATTTGAATTAGTGAGAGAGTTCCTACAACTCCAAGTGCTTGATCCAAGCTTGAGGACTTATTTTGGTGGATTGATTTTGGTGGTTCAAGCTCACCACAAGAGAGGTACATGTTCTTTAAATCTTGGTTTTTGATGATAGAACATGCACTTGAAAGTGTTAATAGCAAAGATACAAGTTGTTTGGTTGAGATGTTGAGTTAGTTTCTTGAAGTAAACAAGTAGTAGCTAGGTTTCTTAGTATGTATACCAAGTGTTTGATGAAATGTTTGATTCTTATTCATGTTTGTTTATGAGGTATTATTATGTTTTAAACCTCTTTTGAGCTAGAACTACCACTTGATATGATGATTGAGTAGAAAACATGTAAGGATGAAGATTGAACAAATGTTGAAAAGTGTGGGCTGGTTGCTTTGTCTAGGCTGGCCGGTTCTTGTAGGAGGGATTTTCCCTCAATCTTGTTGTTAAATTTTGTCCTTATCAAGCCTAATAAACTAGGTTAACTATTGGTTAAGCCTATGAGCAAGTTGGAATGGAGTTGAAGCAAGTAAAGTGGTGATTTTGAACCATTAGTAGACTGTTTTAGGACTCTTGTAGTTATGGGATCATTATGGCTACCTTAAATCATGTTGTATGTTATATTGTAAACTCCATTGATTCTAAGTGACTTGAATCCTTATATATGATCACTTGAGGAGTGAATTGGGTGAATTTGAATCAAAACTAATGAAGTTAGCCCTAGAACTAGAGTAGTTTGGTATAGGATTAATGTTGATCCAGGGTTGGAAAAACAGCCACCTTGTCTGAATTACTGTTGTTGATAGGAGACGAACCACGGTGTGAGCTTAGTACCGTTGGAAAGCCCTTCGAGTCTAGTTTCCAACGCCACTGACGGCACCTAATTTTGACTTTTCTACTGTGAGTTATGACCATTTTCCTAAGACTGCCAGGGCATGACTGTGCAACCCGAGAAGAAATCCTTAAGCATAATTGGAACTTTTCTTTTGCCAAACTTTCATGCACCTACTAAACCTGTTTTCTCATGAACTTTTACCATGGTTTGGACCTTGTTTGCATGACGGATTAAGTAGCTTAGACTACTCACTTGGTCTCTTATTAAGCCTAACCTAGTGGGGCATGAATCTAATTGTTAACGATTTCGCTCGTTGCCCTAGGTTTGGGAAACGAAGGTGACCGTAACTAAGACGTTTGACATCGATTGCTTCTTTTGATTGACAGGTGAGTGTTCCACTACCTGCTACCTGCTTATGTGAAATATTTGAATACTTGATTTACGACTGTTTGAGCCAAACCCTGATTTGATAAAATTGGAGGCGAGTGTGTACTTTATCGCACTCGTCCTCCCTTACTTTCCATTGAGGCTCTTTATACTGCTATTGTGAAATGTGAATCCTCTATATGTGATTGTTCTTGAGTTGTTTGGGTGATATCCCATCAACTACTACTACTGTTTGGGTACCCAACCTCACAGGTGAGTCGGCCGTATCGAGCCAGCTAGGGCTTGGTCGAGAAAATCGATAAACCTTGAGGACTGTTTACTGTTCACTGAAACCGGTATACTCGAGTATTACCTAACTACTGTTATGAAGTGCGGGCCCGGTGGGGGGTTGATTGGTGGACGGAGTCAGGTGAAAGTGGTGTTCTACGGACTTAATATTCTGTGTATACAAGTGTTGACGGAGTGTCAACGGAGACATTTATGATCAAGCTCAAGGGGATTTTGGCTTTTGAAAGCCACCCGTATCCTTGAATTGAATTGTGATTAATTGTTATTGTATCATACGGTATTTACTTGATTATTCTATGCCTTAAACTGGCTGTGTGTTTACTTGTTTTACTTGGAACCTCACTGAGCTTTAGCTCACCCCACTCCCTTTGTTTTCCTTAACAGATCGGGGATGGACTAACGGTCGAGGGCTTTCTTAGCTTTGTTTGCTTGAACTTGTAACCTTTTGTTAAGATGACTTTACCTTTTACTTTTGTAAGCTTGAATTTCTAAGGTTGACTTATGTTATGTAATTCGTAGTATGAAATGGTAAGTGTGACTCTTAGCTTGCCGTATTAAGTTTGGAAAGTTGATTGATAGTTATGTGTTATTAGGATTGTACAATTTAATTTGAAGTTATTTTCCCAGTTATTTTGAGTTGCTAGTTCTTTGATCGACTGAGTCCCGGCGAGAGATGGGCAAGCAGTCCGCTGATACCCTAGGGTTCGCCCTAGGGAGAGGTGGGGCTGTCACAGTTGGTATCAGAGCCTAGGTTTGAATTAGCCTGGGCGAATTAGAAATTTCCGACTTAAGGATTCTATTTTATTAATTCCCTTAAAAGTACTAAAGTTTATCTACACTTTTATGTAGGATGGACGACCTAGCAGCCATAGTAATAGTCCTGTTGGTGAGAAGCCCCAAGGAGCCCTTCCCGTGATTAAGTATCAAATCCGGCCTGGAGGATCTAGAGTTTATTGGAGCCCGTCAAACCGCTATAGGCGTTGCGAGTGCCGTCATATTTATGGCTACGCTAATGAAGTGGTATTGGCGGTGGTAAAAGAGCGTAAGGAGCTTGCCAGGGATAATGCTAGGCTTGAAGCCGAAGTGAAGCAACTAAAGGAAGCCAATAAGATGCAAGCCGAGCAGATTAAAGAGCTCGAGTATGATAATGTTGAGGGCCAAGAGAGGATTGACGACCTTTGCGCACAGTTGGAGGAAACTCAGGAACGCATGGTAACTAGGACAATGAAGGTGAGGACTAGGGCGGAGTCCATCCTGAATGTCTGTGACGACCTTCTAGGAGAAGCAAGCGATGAGGCTTCTTATATGGATATTGGTTCAGGAGATGAACCTACTGAGGCTGGGGGGTCAGCTAGTCCCGCCGTTGACTAGGTCTTCACCATTAGGCTAGGATAGGGGATGATTTTGACATTGTACATAGACAGGTTAGGGGATGTGGTGACCTGGTGGTTGTATAGCCCCTTTTGACTACTCGTGTTAGGTTTTGCTTGATATGACTATATCTGTACTTTTGGGACTCGTACTTGCTATTTTGGTTTCGTTAGCTTGTAAATGACTGCTATGAGTATTTTAATGTATAATATTTTGACTGTTGATCTTGATCTTTGACTATTGACTGTTGACTATTGACTTTTGACCTTTGACTTTATTTCGTCATTAATTTTAACTACAGTGCATTTCACTTGCTTGTCGTGATTTCGATTTTTATTTCTTACTTGACTTTTCATATGAGCATCTATCATATAACATATTGCTTACCCGGTTAGTTATCGTACTTGGGCACTAGGCCACTGAGTAATAATGGAGACTAGACAAAGACGTACTCGGGGCCGTGGACGAGAACCCAGGCAAGTCCAGGATCAAGGGGAGGAACAAGGTTCGGTGGCAAATCAAAACCAGGGACCCCGAGGTGATGGAGGGGACCAAGTAGCAACAGCTATTAATCGAATGACTGATTTGTTGGCCCATTTGGTTGACCAGCAGGGTCAAGTACTTGGTAACCAACAAAGGGACCCCGAAGTAGGCGAGGATAGGGCCCTGGAGCGGTTTCAAAAGTTTGCTCCTCCAAAATTTCTTGGAGGACCTGAACCTGAAGTTGCCGAGAATTGGTTCGAGCGAATGGAGGATATATTCGCTGCGTTGCATTACTCTGAAGAGAGGCAAGTTACCTTCGCTGTTTTCCAGCTGGAAGGCGCGGCCCGTTCCTGGTGGAACGTAGTAAGGGCCAAGTGGGAAAGGGAGCAAACCCCACGTACCTGGTTAAACTTCACGAGGGAATTCAATGAGAAATTCCTTCCACCCTTAATTCAGGAGAAAAGGGAGGATGAGTTCATTAAACTGCGCCAAGGCACTTCAAGTGTGGCAGAGTATGAAACGCAGTTCACCCGACTTTCCAAGTTTGCCCCAGAATTGGTGGTAAGTGAGCAAAAGCGTATAAGGCGGTTTATACAAGGTTTGAATGTAGAAATCCAAAAGGATTTAGCTGCCGCTCAAATTGACACCTTTAAGGATGCGCTTGAAAAGGCTCAACGTGTGGAGCAGGCCCGATCTCAAGTTCGGACCTTTCAGGCTAAGAAGCGTGGTGCATCTACCAATACTCCTGGCCGAAGTGATCAGAATGTGCCACCTCCGAAGTTTGGAAAGGGTACGAGTGGAGCCCGAATTGCGGGGACACCAAGAGGTGGAGCTTCATCTAGAGGAGCTCAAGGTAGAAGGGGACAGGGACCATAGAAAACTGTCTCCCTAGGAGTTCCCGCACCCACCACACGTGTAAGCTGTGGATATTGTGGTAAGCCAAATCATACCGAAGACAATTGCTGGAAAAAGTTGAAAAAGTGCCTTGTTTGTGGAAGTTCTGAACACCAGATTGCCACTTGCCCTGTTAAGAATCGTGACGGGAACGGGGGTACCCAGTCGGAAAAGTCAAACCCTAAGCAACCTACCGCCAGTGCAAGTCGACCCAAAACCTCTGCTAGGGTTTTTGCTTTGGACCACCGGCGAGTTCCGGATTCCTCGGAAGTAGTGGAAGGTACGATCCCTATATTCCACCGCTTAGCTAAACTTTTGATTGACCCTGGGGCAACCCATTCTTTTGTGAATCCTGCCTTTATGTGTGGTATTGCTGCGAATCCTGTTAAGTTGCCGTATGATTTAGAAGTGAAAACACCGACTGGGAATCAAAGCCTAATTACCAATATGGTCTATAAAAATTGTGAGATTTGGGTAGGAGAACGGAAGTTAGTGGGTGACTTGATAAGTTTAGACCTTAAGGGGTACGATGTAATTATAGGCATGGATTTGCTGGCCCGTTATAACGCCCAATTGAACTGTAAAACAAAGGTGGTAGAATTCTCAATACCCGGAGAGGCAACTTTATGGTTGGACGTGAGAGGTAGGTTAGCCTTGTCTGCACTTGTTTCGGGAATCCGAGCCAGAAAGTTGTTAAGTAAGGGGGCGCAAGGCTACTTAGCCTTCTTAATTAATACTCCTGGAGATAAAGTGAAACTGGAGGATGTTGTAGTAGTGAATGAATTTCCTGATATCTTTCCCGATGAGTTGAAATCAATGCCATCAGAAAGGGAAATAGAATTTAAGATCGATTTAGTACCTGGAACTGCTCCCATTGCAAAAACGCCATACCGAATGGCCCCCGCCGAACTTAAAGAGTTGAAACTGCAGTTACAAGATCTGTTAGAATGAGGGTTTATTCGAGAAAGTGAGTCACCGTGGGGGGCGCCAGTGTTATTTGTTATGAAAAATGATGGTAGTTTAAGACTGTGCATTGACTATCGTGGCCTAAATGATGTTACGGTGAAAAATAAATGTCCCTTACCACACATTGATGAATTGTTTGACCAACTACAAGGGGCAATAGTTTTCTCTAAGTTAGACTTGAGGCAAGGCTACTACCAGTTACGAATTAGGCAAGAGGATATACCGAAGACTGCCTTTAATTCCAGATATGGTCATTTTGAGTTCGCTGTGATGCCTTTTGGTTTAACGAATGCCCCTGCTGCATTTATGGATTTAATGCATCGAGTCTTTAAACCCTACTTGGATCAATTTGTTGTAGTATTTATCGATGATATTTTGGTGTATTCCAAGACTCGAGAGGAACACGAACGGCGGTAACCTTTTGTTAAGATGACTTTACCTTTTACTTTTGTAAGCTTGAATTTCTAAGGTTGACTTATGTTATGTAATTCGTAGTATGAAATGGTAAGTGTGACTCTTAGCTTGCCGTATTAAGTTTGGAAAGTTGATTGATAGTTATGTGTGTCGCGCCCCATTTTTGATAAGAAAAATAAATAAATGGTTTGAGAAAGATGTTTTTGATTCAATTTTGATTGGAAAATGATTTTTGTGAGTTGAAAAAGATATGGGTCTAATATGGGACTAAGTGTTTGTGTGTGCAAATGAATGAAGATAGAATAGTACATATATAAGTGAAACTTGAATTTCATTTGTGAAGTAAAGTAAATAAATGATAAAGATGTAGTGAAAAAATATGGATTGAGAAATGTAAGAGAAATGTGATTAAAAGAGTATGGAAGTGATAAAAATGAAAGTATGACCCTAGGGGAATGCAACAAGTCGGGTACGGGAATGACGCCTAATTCTTCGACTTTGATTTTCCCTCGGATTAGAAGGCGAAACTAGCGTGCTAAGGCTATCGAGTAGCCACACTCGCTCGTTTCCCTTATCGGAAGGGGATTTTCACGCAAATGAACCCTAACTAGCATGAGATGCAAGTCCTAAAGTGAAGGGGAAGAGGTTTGAGGAACATACCAAATGATAAAACTACAGAAAATGCGTGATATGTGGTGAACAGGCAAAAATGCATTAATGAAAAGAAAGGAAAAAGCCTATTGGGTCTAGCATTGGACTAGCCCTTTCTATGACATCCTACTAGCGTTGGACTAATGGAAACGATAAAAAAAGCCACAACTAGCGTTGGACTAGTGTGGTGACGTACATTCATCCATTCCATTCATCCACACTATAAAAAGCGAGTAGACATGCGAATCACGTAGCACATAACAATTAGCATGCTTGACTAGATGCAAAATCCTAATAAAGCATTTAACATATAACACATAGGCATGCAACCATTACATCTGCTAACTAAAACAAAAGGGAAAGGGAAAATGGACCAAATTACTTGCTACGCCCTATCTATTACAAGCCAAGAGGTGTACACATACCCCATTAAAAGAATAACTTAATGAAAACAAAAAAGTAAATGACATAAGTAAAAGGAATTAAAGAAAAGCTAGGAAAGCAAAGTAGACATGCAATTCACTTAGCACGTTGAGTCACATAAGAGAAACAAAAAAAATAAAAGGAATTATACCGCTCCCTCTTGTAGTGTTAAATGGACGAGACTTAAAACGGGCTAAAACCATCAAAAGAAAAGATTAATGCACCAATGATAGAATAAACATATAAACCAATTTGATTTCACCAAAAACATCAAATTCTTGCTCAATTGCAATTAAAATTCAAATAATGCATAATGGCCAAGGAAAAGTGGAACAAGCTCATCAAATTCCCAAATATAGCAACTACTAAAACTCAAAAACGACCTTTAATCGATCATTCAAATCCAAATGACACATTTTAAGAACTTTAAAAGTCTAAAAGCAAGAAAAAGGTCAAAATAACCCATTTATTTTAGGGAAATTAAAGAAGATAGGCAAACACCAACTCATTTAGACACAAAGCTCACAAATTCATGCATTAAGTACCTCTCAAACAAAAAAAACATGATAATTAGTGAAAACAAACAAGCAATTGAGTTGAGAAATTGATGCTACCAAAGATTCCATTGCGAACATTAATCAAGCACTTAAGCCTAATGGAACATTTTTTAAAAGCTTCGGGGGTCCAAGGGCGAAGGAAAAGTCAAACAATGGATCCAATTGCAACTATCCTAGGACTTAATTGCAAGAATTGGGAATGTAATTGGGCTTTTGCAGAACAAGGAGGAACTTGAAGGGTTAAAAGACAATTTTTCTTTGGCTTTTCATGCATGCATACGTGAATTTCAGTTTTCTGCAATGCTTTCCTTTGCTGCAAAATTTGCAGCTTATCAAATTGCTTCCTTAAACTCCCGACAACAGATTCAAGCAACAAGGCCATTCCACAGATTCTTCTAATCATGAACAACAAAACCAACATCAAAAAAGATGAAAAGAAACATTCCATGTCGACTACAAGCTCTTGCAGCATTGCTGCAATAAAAATTTAGACAAGCCGAAGTTGCCTTCTTTTCTTTTTAACAAACCAGCAATATGGCAAAAACCTGAGCAAAGCTCACGCTGCATCCATTCTCCTATAACCTCCATTGACACAAGATGGAGTATGCAAACAAGGTGATCAAAACACAACTTTATGAGCTGTTTGCGTGAACAAGGAAACAATAAAAACATCAAAAGACATACGAGTGAAATGCAGCTTCTTTTTGTTTCACTTAGCTGGGACACATTCATGCAAGTAAGCCAAGAAGAAACATGATGAAGTTGTTATCTAGATAGAATACCAGTTTGGAACAAAAAAAAAAAAAATAAACAAAAAAAAAAAAAAAAAAACTAGGACTGTGAAACACAAAGTTCGGCAGGCTGATGTACATTTTCCAGCAATGTTTGGACATGTTTCCTTAAACAAACACACAAACATCAACACCAAACCTTCCTTCTCATCCCTTCAACACCCAAATGAAACAAGCAAAGGATATCTAAAACCAAATTCAAGAGCTGCTGCAGGACAAAAATTGCGGCACCAATGACAAGAAAAAAAAGAAAGAGACTTGCGGCAGAAAATGAAGCTTGCTGCAATTCCAATTCCAATAAAGATTCCAGAATTCATCCCAAACTTTCATTTAGATTTCAGCTTACAATGAGCAACAAAACAAACCATTCTCACATCCAAAACTTGATCTAAACAAAATTCCATTAGAGCTTAGCATCTAATCATACAAGAGAAAGCTTAACTTTGTGGGCTGCTTCGATGAAACAGTGAATAAAATGCAGCTTTTAGAGATTTTTCAATGCAACCTTCCTATCTAAACACGGCTAACCCTTAAACAAACATTACCATTTTGACTTTAACAACAATCATCATCAAGCTCAACATCCAAATAAGCCAAAACCATGGGAAGAAATCTTACAAAAGTTGGAAACACTCCATGCAGAACCACGGACAGATTAGTTACAATCAAGACACACTTGCTGCACTCTCTATTTCCAAAAGCCCATTTCTTAATCCCACTCGGATTATATATTTTCAAAATCAAACCCACAACTGTAGACTAAGCAAAACATATAATCACCACCATCAAAAACAAGCAAAAGACTTAGGAATAGATCATACAAAATTCTGGGAAAAACATGTGAAACATGGGTCAGCAACTTGGAGATTTATTTTTAGCAATTATTCAAGCATGATTCATGTATTTCTGACTTTGACTCAAACACACAAAAACCCATCCAAGCATCGTGACACAACATTTCAACATTCAAACGAACCAAGAAAGAAAAGAACAACTTAGCATGGGAGCATGTAAATCTGGAAAAATTCTGCTGCTACTTCTCTTTTTACATATAAATTCCAGATTCAAACACCCAACTTAATCAAACCTCTCAACCAGCTACTAGCTCTTAACCCAGGTAATTAACAAACACTCTAAACCAAAATGATTAGGTAGAAATGCAGCAAAAGAAGGGATGACACTTGCAGCAATAAAACCAGAACAAGACTCCCACATCCAACGAAACAAAACAGATTCAAAATGGAAATGGGCCATGCCATATAAATGCCTTTTCTTTTCAAAGGTATGATCTTGCTACTAAAATGCAGTCTAGGGATGAAATATAATCTAACGCCCAACCAAAATCAGACCCTACCATGCCCAACATGCCAAAAAAAAAAAAACATCAAAAAACAACAGCTTTAAGCTACAAACCACAAGCCCACGATGTTCTACCCATTGCACTCTGCCAAATCAAAAATTCCGAACCCAAACATGGCAAGGATACAACGTTAACATCAAACAGATTTTAAAAGAGGAAGTAAACGTTCATATACCTGAGCAGCAAAAGGAGGCAGCTTGGAAAGATCTTCAGCGGGCAACTTGGCCTTTCGATGATGATGGAAAACTGAAGAGAGCCGTGGGCTTCTTCTTCCTCAGTTCCGTTCGTTTGCTCAGTTCCCTCTCTTTCACTCTCTAATCCTAACCACCGGTGAGCCTTCCTTTCTGTTTTAATCTTCCTCAAAGCTGCTTTCTTTTCTCTAAACCCCCGTTGTTACCCCCTTGTCTCTCCTTTACCGATGACTCTCTCAAAACCCCTCTAGCCGTCCACTTCCTTTTGCCGTATGCTTTTTCCGTTAAACCCAAAAACTCTCCCCCCCGCGGCTGTGGTTTCTTTTTCTCTTTATATCAGACCCAAACCCTCACCTCAAAGGTGAGGATGAATGGCTTAATCCACATTAAAATCCAGCCATCAAATGGGACATGCGAGACTGTCCTTGCAAGCTGCAAAATATGCAGCTTGCATGCGCGACCATTTTTTTTTTTTTTTTTTTTGAATAAGACTAAAATGATAATAATAAATAACAAAAACAAATTAACAAACCAATTAATTAACATTTGAAATGAAAAATAAATAAACAAGAAACACCAAAAATGCAAATTGTCTATTTTTCCTTCCTTTTTTTTCATCATTTTCCACTCTTTCTTTCTTTTTTTTTCATTTTTCCGTTTCTAAACCAACCAAACAATAAACAAAAATAAATTGATTAAAACTGACTAAAACAAACTAAATAAAATCAACTAAAACAAAAATTGCTATTTTTTCTTTTTCTTTTTTTTTTTCATTTTCATTTTTTCACTTTTCTTTTCTTTTTCGAAATAACCTAACCAAAAAATAAATAAAGTCAAAAGATTGAATTTTAAAAGAAATAAACATATTTTGTGAACAATTTTCTTCCCTTTCCTTTTTTTCTTTTTCCAAGACAAAAATTGAATTTTAAAACAACTAAAACATATTTTCTTTTTTTTGAGAAATTCTACATTAAAAAGACTAAAAATAAAAAAACAAGTAAAATAAAACAAGTAAACGACTAAAGAAAACAAAAAGAATAACTACGAAAAACTAGCATGAACAAAAATAAATAAATCGTACCAAAATTTGGTGTCTACAGTTTGCCCCTCTTTGTCTGAGTTTTGGAAAAACTTGAGACAAAGAAGTAGACACCAAACACTTACCTGTGTCATTCGGTCACGAACGACTCGAACGACTGCCATTTTTGAAAATGAGGACTGACCTCTTTTGAAAGAAAATTTTAACAAGGAATTGACTGAGACAAGAAATTTAAAGCGGGACTGACCTGAACAAGAATTTAAACGGGACTGACCCGAACAGAATTTAAACGGGACTGACCCGAACAAGAAAAATAAAACGGGACTGACCCGAACAAGAATTTAAACGGGACTGCCCTGGGAAGGTTTAAACAATAAATTGAGTTTTTACCTCGGGGTAGTTCAAATTTTGTACCAAGAGGGACATTTGATCTCTGTGGCTGAACAAAATGAAATACGCACTAGTGGGACTGGCCCATGGCTAGTGGTTAAACAAAAGGAAGTGCGCACTAGTGGGACTGACCCACGGCTAATGGCTGAACAAAATGAAATGCGCACTAGTGGGACTGACCCACGGCTAGCGGCGAATGCAGATGAAAGGCACACTAGTGGAACAAACCCAACGGCTAGCGGCGATGAAAATGAAAGGCTCACCAGTGGGACAAACCCAA
Source organism: Coffea arabica (assembly GCF_036785885.1). Classification (NCBI taxonomy): domain Eukaryota; kingdom Viridiplantae; phylum Streptophyta; class Magnoliopsida; order Gentianales; family Rubiaceae; genus Coffea; species Coffea arabica. The sequence goes on from NC_092314.1 coordinate 24,871,231, forward strand.
CGGCTGGTGGCAAATGCAAACAAAAGGCACACTAGTGGGACAAACCCAACGGCTAGCGGCGATGAAAATGAAAGGCTCACCAGTGGGACAAACCCAACGGCTGGTGATAAATGCAATTAAAAGGCACACTAGTGGGACAAACCCAACGGCTAGCGGCGATGAAAATGAAAGACTCACCAGTGGGACAAACCCAACGGCTGGTGATAAATGCAATTAAAGAGGCACACTAGTGGGACAAACCCAACGGCTAGCGGTGATGAAAATGAAATGCTTACTGGCGGGACAAACCCAGCTCCAGTAGTAATGAAAATGAAAACCTTGACCATCGGACATTGGGATTAAACCCAAGCATGTCGTGATGAAACTTGATTTGTTTTTTGATTGATGATTTTCTTTTCTTTTCGCTTTTCTTTTGACTTTTGAGAATCTTTCCAAAAAATTAATTTGCCCCAGTATGGTGAATTTTTGCAATTTGAGTCCAAAGTTGACTTTGTATCGCCATGCTGTTGCACCTTTTGATCAAATTTGCTTGCAACATTTTCGATCTGCCTTTGTTCACCGGAGGACTCTTTCCGACATCGATTCCGGTGCGAAGTGTGATTACTTTCATCTGTGCCTGCAATTTTCTGCAAATGAGAAAAAACAAAAGAAATTGCCACCATCATTTGCCCCGTTTTCCTTTGAGAATCGTGTAAACATGAGTCTCTCGACGCCTTTATCAACTTTTGCTGCGACAGCCGATTGAGTTGGATTTCTCGCCCTAAGGCTTTTCCGATTTTCAAACTGACCAGGTATATGCTTTGCCATATTATGAAGTTTGTGTAGCTGGCTTGGCTGGATTTCAACTGTTTTCAAAGGATGACTGAATCCAAGTATACTTTTTGAAATAAATCACAGGGATTGTCATTTATCACAATTCAACGATAAAAAAATGAGGTATGCAAGAAAATTCACATGTCATGTAAAAATGAATATGCACAAGAATGCACACACAACCATGTGTGCTTAAATTCTACAAAAATGTCATGAATACAAGTAATTTGGGAAAAAATGAGTTTCCTAAGAATGTATGTGCAAAAGAATGTTTTTTCCTTTCAAAATGACACAGCTTTGGCCAACGGATGTCATATTCAAGTCTCTGGATATCTTAGTTCCGGAATTCAATGTTGCCAGAGGTATGACAAAAATGAGGAGAAATCTAAATGGACCAAACCACCAGTTGTTCCTCTTTGTGCTTTCCCATTGCAGAAACCTACCTTAGCGCCCATTCGGGTTTTCACCAAGGTTGTCCCCCACCCTTTTTGTTGGTTTTTTCTTTTCTTTTCCTTTTTTTCCTTTTTCTTTCTTTTCCTTCTTTCTTCTTTCCTTTCTCTTGAGGTGCCCTTGTGGATTTTCACTTAAGGAAACAATGGAAAAACTCAACCATAGTCGACTCAGGAATGTAAGTTGAAGATTGCTGGCATCAGTAAAATGCGCTTCCCTTATAAACTTAAACGAAGGCATTATGGACATCACCTGCCAGTTGATTAGCAAAATCCCTAATAGAAATGCAGCAAGTGACGAAAGCCAGGACTTTGGGCTTTTGTAATGAGGTCAGGTGGGGTGTTTTTCAAGAAAAGTTGAGGCTTGAAAACAAATTTTGATGAGGGAGGTGCGAAATAACCTGAGATTACATCATTTTGAAATTATCTCTAATTTTGAACGAAACCGAGGAAACTTGCCCCAGTTTGATTGGATTTTCTCTTTCTTTGCATTTTCTTCATTGCATTTTTCTCACTCTTTGCATTTTCCTTTCAAAAACTAAATTTGCCCCAGTGTGGGGTTCTTTCTTCCTTTTCATTTTCCTTTCAAAAATAAATTTGCCCCAGTGTAGGGTTCTTTCTTTTTTCCCATATCTCTTTCAAAGATAAATTTGCCCCAGTGTGGAGTTTTTCTTTTCTTTCTGATCACTTTTCAAAATGAATTTGCCCCAGTGTGGGGTTTGCAATTCTCAGGGGCTGCCAAACGAAAATTATTGTTCTAATAGTTCAAAAGGGATGACTAGGGATGAAATGTTTTGATTGGAAAGGAAGATGGCCTGACTTTTGTCTCGTCTCTTGCATGATTTCCTAAAAGAAACTTTGCATAATCAAATAAAAAACATCTTACACATGTCTGAATTGATAGGTTGAGGGAATGTCTGTCCTTCCATCTCTCCTTTGAACACCCAATAAGCTTTGCCGATTTGAAACAAATTTGCCTTCGACTTCGTCTTTCATCGCTTTAGCACTTTGTTTCCTTTTTCAGAAGATCGGTGGCGGATCCTTTTGTTATGAACATAGGCCATGCGTTTTGACAACGTTGGTCATGGCACATAGCATTATCAATCAGAATCAATCGTTAATGATACTGCTTTGACCAATCAACTTTCAACCTGGCTGGAAAGGGATTTTCTCAAATGAAGGGATTTATCAATGAAGGAATTTCCAAATGAAAGGATTTTTCAATGAAGGGAAATGAAGGCTTTTTCAAAGAAGGGATCTCTTAATGAAGGCCTTTTCAAAGCAGGGATTTCTCCATGAAGGGTTTTCTCAATGAAGGCTTTCTCAAAGAAGGGTTTTTTCAATGTATGGTCTCAAAGAAAGGATTTCTCAATGAAGGGATTTTTCAATGAAGGCTTCATCGGATTCCAGAACAGTGATATTCAAAGGGTCAAATAATTTTATTTTGGCCATCGAAAGAATTTAGAATGAAATTGAACCAATAAACAATCAATATAAACAAAATGGTATTAACAAAATAATGAAAAGATGTGACCATGCATGCTATCGAAAGAAAACAACATAGGAGCTTGATAATGCAAAAATGCTTTAGTCAAAACTTAATTAAACATGATAAAACTATTTACTCAAAAGCAAACGGTGACGAGTTTCATGAAGTTTAATAAATAACAATCCCCGGATTCATCCCAAATTCCCTTTGCGAGAGAAGATACTTGGCAATCCAATTGTGCAAGGTTTCTTCAAGACTTTCAAATGTCTTCATTGGAAGTGGATGCCTCAAAGGTGTCCTTGTGTTCAGGAAAAGGATTTGTATTTATGCTCGGTCCTTGTCCACCTTTCTTTTTTAGCACTATTTCACCTGCCTCGATCATGTCTTGGACTCTGTGCTTAAGTGCTCTACAGTCAGTAGTTGGGTGGCCGGGTGCTCCCGAATGATAGGCACAAGTGTACTGCGGATCGTAGTCGGCAGGGACGCCATGAGGGTGAGATGGAGGGGGAATTACGCTGATTTTACCGGCGGCTTTTAATTGTTCGTACAATTGGTCCAAGGGCCTGCCAAGATTGGTAAAGGTACGATAATGGTTTTGTTTTTGGGGTTCAATGGGTCGGGGGTAATTATAGGTGGGCCTATTTGGTGGAGGAAATTGTTGATTGTAGGGAGGTCGGGGTCGAACTTGTTGGAAGTTAGGTTGAGATATTTGAAAAGGGGCCATAGGAGAGTTGTTGTAGTTAGGCCGAGGTCGAGGATGAATGGTATTGGTGTGATAAACAGGATGAGGGCTTGAATAGTAAGGGTTTGAGTAGGTAGGGTATTGTCGAGGTCTGGGTCTTGGAACAGGGCTTCGATTCCAGACAAAAGCAGTTTCCCCCTCTTGCCTTTTGGATTGTTGCTTCTTCCCATTACTACCTTGGCTTTGCAAGGCATCCAACTGCGATTTGAGGGCAGACACATTAACAATCTTTCCAGCCTTCACGAAATCATCAAATTCCTCAAGTTTATTAACAATTGCGGCAAATGAGCATCCAGTCATGCGGAAAATTTCTTCAAAGTACGGCGGATCATGTGCCTTAATGAAAGTTCGTATGATTTCGTCCTCCGTCATTGGTGGCTCGACTTTTGCAGCTACTTTCCTCCACCTCTTAGCATAAGTCTTGTGATCCTCGGAGGGTTTCCTCTTTGTCCCTTCCAACGTGGTTCGTGTTGGAGCCAGCTCGCAATTATACTCGTACTGCCTTACAAAAGCGTTGGACAAGTCAAGCCAAGTCTTCGCTTCTTCGGGTTTCAGCTTGGAATACCAGTCGAGTGCATCCCCCTCCAGACTTTCTGGGAATAGCCTCAAAGGCAGATTTTCATCATCTGTTGGCCTACCCAACTTGTTGGCGAACAGTCGGAGGTGTGTCTTGGGATTGCCCGTCCCATCATACTTGTTAAACTTCGGAGTTTTGAACCCCTCGGGCAATTGCACATTCGGGAAAAGGCAAAGTTCATCGTAATCCAGGACTCCTTGCTTGTTCAACCCCTGACTCATCCTTATAAACTCATCAAAACGGTCGAGGCGTTTAAGCAGTTTTACATCAACGGGAGCAGAGGATTCCCCCATTTCCGGCTTGTTTTGAATGGTATGGTCTGGCAAGAAAGGCTCAGCTGTATCGTGATAAAAGGTATGCGGCTTAGGAGGTATATCCGAAGTGATTTGGGGTTGTGGGCCCTGCATGTAAGCAGGGAAAAATGAAGGATCGGGAGGGTAGGTGTATGGCAAATGTATGGTGGGATATGTGAAAGTTCCTTCGGTTGGAATAGGGAAAGATGGAGCAACAGTGACTTGAGTTGAAGGGATGACAAATGGCTCCTGCTCAGCCTGCTTGACAGGTATAGGTTCGGGTTGAACTCCGCTGCTGATTAGCTCGTCAATCAATTTCCTTTGGGCCGCCATCTCAGTGGTCATCTTGTCGAACTTAGTGAGCATTTCAGTCAACTGAACCCCCAAACTCATGGTCTCGGGTTGAGCGGTAGTAGTAGACCTATCTGATTGTTCCGGTTGTGAACTCATGTTTACACGACTCCTTTGAGCTTTGCTACGGGATCGTGTTATGATGGGGCTTCGACGAGAAGCTATGTTTAAATATTACCTGAGAATTTTTGAAAAGATTGCCTTTAGATTTAACTCTTGCTTAGTTATTCCAATAAAAAATAAAGAAAAGAAAGAGAAAAAGGCAAGAGTTAGTAGATATCCAGGAAATTCGGATGCATGTCCTATGGGGGAACCCTTTTTGTGCCAAGGGTAGGCCTAGCATGAAAATGCAATCCTCTAGGGTAGGCACCATACCATACCTGATGGATCTGATCAACTCATTGAGTGAAAGTAATTTTTTGCAAAATGAGGTCCACGTCCGAATGGATTGATCACTTTTGATCAATACAAGATTTTGCAAAAACGCACGGGTTTGACCTTGACGAACTTCCTATCGAAGAGTTTGGAATTCGTTGATAAAATTTCTCAGTGAATTTACGGATCAAAATTCCAACTGATCAAATGTCTGGATGCAATGAATGGTTTTCTCAAAACCGACTAGGTTTCCAAATTGAAATTCGTCATTGAAACCCTACTCGGTCAAATGGGTTGAACGAAATTGACAATTTTATTTAAAATCGACCGCATTACCCTAAAAAAGGGAATCGGGTCAAATGAATTGAGTGAAATTTAAAAACTTACTCAAAATTGACCGAATCATTCTAAAAAAGGGATTTGGTCAAATGAAATCGAGAATTTATTCAAAATTGACCGGATCGCCCTAAAAGGGTAAACTGGTCAAATGAATCGGACGAAATTAATGATTTACTCGAAATCGATAAGATCGCCCTAAGAATGGAAAAATTGGTGATTTATTCAGAAAATCGATTAGATTGCCCTAAAAATGGGTGAATTGGCCAAATGAAACGAAATGAAGATTTATTCAAAAATCGACCAGATGACCCTAAAAAGGGTAAATTGGTCAAATGAATTGACGATTTATTCAAAATCGACCAGGTGACCCTAAAAAGGGTAAATTGGTCAAATGACCCTAAAAAGGGTAAATTGGTCAAATGAATTGACGATTTATTCAAAATCGACCAGGTGACCCTAAAAAGGGTAAATTGGTCAAATGAATGGATGATGTTTCAAAAATTGACCGGATGACCCTAAAAAGGGTAAATTGGTCAAATGAATTGACGATTTATTCAAAATCGACCAAGTGACCCTAAAAAGGGTAAATTGGTCAAATGACCCTAAAAAGGGTAAATTGGTCAAATGAATTGACGATTTATTCAAAATCGACCAGGTGACCCTAAAAAGGGTAAATTGGTCAAATGACCCTAAAAAGGGTAAATTGGTCAAATAAATTGACGATTTATTCAAAATCGACCAGGTGACCCTAAAAAGGGTAAATTGGTCAAATGACCCTAAAAATGGTAAATTGGTCAAATGAATTGAAGGCCAATTGATAAAAATAGACTGGATGAAATTGATGAATGAAATGGTCCAATGGATTTGATAGAATTAGGAGCTTATTAAAAATCAAGCCATCCACTGGTAGTCTCAAAAAACCTTATTACGATGCATTAGCCTATGAGCCTTCTAAAATCAAATTTTAGCCTCAATTGATTTATCATCTCAATAGGAGGAATCATTCGTGAATTTTCTTCAAATTAATATCCTTTTACGCAAGGGATTTTTACCAATTTTGATAAAAATGGCCAAAAAGTGATTATTAGATACTCATATTCCAAAAATCGCTCTTATGAAGATGATCGGATCCTACCTTACCTTGTGCACTACCCCTTTGGATGGTACAAAATGTAAACGTGCAAGTCCCTTTGGATTAAGTATCCGAGACACAAGGTGGTTTATTCCTAGCACGGGATCGCCTAAATGGCATTCCCTTTCTAGGGCTTATGCATGATGCCATTTATTAAAGCAGGGAAAAATGCAATTTGAAATCAGACGTGACCTAAAGAACCCTTTATTTGCCAGGGTAGGCCTAAAAATGACATGCAATCATTAATCTATGAATGCAATATACCAAAATCTTTAAACGTGCAATAGCCTGTCTACAAAGGTAGGTTCTAAAAGAAAGTCATGCCAGACCTCTTTTTTCCTAATGTTTGTGAATGTAAAAGACAAGAGACAAGGAAACGTGAGTTCAACACGTAATCACATAACACATTGGACAATTAAGCAACAAAGACAGATAAGGAAAGAGGGGTGGGACCCCTCCCCTCGTGAAATAGTGTTTCCTAATTTAGGGTACGGTTGACTCTACCCTAGGCAATTCTAGTATGGATGCATGAGGTTGGGGTTCACTAATGCATCTAGACTCGATAAGCTCAGGTCCCCGAGCCTTCAGACTTAGAAACCAAGGGTCATCAATCCCAAGGTTCTTTGTCGGTAGCTCGAGCGATTCCCCAGACATTGCTACGCACACGTCGTGTCACGGCCACATGTCTGAGTGAATCTATAAAAAATCCTCAATCTTCGACTAAAAGCTATAGGCTATTAACCCAAAGCTTAAAGCGGAAGATTAAGTGACCCCTCGGATCGTGCTACGCACACGTCGTGTCACGATCACACGTCCAAGTAAGTCGCCTAAAATCCTAACAGGGTGGAGTGGCGTGACAAGCCACTAAAAGAAAATAAGAGGGATAAAAGAAGTAAAGCGTATGCTCGTATGCTAGTGCTCGTTTGGAGGGGAGGGGTCAAGAACCAACGCGAGGCTCTAGGGTGACCCATACCTCCCAAAATGCAATGCAAGCGCGAGATAACAAATAAACATTCATTCAAACATACATTCGTGAGTCGAGGGATCGGTTTGATTACGTACATAAGACAAAAGGTCCTAAAAAATGCAAAATGCAATCCTAATATCCACATGCCATGCATAGAAAGGGTAGAAAGAGGAAACGAATGGTTAAGTCAAAATGCTTGGACCCACTTAGGAAGTCCCCAGTGGAGTCGCCAACTGTCGCGCCCCATTTTTGATAAGAAAAATAAATAAATGGTTTGAGAAAGATGTTTTTGATTCAATTTTGATTGGAAAATGATTTTTGTGAGTTGAAAAAGATATGGGTCTAATATGGGACTTGAAAAAGCGACGATTTGACCCAAAAAATAGATTTTTAAAAAGGGTTTTTGAATGAGAAATTGGAGTCGCCACTTGGTAATGATTAAGGTGTACCAAGTCACCTAAAAAATAAATTTTAAAAGACAAAGTAGTAAAACCCTTTTAAAAACGACTCCTAGTCCACGTAAGCCAAAGAAAAAGGTTCGGGAGTCACGTTTGACAAAGGGGAAGGCAAGGATAGAATCCAAGGCACCCCTTTGACCTAGCCAAGGCTAGTTGCGCGATTTAACCCTACCTTTCCTAATTTTCTACCCAATGTATGAATTGCGCGTTAGATATGACTATATGAATGCAAAACGGAAAGGAAAACGCAATCCTAGATTCTAAGATGTCTCTCGTGAGGTTTTTGGTCCCAAACCACATGAATTGTGGCGGCCAATAAAGGGAAACCTCATAGAGGTCGATTGATGCAAATGGTGACTCAAGTGCAAGTGTGCAAGTGTATAAAAGGTTCATGTATGAAATTGTGTGAAAATCAAAGTGTTTGTGTGCGAATGTGTAAAGAAAGTGCATGTGTGAATTTGTATGAAAATCAAAGTGTTTGTGTGTGCAAATGAATGAAGATAGAATAGTACATATATAAGTGAAACTTGAATTTCATTTGTGAAGTAAAGTAAATAAATGATAAAGATGTAGTGAAAAAATATGGATTGAGAAATGTAAGAGAAATGTGATTAAAAGAGTATGGAAGTGATAAAAATGAAAGTATGACCCTAGGGGAATGCAACAAGTCGGGTACGGGAATGACGCCTAATTCTTCGACTTTGATTTTCCCTCGGATTAGAAGGCGAAACTAGCGTGCTAAGGCTATCGAGTAGCCACACTCGCTCGTTTCCCTTATCGGAAGGGGATTTTCACGCAAATGAACCCTAACTAGCAGGAGATGCAAGTCCTAAAGTGAAGGGGAAGAGGTTTGAGGAACATACCAAATGATAAAACTACAGAAAATGCGTGATATGTGGTGAACAGGCAAAAATGCATTAATGAAAAGAAAGGAAAAAGCCTATTGGGTCTAGCATTGGACTAGCCCTTTCTATGACATCCTACTAGCGTTGGACTAATGGAAACGATAAAAAAAGCCACAACTAGCGTTGGACTAGTGTGGTGACGTACATTCATCCATTCCATTCATCCACACTATAAAAAGCGAGTAGACATGCGAATCACGTAGCACATAACAATTAGCATGCTTGACTAGATGCAAAATCCTAATAAAGCATTTAACATATAACACATAGGCATGCAACCATTACATCTGCTAACTAAAACAAAAGGGAAAGGGAAAATGGACCAAATTACTTGCTACGCCCTATCTATTACAAGCCAAGAGGTGTACACATACCCCATTAAAAGAATAACTTAATGAAAACAAAAAAGTAAATGACATAAGTAAAAGGAATTAAAGAAAAGCTAGGAAAGCAAAGTAGACATGCAATTCACTTAGCACGTTGAGTCACATAAGAGAAACAAAAAAAATAAAAGGAATTATACCGCTCCCTCTTGTAGTGTTAAATGGACGAGACTTAAAACGGGCTAAAACCATCAAAAGAAAAGATTAATGCACCAATGATAGAATAAACATATAAACCAATTTGATTTCACCAAAAACATCAAATTCTTGCTCAATTGCAATTAAAATTCAAATAATGCATAATGGCCAAGGAAAAGTGGAACAAGCTCATCAAATTCCCAAATATAGCAACTACTAAAACTCAAAAACGACCTTTAATCGATCATTCAAATCCAAATGACACATTTTAAGAACTTTAAAAGTCTAAAAGCAAGAAAAAGGTCAAAATAACCCATTTATTTTAGGGAAATTAAAGAAGATAGGCAAACACCAACTCATTTAGACACAAAGCTCACAAATTCATGCATTAAGTACCTCTCAAACAAAAAAAACATGATAATTAGTGAAAACAAACAAGCAATTGAGTTGAGAAATTGATGCTACCAAAGATTCCATTGCGAACATTAATCAAGCACTTAAGCCTAATGGAACATTTTTTAAAAGCTTCGGGGGTCCAAGGGCGAAGGAAAAGTCAAACAATGGATCCAATTGCAACTATCCTAGGACTTAATTGCAAGAATTGGGAATGTAATTGGGCTTTTGCAGAACAAGGAGGAACTTGAAGGGTTAAAAGACAATTTTTCTTTGGCTTTTCATGCATGCATACGTGAATTTCAGTTTTCTGCAATGCTTTCCTTTGCTGCAAAATTTGCAGCTTATCAAATTGCTTCCTTAAACTCCCGACAACAGATTCAAGCAACAAGGCCATTCCACAGATTCTTCTAATCATGAACAACAAAACCAACATCAAAAAAGATGAAAAGAAACATTCCATGTCGACTACAAGCTCTTGCAGCATTGCTGCAATAAAAATTTAGACAAGCCGAAGTTGCCTTCTTTTCTTTTTAACAAACCAGCAATATGGCAAAAACCTGAGCAAAGCTCACGCTGCATCCATTCTCCTATAACCTCCATTGACACAAGATGGAGTATGCAAACAAGGTGATCAAAACACAACTTTATGAGCTGTTTGCGTGAACAAGGAAACAATAAAAACATCAAAAGACATACGAGTGAAATGCAGCTTCTTTTTGTTTCACTTAGCTGGGACACATTCATGCAAGTAAGCCAAGAAGAAACATGATGAAGTTGTTATCTAGATAGAATACCAGTTTGGAACAAAAAAAAAAAAAATAAACAAAAAAAAAAAAAACAAAAACTAGGACTGTGAAACACAAAGTTCGGCAGGCTGATGTACATTTTCCAGCAATGTTTGGACATGTTTCCTTAAACAAACACACAAACATCAACACCAAACCTTCCTTCTCATCCCTTCAACACCCAAATGAAACAAGCAAAGGATATCTAAAACCAAATTCAAGAGCTGCTGCAGGACAAAAATTGCGGCACCAATGACAAGAAAAAAAAGAAAGAGACTTGCGGCAGAAAATGAAGCTTGCTGCAATTCCAATTCCAATAAAGATTCCAGAATTCATCCCAAACTTTCATTTAGATTTCAGCTTACAATGAGCAACAAAACAAACCATTCTCACATCCAAAACTTGATCTAAACAAAATTCCATTAGAGCTTAGCATCTAATCATACAAGAGAAAGCTTAACTTTGTGGGCTGCTTCGATGAAACAGTGAATAAAATGCAGCTTTTAGAGATTTTTCAATGCAACCTTCCTATCTAAACACGGCTAACCCTTAAACAAACATTACCATTTTGACTTTAACAACAATCATCATCAAGCTCAACATCCAAATAAGCCAAAACCATGGGAAGAAATCTTACAAAAGTTGGAAACACTCCATGCAGAACCACGGACAGATTAGTTACAATCAAGACACACTTGCTGCACTCTCTATTTCCAAAAGCCCATTTCTTAATCCCACTCGGATTATATATTTTCAAAATCAAACCCACAACTGTAGACTAAGCAAAACATATAATCACCACCATCAAAAACAAGCAAAAGACTTAGGAATAGATCATACAAAATTCTGGGAAAAACATGTGAAACATGGGTCAGCAACTTGGAGATTTATTTTTAGCAATTATTCAAGCATGATTCATGTATTTCTGACTTTGACTCAAACACACAAAAACCCATCCAAGCATCGTGACACAACATTTCAACATTCAAACGAACCAAGAAAGAAAAGAACAACTTAGCATGGGAGCATGTAAATCTGGAAAAATTCTGCTGCTACTTCTCTTTTTACATATAAATTCCAGATTCAAACACCCAACTTAATCAAACCTCTCAACCAGCTACTAGCTCTTAACCCAGGTAATTAACAAACACTCTAAACCAAAATGATTAGGTAGAAATGCAGCAAAAGAAGGGATGACACTTGCAGCAATAAAACCAGAACAAGACTCCCACATCCAACGAAACAAAACAGATTCAAAATGGAAATGGGCCATGCCATATAAATGCCTTTTCTTTTCAAAGGTATGATCTTGCTACTAAAATGCAGTCTAGGGATGAAATATAATCTAACGCCCAACCAAAATCAGACCCTACCATGCCCAACATGCCAAAAAAAAAAAAACATCAAAAAACAACAGCTTTAAGCTACAAACCACAAGCCCACGATGTTCTACCCATTGCACTCTGCCAAATCAAAAATTCCGAACCCAAACATGGCAAGGATACAACGTTAACATCAAACAGATTTTAAAAGAGGAAGTAAACGTTCATATACCTGAGCAGCAAAAGGAGGCAGCTTGGAAAGATCTTCAGCGGGCAACTTGGCCTTTCGATGATGATGGAAAACTGAAGAGAGCCGTGGGCTTCTTCTTCCTCAGTTCCGTTCGTTTGCTCAGTTCCCTCTCTTTCACTCTCTAATCCTAACCACCGGTGAGCCTTCCTTTCTGTTTTAATCTTCCTCAAAGCTGCTTTCTTTTCTCTAAACCCCCGTTGTTACCCCCTTGTCTCTCCTTTACCGATGACTCTCTCAAAACCCCTCTAGCCGTCCACTTCCTTTTGCCGTATGCTTTTTCCGTTAAACCCAAAAACTCTCCCCCCCGCGGCTGTGGTTTCTTTTTCTCTTTATATCAGACCCAAACCCTCACCTCAAAGGTGAGGATGAATGGCTTAATCCACATTAAAATCCAGCCATCAAATGGGACATGCGAGACTGTCCTTGCAAGCTGCAAAATATGCAGCTTGCATGCGCGACCATTTTTTTTTTTTTTTTTTTTTGAATAAGACTAAAATGATAATAATAAATAACAAAAACAAATTAACAAACCAATTAATTAACATTTGAAATGAAAAATAAATAAACAAGAAACACCAAAAATGCAAATTGTCTATTTTTCCTTCCTTTTTTTTCATCATTTTCCACTCTTTCTTTCTTTTTTTTTTTCATTTTTCCGTTTCTAAACCAACCAAACAATAAACAAAAATAAATTGATTAAAACTGACTAAAACAAACTAAATAAAATCAACTAAAACAAAAATTGCTATTTTTTCTTTTTCTTTTTTTTTTTCATTTTCATTTTTTCACTTTTCTTTTCTTTTTCGAAATAACCTAACCAAAAAATAAATAAAGTCAAAAGATTGAATTTTAAAAGAAATAAACATATTTTGTGAACAATTTTCTTCCCTTTCCTTTTTTTCTTTTTCCAAGACAAAAATTGAATTTTAAAACAACTAAAACATATTTTCTTTTTTTTGAGAAATTCTACATTAAAAAGACTAAAAATAAAAAAACAAGTAAAATAAAACAAGTAAACGACTAAAGAAAATAAAAAGAATAACTACGAAAAACTAGCATGAACAAAAATAAATAAATCGTACCAAAATTTGGTGTCTACAAGCAGTTTCCATGATATGGAATTCACCAATCAATATTTCAAGTTCAGTAATGCAATAAAACGGTAACCAATCAGTGATACTATCAAAAGGGGTGAGGGCGGTCAAGTACACCCTCACCTTAATCAATTGCAATATCCAAATAAGCCTTCAAGGCATCACATATACATTTAGCAAAGCCACATAGTAACAATTAAGTGAGTAGTATACTCACAAAGCAATTAAGTGCTATTTCATGCACTTCCGTCAGGGGAATGTCGTGAACCACCGTCACGCCCTAGAACAAGCAAACAAATGCAATGAGACTCGATAACGAGTCATATAGCCATGCCAATTATAACCCTAATAGGGTTTCATATGCGTAAATAAGCATCATTGCAAACCAGAAATTAGAAATAGCATTAGTCTTGGCCCCGAATAGAAAAACTGTTTTGCCCTTATTTTGCGGTAATGGCGTCAATTTCACTATGATTATCGGATGGGGGTGTAAGACCCACCGTTTCGAAGCTATGAAACAGGGCTACAACAATGTAGAAGGTCACTCAATCCAGTTCCTAGCTTAACTAGGTCAAAAATGCCAAATACTAAACCAGAATTACCAAAACAGGTTCGCAAATCACACAAAACTGTAATGACTATAACTCAGTCTATACCAGTCCAAATGCCGAAATTCCAAAGGCATATGTTAGCTAAGACATCCAGCTATATTGCATCAGAAGACACCAACTTCAAAATCCAAACCAATTCCAGTCAAAATAGCCAAATACCAACGCGGTTTTCGCATTCTGACCAAAGCAGAACAGCTACAGTAATTGCGACATAACTCACTCTACACTAATCCAAATGACCTGAAATTTTGCAGGCACCTCCAACACATCAATACCTACAACTTTCATGTTTTGAGCAAAGTCCAATTCGGCCTCTAACCCTATGATCTAAAACCGGACAGAAGTAGGGGATTATGAACCCTAACTTTTCACAATTCACTTCAAATCCAAAATTGGTTGCATTTATCCACAATTCACACCTACTAGAGTCATTATAGTCCATTGCCAATCATCAAAGATGGCTACAACATCCATTTCATATTAAACCAGAAAATTCATCATAAAATTAAAAACTTCACCAAATCAAGCCAAACCAAGAAATAAATCATATAATCCACCACTTTAGCCACTTCTAAGCCAAACATAAGCATCATTAGATGTAGTAGGGTGTTTCAAGCCTCACTTACCAAGAAACAAGAGAGAGGAAGATGTTGGACACCTTAGCTCTTCAAACAAGCTTCACTAAAGCACTCACTATCACTAAAAGGAAAGATTTTATGGAGTAAAAACTAATCTAAGCTTTTGTTTGTGGAAGATTGAAGCATATGGAAGCTTGAAAGTTGAAGAATTTCCTTCCTTCTTTGCTCAAGGAGAACCGGCCATGGAGGAGAAGAAAATGGTAATTTTTGTGAATTTTTTTGATATTCAATCCTTTGGTCAAAAAAGTCAAGAAAGTGAATAGTATTTCTTAAAGTCCAACAAATGAGAAGGTGACACTTGTCACCTCCATAAATGCATTCTTATCTTTCTTTTCTCTCTCACATCAATCATTTCACACACTCTACTTATCTCTTAACACCCGATAAATTTTACACAGTATTCGGAATTTAACCTAATTGGCCGAATTTTTCCGAACTTTTCGCACTAATGGGTCCCACGTCCAATATATATTCTTAATTTTCTAAAAACTCACCAATGCTAGAAAAATCATCTAAAAACTATAATTACGCATACAATCTACCAGAAAAATATTTCTAAGCCCGAAAATGCAGAAAATATGCAATTAAGGGGAAATAAACCCTAGGAAAATAATTAGGGTTTTACGGGTTCTCACAATATAACCATCACCTCCGTTTCCCAAATCCTAGGGCAACGAGCGAAAGTCATTAACATTCTTGGTTCATTTTCCAACCCAATGTAAGTTTATTAGGTGATCAAGTGAGTGGTTAGATCTACTCAATTCACCTTGCAAGTTAGGCCCAAAATGCAGTGAAAGATCATACGAAAACAAGTTTGACAAGTGCAAGAAAGTTGAGCAAAAGAAAAATCTCATTTAAGTTCAAAGTAATCTTCGCAGGTAAAACAATCGCACCCGCGCAGTCTCGGAAAAACAGTCATATCACTCTGTAGGAAGGCCAGAATTAGATGCCGTTAGTGGTGTTGGAAACTAGACTCAAAGGGCATTCCAACGGTACCAAATCTACAGTCTAGTTCCTCTCCTATCAATACCAGTGATTCGGGGAAGTCGGCTATTTTTTCAGTTCTGATCAACTTAGAACCCTAACAAAGTTGTCCTATCTCTTCTTTCCAACTTCACTTGTTTTGACTCAAATTCATCCAATTCACTCTCCTAGAGTTCATATATAGGGGATCAGGTTATCTAGCACCATTGGGGGTTAAAATGTAACATACATAATGCTTAAGTGAACCAAAACAATCTAGCCAACAAAGGAGAACCAAAACAGTCCACTAGTTGCCCAAAACAACCACTTTGCTTGCTTCATTTCCATCTCAACTCACACAAAAGCTTAACCAATGTTTAGCCAAGTTTCCTAGGCTTAATTAAGGTGCAAATGAGCCACAAAAATCAATGAAAACTCTCCACTCCATGGCTGGGCAGCAAAGAGAAACCAAAACAGTCCACAAGTTCTCTTGCAACACCAACCTTCATCCCATCATTATAGTTAACTTAAGCATCATTCCAAGAGTTGTCCTTAGCTCCAAAAGGGTCCAAAACATGTTAATACATCAAGTAAAACCATAAACAAAACTTGGACAAAATATCAAACACATGGTATGCAAGACAACCAACCCTACTTCCACTTGTTTAGTTCAAGAAGTTTCACCACAAATATCATCCATTCAACTCCTAGTTTGCCATTAAAACTTCAAACACTTGATATAACACAAGAAAGCTAGAATTTAAGGGTCATATACCTCTCTTATGTGAAGCTTGAATCTCCAAAAACAAACCACCAAAATCAAGCTCCAAGCTTGAATCACACACTAGAGTTGAAGATTGTTCACTCACCTAACTCAAGTCCTTCACTTTTGATTTTTGTTCAAGGATCAAACTAGGGTTTATAAGCAAGAAAATGGAGTTTTCTCTCTTCCCTTCGAAGCTTCAAAGTGGCCTGCCATAAGAGGAGAAAATGGAGCCAAGAATGGTTTAAATTTCCTCTAATTCCTTTGGTCAAAAGTTGAATGGTTAAGGTTTGGCCACTTGTCTCAATCTTGGTCATTCTCTCTCTAAACTTTGACTAATGAAGTTTCTACCCTCCAAATGTTCCAATGACTATTTAACACCCTTAAACTATCACTTAAAGTCCCAACCACAATAAAAATGATATTTGGTCATAGTATATGTGACAGCTCGACCTAACCCTAGGGCGTACCCAAGAGTTTGACAGACTGCCAGCCCAGCTCTCGCCAACACCCAGTCAAATAACATGAAGATTTACAAATAAACCCTCAAAAGAAAACGAAATTATTACAACCATAGAGTCGAACTTGCCAAAAATCAAACCAAACAAGTCGGCTAGACACCTATGCAGCTAACACCAGCAACTAACAAACTTAGAAGAAAATGAGGCCTTCCTCAATTCAACCTCTCATGTTCTCACCCTTGTAAGGAAAACAAATGGCATGAAATGAGTTAGAAACCCAGTGAGGTTCTAAGTAATTAAGTAGGTAATATACGAGAGAAGATAGCATATTTAGACATCAAGAAACAAGTCAACTTCGATGAGATCATAATTCAATATATAATTGAGCAAATAGCTAGATAAAACATGCAAAAAATTGCAGTAAGGAACACATTCATATCAAAGGATATAGGTTACTCTCAGGAGCAAGTTCCACAGTAGCTTGATCAAGGTCCGTTGACTCTCTGTCAACCACGAAAGTATAATGTCCGTAGATCCCCACTTTACACTAGTTTCTGTCCACCGATCACCCCCTACCGGGCCTGAATGTGAGGCCCCAGTCCATTCGTAAACTGATATGAGGGTTATTCATTGATCGGTGGGGTGGAATTAGGGTTTTAAGGCTAAGGAGAAAACCCTAACTTCGATTAGGATTGAAAACCCTAGTTCATTTTAGTAGAAAGCTTAAGTGGAGTTTGATTGTTCACCCGTCTTTTTGATATTTTCGTTATTAGAAAGTTCCCCAGATAATTTTTATGAGTAAATAGAGTTTTTAGATGATTTTTCTAGTATCGGTTAGATTTTGAGAAAATAAGAACGTATATTGGACGTGGGACCCACTAGTGCGAAAAGTTCGGAAAAATTCGGCCAATTAGGTTAAATTCCGGATACTGTGTAAAATTTATCGGGTGTTAAGAGATAAGTAGAGTGTGTGAAATGATTGATGTGAGAGAGAAAAGAAAGGATAGGATTGCATTAATGAGGTGACAAGTGTCACTTTCTCATTGGTTGGACTTTAAGAAACACTATTCACATTTTTGACTTTTTTGACCAAAGGTTAAATATCTTCAAAAATTCACTAAAATTCCCTCATTTTCTTTCTCCATAGCCGGCTCTCTCTCTCCCTTGCAAGAAGGAGAAAAACCTCTTCAAACTTCAAGCTTTCCACTAGCAAATCATCTCAATCAAGCACATAAATTAGTTTCCTTTCCATACAACTTTTCTAGTTGGTGATAGTGGTTGGTTTAGTGAAGCTTTTTGGAAGAGCTAAGGTGTCCATCATCTTCCTCTCTCTTGATTTCTTGGTAAGTGATGCTTGAACACCATACTACACCTAATGATGCTTATGATTTGCTTAGGAGTGGCTAAAGTGATGGATTATGTGATTTATTTCTTGATTTGAAGTGTTTTAGTGAAGTTTTCAATTTTATGATGAATTTTCTGGTTTAATATGAATGGGATGTTGTGGCCTTGTATGATGAATGGTAATGGTTTAAAATGACTCTAGTAGGTGTGAATTGATGATAAATGCAACTAATTTTGGATTTGGATGGAAAAATGGAAAGTTAGGGTTCATAATCCCCTAATTCTGTCCGGTTTTAGATCATAGGGTTAGAGGCCGAATTGGACTTTCCTCAAAACATGAACGTTGTAGGTATTGATGTGTTTGAGGTGCCTGTAAAATTTCAGGTCATTTGGATTAGTGTAGAGTGAGTTATGTCGGAATTACTGTAGCTGTTCTGCTTTGCTCAGAATGTGAAAACTGCGCTTGTAATCGTTTGTTTTGACTGGAATTGGTTTGGATTTTGAAGTTGGTGTCTTCTGATGAAATGTATCGGGATGTCTTAGCTAACATATGCCTTTGGAATTTCGGCATTTGGACCTGTATAGACTGAGTTGTGTTCATTACAACATAGTGCGATTTGGGAACCTGCAATTACGGTTCTGGATTTGGTATTCTGCATTTTGACCTAGTTGTGTTAGGATTTGGACTGAGTGACCTTCTACATTGTTGTAGCCCTGTTTCTTAGCTTCGAAACGGTGGGTCTTACACCCCCATCCGATAACCGTAGTGAATTTAGAGCCATTACCGCATATTAAGGTCAAATACGGTTTGTGATCCTGTTTTGCAATTCTGGTATAGTGTCTTGCATTTTGACCTTGTTACATTCCAAATTGGACAAAATTTCCTTCTTCAACATTGTAGCCCCTTAAGTCCTGGATATCCCTGTAAATTTTTAGGTTAAACGGATTAGTATATCCTTAGCTATAAACGAAATACTCAGACCTGTTTTGACCGTCAAATTCTGTTATGTTTTTGGACAGTTTATGACTGGAACTTTGGCTTCACATTTGACTGGGTTACAAGCTGTTTGGGCTCGCGACCAAAACACCAAACTTATAGCCCTATATCAGAGCTTTCTAACGCCCTTGGAATTTCAGGAATCGGATTTATAAGACCTGAGATATAGCCGAGCAAATAAGGCCTGGCAGTGAAGATGACCATTCTCTGGTCAGATCTGTTTTGGTCCTGATGACCAATTTCCGTTCCGAATTTTGATTGCCGACCTTCATGAAAGTTGTTCCATTTGGAATGAACTATCTAACTGCCAAATTTCAGCTCTTTTGACCATGTGTAGTATAGAAAACAGTTCACACTCAAAACTGACCATTTGTGCATTGGCCAGATTTCGTAAGTGATTGTGTTTGGTTCATTTGGGACTGAAGCCTCCAGTTTCAGTTCTGGATGTCTTCATAACAGTTGTTGTTCATCCTTTAAGCTTCGATTTGGCATCTCATACGCCTTAATCCGATATTCGTAGCTCAACTTATAGGTGAACTAGAAATGAGTATCAAATCTGCCGTTTCCATTTCCGTCTGTCATATTTACGTGCGCGCGTGTTGTTTTGCCGTTTTGCTTGTTTTGGGCATGTTAGTGGCCGTTTGTGATAAAATCTTCTATTTCAGACAGCGGTGAGCTAGGCGGAGCCGGTGGGGCCCACTACTAGCGAACGCGCGAGGCGATTTTGCTTTCGTACTACTTTTGGTATTTTGAGTAAGTATTCAGGCCAGTTTGATGTGTTTTCTTTGCTATGTGTTAGAGATATGTGAAAATGGTACTTAGGCGAGGGTGTACTTTATCGCACTCGACCTAAACCCTAATTTGAATGTATAATTATACTTGGCATATGTATATGAACCTTTTGGAACCAAAACCCTTGAGCTTGTGGCTCGGGGCGACTTTCGAGTAAAGTTTGTGAATTTTGTGAAGTTTGTGAGTTCGTGGGCCCGATCTAAGACCTGTTTGGACTATTCGAGCCGGTTAGGGCTTGGTCGAAGTCAGTCCAACTTGGTCTGAGGTCACCAAGTTTGTAGGTTCATGTTATGAACCAATTTTGTGAATCCGGTTCACCGAGAAGGTGACCAAGTTTGTGACCCGAGCTTGTGACTCAAGCTCAAGTTTGTGATTTCGTTCGCCCGGGCAAGTTTGTGAGGTGACTGGCCAGTGAGGGTGATAAGGTGTCGGTGGGTGTACAAGTGAAGTTCTACGGACTTTTATTTGCGGTCGACGGAGTGTCGGCAGGAGATCATACATGGCACATGAATTGGCTTTGGAGCCACCCGTATCCTCATTATATGATGTTGTTCTTTTCTGCTTTTGCTTTACTCTTATTGTGTAATTGTTGCTACGTGAATTTATGCTTTCGCCCCTGTTTACTTACTAAGCTTCCAGCTTACCCCATTCCTTTTGTTTTCCTTAGCAGGGACCGACGCGGGGATTTTGGCACTTACACTAGTGTAGTTAAGTTTGTTTGTAATAGTTGAACAGTTAGGATGGTTGTTTTTGTTTTGGTGGTTTGTATAAGAACCCTTCTTGGGGTCTATCTTCTGCTGGTTGTGGTTGTAGTGTATTAGAGTGGTTTGACTCGAGACTTTTGAAGATGTAAATATAACTTTTGGGATTGTATATATTGTATATAGTGCTCTTTCGATTTATCTAGTTTTAATGCTTTAAGTTTTGAGTCCTGGCGCAAGCTAGGCAAGCGGCCCGCCGATACCCTTGGGTTCGCCCTTGGGAGAAGTGGGGTCGTCACACTGAACATCCAAGAAGTACCCAAGGTTCGTTGATCTTCTCGACCAAACCCTTGTTGGCTCGATTTGACCAACTAGCCCCGGGGTTGGACTTATAATCCTAGATATACAGTAATTCAGGATATGGCTTATAGCCCCCAAGTATTCAATAATCAAGATTGGAGTCATTGGCAATTATCCAATGCTTACACAATAAAGCTTGGAGACGTTAGTTGTCACTTAACACTCCGTATTCAGAATTAAACAGTGGTGGTAATATTTGAATATACCAATTAGTCGAGGAGATAACATTCTACTCGACAAAACAGGATAAAGGTACTGAGACGGGATGAGAGGCACCTCCCACTCGGATGGAGTGTGGTACATGCGACCGCTCAGCCTTAGTGTCGATGAGATAACTCTCCAATCGAATTAATCGGGATAAAAGTACTGAGACGGGATGAGAGGTACCTCCCACTAGGATGGAGTGTGGTACATACGGCCGCTCAGCACTAGTGTTGATAAGATAACTCTCCGATCGACTTAATTGAGATAAAAGTACTGAGACGGGATAAGAGGTACCTCCCATTCGAATGGAGTATGGTACATACGGCCGCCAGCACTTGCAAGTCAAATACAAACACAAATACAAGTTCAAATTAATCAAGTTCAAATGAGTACAAGATCATTCAAGAAAGGGAGGCCAAGTGTGATAATGACACACTCGCCTAGCCAGAATCAAGTCACAAGTAATGTCCAGTAATTCATATTCTCAAGTATTCTAGTACTGTCCAGTAATTCATACTCTCAAGTAATGTCCAGTAATTCATATTTTCAAGTATTTCAAATATTTCAAGTCAATATACAAATCAAGTTACTTGTTCATACGTGAAAGAGATATCAAGTGTTTAATCAAGTCGAGTCAATTGAGTACACTAAGAGCACACTCGCCTAAATAGGTTCAAGTCACAATTAAGTTCAACATATCATATTTTAAGCAATTCAAGTATTTCAAGTCCAAACAATTGAAAATCGGATGGTTATGAAACTTGATCAAATAAGAAGAACTGGAGAAAATTAGAAATCTCTTTAGCATGTCCGGTCACATATTAGTTATAACAAAATGGTCAGTACATATTTTAACAAAATATCAAAGTTTAGCCGAGTGAGGTCAAGTGCAATAAAGTACACACTTATCTATGAGACAAGAAATCAAGTACCTAGCATTGTCTAACAATAATGAGCATGTAACATGTAAGTCGGTGGGATAACCACTCGAGGGACCAACAAGTCAAGTGTAAAACCAACAAGTCAAGTGCAAGACCAACAAGTCAAGTATAAACAAAGCACTTCATTTCATATTACTATCACGAAGCAAACTACAAAGGATCGAGTATGATAAAGTACATCCTCGTCCTAAAGGTTATCTATTCAAGAACAATTACTTTAACCAAGTAAGCATGTTATTCAAGCAAGGACACATTCCACGTAAATATTTTTATATACTTGGAACACTCATCTGTCAAGCAATATAGAGTTCAAACGTCAAGTTCCTTGGTTACGTTCACCACCGTTTCCCAATCCTAGAGTAAAGAGTGAAATCATTAACAAATTGGGTTCAATTCTAACCCAAAAATGAGCTCATTAGGTGACCAAGTGAGTGGTTAAATCTACTCAATTCACCATGCAAGTTAAGCCCAAAATGCAGTAAAAGTTCATAAGAAAACAAGTTTGACAAGTGCAAGAAAGTTTGCCAAAAGAAAAGTTTCATTCAAGTTAAAAATGTTCTTCGCGGGTAAAACGGTCGCGGCTGCGCAGTCTTGGGAAAACGGTCATATCTCACTGTAGTACGGTCAGAATCAGGTGCCGTTGGTGGCGTTCAAAACTAGACTCGAAGGGCTTTCCAACGGTTCCAAATTCATACTCTTGTTCATCTTCTATCAGTACCAGCAGCTCAGACAATTCGCCTGATTTTTCAGCTTTGGATCCGCCCTAACCTCAAGCAAAACTGCTTTAGTTCTTGGTGCTATCTTCAATCGTTTTGGTTCAAATTCAACCAAATCAGTTGATGTGTGCACGGGTGGCGGGACCTTGAAGGCTTGAAGGATGTTAATCAAGTTGCCTACATATTGATCCAAGCCCACGAGAAGCCAAGTGATGGTTGTTAGTTTGGGCTCTAGCCCGCTAGTTAGCCTTTGTAGTTTTCCAATTAAAGGGAGTCGGCCAACTGTTGGGCCTTTTAGTCTTGAGCCATCAAGTTATTGTTTGGATTAGTTACTAGTTGTAGGGCTTGTCGGCCCACCTTGTCCAAGGATGGCCCAACCCTTTTCTCCTTTCCTTTAGTCGTTAGGTTTTCATTAGCCCTTAGCCTATATAAAGGCTCACTTTGTACGAATTAAGGAGGAGACGTTTTATGAATAAAGTTTGATCAATTTCGATTCTTCTTAGTAAGAAAGATTCGAGCTTTTACTTGCTCTTAGCAAGGCTGTTGAGCAATCTTGCGTCTTGTCCTTGATTGTTCTATCGACCTATCCACTGGAGTATCCACCTTCCATTGGAGTCATCGTTCTATCACCTTTAATCAAATCATGTCGTCCATTTGATTCTAGGCTCCGCAATCCAAGCGTTCGACAACCTCGCTAGATCCTTGGGCAAACATGCTACGTGTCTCGAAACGTGTTGATCGAGGACCGTATCAGTTGGCTTTAGAGCTTTGGTAGAAGTATCTTCTGTTATATCCATTGTTTTGTCTTATTTTGTTTTAGTTTTCCTTGTTTCCGCTGCCTTGTCTTACAAAAAAATTTTTTTCTGTTTGTGTCGTTTGTGTTCTTGTCATTGAGTCTTGCTCTAATCTATCTGCCCTTGTTGTGCTTTATGCAAAAAAAAAATGATTTCTGTCCACATCTTGTTTTGTTGTGTGTTGCTTCGTTAGTTGTTCGTTGGTATCAAATCTGTCTGTGGTTATGTCTTGCCGTGAGTCTTCACTTGCTGTCCGTGGTGTGTTCAATTGTTGTGCTTTGAAATCTGACCATGATTTGTGTCATAGCTTGGTGAAAAAATTCTGTCCATAGCTGTGTTACAAATCTGGCCGAATCCTGCCTAGTGTTGTTGAGTCGTTAATTTGTTCGTCGTACAACTTCAATTCTGTCCAAGTCGTGCGTTGTTGTTGTTAGCTCCAATCTGACCAAATTTTTGTATCCTTGTTACACCAATTTTGCCAAGTCTTTGGTTATAGTTGAATCCACAAGAAAAGAGAGGGCGACGGCTAGGGTTTCTTGTGCGCTAGGGTTCTTGTTTCCAATTTTGTCCAAGTTTATTTCAGTTATCCAAGTTGTTTAGTTAATTTTTCTAATCTGGTTTGTGGTTAAAAACTTGTTGGGGTTGGGAATCTTGAAGAGAACCCACAAGATTTTAGGGTTTCTTGAAGTTCTTGGTTACTACCTAGAAGTTCTTGAAATTCTTGAAAGCATCTTGCTAGTTCTTGAGGGATTAGGGTTGTGCTTATTACGAGTTGAGGGGCTGACATTATTTCTGGAATTTTACTACTTCAGCCGAGTATTTGTGTTGTTCTTTAAGTTAAAAAAAAACAGGAACGAAAAAGAAAAGAAAGAAAACCATTCGGCTAGGACAAGAGGGCCGAACAAGAAAAAAAGGAAGAACTCGGTTCTTTATTGCCAAGACAACTACCATTACATCTTGTTTCTAAACCAAACCAGAAAATTGCAAAAGGAAAGCACCTCTCAAATTTTGTCCTACCTCTTCTTGCAATTCTTGATCACCTTGTGCATTGATAACTTGAACCACCCTTCGAGGTTCTTGAATTTCTTGACCACTTTGTTTCTTGAAATCTTGAACCTCCCTTTGAATAAACAACTTCCTATACTCTCTTGCGGTGGTGAAGGGCTTCCTTGGGCTAGGAGTACGATTCTTGGGATGTGACGCCCCCACTTCTCCCTAAGGCGAACCAAAGGGTATCCGCGGGACGCCTGCCTAGCTATCGCCAGGACTCAAGCAATTCCATTCAAGCTTATTATCGAACTACACAACACACGTAAATAACTTAGATACAGTAAATGCGGAAGCGTTCAAGCTTAACAATATTCATCCATTAACTAACCTGCACGTCGGGTGTTCAAAGTACATCACGAATCCCAAATTTACATCACGCCCCAAAAGTTACATTTCAATTCCAGAAGTAGAACCCAAAACCATGGGCATAGCCAAAATATAACAGAAATCCTAAACAAAAGCACATCAGGAGGGTTTCTCCAGTACACCTCCGAGTTCAAACCTGTTAAGGAAAACAAATCTACAGGGTGAGCAAAAACGCTCGTGAGGCCAAGAACACACATGCAAGCACGTTGATCAGGTAACAAGCCCAAATAACAGTTCAAGTGATAAATTACAAGTAATTCATAAAGCCAACGAAATGTAAACAGAAACAATTCAAGGATATGGTAGCTCTCAGGAGCTAAGTTCCACTTGTTTTGCCAGTTCATTCGTATATCTTCCCGTGATGACTCTCCGTCAACCGGGTTGATATTTCCAAACCGTAGATCACCACTTACTTCTCATCCGTCCACCATACACCGCTTCGGGCCCGCACGACATTTATAAGGTGATACTCTACGAGTATGCCAAGCAAGATCTCTCAATAGATCAAGCTTATCATGTGAATCTCATGGCTCACCGAGGTTCCCGACCAAGCCCATGCTGGCTCGAGTTCCAAGGTCGGCCTATGAGTTTGGGCGTCCCCCATGTATCATGTAAGTGTCGAGGAGATTCACTCCAACGATGTATGCAGCCATAGCATACCATGTCATGTATTCAAGCATTTGACAGGTTTAAGCATGTATTTCAGGTCATGTAAACCAGGCAAATCATGTTAAACATGAGTCATTTGTTTCAAATGAGAACGAGTGCGATAAAGTACACACTCGACTCCATTTTTCAAAACCAGGTAGGCTAAGCATGTAATCAGGTAAGCCAAGCATGAATCAAGTACATAGAGTTCAAGTAGTCATACAGTTGACACTCACCGAGCAAATCAAGAAGAAATATTTTTCGGAAGTTCAAGTGTTGACTGTAGGATCCTCTTGAAGGTCCTTATGTGCGCCTGAGCAAATAATAGTGAAGTATCACTCATATATCCCAATTATCAAGGAAGATTTTTGTAACGACCCCACCTCCCCCTAAGGCGTACCAGAGGGTTCGGCCGGCCACCTGCCCAGCTCTCGCCGGGACTCAGTCGTTCTTTAATCAAATCCAGAACGAATCACAAGAATAAATAGGGCAGCAATCCAAACTTAAAGGGGAACTTATATACATTGCTATCTCAAAAGGAAGTACAACCATCAAATGTACAAAGGTTCTCACTTCACCATACAACTAGCCCGTGCCAAGCACTAGGGCGAGAACCACTACAAAAGAAACAAAAGACCTAGACTAGGCTAGTCTATGCTCTCATCCTGCTCGCCGTCCCCTGTTAAGGAAAACAAAACTAAAGGGGTGAGCTAAAAACTCAGTGAGGTTCCAAACAGATAATCAAACAATCAATTCAATACATTAAACATGGAGTATCAATAATTCAAGAAACATTTACAATGGAAAGCAATAGTAACCTTCATTAAAAGGATAGGCTCACAAGGAGCAATTCGTTCATTCGTTCATCCGTTCTCCTGACATTTCCCCTTATTCCTCCAATCATTTGAAAATGCATTTTTCATTTATCAATAAACCCTCGTTCGTTCGTTCGTTCGTTCGTTCATTCATTCACCCCCGTCCTGGCCGTTGGCCAGTCTCCACCAACCTACAGGGTAATACTCGAGTATACCAAACGTTCACCCAAGTCCCTAATCGCCCGACCGAGTCCGCTTCTGGCTCGAGACGACCGGTAACAAGGGGCAATGGCCAGTTCAGCCCAAAAGGCTTACATTCATGCGCAAGTAACATTTCAATCATTAAATCCTTGAAAATTGCACAGTTATTTAGGTCGAGTGCGATAAAGTACACACTCGCCTAGAAAGCTCGTTTTGGAAATCATTAAAAGCAATTAACACATTAGCAAATGATAACAACAAGCCATAAAGTCAAATAAGGAACACTCACCTAGATATGCAAAATAACGTGCAAAATATCCTTCCGGATATTACCCTTAGTCACCAATGAAACCTTGACTAGAGTCCACTAAGAGTAGCCCAAGCTTTCTCTTTCAAAAATCACACCACAAGTCACTAACTAATCACTCAAGGACAAGTTTAATCGGTTTGTTTTGTTTGATTTCTCACTTGGTTGTTGGATTGAAGATGAAATGGAATGTTTTCCCTTGTTGTTTTTCTTCTTGCTCCTCTCAGCCAGCAGCAACAAAATGAAGAAGAAAGTTGCTAAGTTTTGGTGTTTAAATAGATGGTCTTGGTCTTAATTAAGAAGCTCTATGGTGGCGACACTTGTCGCCACCACCACCTTTCTTTTTTTCTCTTTCTTTCCTTGTCATTTTAGCCACTAATTTTTGGTCAACCTTGCTGCCAAGAGAGAAGATATTTTGCTCAAGTTCAATAAATTTGTTTGGTGAGAAAAATGGTGGTCAAGTGGTGTGTTCAATCGGTAGTGCGCGGGACCCGCCGGTTCGCGCCGTTTTTCTTAAAAACTCACGTACTAGGGTTTTTACTTCCCATTCACTAACCTTATATCATTGCCACTAGTCACATATTATTTCTCACTTAAAAGTCACTTTTAATCCCCAAATTAATTCTTACTCTGTACCGAAAATTCATCCGGCGGAAAATCGCGAAAACCCTAATTTCGCTCCAAACTTGAAACCGAAGCGTAAAACCCTAATTTCTAGGTTTATCTACACTTAATGTGAAATATTTGGGTAGTGGGCTTTGATAAATAATAATTTTCAAATAAAAGGGTATTTTTGAGAAAAATACAAGAAATTTGCGAGTCCTCACAATTGTACACTAGTACAATCTAAGGAAATTTCATGAAAACGAACCTCAATTACTCGTAAATCGAGGTTCAACTAGAGTTTCTTAAAGTACAAGAGCGATCGAGTTTTCATTTTGGAAAAAGAAGTATAAAACGTTCAAGTAATATCGAAGGAATAAGGAGTGCTTGAAAACTCCCTTCCTTTGGAATTCGGAAAATTTTCAGTTTTGATACGATATTTTGAAAAATCATATCTCACATTCTACATGTCAAAAATTGGAAAACTTGGTACCGTTGGAAACCTCTTTGAAAATACTCAAAGTTCTTAGAAGACACTTTTTCATGATTCTAAATGGAAGATATTCAAAAATGGGATCAAAGTTACTGTTTTAGGTTCATAAGGCAGATTTAAGTTGATTTTTGGCCAACTTTGAAAATTCGGCAAGATTCACACGTTATGAGCTAGTCTCTGAAATTTGTAACTCAATTAGAGTTGCAAGTAAGGTTTTTAACAGAAAAAGCAGATCAAGAATCGGAGTTTTCAGCACCGAGATACGGTAGCTCAAATTTAGGGAAAAATTCAAAACTGGTGAACAAATTTCCAGATTTGAGCTTTCAACTTTGGGACTTCCGTTAGGTATCGAAACGGACTTGGATTGGTACAAAATTTGGCAGTATAATACTCCTATATAAAGAGTATCCCTCTATCAAATTTCATGGAAAAATACCTTCAGGAAGGTAGTCAATCAAGCAACCAAAGTTTCGAAAATCACCAGGCAAAACTGCCTTGACCCTTTTGTTTTCCATTTCAAACATTTGGTCAAGGAAAAATTCCTCAAACATTGCTCATCAATGTAGGCAAAGCCTAAGGAACATTCATGGTACATTTGGTAAGTGCTTAGCACCAAAATATTCAGTTAACAAGTCTATTCCAAGTCTTGTATCAAATCTGTCCAAGAGTTAGGGTTTTCAAGAGCAGGGCAGGCTCCGTATTTCGATCACCACTCACTCAATTTAACTCAGAATTGGGCATGGTTTATGGCGTTGGAAAACAAATTCATAGAGCTACAATTTCACAAAGAAATCATTTGGAAATTCATCACACAACCAGCTCAAATTTGAGCCACAAGTTGCAGCCTCAACATTTCGTTCCAGTGAAACAGAGAAACAGAGCAGCCGACTTTAAATGGTTGGTTCGGCTTACACACATGGAGCCAGAACGTGCATTTTATACCGTCGGAAAGGTTGGAATGTCTAGTTTCAAATGCCACTGATGGAACTTGATTTCGACATCGAAGTACAGATTTATGGCCAAAACACGAAAACTGGTCAGAGCATTGCGGGAATAGTTCCAGGTTTACTAGTTTTGTGTAATTGATTCAATTAACCAACCAAACCTCAATATTTTTCAATGAAATTTTATACACCATCTATACCACATATAAACATCATATATAAGTCATTACAACCTCAAAATTCCGCAAAAAAAGGTATGTTCAAGGCAGGGGCAGAATTGGAACTTTTTCCCTCATGCATCTCTTGAAGTTCATACGACTAATACACCATTAATCTACCATCTTAAACACCAAACCAACATTAAACTCATCATTAATCATCACATCAGCCATCAAAACAAGGGTGGGAGTTCATAGTGTGACACCCCGAATATTAGGAGGTTGTTTGTAAAGAAGATACTAAAGTGTATTTCGTTGGGTTTGATTTAAAACCTTATTTGTTTTAAAAGATTAGAAACCCTAATATTGTAATCAAAAACCCTAGTTTGCTTGTGACTAACCGGTTTTCTTAAATGTCTCATATTTTAATAGAAACCCTAATTTTAATTACTAAAATTGTAAAACCCTCACGTTTTTCTTAAAAATGCCCTTTTATTTGGAAATTATTATTTATTATAGCCCTACTACCCAATCATTCCACAATAAGTGTAAATAAACTTAGAAAGTAGGGTTTCACTTTTAGTTTCAAGATTGGAGCAAAATTAGGGTTTTCGCGATTTTTCGCCGGATGAATTTTCGGTACTGAGCAAGGATCAAATTTGGTGATTAAAAGTGACTTTTAAGTGAGAAATAATATGTGATTAGGAGCAATAAAATAAGGTTAGTAAATAGGAAGTAAAAACCCTAGTACATGTGGTTTTAAGAAAAACGGTGCGAACCGACGTGTACCGTGTACTACCGATTGATACACCACTTGACCACCACTTTCTTGCCATACAAGTTTATCATTAATGGAACAAAATATCTTCCCCCTCTTAGCTCTCCTATTGGCCGAAATTTAGTGGTTAAAATGCAAGGAAAGAAAGAGAAAATTTTGTGGTTGTAATTCAACCAAGTGTTAGACAAACTTGTGGCTAGAATTAATTCTTATCTTTCCAACCTTCTTATAAGACAAACTTAGCTTAATCTCCTTCCTTTTCTTCTTCATCTTAGCCGAGCAAGAGAGAGAGAAAGGGAGAGCAAGAGAAAACAAATTCCTTCTTGATTTACACCAACCAAGTGCTAAAATCGAATTCTAAACCGATTGATTGTAAGTTTGGAAGCTTGGGAAGCTAAGGGAACCAAAAACTTCAAGAAATAGTGGAGGATCACTCTTGCAAGCCTTCTTTTTGAGGTATAAAATCTGATCTATGGCTTTGATCCTTTTATTCTTGTTTAAGATGTTAAATAGTCCATGTTTTGGGTTTGATTACAAGTGATGCAAGTTGTTGTGGTGATTTTTGGATGAAATATGTAAGTTAGAGTTTGATTAATTTCTGCCTAAACTTGTTGTATAGTTAGTATATGTTGTATATAAGGTTATATAGGGGGTTTTGGTAGCAAGTGTAGCAAGAAATTAAGAAAACTATCATTGAAACCAAAAGATTTCAGATTTCAGGAAATTTTCATCCTATTCTGCCTGTTTTTGTTGCACCATGTTAGAGGCCGAATTGGGCTTGGCATAAAACATGAAAGTTGTATATAATGGTATTTTATAGGTTCCTACAAAATTTCAGCTCAATCGGAGCAATGTAGCCTGTGAAAAGACCAAAATACCCTCACTATTTTAAGGTTTTTTGCAGTAGTCCGTTTGGTCAGTTTATCCAGTTTATCATGTTTATTCACTTGGATCCATACTGATTTAGCCTTTTTCCAAAACATAAAAGTTTTAGTACTCTGTCTTAGCTTTTAAACGCATCCAAGAACACCTTAAACGAACCTTGGTAGCCTGAGATATGACCATTCTAGTCTAGTGCGGTTAATTAGCCGTCAAGTTGGAAGTTGGTTCTGTAACTTGGGAATATGACCAGGTTACCCTGGAAATCTGACTAAGTGACCTTCATGGAAGTTGTAGGACTTCGTCTTAGCTTTGAAATGGTATAAGTTACATACTAATCCGATAAGTGTAGCCTCGGATGTGTTCTTTCCGCAACCACACGTCAAATCTGTCTTTCGCTAGGTTACATTTCCGCACTTGTTATCACTTGATTTTGTTCTTATGTTGTTATGAGCCTATGGAATGGCTATTTAATTGAATCTATGATATGTATGACTTTGGGCTGGATTGAGTAGAAGAACGAAGCCAAAATGGCTGGAAAATTAGGTAAACACAAAGGGCATGCTGCCCAAATTTACGCTCGAAGACTAGAGAACTATATTTGCAACTTGAGTAAGGGTTAAGAGTGATTACTACTTGAATCATCTAAGGTACTTGAGTCTTCTTGTTCCGAGGTATATAAGTAAGGACTTGGCCGAACTTGTACCCTTGAGAAATGAAATAATGATTGCTCGGAGTATGTTTTCCTTGTACTTTCGACTCGCATGGCATTTTCAAGTATAAATGTTACAAAGTTTTATCATTTAAAAAGCGAGCAAGTGTTTCACGACTACTCTCCAAGTGAATTCCAATTTCTTGATTTTTATTGAACGAAACGTCTAAGTTTCGAATCTTAGTCATGTTTCAAAGTTCTCAAACTGAGTTTTATCGCAGATTTGGACTCTGAACCCGGAGTATAACCTGAAAGTGACCAATAAAGGGACTATATCTTTTGGTGAGTGTTTTCAAATACCGAATTGAACTTGATACTTGAACTTGATACATGACCAATATGATTACATGTTATATACATGAATTGTTAGGGCAAGAGTGTACTTTATCGCACTTGCCCTTATGTGATATATACCTGTTTATTGTTGCAATTGACTTGATATACTTGTTTATGATGCGCACACTTCCTGGAATTCTAGAAACCCTGTGGCGAGTTAATCAAGTCGAGCCGGCAAGGGCTTGGTCGATTGGGTAACAAACCCTGGGTCTCTTGTTTTGTCGAGTGGAGTGATATCTCCTCGACTAATCGGTATACTCGAGTGTCGCGCCCCACTTTTCGAATGTGAATGTGTGATGTGTGAAGTAAAAAGGCCATTGGACTTTGGAAAGCGACGATTTGGCCAAATGAAATTTTTAAAAAGGGTTTTTTAAATATGAAAAATGGAGTCGCCACTTGGTATAGATTTGGGGTGTACCAAGTCACCCAAAAAGTGTTTTTTAAAGACAAAGTAGTAAAACCCTTTTTAAAACGACTCCTAGTCCACGTAAGCCAAAGAAAAAGGTTCGGGAGTCACGTTTGACAAAGGGGAAGGCAAGGATAGAATCCAAGGCACCCCTTTGACCTAGCCAAGGCTAGTTGCGCGACTTAACCTTACCTTTCCTAATTTTCTACCCAATATATGTTCGCACGTTGGATATGACTATATGAATGCAAAACGGAAAGAAAAATGCAATCCTAAATTCTACGATGTCTCTCGTGAGGCTTTTGGTCCCAAACCACATGAATTGTGGCGGCCAACAAAGGAAAACCCCATAGAGGTCGATTAATGCAAATGAGACTCAAATGTGCAAGTGTGGAAGTGTATGAAAGAAATTAAAAATCCAAGTGTTTGTGTGCAAATGTATGAAAAGGTGCACGTGTGCAATTGTATGAAAATTCCAAGTGTTTGTGTGCAAGTGAAGGGATATGAAGGTGCATGTGTGAAAATAGGAGGAGAAAATAAAAGTGTAATGAGGGTATAGAATGATAGAGTGCATGTAGAATGCATGAGCCTAGGGAATGCAAGCAAGACGGGTACGGGGGTTGACTCCTAACTTTCGACTTTGATTTACCCTTTGATTAGAAGGCAAAACTAGCGTGCTAAGGCCATCGAGTAGCCACACTCGCTCGTTTCCCTTATCAGAAGGGTACTCTTCAGGCAAATGTACCCTATAACTAGCATGTGATGCAAAATCCTAAAATGAGGGGAAAAGGGCTCGTGGAGCATGCCAAATGATAAAACTAAAAAAAAAAAATGCATGACATGTAGTGAACAAGCAAATGATGTGCTAACGAGGGGAAATCCCTAAGGGTCTAGCGTTGGACTAGCCCATTCTATGAATTCCGACTAGCGTTGGACTAGCGGAAGCGTACATTCATCCATTCCATTCATTCATGGCTATGAAAGCAAGTAGACATGCCAAAACACTCGTAAACACATAGCACATAGCATTTAGCATGCTCGACTAGATGCAAAACCCTAACAAAGCAAATTAACACGTAGCAACTAAAGCAAACAACCAAAGGGAAGGGGAAGTGGACCAGATGCTCTCCGAGCCCTATCTATTACAAGCCAAGAGGTGTACACATACCCCATAAAAGAATAAATTGACGAAAAGCAGGAGTAAATGAAATAAGGAAAGACAAAGAAAGCAAAGTAGACATGCATATTCACATAACACGTAGGGTCACATAGGAGAGTCAAAAAGGATAAAAGAAAGTTATACCTCCCCTGTTCGTGAAGCTACTAAGTGGAAAAGGTTCTAACTTGGGGCTAAAACCATTAAACAAAGGATTAATGCACCAAAATAGTGAATCAAACAACACAAGTTTTCAAAAACAAAAATTAAGGAACCACTAATAGCTATGAAATTGAACCATTGAAGCCCTTCAAATAACCAAGCAAACCCATATTCGTCAAATAGGGATCCAATTTGAAATGAAAAGGAAATTTGAAGGATCAAATTGATGAACATTTTCAATTATTTGGGCCATAGTGCATTAGATGGAAACCAAGGGGTTGGAGTGCAATTTTTGAAAATCATTTTCATGCAAAAGCCATGCAATCACGTAGAGGAAACTTTCTATTTCTGCAATACATTTCTGCCGTGGATTACCTTCCAGTTTGTCATGTAAATGTGCACATCAAATGTCCAGATTTCCACCAGCAATCATAGACTACACATGCAACTTCATTCCAAGATTAACACATGAATTGAAGCTAACCATCAAGGATAAAGAATTGACAGCAAAGGAAGAAAGAAGGAAAAAAAATGCAGCAAGGTTTCAGCAATCTAGGAACCTTCGGCGACCAAGATTGACTCGGGATTTGTTTCAACCAGGCATCAAGCTCTGAACTAAGGCAAAAGCCACAACGATACTGCGATCCAGACAATCAAACAAACATAGAAAGCGACAATGCAAACTCTTAAAACTCTTATGCAGGCCTACGGTCGAAACAGCTGCTGCAATTTTCTTGTGCCAAAAGTGATTGTGCGATGGGAAAAGAGAAGGAACTAATGTGGACTCGTGTGAACTTAGGATAGTGAGAAAGGAGAAATGCAAGTCTATGACACACAATTCCAACATCCCAACAAATCAAAACATAGAAGGAGAATCACACAAATGCTAGAGCAAAATTGCAGCAAGCATTCGGCAACCAGAAATTCATTTTCAGCGAGCATCCTTTCGGCCATACAACTACCGCACAAACCTCTCACTTTGCATCATGAAACTTGTAAGTTTAAGCATCAAAAGGTCGGCCAACAAACATGCAGAATTCAAATAGTTCAAGCAACTAAAACATTTTCTGCAACAACTTCATGCCAAAACATTTTCTGCAACGAGAAGGAATTGTCGACAGTCAACTAAAACCTCAGGACCCCAGCGTTCCAAGACCACAAAACCTATACTAAGGACCCATACGATCACTAAACTAATTGGATCGAATCATGCACCATTAGATAGCAGAAAAATAAGGGGCTAGGAGCCAGATTTCCGTCATTCAAAAACCAGGTCCAACTTTAACTTGGGCGTTCTGCTATGAGCAGAATCGTTGCAGTAAAAAAAATAGATCTTAGTTTGGGTTTGACAGAGTCATCTAAGTTCAAAGGTTACATATAATCACAAGGAGACATGGAGGAAATTTCTGTATGAAAAACAACAAGAAAGACGCAAGCCGCAAGTGCAAATGAAGCAGTAATTTGGCATGCTTACTACATTTTCTGGAATAGATGGAAAAAAAAGAACAACATGGGATACCTTTCAACTGCTTTGGTCCTCAAAGAAGCGTGGGAAAACTCACGAAAAACATGTTCCAATGCTGGAATCTGGCCATCAATCTTGCTGCAGAAAACTCCAAGAACCTGGCTCGAATTTTTCCAGATCTCGCCGTGGGTCGTTGCTGATGGGTGGAAGAAAGCTCGACCTACTTGCTTTTCTTAAACGACGGCTAGAGACGGTGGAGATGGCCGAAGTGGTGGTTTGCGGTTGCCCTTCGAGCCTAGCTTTCTGGGTTTTTCAGAAATCTCACGCCGCTTCTTCTTTCCCTCCGTCAGCCCTTTCCTTCTAGTTTTCCTCTCTTCACAGCCGTTAACTTAGCTTCCCAGCTCACTCCCAGATTCTAGCCGTCAACTTGGGATTCTACTCTTTCACTCACGGTTTCCCCTTTCTCAAACTCACAGCTTTTCACTTAGCCCCCTACCACTCTTAG
Organism: Coffea arabica; assembly: GCF_036785885.1. Taxonomy (NCBI): domain Eukaryota; kingdom Viridiplantae; phylum Streptophyta; class Magnoliopsida; order Gentianales; family Rubiaceae; genus Coffea; species Coffea arabica. The sequence continues at coordinate 24,906,758 of NC_092314.1, forward strand.
TCTTTCTTGGTTTCTCTTTGTTTTTCCAGATTCCACCTAAGCCCACTCTTTCTCTCGGCCGCTGTTTTCTGTTCCTTTCTCTCCCCGCTTGCTAACTCTCCCCACGATGAAGCTCCCTCCGTTGGTTCTCTCCCTAAAGCCCGCAGCCTTTCTTTCTTTTTCCTTTGCTGTTTTTCTTTTCCCTAACCGAGCTCTCCCCCCTTGCGGCTCCTTCTTGTTTTTCTATTTATATCATCAACCCCCCTCCTAAACCCTTAAAACATTGCCACCATATTTGCAGCTTAAGGAGCCGCACAAGTCCTCCTTTGCAAACTGCAAAAAATTGCAGCTTGCATGCCGCGGCTCTATTTCTATTTTTTTATATTTTTTTATTTTTTTTAACTTAATAAATACAGAATATAAATAATAATAATAATAACAAAATGACAAAACTATGTAATAATAATGAAAACAAATAAATAAAATAAAAAAAACAACAAAAATATCCATTTTTCAAATTTTCTTCATTTTCCCCTTTTTTCTTTTTTTTCTTTTCTTTTCTCAAAATAACTTAACAAAAATAACTAAAGTGCCAAAAGATTGAATTTGAACGTATTTTTGTGAACAATTTTATTTTTTTTCTTTTTTTATGATTTTCCTTTTTTCTCTTTTTTTCCTTTTCCAAGAAAACATTGAATAAAAACAAAATGACTAAAACATATTTTTGATGTTTTCCTTTTCTTTTTCTAAAAACTCTATGCTAATCTTAAACTTAAAAGCTAAAACTAAAAACTAAAACTAAAAGTAAATAAAAAGCAAATGAAATAGGTCAACTAAAAGGGCGAAAATGAATAAAACTAAAATATCATAACAACTAATAGTGCAAAACGTACAATAACGAACTAAAATGAAAATCATGAAATAGATGATACACACAAATTATTCAAAATTTGGTGTCTACATCGAGTATTACCACTCGTGTTTCTTGAGAATTTTGGGCCCAGCTGGGGGTTTGAACGGTGGACGGAGAGTCGTGTAAGTGGTGTTCTACTGGATTGGTTACTTACTGTAGACACCAAATTTTGGTGTAATTTCATTTACTATTTATTTTTTTTAGTTTGTGCTCATTTTATTCACTTTTTAATTTTTAGTTTTTTAGCTTTTTGTGTTATTATTATTATTTTTAAGTTTTTAGCATAGAATTTCTCAAAAAGAAAAGAAAAGCATTCAAAAAAATATGTTTTAATTGTTTTGATTTAAATGCAATGTTTTCTTGGAAAAAATGGAAAAAATGAGAATGAAAAATAAAAAAAAAGGAAAAAAAAAGAAAATGGTTCACAAAAATACGTTCATTTCTTTTAAGTTCAATCTGTTGGCATTTTGTTTATTTATTTTGAAAGAGAAAAAAAGAAAAAAGGAAAAATGAAGAAAATTGAAAATGGCCATTTTTGTTGTTTTTATTTGTTTAATTTGTTTTTTTAATTTAATTTGTTTTCATTATTATTATTATTATTTAGGTTTTGTTGTCAATTTTGTTAATTTGTTATTTATTATTATTTATATGTTATTATTTTGGTATTAATAGTTTCGAAAGAAAAAGAAGAAAAAAAAAAAGAAAAAGATGATACGCGGCTGCAAGCTGCGTAAAAACGCAGCTTGCAAACAAAGGATTTAGCGGCCCTTAGCTGCAAATATGGCAAGAGGGCTGAGTTGTTTTAGGGTTGGTTTTCCTGGTATAAAAGCCAAAAGTTGAGACAGCTGCAAAGGAGGGGAGGTGACGGCTAAAACAAAAGAAAGCAGAGAGAGTTTGAAGGGTGGAAGAACGGAAAAACAAAAAGGAAAAGACTGAGGTTTTGACGGCAAAGGAGAGAAAGATAAACAAAAATCAGAGAGAGTTTAGGAGAGAGGGGAGAGATAGAGAAGGACGGCTGAAAAATCAAAGGGAAGTAAGTGGCGGCTGGAAAGGGAGGCTTTGAGAGAATTTTGGCCGAGCAGGAAGCAAGAAAAAAAACCCAGAAAATTGGTGACGGCTGAGAGTAGAATCAAAAGAACGGCTACGAGGAAAGAAAGTGTGATAGCTAAGAGAAGTGAAAGATTATGTGACGGCAAGAAGCTGAGGAAAACCAGGGGTTAGGAGAGAGTTTCTTGGCGGCGGAGGGATAGAAAAGAAAGAAGGTTGGCTGAGGAACCGAGAGGTTTGAGGAAGAACAAGGGAAAGAGGAAATCCAAGGCTGAACATCTAGTTCCTGATTTCTTCATCGGAGTCGAACCCAAGCTTCAGGTCCCAAAAACAGTAAACAGGTAGCCTTCAAATTTTGTTTTCCTTGTCTATTTCCCTTTCATATGAAATCTGGTCTGCGTAATTAGAGTTCCTGGAGTCTTACACTGAGTTCTTGATTGCTAAAGTAAAGCTTGGTGCTTTGGATGATTTTTACGAGACAGTATGTTGTTTTCTTGTGTTCACTGGGGTTTGCAAGCAAAGTTGTTTCCTTTCTTCGCTGTTTTTCTGTGTTTTGAGTATAGCCAGGCCTGATAACGTTTTGTTTTTCTTACCAACCATTTTGTTTCTAAAATCTGAAGCCAACTTTGTCTGTTTTCTTTTGGCATTTCATCTAACACTTTTCGTTTCATGGCTGGGTTTTGATATTTGAGGAAGGTTGGGTTTTTATTTCGGTTTTGGTTGAGGAGTGTGTGGGTTTGGCCTGGACCTGGAGGAGGGCTGCAACCCCCTGTGAGTAGGGAACCATGGTTTTTCTTTTCCTTATGCCCACCTTCCGTTTGATGAACTAGGCTGTTAGACAAGCAAATATGGGAAGGATTATTTTGAACATCAGTAGACAGTTTGGGGTTGGGTTCATGATTTACAGTGCGTTTGTTCTGCTGGTTTAACTTGTGTAATGTTTGCCGAAGTTTGAAAACCCGGCAAAGCTACGCAGTTCTGCCTCCTATTGTTATTGACTGTGCTTTATTTAGTGTTTGGTCGCATGATATTTGTTAGTTTGAAGAATGGTTTGCATGATTTATGAACCAACGAAGCTGCCAAACCACTTTTGCATGTTGTCCAAAATTTTGTATGATGTCCTTCTAAGTTTGCTGTTTATTTGGATGGTGGTATTCATGTAGTTTGTTGCTCAGTCCAAAGTTGTAATGTTGGGTTAAAAAATATCTAATCCAAGCTGTGTATTTACATCAAAAATCTGGTTTGCATGATGAAGTAAAAAAGTCTCGGCTGGAAAAATGCAGAAACTTGCGGCACTTCCTCTCTTTCCTTCTATTGCTGTTTTGCTGTTTACTTTCATCTTTAATTGTCAGCCCCAATTCTTTGTTTCCACCCTTCAATGAAGTTGCATGTTAGTCGATGATAGAGAGGTAGAAATCTGCTATCTGATGAACCTGTTTGCATGATAGAATGAGGAGAGTAGTTGCTGGAAAATTGCCGCAAGCCTGGAAACCAAAATGCAGCAGTTTGGTTTGTTTTGTTGCAGAAGCTTTTTGCTTTCTTTTGTTATATGAAACTTGCATGAAAGTATTCCCATAATCCCCTTGTTGTTAAGTTGTAACCATGTTTGATTCAGTGTGCGGTCGGCATTTCATTTGCATGAGTTCGAAGCTGCAAAATTCGTAGCAAAGCAAAAATCTGTTGCATTCTTATTGCTGTCTTCTTTTCCATGAATCTTTACACTTAATCCGCATGTCTAATCTTATGTCGAAGGGAAGGAATGGGAGTTTGATGTTGAGTTTGCAAGTAGGGGTCTAAAAAAGGAAAAGCTTGAGCTAGCTATGATCGAATGCTTGTTGAAAAGTAGCAAGTCAGGATTGCTGAACTCTTGGCATAGAATTTTCCAGCATTGGCATGAATTTTCTTCTACGTTTGAGTTGGTTTGAATGTTGAAATTGTGTGTTATGATGTTTAGATTAGTTTTGGAGGTTTGGTTGAAAGGTTTTTTGATCAAGATTGGTGTTGAAGTTGATATGTACTTGCAGAAATGGTAATTTGCGGTAGCCTTCATGTTTTAGTTGCAGAAACAAGTTTCTTACGTGGGTTGCATGCATTTTGCATGAAATAATTTCTGAAAATTGCACTTTGACCTCCCAAGTCTCCCTTGGTTCCACTATGGCCCAACTAATTGAATCATTTCATCAATTTGGTCCTTGATAGTTTTAATTTTTACACTTCATTACTTGTTTGCTTTGATTAGCTACTATGCTTTGCTTAAATTACACTTAAGTCACAATTTTAAAGGTTTTATGATCAATTGAGCTTGTGTTTGTACATTTTCTTTAATTTTCCCAAATAAATTGGTACCTTGACCATTGCTTTTATTTTGGAGGATAAATAAGTGACTTCACCCCCACTAGAGCTCCATTTCAAGGGAGGTATAATTTCTTTTATCTTTTTTTTGTCTCTCCTATGTGAACCAACGTGCTACGTGAGAAATACATGTCTACTTTGCTTTCCTAGCCTTTCTTTAATTTCTTTTATTTATGTCATTTACTTTTGCTTTTTATTTAAGTTATTCTTTATGGGGTATGTGTACACCTCTTGGCTTGTAATAGATAGGGCTTGGCGAGCTTTCTTGTCCAATTTCCCTTTCCCCCCTTTGTTTTAGTTAGCAAATGCAATAAGTTCATTGCTTGCTTTCGTTGCTACGTGTTTAATCGCTTTATTAGGTCCTTGCATCTAGTCAAGCATGCTAAGTGTTATGTGCTACGTGTTTATAAGTGATTCGCATGTCTACTCGCTTTTTATAGTCATGAATGAATGTGATGGATGAATGGACGTCACCACACTAGTCCAATGCTAGTTGTGGCCCCCTTTCCCGTCACCACACTAGTCCAACGCTAGTTGTGGTTCATTGTTCCGTTTTCACTAGTCCAATGCTAGTAGAAATTCATAGAAAGGGCTAGTCCAATGCTAGACCCAATAAGCCATTTCCCCTTTTCGTTAGTACATGTTTGCATGATTCATTACATGTCATGCATTCTTTTTAGTTTTATCATTTCGCATGTCCCTCTAATTCCTTCCCTCTCACTTTAGGTTTTGCATTTCATACTAGTTATAGGGTTCATTTGCTTGAGAGTCCCCTTAAATATGGGATATAGACGAGTGTGGCTTTTTATAAGCCTTAGCACGCTTGTATTCCCTCTATAAAAGGGCAAATTGAGTCACGATTTAGGTCTCCCCGTACCCAATATGCATGAATTCCCTAGGTTCATGCATTCTAAGTCCACTCTATCATTACACTAACACTTTTTCCTCCCATTTTGCACACGTACACCTTTATATGTTCACTTGCACACGAACACTTTTATCATCACTTGCACACGAACACTTTTATCATCACTTGCACACATACACTTCACATTTCACATACCGTACCTTGCTCACTCACGTGCACGTTTTCATTTACACATTCTTGTCTTTTATTATTTTTTTCAAACTCATATCCTCACATTGCATACATGCATTCCATTCATTTACATCGCACTCGCATTATTCGTGACTTCTTCAAAAGATCGTTATTGGGCTTTCACGATTAATGTGATTGGCACCACTCAACCTTTGAAGGGAAATTTCCCCCAATCCCCCTAGGTCTAGGGTTTGCATTCATGTAGTGCATCCAAATGTAATAAATTATTTGGTTGAAACAAGAAAATCTTTGATTAAATCATGCAACTAGCCTTGGCTAGGTCAAAGGGGTGCCTTGGATTTTATCCTTGCCTTCTCCTTTGTCAAATGTGACTCCCGAACCTTTTTCTTTGGTTTATGTGGACTAGGAGTCGTTTAAAAGGGGTTTCTTATTACTTTTTCCTATTTTTCCTTTAAAAAATTCATTTTAGGTGACTTGGTACACCTTAACTCATTACCAAGTGGCGACTCCAATTTTGATTTCAAAAACCCTTTTTAAACTATAATTTTGGGTCAAATCGTCGCATTCTCAAAACCCCATTTAGACCCATTTTCCTTTAAATCACGATTCATCTTCCAATCAAAAAACACATTTTCAAACCATTTATTTATTTATCAAAAAATGGGGCGCGACAGTTGGTGACTCCACTGGGGACATTCGAGAGTCCGAGCAAATTTGATTTAATCAACCATTTTCTTCTTTTAACCTTTTTATATATTACATTTGGGTGTTTAGGATTGCATTTTTCCTTTTATTAGGATTTTTGCATTTCACGCGTATCCAACTACTCCCTCGCTCGCGAAATGTATAATTGGTTGATTGGATGTATGTTTACTTGTTTATCTCGCGCTTGCATTGCATTTGGGTGGGGGACATCACCTTAGAGCCTCGCGTTGGTTCTTGATCCCTCCCCTCCAAACGAGCACTAGCATACGTGCATACGCTTTAATTATTTATCCCTCTTTTATTTTCCTTTTAGTGGCTTGTCACGCCACTCCACCCTATTAGGATTAGGTGATCCACTTGGACATGTGATCACGACACGATGTGTGTGTAGCATGATCCAATGAGTCACTCAATCTTCCGCTTAAAGCTATTGGTTGATAGCCTTTAGCTTTTGGTCGAAGGTTGAGGATTTTGATAGATTCACTCAAACACGTAGCCGTGACACGATGTGTGCGTAGCGGTGTTTGGGGAATCGCTCGAGCCACCGACAAAGAACCTTGGGATTGATGACCCTTGGTTTCTAAGTCTGAAGGCTCGGGGACCTGAGCTTATCGAGTCTAGATGCATTAGCGAACCCCAGCCTCATGCATCCATATTAGAATTGCCTAGGGTAGAGTCGGCCTTACCCTATTAGGGACACCATTCATGAGGGGAGGGATCCCACCCCCTTTCCTTGTATATCTTTGTTGTTTTTATCTAAATTGTCCAACGTGTTATGTGATTATGTGTTGAACTAACGTTTCCTTGTTTCTTGTCTTTTGCATTCACAAACATTAAGGGATAAAATGTCTGGCATGACCTCCTTTTAGGACCTACCCTTGTAGATAGGCTATTGCACGTTTAAAGATTTTTGTATATTGCATTCATAGATTAATGATTGCATATCATTCTAGGCCTACCCTGGCAGATAAAGGGTTCCTTAGGTCACGTTTCATTTCGAATTGCATTTTTTTTCCTGTTTTAATAACTGGCATCATGCATTAAACCCTAGAAAGGGAATGCCATTTAGGCGATCCCGTGCTAGGAGATAAGCCACCTTGTGTCTCGGATACTTAATCCAATGAGACTTGCACGTTTACATTTTGTACCATCCAAAGGGGTAGTGCACAAGGTAAAGTAGGATCCAATCATTTTCATAGAGTGATTTTTGGAATATGAACGTCTAATAATCACTTTTTGGCCATTTTATCAAAGTTGGTAAAAATCCCTTGCGTAAAGGACATTAATTTGAAGAAATTCACAAATAATTCCTTATCATTGAGACAGTTAATAAACTGAGGCCAAATCGTGATTTTAGAAGGCTCATAGACTAATTTTTTGAAACCATTAATGGCCGAACGATTCAATCGATCCATTTTGTCAATTCCTAATCAATTTTGAATAAATCAATTCATTTGACCAATTTACCCTTTTAGGGTGATTTGGTCGATTTTTGCATAAATCATCAATCTCCATTTTATTCATTGGACCAATTTACCCTTTTTAGGGTCATCTGGTCGATTTTGAATAAATCATCAATTCATTTGACCAATTTACCCTTTTTAGGGTCATCCGATCGATTTTGAAAAATCGTCAACTCATTTGACCAATTTACCCTTTTTAGGGTCACCTGGTCGATTTTGAATGAATCTTCAATTCATTTGATCAATTTACCCTTTTTAGGGTCATTCGGCCGATTTTTGAATAAATCACTAATTCAATTGCATTCATTTGGCCAATTTACCCGTTTTTAGGGCAATCGAGCCAATTTTGAATAAATCAAGTTGCGTTCAATCTATTTGATCAATTTACCCTTTTTAGGGTGATCTGATTAATTTTGGATAAGTTAAATTTCATTCAATTCATTTGACCTGTTTCCCTTTTTAGGGCAATCCGGTCGATTTTAAATAAATGGTCAAGTTCATTCAACCCATTTGACTAATCAGGGTTTCAATGTCAATTTCAAATTGGGAAATTTAGTCGATTTTTGAGAAAACCATCATTGTATCCACCCATTTGATCAGTTGGAGTTTTGACCCGTGCTCCACTAAGAAAAGTTGTCAAAACGAATTCCAATCTCTTCGATAGGAAGTTCGTCAAGGTCAAACCTGTGCGTTTTTGCAAATTCTTGTATCAATCAAAAGTGATCAACCCCTCCGGACGAGGTCCTCGTTTTGACAAGTGACTCTCGTCACTCCGATTGACCAAATTTTTCAAAAATTATTTTCACTCAATGAGTTGATCAGATCCATCAGGTATGGTATAGTGCCTACCTCAGAGGATTGCATTTTCATGCTAGCCCTACCCTTGGCACAAAAAGGGTTCCCCCATAGGACATGCATACCGATTTTGCAGTTTTGCCTACTAACTCTGGGTATTTTTCTTTTGTTTTCCCCCTCCTCTGCATTCATAAAAATGTTTCAATAAGACGAAAATATTCTTCTATATCTGATGCTAATTTTAATCCAATAAAGTTTGAAGATTACAAGTGTTATTTGATTCTTGGGCAGATCCTACAATGAAAACATAAATGATCTATCTGGAAGTTCTACGCTAAAGCCTCTGAGAGATGTTGTAATTTGATTTGTTAATACATTTTGTTTCAAAAGAAAAGGAGACAAAAAGTGTATATGTGGAGCTCTTTACAAGTTTTCCTCTTCTCATTTGTATCGTAATTGAATGAGAAATTTTGTTTCAAACTTTTTCAGTAGTAAAATTTTTGGACAATCATTGTTTTGTGTATATTTATGTACATTTCATTCTTTATTCTTACTCATTGGAGATTTCATGATGAATTTTGAAAAATAAAACTAAGTTGAGATTTTTTTTTCAACCTCCAGCCTGAATTTCACAAGTGTATACTCTCCTAAAATCCTTACACTCGATTGGCAATCCGAGCCATACAATAAGAGTGCTCAGGAAAAGAGGTGAATGGTCACTCAAAAGGCCCAATGAGATACCTTCACTTAACCCCAAAATAAAATCAGTCACATTGATTGATAAATTACAAATTGGGGCCATCTTTGCTTGAAAATATCCATTGTGTTTAACCGATTCAATTCACATCTAAGTGAAAGCAAAAATGTGCATTATTCTTGTTTGTTTTGAAAAGTTGGAATGATACTTTGAGCAGTCTTTTCTCTATCTATACAGAGTTTATCATTTGCTCTCCCGTTTGAGCCTTTAAAAGAATAATTTCGTTTCAAATAAGCGCCTTGATGATCACTACCCTACATGGAAAATTGTTAAATATCAAAAGGGAGTGGATTTTAAATGAGCATTGCGTTACTCTGATTGTCAAGAGGTGTAAGAATGATACTTTGGCCATCATTTCTACGACCTAAACACCATTCATCCCTTGCATCCTCATTTGAGCCAAAAAAAAAAAATTTTGGTGGTTCTTTTCGAGTGCTCATATGATCGCACCCCACATTGGGGAAGGAGATTGGGGAATTTTGAAAAAGGAAAAAAAGAAAAAGGGGAAAGGGAACCGCAGATTGGAAAAATTTGATTCCACTTGGGTTCCAATTTTGAAAAGAAGAAAAGGAAGAGATTCATCCGCACGGACCGCCTATGTGTCGCAAATATGGATGAATAAGGGTCTTCCTCAGTCAGTAATTCAGATACATGCAAAAAATTTCGCATTAACGAAAGTTTCCTTTCAGAGTTATTGTAAGGAACGGATTAAAAGTCAGGCCCTCTTCTTTTCCAATCGAACATTCTATCCCTAATTATCCCTTTTGAGCTTTCAGAATAAATTACTTCGTTTGGCAACCCCTGAGAAT